>NC_090943.1:36899212-37523878 GCF_040807025.1 Struthio camelus | reverse complement strand
GCACGGAGCGTTTCCCAGGTGGCTGTCGAGGCCGGGGCCGGGAGGCAGGCAGGGCCCCGCCGGGCGCAGCCGCCGCCGGCGAGCGCGGCCGCGGGCCGGGCTTTGTTACCTCCGCGGGGCCGCTCGGCCGCTGCCCGCGCCGCTAATGAATGGGCTGAAACGTGTTGCACGCGGATTTCCTGCGCTGCACCGCCGCGGAGCCGGGCGGGCGGATGGGGACGCACGGCCGCGCTGAAATATTCCCCCCCTCTGCTTATCTCGGCAGGTAAAGTGGAACTGCATGGGAAACTCATAGAAGTTGAACATTCAGTCCCTAAAAGACAAAGGTAAATTTTTTTTTTTTTGCCTTCCCTCTCCTTGCCCTCAGTTAGTTATCCAGGCAGAAGCAATTTAAAAAATGCTTAGGTTCGTGTTTCTCTTCCGTATAGAGAGATTGGGCTGCTTTCTTCAACCCACAAATGTGCTCTCTGTGCTATCCTAGAGGTTTTCCAGAATCACCCTATGTATTCCTAATGTACTATATTGGCCAGGCTACAGGGGAAGTAAATCTATATAAATATACATATACTTTTTTTTTTTTTTTTTTAAGAAAAAAGCCCTTTTTTTTAGCAGAAGCGGGTTATGGCGAGATGGCAAGTGATTGTTAAGATTTTAAAATTTAAAGTTCCTGAGAAGAGTTAAAATCTGGGCGTTAGCAGGAAATGAAATGTGGTGTTTTGAACTGTATAACGGGCAAGCACATGAGCTTCGCTCCAGCAACAAAAAGCATCTTGTAAATACACTGGTATACATATTTTTGATCCTGCCATGTTGGAGTCTGCAGCGTTTTATAGGCATATAGCATAACTCTCATCTGTATTTGAGAGGATTTTTCATCATTATTTTGAGCTGGAATATAGAAGCAGAAGGAGAATGACTCCATCCCAATAAGGACAGGATTTATGCATCCTTAATTTCGAAATGTATGTTTAATTTTTACGAAGTAGTAATTTTGTGGGCCTCATTTAAAGAAGCAATACTTGCAAGACAGCAGGGTAGTATTTTTAAACTGCCTACAGCAATTCAGTCTGCCTTTTTCACAAATGTTTAGATTATAGAAAAGCTGGAGTGCACTAGAGAGTAATAGCAAAATAGATCAAACTTTCCACGTGCTTGTTCCTGCCCTCCATTATTCAATCTGGGAAGTATGTCTGTCTGTACAACTTTATTAGCAGGGGCTCCTACTATTTCCTAGTTATTTTTAAAAGCACAGTCTATCTAAAATAATTGATTTGAAAAGCTGTTTTGTTGGGAATTAAATCTTGGTATTTTGAGAATTAGAAGTTTAAGGTTTATTTAGTGTTGAAGGAAGGCTTCGTTTGAGGAAAACATGGAGACTTTTTTATGGTCTAGATTTAGCAATTGGACCTCTCTGGACCAATTCTTAGCATGTTAATCTTTATAGTTATATTTATTTGATACTTTGCACGAGAAATTAATACATTATATGCCCTATTCTTTATTATACATGATATGCATGTAAATTACTGTAAATTATAATAAACCTGTATATTTCAGCTTTTGTCTCTATAAAAATATTCTTGTAGACTTAAAATATTATTAGTTTTAAATAAAAAATTCAATGGGACATGTAAGAATTGATCATTCCCTAGAAGCCTCTGTAATAAGGTTAATAAATATGTTTGTAAATTCATTTAAGGATGCACAAACAGTGATCTATTTATGCTATTGGAAACAAATTCATTTTATTCATATAAATGTAAATTAAAAATCACTGTTTAACCCCCCCACACCTTTTGTATCACTATTTAGCGTATTTAAATGTATTTTCCTATTCTTTCAATTGTCAATTCAGTTAAAATTATAAAAGTATATTCTTGTGGGGTAGCATGTCTTCATATTTTTAGTGAAGTAGGAAATATTAGAAACATGTATCTGTCTGTAACTTGTGTTGAAAAGAATTCTGCATTGAACTTAAGCACTTCTCTAAGTACGCATTGCCAAGATACAGGCATAGTACTGTAAAAACAGCAAATATGATTGTATCAGTATGCCTGTATTGTTTCTCCTGAAGCCCTTATTTGTTAAAACACTGTTCCATCATGCAGTATCATGTTGGAATGTATCAGATATAGATTGGATTTATACTGCTGTTTTAACAGAAAATTAAATTGCGTTTCTCATAACTGCGCTTCCTTCCCCTTTGTTTCCACTCCCCCCTACCAAAATCAAATATAGAAACCCACTTAAAATTCGTTCAGTGGCCTCCATATGTAAAAGTGACTTTCTTATTCCTTTTATAGTTGTACAATACTTTTATGGGGTCAACAAGTTAGAGATTATTTTTTTTTTCCATGTCTCTAAACATTGCTTACTGGGTGTGTATTTAGAGTGGCTAGGTATCTGTGAAAGGGCAGCCTTCAAATGTTGAATATTCTGTGAAAATTGGTTATTAGCATGTTTTCAAAGTAACTTATTTGAAGTCTTCGTATATTTTTACAAAAGGGAAAGGTGTCAGATACAGTGGGGTAGGCAGGGGTAGGGGGGTGAGCGTGCGCGCGCGTGTTGCTCACCAGGCCCACCCAGCGTGTTTGCACGTTGCAAGCCTGGGCTGAGTTTTCCAGAGAGCCCTGCACAGGCCAGCGTTTGATATAGTTAGAAAAGTGATACCATTAGAGGGGAGGGATGGAAAAGTGGATATGTGAAGTGTGTGTTTCAGCATGAGTGTCTAATTAATAGTTTGGTCAAATGATTATGTCATGAGAGCCAAAGTTGTTCTGTAGCACACTGAAATTACTCAATACATTGTATTGACCTCTATTGGTGTGTGGCCGCTTCATGGAGAGTTTCCGCTCGCTTTGTTACAATTTCTTTAAATATATATATATATATATTTTCTTTTTAACAGCATATGCATGTTATCACTGACAAAAGATATTTTGAGGGTATGTTTTTTTTCTAGAGGGTGCTGAGGTGCCCAAGAGGAAAGGGGGAGAATTTGGTAATCCGTGTCCTCGTCGCGCAAAGGAAGGTCAAGGGGTGGTATCAGTTACGGTTGCCACAAAGTGGAGTTGAGGCCCGACGAGGCTCGTTGCGCCGCGTGCTGGGTCTGTTGTTCAGAGGGAAATTCTTGGGCCCACTAGTCACTGCATTCCAGCCCGTGCTGGATCTCCAGATTTGAAGTGGGCACACCCAGATTTGCAGAATTACCTTTCTACCTGCTGGGAGAGGGGAGGCTAGTGCCGTGCTCGCAGGGAGCCTGTGTGTGGCTCTCTCCCTCCCCTCCCCCGTGGAAGTATTTAAAAACAGACAACTGGATACGCTGCAGTTGAAAGAGAGGGGCCTGGTCAAGGTTTGCTTGATAGAAGGGTGGAGAATTATTTTGGGGGAGGTGCAAAGTATTTAATAAGCTCAGAGTAGATTCCTGCCTTACTATTGAAATCTCGAGGGAATGTGAAAGGAATGCAGAATTTCTGCATTCAGACCCCTCCGAATCGGGGAAGGCTATTGCAATACTTCGAGGTTTAGGTCACTTAATTCAAAACTTGGAGAAGGCATTGCAATGATTTTGACTGCTGGTCATGCTCCGCGACAGAGCGCAGCACACCGTTAGTCACGATCGCTCCTTGCGCTGGTTTTCTTTTTTGGGAAAAATGAGGATGCGGCAGGACGGTCGCGGCCCCAGCGGACGGGCGCCCGCGCCGGTCCAACTTGTGGCGTGCACCTTGGGGTGCTCCCTCCCTGCAGTCCCCCGGGCAGCTGATATCTCAGGAGGCCGTGGCCCGCTGCAACCTGATTATTCAGATAGGCCTGATGCCGCCTGCGTGGGGCGAGGGGGAGGGCAGGCGCGAACCCCGGGCACCTGGGACTCCCCCGGCCCAGGTGGGGCTCCCCCGGCCCTGGCCACCTCGCCTGGGCACCAGCTGCTCCCCCAGGAGCCGCAAACACCCGTAATAGCTGAGCTGTGGCACCACCAGGCGGTTTTTTGACTGGGCTGGGGGGTGGGGGGGGGGGGAGAAATATTTTTTCCACCTCTGGGCCCCTTTGTTTCTATTGAGAAAATGAATTTGCAACGTCCGTCCTGGAGCGTTTTATTTGGGAGAGAAACGGGGGGAGAGGGTAACAACGATGCGCCAGAGAAGTAGCGCTGCCTTTTAGCAAGCTATTTCGGTTCTTAGCGAGTCTGTGACGGGTAACGTAATGATTTTCTGTTATCCTTCACCCAGAATGTTATAGGATGTGAAGACCGATTTGAGGAAAACTAGCCTAAAAATCCTCACAAAAACTGTCTGTGCCCAGTGAATGGGTTTTAGACTGTTGGATGGGCATTGAATTGGGCTTGCTAATTTTTAGTATAATTAGGGTTTGTATCTTGTGTGTGCAGGGTGGTGGGAAATGGCTTCATGAGACAGAACTGTGTGTTGTAGCTGTGACAGTTAAAATTGCTTTAAAAATAGCTTAGTTGTGTTGATTTTTAGTTTTGATTCCATAAATATCAAGTAGGGAGAAAAATGCTGAATGTAAGTGGATATGGTGAAACAAACAAACAAACCCCATGTCATTTAGCAGCCATATTCATGCTCTTCTCAGTGGAGTGGCTGAGGACCATGCATGGGTCCAAGTTTAAATTTTTTTGTTTTTCCTCTCTAAAAGCTTACAATTATAGTGGAAAATACGAATCTGATAGCTGTTGTGATTCCTTTGTAGGCAGCAAGTTGTCATGGCAAGGACAGATAATTCTTCACTGACCGTATTAACTGTTATGTTGTTGGAAGTTTAGTTTGTGTAGTTCCTCATACTGTCTGATCATCAAAAGTATCTTTTTTGTTGCAAAAAAAAAAAAAAAGCTGAAGTAGGTGACACACACGTATTTAAACCTGCATCCTGAAGGACTGCTACTTGCACACGCTCACTCGCTCTTGCTGTGGCACTCCCCCTTCGTGGAAGGTACCCTGAACACATCCTTGTATGTAGACCTTAAATTGTGTGTAGATATGTAAATTTTGAGGAAGGGGAATAAAAAAGGAATGTATCTTGGAAGTGTAACTCGAGGATAATAAAATATAACCAGGAAGTGTTTTAAAATACTTTTATTTCCCCTCTTCTTTTTTCTTAATCATGGGGTAATAAAAACTTTTCCACATATTTTTGAGACCTTGAAGGTGGTTTTTTTGTAAGATGGGGGTTTTATTCACTTCTCTTGTTCTTTTAAGTACAGCCCATAGGACTCTAAGGTGTTGGAGTTCCTGTGGCTTCAGGCTAGCTCTTGGGTGGAGTTTAAATGCATGGTTTTGACCTGAACAATTCTTAAATGGCTTGGGATTTGCCTATCTAACAGAAAATGTGATACTTCCTATAACTTCCATGAGAGGGTCCCAGGTAGAATTAAAATACACCCCTTTAGAAATGGACAGGGTGAGCCTTCAAGAGATGCTGCAGGAAGTTTTTTTGTTCCCTTAACCTACCCCTCCTCCTTGAAGTCATCTTACTTAACTTTTAGGATGTTGTCATCTTGGGCTGTTGATGAGCAGTACCTGGAGGCATAGAGCATAATTAAAGACTGTTCTGGTGACTTCCTCCTTATGCCAGTACAGTGAGATGGGAACGGTGCAATACTGATGTGGGGTTTTCATAAATTTGACTTTCTTAAATTATAAGAGCAATTGGAATTTGACTAATCAAAATGACAAAACAGATGGAGAATGGATGCAAATATTAAATGTCATACAGTGTGTGTAAGGGAGAATAACTTTTCATGTTTTAGAGGGGGAGAAGGATAAGTGGAGAAGTTTTAATAGGATCGATGTACTTACTAACACTGAACTGCTTTGTGTAGTTTGAGAGGGACTTCCGTGTATTTCTCTGTATTGTGTCTTCCCTCAATTTGTTTTCACATGCGAAATGTTTATCTCTAGGTCAGTCCATTCTTTTTCACAAATGATGCAGAGTATAGAATTATCTGTTAATTACTGTTGAAAGCGAAGCTAAAAACAGAGCTTTCATTTCCTTATTTCTTCTGGAAATATGACATTGTTACCAGAAATACTTGTGTGTTATTTTCAAGCCTTAGTCGGAAGGTTCCGTCCAGTTTTTCTTTTTTCTTTTTCTTTTCGTTTCTCCTCCCCCCCCCCGCCCCCTTCCTGGACATGTCAAGTGTGTGCTTTTATATGACTTTCCAACCTGCATCTTTGCTGTGTGAGTCTTGCGTGTGCTGCCCACATAAAGATGATAATTGTCAAAAGTGCTGTAAGAGCCTCCAAAATCTCCCCGGGCCCCTGGGCTTGGGTGTGCTGGGAAGGTCAGGAAGCTGCTCGGGGCTCCTCAGCCTCTCTGGGGACCGTTGTCCATGTGGATGCTTCGGTTGTTCCCTCTCATCACCAGAAATAACCGAACTGTCTTTGAAAAGTTCCTGTGTAGGAGCAAAAGCTCTTTTATACTTGGACATGTTTAAGATAGTTAAAAGATTATACGATTATATTCTCTCCTGGTTTTGCTTCCAAGTCCACAGTATCTGTGTGTGTGAAAGATGAATGCACTTAACCAACAAGAAAATCTTAATGTTTGTAGCTGGATCTTTTTGTACTTAGCAAATAAACTGTGTGTCATTAGGGTCAACTTCAGGGTCAACATTAAAACACTGTACATGTAACGTTTAATGGCAGTTAAAAAGTAGGAAGACTTTTCTTTTTTTTTCCCTGCAGAGGTGTTAAAGTTTGAAATGTAAAATTGAGTTGAATTATGTTATTTTTTTTTGCTCAAGTGTATTCTCATAGTGTTTGCCACAAAAGAAACCTAAAGCACAAGGACTGTGTCCCATACAGAGTAACCGAGGCGGTGAGGGAGGCACGTTGCTGCTCTGTGCTGCCTCTTTATGGTGCAGTGGGATCATCAACTGAATTGTCCTTTTAAAAATCTGAAAGGGAAACTGCCTCAAACAGGTAAAATGAGGCAATTTGTTTTTTTAATTAAGTTAAAATTTTGGGTAAGAGCACAAATAACAGAATGAGTTGAAGAGGGATCTGACTTTTTTGGGGAAGGGACTATTAGAATGAAAGTGTCTTGAAATGAAAGGTGGTCTTCAATTTTTGTTTTTTAGTATCATGATGACCTTGTGACTGTAGTCTGACTGGTGAGAAGTAATGCAGAGATGTTTCAAAGAAAAAAAAATATTTTATATATATAAACACTTATTTATTTTAAGTGAAAAGATTTTATTACCATAAAACCTAGCTAAAAATATCTGGAGAATTTATAAAAATAGTCAAGTTTCTTTTTGCTAGTATTAGTAAACTTGAACAGAATTGGAGCTGAATGTTCACTTTTGAAAGATTAACTTTCATGCTCAGCTGAACTTTAGGAACGCTATTTTAAAATATGTAGTCTACGCTGCGTGTCTAATGTTTTTCCCCTCTGTGAAGATAGCAAAGTTTTATTGTTTTGGTAAATTGATTTTACTTTTAGATTTTAAATGTACAGATCCTGTATGCTTTTGCTCGAAAAGTGGAGCTTATGTCATCTTAATGGATCCTTAAATATTCTAGCATAGAAATTAAAATTCCAGTTAGAGAGAGCTCTAGTTTGCGTGAGCAAAAATATTTCTGTTGACAAAAACACTCCTCCAGTTGTTGTGTTCAGTTATTTATTTTCCTGAAACTTCATGTTTCGTAGTGGTTAGTTGTGAAGGAAAAAGCTTGCTGTGTTTGCGTTTAGAATTATCCATTAAATATCTAGCATTTATATATCAGTTAGGAATTCTAATTTTCTAGGAATAAGCAGGGCAAGAGGGTTAGCTAAGAGAAGAGGGGGAAAAAAAAAGCTCCCTCAAGGGAGTTGTTCTCTGCAGTTACTCCATACAGCTCTTGCCCAGGGGCCTGATCCTGCAGGCTGCCCCCCCCCCCCCCCCCCCCGGCCAGCCCCCGAGGAAGTCCTCAATGTGCTACTGAAGCACTCTTGGGGGGGATGGAGTTTGCAAAACTGCTTTAGCATTTTGCAGGGAAAATGCACCTACCACCTAGCAAGGGCAAAAGATGCAAATGTTTTTTTTTTCTTTAAAAAAAAAAAAGGTAATTTAAAAACAGTTCCAGAACAAATCATCCAGAAACTTATTTTCAGTGATAGAGCAGATTACCTTATGAAAAAGTCTTTGAGATGGCAGCTTTCTAGTTATCATAGAAGACTAGTTCATGTTTTTTTTCCTACTACTTCTAGAGCAAGAAATTCAAAACAATGCATCTTTGGAACAGTAGCAGAAAACATAATCTGTAGGATGTTCGATGAATTTAGGCGGTAGTTTAATGTGAGATAACAGACTACCCTTAGAACTTAACCACCTCTCTCTTCCCTCAGGTGAGTTAAAATTCTGAGGAAAACACTTTAAAGTTTTGTGGCCAGAAGAATCTAATTGTGGTAGAAGAAGGTTAAAATATATTTGTCTGTCTCTTGGAATATTGTTGCTAATTAGCAAAGCACTCATGACCAATTATTTCAGAATTCTGTGCTATTGTACACAGGTTCCTCCCCTCCCGTCTTGGTCTGTTACTGATGTGTACTACTGCAGTGTAAAAAGGCACACAGATCTTTCCTTCTGAGGCAGCTGGAACCATGTTTTTCTTTTAATAAAACTAGTATTCTAGTGTGCAGACAGGACTGCTCGCTAGGGTCAAGTGAGAATGATTCAATACTAAGTGTCTTTTAATGGTATTGATCACAGTGAGTTTTGGTGCTGATCAACAGTAAGAGTTCATATATGGCAAGCTTTCCATTTATCGCAGTTCAATTATTTAATCAAATTCTAGGTGGTTGGGGGGAATAGCATAACTCAATGAGCAAGAGCTAAAACCTACCTTTGTGCCAGTCAGGAGACGGTATTATTCCAATTGACCCTAACAGGAGTGTCGTAATATCTCATTTATGTTTGTTACATGATTGTATGAACTTTGAATCTGCGCAGAAATGTTTAATATAGGAATTTAAGAAATGCATATCTCTTAGGGATGCTAGGTATTTAAAACTGTATAAGAATTCAGGTTTTCTTTTTTAATTTCAGGTATATATGAAGAGGTGGTAAGCATGTAGTTTAATATGCGATCTCTTGATTTACTAACAGTTAAAATGAGGGAATTGGAGGATCCTGTAATACGGCACAAATAGTTAATTTTAATAACCTGTGCAAAATAAATGAGAAATGGACAGCTCTTAATGCCTAAGCAGAGTATGTTGTTTTTGTTGTTGTTGTTGTTGTTTTTTTTTTTTTAAAGTCGTGCATACTCCTTTTTGCTAAATTTGTTCCGAGTTTAATGCTGGTGCTCAGTAGCAGTGGTGTAAAATTGTTCTCATACTACTAATACTGTTTCATCCAGAGATTCACTAGAATGCTCACTGGTAAACTCTGTTCCTTTTTAAAGGAGGGGAGGGGAGCGGCGCAACATTAAGTTATAGGCAAATAAAGTAGCTGACCTTTCATTATTGGTTCATTATTCACTTGTTACTAAATTTGGTACTCAGTGATGTTCTGAGTGCTAATACCAAATGGTGAAGTCCTGTTCTAGCTTGGTAATTTGTTCTGGATTGTTGCTTATTTTGTTTGCATCAACACTGTATTTCCTTACTGAGTTTGTATACGCTTTTTCATAAGCTTTCATTTATTTTTTTCTTCTGTTGATATGCAGTGGAGAGGGAATTTTCATAAATAATGTTTATGCCTTCCCCCCCCCGCTTCTTCCACCTTGGCCACTTTCTTAAAGAAGAAATAGCTGTTGGTATTGCCATGTAAATATACCTCAAATTCTGTATTTAACATAGAAGTACAAACTTTTACCCAAAATTGTGGTGTGCCACACAATTTGTACAACTGGACCGCAGCTGTTCAGTTAAACTCAAGCCATGAGCAAAATTATCCCTTCAGATACATAGCAGGTGCTTAACCTGTGTAACGTTGATGTCACACATCGCTCCTGGAAAGTAACCGTGGAAAAAGATTTAGAAGATTTAGTGTTAGAATTTGTAGAATACTTCCAGCTTTTAGGCTGACTGAAGTAAAAATTACTTTACCTTTGTGTTGGGCGAGCTTCAGTAAAACCACAGAAGCGCAGGCGTTGCCCGGGGTTTGCTCGCTTCTTCCTGCGCGGCAGACGTTCAGGTTGGGTACGTTGCTTTTCTTTCTGGCCCTTACTCTCACATCACCTGGTCCACGCCGTGCGCTCACTACCACTGTTACTGTGTTTTGCCCAGGTTGGATGAAGTTCAGCATCTCAACGTCACAGATGCGACTCCTGTGTGCCTGAGCAGCCGGAGAGGTCCGGGGCTGCGCAGGTGCTCGTGTCGGCTCTCTGCGGTAGAGCCGTGCTGTGTTTTGTAGAGCGGCTCTTCGAAATGGCTTTTCAAATAGCTCTTTCATTTTGGGGAGGGGGTACCGTAAAAACTGCCCCCCAAAAACAAACAAACAAACAAAAAACACCCCGCAAGAACGACGACAAACCGCAGGGTATGGAAGAGTCCGTCCAAGGTTTATTAATGCTTCGTCACGGGGAAGCCCTGCGAGTCCATGAGGAAGAAACGGCTTTTGGCCAGAAGGCCTCGGTGGTGGGTGCCCTGCGAGGGGGTTCGACCCCGGGCACGCGGCCGCTTCTGCCTAACGCGCCCGTGGTGTAGACTGTACGCTGGAAGGGTCCGCTCGGGGGGAAGAGAGGGAGGGAGCAGTTGCTCTGCTTTGAGACTTGTGATGGCTCCGGTTGTGGCTGTTGCTGGTAGTCGGCTCTTCTCGTTTAGCCCAGCGCTAGGCATTAAACTGGTGCCAAAAAGATTTGGAAAAAGCTGAATTTTTGGCGTGGAGATGGGCTGAATAAAGGAGGTGTGCAAATGGTGATGCATACTGAAAATGAGCAGTGAATCCTAACAAAGTATGATTTCTTTTTTTTTTTGTAATTTCTGTGGTTGAATATTTATCTTGTAACATCATAGTCTCCCTTATGCCTTTTTTTTTTTTTTTTGTAATTGGGTATTTTTAGCTTTCTCCTGCTCTTTATTTCTTTTTTTTAAACGTGCTTCTTACATCCCCAATAGCTGGGCAGACCTATATGCAGATGGAGTGGTTGAATTTCAAAGCTTTGAAAGGTGTACTAAAACTATTAAACCAGGCTCTGAGCTAAAAGCAACTCGGTCTAGTAGCAGGGACAGAGACCACCTGATAATTTAGGTATCTTTGTTAACAAATCTGTATTTTATGGTTGTAAAAAGAAAATAGTAATTTTTGGCTTGGCATGATAGTAAATTTGCAAATTTCTATACAAACTGACTTTGAAGCAATTAATTGCTACATAATTTATTAAAGTTGGTCAAAATTATCAGTCATTCACATAAATTTCATTCCTACTCTTAAGTGTCTAGCAAAGTGCTGTGTATTTGAGCACTATAAGCTGCTAAATGCAAATAACCTTGAAATTAATGAAAATTGCTAATTATATTTATGAATCTACTAGTTAGCAGTAGCATAGTAAAGGCCTTTTCTTTGCCTTGAAACTAACTGATCGAGATTTACAATGCTTAGTTTAATACAAGATGAGCTAAAATAGTTTAAATGTTTATCTGCTGCATTGTGTAAAGGCATAAGAGAGCAGCTTTCAGGACTGCAGAAATGTGAGCTATATTTTTTGTTCCCTGATCATAACAGTAGTATATTTTAGATCCGCAGTGACAGTGAAAAAGTGAATGTTTGCTGTGATGTTCATCCTCAAAACACTATATCCTCATACGCTATATTCTGTGTTTTCTGTAAGACAGGAAATTAAAAGTAATGGGGTTATTTAAAAGGTAATAGTGGCTATCCTATGATCCCTTTTTATGCCACTTCTTAAAGCCATGGCACATTTTTATAGTGTTATAAAAACAGGGGAAAATTATTATGTAGTAACTGTAAAGGTTAACAAAGAAACTACACTTACCACTTCTAGTACAGAAGCATTCTGGAACATAAGTTGCTTTTGAAAGTAATTGTAAAATCTCAGAATAACTGTGAGCTGTTGCAAAGCTTAAAATGTGTGCACAATTGAATTCTATTTTTTTTAAATTTTCTTCTCTCCCCATTTGGGCGGAACAAAATGATATCGTGAGGCTTTCCTCAAGGCCTCGTATGGAAATTCATATATTTCATATATTATTCTATGTATGCGTATGTGTTCAACAAAGCAACTTTGAAAGTGTAAAAGTGTTTTGGAAATTCTTAAAAATGAAGTTTAATGAAAGATGTAATTGTAACTTATAATAGATCTTTGTGAAGTAAATATTAAAAAAAATTGCAGGAGGGACTGTTTACAGACAGGCTATGAGGCTTTAACTATATCGGTATATGATATTTAGTGTGAATGCAGATTTATTGATGTAGATGTAGTGTAGATATATTTATCCTGGCCAAACTTACCACCATGTAAAAGGGGAGAGAATAACGAATGCAGGGCTGTGTTCATAGAAGACAGTGCATGGATGTAACTGTGTTACAAAATTTAGCTTTTAAAAACAGGTTAATCAAAAAGTTACATTTTCAGTAATCTGTCTTTAGACCAAAACTTAATGTATAAAAATTTAGGTATGTATGCAAAATGTGTACCTCATTTATCTCTACATCTCAATTGAAAGAGAATGCATTTTATTCTTTGAAACTATAGAATTTCTTTGGCGGGGGAAATAGGCAATTGTTTTAAATAATATAATCTTCTTCTATAAGTGCAAGTAGGAAATAATTTTATTTGGTGTTATTCTGTTCCCACAATTTTTAGGCAATTGAATGGGATTTTATCTTTTTGGGAGAACTCTTTAGAGCATATTACTTAAAAGCAAACAAAAAAACCCCTGCTATACTATCTGACAACCTTTAGCCTAGTTTACTTCTCTTTGCAAGTACTTTAAGTCTACAGGCAGCAAGAACTCTCCTTTTTCTGCATCTGATGACATTCAGCATAAAAATGACAAAACCAAACTGCTGAGTAGTCAATTTCTGCCACTTTTGAGTCTTCTACAGGACAGCAGAAAGGAAGGAAGAACGTTTGGTGGTGATAGCAGCAAAAAACACATATTTTATCATTGCAGTAGAAGTGTTGTATCTCATGTATATTAGGTCATAATTGGTTTGAGGCTATGGGGAATTGCCATTAGTGAGGGCCACTGCTTGAGTGCTGTTTCTTCTTGTTGGTATCCGATTAGTTCAGCTAAGCATGTTAGCAGAGCAATTGCTAGGGCATCAAAATGAGAGCTGATATATTTGTGCTATGTCTTGGTTATTGTATGCGTTAATTAAAAAAAAAAAACAAAGTACAAACTTTTTACTAGTGTGAAGTAAACACTATGTTGAATTCGTTGAGATGGAACATCTTATTTATTTTTGAGCAATATTAATAGGAAGTGTCTAGTAAAATTGGCATTTCTGCTGTTGTAAGACTGGTCGAGTATACGTTGTGCTAAATCTAATCCTTTAGGGTGGTCTACAGGTTCTAAAACAAGCTCTTGCCATCGTTTTTTGATCTTTTCTTGGTTTGTCTTGAGATTGAAAGATGGAAAGTAGTAAGGAGGAAATAGTGTGCGTGGTGTGGGTTTTTTTCTTTTTAAGCCTTCGCATATAAGCATGCTAACTTCAGGCCTTTGTTAGACTTTACTTATGCATCAGATGATAAGCATAGTATCTTTCAGGTTCTCAGTTATCATACATCTGTAAAAAAGCTGGCCTCTTGCCATTAAGTAGAACATATATTAATGAAAAAAATGCAGGTTTTGATTAGAGTGGGTGCACAGTGAAGCCCTGCGCACACGCATGTTTTTTAAGCGTGGCTTTATACACTGGAAAGAGCCTAAAATGTAGTCAATCATGTGACACTACCTTTGACAGTGCTGAATTGCTCTTTGTTCTTAATTTTGTTTGTTTCATTTGTCTTTTAAGCACTAGGACTTTATATAATAATATCTAAAAGTAGGAAGTCTCCTAAACAAAGAAATGTTTTGTTTTGTTTTTTTCCCCTCCTCTCCTTGTTAATATCCCTCTATACTGTTGAAGACAGCTAAAAAAGCCAGGGAGCCTGTCTATTAGCGGATGCTTACAAATACACTTAAAATCTTGCTTAACTTTGAATTTTCACTTAATCTAGTTATAGCATGCAAGCTGCGTGAAGTTAGATGGTGCTTTCAGCAGCAGTAGTCTTTCGGGACACCCCCCCCCCCCCCCCGGAACTTTGCTTTACTGAGATAGTTTTAAGGATCAGACATTGATTTATTCCAGTTTTCATACAAAAGCCTGAGACATCAAGCAGGCTTTTCCTCACCCAGTGTGTGTGTGGCGGGGTGAAGCAGGGAGATGTGTGGAGACTCACCCCTGAGCTCCTGGAACACCTAAAACCTTCTCAGTTTAAGCTCTGTAAGTAAGTAGCTTGCTCTCAACTTGAAGTTTATATCAGATATATTATAGCGAAGAGGTAGCAACTGGAGTTGCCCACTCTGCCAAGTCTACGTAACAAAGTCTTCCAACTGCATGTTATAATCAGGGTGTAGTTGGGGCAGCTCTTGCTGTTGTATTTCAAACCTTATATTACTTCTACTCTTTTTTTCCCTCCCTCAGATTAATCATTTAGCTCCAGTTTTCGTTTGAAACATATGGTGAACACAAACTGAACAGGAACAACCTTAGTTTCACTTGAACTTGGCTTGAAAAAGACCGAAATAGGTTAGACTCCCTGCTTATAATTGTGACATACAGGATCCAGAAAGCATTTTCAATATTTTCTGCAAATACAATGTTTTAAAAGCAAGTCTCATGGTTGAACAAGTTGGTGTTGGCACTGTGATGACTACTGATTTTATGCATGGAAATTGCTGATTTCATTTAAATGTTTTAATCTAGGAAGAATGAAACGTTGAGCTATTGTTAAAGATGAGATCTAATCTGGTGCCATATCTCCTCAGCCAAAAATATTGCCAAAACTTTTACGTCGTTCATGATAGCTATGTCACATATTTCCATCAAGCTTCTAACTGAGGTACAAACTTTGGTAGAGTAAGTAGTGGTAGTGGGGGGAACACATGCGAAATAGAAACGTTGCAGTGGTAAGTCCAGCAGTTGCTTTGTGGAATGAAGCATCTTGTTGGCATTTTTTGATAACCTACGTCTTCATACTTTTTTGTTTACTTTCTTTATAAATGATGCCAAAATATCCTAAACTATTCCTCTCTCTTCCTTTGGCATTTGCAAAGATGCTCAGTTCATTGAAAATTCAAAATTCTGTCCTCTCCTTTCCTTATTTAGAGCTCCCCAGCCTCTAGTTTGGCCATATGTTGCAGGGATGTCCTTTGCAAGTCTCAACCCAGAGCTGCTGCTTACAGCTGATGTGAAACTCGGCAGTTGGTCTGTAATGGGAATATTGACTGCTTCAACTTGCAGCCCCTGTGGGCATCATGAATAGATAAGGGGACAGAAGAAACCTTTAACTGTCTTGGTGGCTGAAGAGGGGGGGTGGGGGGGGTGGAAGGAGATTAGCATTGTGTCCCATCATTAAGGGATTACTAGTTCAGTTGGTTAGGACAGTTCATAGGCAATTTTTTCACGTGCTTGGAAGCCCTTTTACTTCTTAAAGATGTTATTTTTGGTCCTTCCTATGCTTCCTGAGTGTTTTCACTGTTATCTAGATCCCAATTAATTGCAAGTTAGTGATGGGGTGGGAGAATAAATGACGAGTGACCATTGCTCCAAAATGTTCAGACAAGAAAACCATCTCAGTAGTACAGTTGTGGGAGGAATAGAGAGACCCCAGCTCTGGAGGGGAGGAGGGAAAGTGAAACTACAACTTAACAAAAAAAAAAATTTAGTTTCTCTAAAGGATTCTGACAGAGGTGGATGAAATTAGGGGTGGATGAAAGGCCATTTTCCTACTGAAAGATATTGGAACATCTCACAAAATTCAAAGCAGTATTTAATTCTTTAATTAAAAAGAAATCTTAATAGGCTTCAGTCATTAACAGCACCTGGAAAATGAAAGTTTTTTCAAATGAGAAGTTTGGCATTAATATGGTAATGGTAGAATCTTTAGAGTTTTCTTTTTTTAAAGTGTCTTTATGGACCACTCGTGGGAATTTACAAATAACGAATGCAAGTTTTTAGCCTAATTTAGCGGTGTGAAGAATTGTCGAAATAAAATCCTGGAGCAAATGGTAGCAAGTGAAAGCGTACTCTTAGCTTACCTATATAAATTTAAGAACTGTAGTCAAACGCACATTAGTTGATTTAACTGTACTGTGTGACCTGACTTGGACTGCTAATACCAGTCTTCGGGTTGTGCTTCCTGGCCTATGTCCTGTCCACAAAAATCCAATCTCTTTTACACCTCAGATATTTGAGTTTATCCTGGAACTAAAGTGCAGCTTTGTGTCGAGTTGCTTAACTGGTGACTCAAAGCAGAGCGCGGTGCTGTGTAGTACACTGACGCTAGCCACATACACAACTTTCTGCCCGTTCGTTCTGCTGGAAAGTTGTAAGCAAATTAGATATTTTGCTGACTCTGGGAGGAAACCCGATCCTCAGCACAGAGCAATCTGTGAGGTGACCCAAGAGCCAGATCTCCTCTCGAACGCCTGGATAAGGTGCCCCTCCAGAACTGTGGCTTTGGTGGGTTGTGTGCGCAGGACAAGGGGGGAGACCTGTGCTTAGGATCCAGCCCTTAGGTCTTGCAGGTTTTTATGAGCTTTGAGGGGGAAAAATTGCCTAAATCTTAAGAAAAATTCTTATTCTGAGTGGTAGTACAGGGTGCTTTTAAATCCAGGTCTGGGATTAAGCAGTGAGGTATCACAAAAAAGGAGCATCGCCGCAGTTTGCCTGTGGCCTGTTCAAGCTTTGTCTCCTCGAATTGCTGAACTGAGACTGAAACTGGAGCAGGAACATTTCCTCTTCATGTACTCCACTGTCCTGATCAGCGTGTGTGAAAATAAAAAGCGGTCATGTTTGCCAGCTAGCAGGTATTTGAAACCGTTCTCCTTTGCTCTTTCTACAGATAAGACATCAAGATGAACTTTCTGGTTCACAAGCTAATAGCTTGATTTGGTAAAACACAGCAACTGTGCCTTCAGCATGCCTTACGGTGCACTAGAAATTAATTACTTTTTAATACAAAAGGTATAGAAGAAGATGGCTTAAAGTGCACCTTCAGATGATTTTATGCAGATGGTCGTAACTAGTTGTTAGGTGCTTTAAGGAATCAACCTTGAGCAACTTGTTAAGGAGTGAAAAGATTACTTAAATGAATGGTGCTTCACTGTGAAGTTGGGAGGTGGGCTCGGACTGCAGCCCCTCTTGCAGGGCAGGCTGTGCCACAGCCTTCATCTGTGACGTTACCTGTATCGTACAGTGAGGAGACGACCCCCCCCCAGCACCCTCCCCACCTTGTGCTAAAGACAGTGCTTCTGCTTTTTTCCCCAACTACGTCAATACGAAGCCAGAGTTAAGGGGGTTTTCAGCAGGTAAGCCTGTTTTTTTTTTTTTTTTTTTTCCCCACTAGAAGAGCATTAGAAACATTGATTTGTTGTGTTGTGATCAGGCATTAACTATTTAAAACCACTTGATGAAACTAATAATCTGGGTGGGTGGGTGCGTAGGGGGACATTTTGCAGTGTTTTGCCTCTTTTTCTAGTCTCAGAGTAAGCAAGACATCTCTTCCCTCTGCCCTGTAAATTCACTTTATTAACAACAGTCTTGCATTTGGGTATAGGAGTCTGAGTTTGCTTCTATGGCTGTTCACATCAAGACTTTTTACATACACATTTCTATTATTATTTTACTATATGGCATTAGCCACAGTCCACAGTGTGTGTGTGTATATATATTTTTACATGTATTGAAATATTTCTTTGCCAGCTGTCTGTATCTCATGTTAAGTTTGTGTTGTTGGTGAACTCAGCGTAAGAAATGGCTGTCCTTTCTTCACTGGGCTCTTTGGAGCGGAGGGAGAAGAGGGGTTGTTGCGGTGGGAGGCTCTGCAGGCAGGGACCGCGAGCCCTGCTGCTGTGCCGGGCAGTGAGGGGCGCTGATGGTAACGTACGCTGCAACTGTGCTCTTGGCATAACTTGCCAAGACTTTTTCCAGGTTACTAATATAGTAATGCCTACTTAAAATGGAAGTAAGGAATAAGCACTTGCTCTTTACGGGTTCTGTAAAGTGGAAAAGGTAGACAATTTACTTTCTATCCCGTAGGTGTTAAGTTCAAACAACTGAATGGACTAAAATCGTCGATGTTTGTTTCATCCTTTCAAAAATGTTTACCTTTCTTTTTAAACAAAAGGTTGTAGAAAAGTGTTTTGTGCTGTATGGTTTTTTTTAAGGCATTAATGTTGCGTGTAGTTCATACGGCTGCTGAAATAAAAGTGAATATTATATAGAGTTATTGTTGAGGAATGGGAACTAAGGAAGGAGATAACAGCCCTATAGAGGGAGGGAGGATGTTGAGATGGCTCTCTAAGAGGTATGAATACTGTGACAATGTACAAGTGCAGTCTCTTAGATGCTTGTATGCCTGTTTCTCTCTTTCAAACAGTGAAATAAATCTTTTGACGCCTATGAGAGATGACATAAGAGACAAAGATGAGGGACTGTAAGAAAAAATGTGGTACTCAATTGTTCTTTGCTTTACAAATGTCTCTCTTCTGTTTTCTAAAATCATAATCCCATAAGGGGGTTGGGGGCCTTATGTGCATTTGTCTTTGCGAAATGTCACATAAAGCATATGATGAGATTGTGGCATAATATGTTTAT
Source organism: Struthio camelus (assembly GCF_040807025.1). NCBI lineage: Eukaryota > Metazoa > Chordata > Aves > Struthioniformes > Struthionidae > Struthio > Struthio camelus. The sequence goes on along the minus strand of NC_090943.1, from coordinate 37,505,106 downwards.
TTAACCCAGAAAGGTATAGCAGGCCAATTTTTGAGACCTCTTTAACCCAAGAGGATTTTGATAGGTTGAGGAAATAGGGATGTATATGGAGAGGTGGAAAGAGAGTATGTGTAAAGGAGGAGAAGGCTGAATTGGTTGTTTTTTCCCCCAAGATGTGCTGGGTGTTGTTCCAAATGTGTGGCGGTTTCCTTGGGTCATGGGCATGGGAGGCCCTCCGCGCGCTTTGTCGTTATTTCAAAGGTTACCAAGATGGCTTTTAGTAAATCATCTGTGTTATGCTGCTTTACGCCTTCTATCCCTGGACACACGCAGGGCACAAACACGCCGCTCTCTCTGTGAAGGAGTGCAATGGCACCTCCTTGTTTTTGCCTGCGTCTCCGAGTTTTTGGGCATGTTCCTGGCCCCCACGCTGAAGGCTGCCAGTCCGCAATATCCACAGCGGTAGCCCTATCTGTTAACCTACAGTCATCAGTAGCGGCTTGAAGTGACTGAATCCAGTTACCTGCAAGCAAGAATCGGAACGTATGCAATTCCTCTTGAGGAAGGTAAATCCTTAGCTGATGATTGGCGATAGACAACCTTAATACAGGAAGGTCCGTTTCCCTCCTCCTTTGGTAAAAGGTGTTCTTCGCTTGTTTGAAAGAGAAACAAGCGTACGTATCTGTTTGCATGTTGTGAACTACGGGGAGCTTTCAAAAACTTCCGTGTGATGCAGAGTAAAATCCTTGGCATAATTCGTGAAGGCTTTCTTCCAGGCGATTACTATTAGCAATGTGTACTTATAATGAATGAAATGAATTTAAAAACCTGCTTGAAGCGGGAAAGGTGCACACCCAAGGCTTACGTGAGTCACGCAGAGGAGATGCACTGGCAATATTTTTCTAAGGACTTGCTAAGACTTTTGACGAATTATTGATTAAATGAATCTACGGTAATAAAACAGCTCTATGAAGTAACAAAGAGCTACGACCATTAAAAATACTTCATGCGTCCCCGCAGCCCGGGATGTGGTAGCGATAGAAGCTTTGCACGCACCGCATCTGGCTGAAGAAAGTGAGGTTGTGAGGGGGGATGGAAAGCACCCTAAAAAGAGCTGGTGGTCTCCGAGATGGAAGGAGAGTATTTCCGGGAACGAGCTCCCGCGTTTTTTCCCCTCTTCCCGTCCTCCATGTAGCGTATAGAGCTGTGCCTGTGCACAGACGTATGCTTTCGGAAGTCAAAAGCGAGCCTCATGGAAGCTGTTGCGGTAGACTGAGATCTGCCCCTCGCTCTTCGCTGTGCGTTAGCAGCTGGCTTGGGGCTTATCTTGAGGAAGCCGCCTGCCGATTCCCCCTGGGTTCACGCACTGGCAGAGCAGGTGACTAAATCAGTAACGGCGGGGGCAGGACGAGCGGGACGAGAGGCCGGGGCGCGCGGGGGCTGCGGGAGGAGCGACGCCGCAGCCGTTCCCGGGGGCAGCGGGGGCTGCGGCTCCCTCCTGTTTCGGTCGGGTCCGGGGCGGCTGGTGCCACGCGCACGGCGGCTGCTGCTGCCCTTGCCAGCTGCGCCCCCGTCGCGGGGAGCGGAGGGGCACGGAGGGGAAGGGGCTACAAGTTAGATGGAGTCACCCCTCGCTTTAAGAAACAATGACATATATACATAATAGATGTATAATTTTTTTTTTGAGAGTTGTTGGTAACTGAAATAGAAATGCCTCAAAGGAGTTTGTGGTCTTTTACCTTACTCCGCTTGCGTGTCGCTCTTTTCTTGGCTGCGCAAAGCTTTGTCCGTTTTTCTCCCCGATTGCGCGTTGTAACACAGCTGTAACGTAAAGAGACAATTTGTAAAACTTGCCCGTGCGTACATAAGAACTAGATTTAAAGCTTGTGCACTGGGTGACCGAAGTTGAAATCGGTTGCAGCGCAGCCCGACATCTGATCACGGCGTAAAGAGTTTGAAATGAAATGCTTCCTACAGTTTCTCTTGTGTTTTTAAAGTGACCTTTCAGTTTTGTACAATAGGTGTCTCACTATTGCCATGAACGGAGGTGCGCAGCGGGCCTGCACCCGTTTCGCGCTGAGCCTTCCGTTGTTCCCTTTTGCTCTTTGCATGTGGGTTAGAGGAAGTAGTAATCTGACGGTGGCATGTTTCTTCCTCGCTTCTCAGCCTTCGTCTTCCTCCTCCCTTTCAGGACACTCAGGTTATTCCTGTGCTGTGCATGTTGGCTGGCCAAGTTTTAAATTGCAGCAAGCTTTTCAGCCCCTCAGAGCCATGGGGGAACAAAGAAAGGACTAGTTTTACATCCTTTATTGTCGAATGAATATGTGACTACATCTAGACTTTGGGGGGGGGGGGAGCGGGGGTCGATCTTCTGCATGTTGTGAGGTGACATTGAAGCCATGTAGGCTTCTCTTCTGCAATGAAATGTGAGGTGGCAGCTGGGTGGGTGCAACTCGTGTACGTGCTTCTGGAAAGGACTTTTCCCCCTTCTTTCTCGCCAGCTGATGCACATGGCTCAGAATTAGTAGTTGTTGCTTATTTGTGTGGGGCTGAGCTGCGGGGAGCCCTCCTGTTGGTGTGCTGTCTGGGCTGCTGTGTGCTCTGCGAGTGGCACCGCTTGCTATGAAGCGCTCATGAATTTTAATTTGAATCTACAAGTGTGAGAGACTAATGGCATGACACAATTTGAAGCACATTGAATAGAGCAATGAGTGCCAATTTTGTGGTTTGGGATTTTTATGCGTTAAAATTTCCTAGTATTTTTAATATTAAAAGAACATCCCCTTTTCTTTGTTCTACTTTAGGACCAAACTTCCAAATTTCAGGTTTATTTTGGTATTTCAAAGCAGTTTTGCTCATTTAGAGTGCCTTTTTCATAGCAGTGTCACTCGTTGAGATTACAGTTTAAGGAAATTTTTTGCAGCCTTACAGGAATTTCTTTCTCCTTGTTGCAGTGAAGCAGCTCCTCACTGTTCCTTTGTTTTATTGGAAATGAAGGCTGAAAAGGGGCTGTGTGTGGTTTGGGTTTTTTGTTCTACCTTCCAGCATGTCTGCATGGTTGTGATCAAATGATGAAATAAGCTCTTACTTGCTTGAGAGGGGTTGAAAACAGCTGACAAATGCTGCGTAACTGAGACCTGTTCATCTTTATTTATTTATTTATTTATTTTGAGAAAACACATTTGTTCTTGATCTTGTGGCCACTGTAGTGTTGGGGGTAAAAACTCTGGGCAAAAACTTTGTGCGTTAAGTGTCTAGTTGCATCCATTTCTTTGGAGAAAAGCATTTCAACATGTAAAATTCATTGCAGGACCAAGTGAGTGGGTGGCAGTGTTAAGGAAAGGAGTGTGTCTTAAAAGGAACTTCGGGGGGGGGGGGGGAAACGAAAGCCTTCGATGTTATTGCTAGACGGGAACATCTCTAAAACCTGTTTCGTTGCAAGATTTTACTGGCCTATATAAGTTTAACAAACTTCTATTGTGTTATAAAAAGTCCTTAAAATGTGAAGTTTTTTTTGTGAGAGGTCAGTCCCGAGCAATTAAAATAGGAAAACTGTGTGTCTGAAGACAAGACTTCTGTTTTAGCCTCTTTTGGTGAACCAAAATGCAGTTGTAGCCTTCTCGGCTTGATCATTACGTATTTCGCCCCTCTCTCTCTCCCCCAATTCAATGCTCATGGTTTCTTATGAGAGTAGCCAGACTGACCCAACCAACACACACTACCTGAGCCCAGCTGAAACTGTGTTAAATCTACACATTCTTGAAAATCCCGAGGGTTTCGTGGCATCTCTGGCATTTATTTGTTCTCCCACTTTGGGGGAAGGGAGGAGACAAAGGACTCGCCGGGAAGGCAGGCAGCATGCTGCTAGGCTTTGCCGCAGCACTTCAAAGGGAAAATTTTATTTCCTAGATAAGCCAAAACTGGTGTAGAGTGGTGGTGGGGAAATACAATGAATTTGCTGATTTCCACCCCTTCCCCCAATTGCAGAGATAAGGAACGTTTTCCATACAAATGTTAAAGTGTAGTCCTTTAGGTTAATGAACAGCTTAATCTCAAAACAAACGTGTGCATCCATTTTATATTCCTTTTTTTCTTGAAAAAGAATAGAATCCTGAAGTTTCCTCTTGGTGAATTTAAAAAAAATTTTTTTTTTTTGTTTAGGGGTGGGAGGGGAGTAGCCAGTACAAATATATGGGATTATTACACCCATTTATAGTGGAGAAAGTTAGATAGTCTAGACCTGAAAGCTTAAATTGAAATAGTCTTCAAGTAGAGACTTCATGAAATGTAACAGCTGTCAAGTATATAACGAGTATTACTGTACCAGCTTTTTGGACTTCACATGGTTTTGACCTGACGTTCCCTGTTTGTTGAGCTGTGGATTTGGTTTTGTCCCTCTTAGTAGGAAAGATACTTAAATGTGGATACTGTCATGTATAGTCTTATTTTGTAATGATGTTTTCTGTTTTTTTAACTATTTTCTTCAATTCATTTGCAGGAGTCGGAAACTTCAGATCAGAAATATCCCGCCTCACTTGCAGTGGGAGGTAGGAAATTACTTTTAAAATTAAGACGTCCATATTTGAAGCTGTGTGTTTCTATTTCTCTCTCCGTCCACAAGCCTCCCCCCCTTCCCCCCACCTCTCGCTTGCTTTGCACACACCACCCATTCTGTGCTGGGGAAAAATCCTTTGGAAGAGGGAACAATAGAGCCTTCTAAGCAATTCAGATAACCGCCTTCGTTTCTGCTCTCCGAGTTAACCATAAAAAATGTTGCAATGGATTCTTTGGTGAATGCGGACTTCCTGATGCCGTCAGTCTCTTTGACTGAAAGCTTGTCCGTTTCAGACCTGGCTGGTGTAAGAGCTCAGCAAACTTGATGCAAGTTCAGATTTAAATACTTGGCCGAAACCTCGTCAAAAGCAGAAATGTAATACTGAGCCTTTCTCTTTTGATTTTTCTTTTCTCCTCCCCACCCCCCCACCCCTTGCTCTTCTGTAATGGTGGTATTATGGCAAATTATTGGCTCATACTATTATGATTACTGGCTCTCACTAATTTATTCTATACCCACTGCTTACTGTGCACAGATAGAATATTGTAATTCTTACAGCAGATGGGCTACTGTGAGAACAGAGCTATCTTCTTTACTCTTTCCTACCTTGTATGTATATAAAACACTCTTTCACACCTTCACCATGGTAAGTCATCTTTTTGTGGAGGGAGGTTGCGGGGGTGGAGGGGTTGAGGATAAAGCTCTGGTTATGTTGTTCTCTTTTGCGTTTGATCTACTTACTTCATTTGACTTTCTGTCTGCAGCTGCTTCTTCATTTGCAATGTCTGATTGTTTTTATCCTTTCCTTGCTTAGAAGAAAAATGGAGGTATTGCTCTGTCCTATTTAGGCTGTCAACCACAGGGTTTCTGTAAGATATCAAAAACACCACTTCCCGTTGCTGAAGTCTGTCCTCCTGGGGTGTACTGTCAATACAAGAATTCCCTCTGCACTTACACCTTTTGAGGGAACTCAGTTGAATAGTATCCAGCTATCCTAGTTTTGTATTGGTACCTTTTATGCCAGATTCTGAACCACTTTTTGTCAAACCCTTGGCACTAGATGTTAACTCTTTGGGAAGAGTAGTAGTAGACATGGTTGAGGGTGACTGGTTTGGGGGTTAAGCGAGATTTTTTGGTTGGTTTGTTTGTTTGTTTTTTTTGCTTTTTTTGTGCAAACTTCAGTAGCCTCTGAGGGCTTTGGATAAAAAGGAGTGAATACTAGAGCAGAGGCATTTGATTCAGAAAAATGTAAGTAAACACTGATGTATAAGGACTGGTGAATAGAGTGCTTCAGAATGCTTTTATCTGTTTCTGAATGCTCATCCCTCCTTACATGTTTGTAGCTATTGCTGTTTGTATGTTGCAGGCTTCTGCCCTGTTTCCCCTCTGCTTCCTGACTTTTAAATGATTTCTTTTCTCAATTACTGCAGTTTCTGTGGTGCTGTCTGGGCTCAGAGGCGGGATGTTCCCTCTGCCCCACCTTTTAAAAACACTGTCTTCCTGGTTCCCAAGCAAGAATTAAAATCGTCCCTGTGAACATCACCTCAGCCGTGCCTAGCTTTCCTCAAGTTCCTTGTACTTACTTGACTCTTTTTGTCTGGGCACGGCGTTTAAAGGATTGCTGCCCCAAAATAACTTTTTACAATGCTTTTGCATTCTCTTGTGATAATACGGATGCTTGACGAATATGGTTTGTCCACTAACTTGCTAAAATTTTTCTCTGTAAAGGCTGGAGGTCTGTCACTTTTGCACTAAGCAGGTAAGTTTTGTATGGTCTTAAAGAGAAGTCCTGATGACAAAATAATGGCAACTGGTGATTAAATTCATCACAGAACTGTCTTAGGTCAAGCTTACTTTGCACTCTGGTATCTTCCTTTGGTGTTGAAGAGGTTTGGTTGCAAGAGCTTTCTTTGAGCTTTGTTTAAAAAAAAAAAAGTTTCAGATGGTTCCTCCTTAAAACAAGCCTTTCTTGCAGCCAATTGCTTGGTAGGGAGAGTAAAAGTTTATGCAGACAGAGAGGGATTTATATTAAAGCAACATTCTTGCATAATGTTTTCTGAGAGGATGCTGTGCGTGTGTGGTAGCTGGAGCAATTTTACTTCTTAAATAGTTTCTTATGGTCCCTCTGTGCCAATGTGCTTGCCTCATCACTCCTTTGTTAATTGGTTGAATCGAGACTGACTTCTAATGTGGATAAAATCCCTCGACCCAAACTAGAAACAACGGATGAAAGAGGTCTCTGGGTTAGTTCAGTCTGTTAGCCCTCCTTGTATGTTGGATATTGAAATACTAAACACACCTAGTACTCTGCAACACCTTTCTTTTTACAGTGACATGGGGAAATAAGAACATTAATCTTTCTTCAAACAGTTTTCTTCTTGTGAGACTTTTTGTTTCCTAGTACAATCGTTATTGGGAAGGTTACCTTGTCATTCCCTGCTAAAGTCTTTTCTTCAGCTCTGTTGAAATAATTTATCCCCCCCCCTTTTTTTCTTTTGCTGTTTTACAGCAAAAAAAAAAAAATTTTTATATGCGTCTCTAGCAGTGGTGTCTGTGACTCGAGTTCAGTGCCTGGCAGTTGCTCTCGCCACCTGCCTGTGGTGTGGCGGTGCCTGAAAGTCGTGGGCTACCGAGGGCTGAAATCCAGCGTGGGTCTGTGCAAATGCCCACCGGAGAGGGTTTTTGCCGTATGAATAAACAAAAAATCACCCACAAAACCCTTTTGAAAAGGAGAGCTTCTACAATATTCTTAAATGCAGCTCGTTAGGTTTGCAGAAAGCAAATTCTTAGTGAAGTCCAGCACAGTGTCTACAGCATGAAGTGCGGCGTTTAATAGCAGCTCCCACTCCTGAGCGCTCCAGAGAATTGCCTCCTGGTGTTCAGAAATGGAAAATGTTCTGGGAGTAAGCTGAAGCTCAATCTGAATTGAGAACACCTTGTGATATATTAGCAGAAGAAAACACCCTGACATTGATACATGTGTGGTGTTCCTCAGGTAGATGGCAGCTGGCTTTTCAGATTCATGAAATATATTATGAGTAAATGAGTTTCCTGTGGAAACCTTGAAACTGTTTCACTGGTGTGCCCTCTCCTCTTCGTAAGAGGTGTGTGCACTTATTTAACAAAAAAGGTGTTAAGGACACCTTGACTTCCCTCTGGAAGACAGTAGTTATCCTGAAGACGCATGCAAGGTAGGACGCTTGACCCGTGAAGTTATTCCATATAGACTGAGAAATAAATAGGGATGTAAATGGCTGTAGAGTAAGGCACATTAATTAATAAGACCTTTTCTAAACCAATTACACAAATGCAGAGGCTAACTATTCTTTTTTTATCACTGCCCTTTGGAGAAAAATATATACCAAGTAGTTTTCTCCTTTGCATAGGTCTAGGATGTTACTGAATAAAATATTGGCTTCTGCAACCAGCAGTAACAATTGGACTTGTATCTGTCTCCTGGGTAATGTAGAAGTTCACTATGTGTTTATCAGACCAACAAGTTACAGGTAAAATAGGTAAGATAACCCTTTTAGACTGTATTCAGGGCTAAGTGGTAGAGGAAGAGCAGCTAATCACCTGCTATAATCTGCTGAGTTACTGCACTGAAACGAGATGACATGGTTTCTGTCCTGAAGAGCTCACTCTCAGAGTACAGCTATAAAAGATAAAATTGCCTAACGTTCTTTGAGGCACTTTCTTTGAGGCATTCAAGGTTAAGTTTGTACAGAACTTGCTTGGTAATTAATGTGAACTTCACTCCTCCTCCTTGCGGTACAAGTGGATTTTTGGCAAGGTTCTGGCGGTTTCTGTAACTGGGGATTGTGTACTCTTCTCTTCTTGCCCCAGTTGGAAGAGACTGGAGGTGGAGAGAAAGCAGCATCCCTCTGAGCTAGGAACACTTAATACTTGCTTCAGACTTATGCTGGAATCTGGATTGCTAGGGAGTTTTCTGGGATCGCGTTCTCTACTCATCCGGGAGATCGTTTGCATTTTCCCCTTCCCTCACTGGACTGTTTGGGTTTGAGTACTCTGGATCAATGCCCATGTTCCGTGCAAGCATTATTATCTTTTCTGGAATGCACCTTCTTCCCTTTCTCTTGCTTGCATGTAAAGTACGTATAGAGGTGGTTATACCACTTAAGTAATGTGAAGGCCATGTGCTTTAACAGATTTATTTTTAATAAAGCAAAGTTTGGTTGCTCTCGAGTTTGTTGGATGAAGCAAACCCACAAATATTTAGTGCTGCTCTTGTAGTGATAGTGGGCATCTCTTCCCCCCCCCCCCCCCCCTGCTTTTTCTCTCCTTACTCTGCAAACATGAAATCTAGATTTGGTGCTAAGAATTATGGCAGCTGAAGGAATTTCCATGCCTCCTTTTCCCATTCATCGCACACACAAGTCTTATCTCTGTCTTACTGGAGACAAGCCCACTGGCTTTCTGGACTCTGCAGAAACGTGAGGAGCTCTTTCCTCAACTGCAGTCTCTTGCACAGGAAAATTCTGTTTTGATTCCCAATGTTTTGTAACTTTGAGTAATCTCCTACTTAGCATGTGAGAAACTCGGCACTGGAGATGTATTTGTGAGGCTAAACTACATGCCCTCTAGAAAGAGGTCTAGGTGAAGTGATTTAAAACGGAAGTATCTAGAGGTTTGTTTCCGATTCAACGTGATGGGAATCCATGCAAGGTTGGCTATGTTCTTTGGGGCTGAGAATGAACTGTTATGTGCAGTGTAGTTTGTTTGCTTTTAAAGCATTTTAAAACTGGCCTCCTCAGTGTAGAAGATGCTTCCAGAAATTTCCAAATACTTATTTCCATGTTTAAAGTGCAAGAGACTTTCAGGACGCAGGTGATGCTAGAAACAGCACTTGCTGGCTCAGCAGTAAGGTAGCTGTTGAAGAGTTCTCGCTTACCTTCTGCAGGTTTATTTTCTTATTGGTTTGTATGGAGCAGATAAACAGATAAAATGCTGATGAACTTTATGACAAAAAGATGGACTAAAAGTCCAGTCTGTGGAGTGTGGACCTACTGAGTGAGCAGAGAAACAGAAGTGTGGTGAATGTGTATACTTAGCTTTTCTCTGTGACTTTTGGATTATTTTAGGGGGAGAGAAATGTGTGAGAAGGGAGGTCTGAGTTAGCTCCCCAAGGGTAAAAGGATGTTGCTAAACAGGGTTTGCTCTTCCTTGCTTTTTCCATGGAAATGAAAAACAAAGCCTCATAGCTGCGCGAAGACTCTGACACTCTAGACTGTGTATGCGAAACAAGTAGCAGAAAAAGATTTCTGGATCAGAGCTCCAGTGTGAGTGCAGGTTCTACACCGAGATTTCTGGTTAATGCCGCAAGTGGTGGGGATGGCTCAAATCTATCTGCATATATTGTAAGAAAGACAGTCTCACTTCTTTGAAAGAAGCTGAAAATTGATTTTGGTTGTGATTAATGTTAGCAAATGTTATCATAGTGTGCATAACTACATGTCCTGAGGATCAGCAGAAAGGCTGTAGCAGTTGTGTTATTACTTGGGTTAGAACAGCTGAGCTGTAAGTCTTTTTTTTTTTCTTTTGTTTGCTTGCTCATTTGTTTTTGTTTTGTTCTAGAGATGCGGTGTAAAAACTCATCTTGTTGAATGGTACCTGTGAATCTTGCTGCTTATGATGCAGCTTTTTTTAAAATGCTAAGGATGCGAAGAGGACAGATGAGAAACTTGTGGGTTTAAAACAAACAAACAAACAAAAAAACCGTAAGAACACTGCAATTGAGAATGAGAAATACCTGCTGTGTATAATCCTAATTCATAAGGCAAAATGGAAGAGAAGATGCAGGAATGAGCTGAGCTAATGTGAAAGGGATTCTAGAAGATAGAAGTATCAACAGTAAAGAAGTTTAAAACGTATTGAAATATGATCTCTCACATCAAGCCTCCTCCAAGAATCCTAACTTAATGTAGCGCTATAAACATAATTTATAGTTATAAAAATGCTACTAGAATGCCAAGCATGCACAAATTCTCTCTTTGTCTGCTGCTGCTGCCTCCTAGGTGTAGGAATGTCTGGTGGGGATCTTTGTTTTCTGTTTCCTCCTTCCCAGTATGCTACATCTGATGCTAAGCTGTGTACTCTTTGCCAATTACTGTGAGCCCTGCTCAGCAGGAGAAGGGTGAACATGTTATTCTCTGTAGTAGCCTTACATGTCTGAAGGCCTATGATGCCTAAAGAAGGATAAGGAGAGAGTAAGTTCTTTCAGTCTCTCCTTAAAATTTATGTTTCTAGGGAGTTGATTGTTCTCATGGCTTTTCTGGAAAAATCCAGTGAGGCTTTTTCAGAACAGTTTCTGCAGTTTAAGATCACTTTTGAGTTCTTATCTTCTACTTGTTTTCACTAGGTTTGCACTCTATCTCAGCCTTGTACTGTCCTCAGATTTAATCAACATACTTGCTGTTCCATCATCCCAACTATTAATGAGAAGCTGATACGACATTAGGCTTGGTAGGTCCCTGCAAAACCCTATGAAACGGAGCTTTTTAGTTTGACAGTAGGTTGATAATGACTATTAGCTGATAATTATCAAAAGGTCAGCTTTTCTTATGCTGTAGTAGCATTGTCTGTGTTTCTCTATCTTATGTGTCTGTTTTAGGAGACAGTGTCAAAAGTCCTCTTAACAGAGATCTGTGGCTTGTCCCATATACACAAAGATCAATTCTGTTATAATAAGAATCTAGAGAGAATTATCAAGACCTATGCATGTCAAACAAAGGTTGACTCCAGGTCATCTGCTTAGTGTCTTGCAGATGTCTCCATGTTTGGTTTCTTCCACATCTTTCCCCCAAAACAGAATTACGATGACTAGTCTGCAACAATCCAGCTCTCTTTTATTTTAAAATGTAAGATTGTACGTTTTTCCCTGCCCCTTTCCAGTCTTGTGGTATGCTGTCCTCCACAGGATCTTAGAGGTAGTGACTAAAGGTTTCAAGACAGAAGATATTTGAAAGAACAGGTAGGGGAACTTCATCAGGCTAGTCAATTTTAAGATATCAAAATGCATCCTTTCTACTATTCTAGGCTGATGCCTCATTCCTTTATTTATTCTGATAGCGTGCTAAGCATCTGTTTACAGTGACTTAGTGAGGAGTGGTGCAAAAACACCACATTAACTCCATCCGTAATACTAGCATTATTTGTCTTTGGATTTTTTTTTTTGTTTGTTCTCCCCACCAAGTAGTGTACTAACGTTTTTCTTGGTCTTCCTATTTATTTGCTTTGATAGTGATTTCTTTTTGCCCGTCATGTCTCATTAAATACATCTCACTGGTCTTAGCCTATTTGTTTTTCTGTGCTTGTAATAAAATTTATCATCATCTTTAATCTGACCTAGTTTGCACCTTCTTGCATGCTTCTTGTTGTGATCTCTTCATCTATCTCAGAATGTATTTTGGACAAACTAGTCTATTTTATTACTCTTCATTGGGAAAGTTAGACCTTGTGCCCTTAGCGATGTTCCTTTGAGACATGTTCCTCCCTCTTTTTAAACTTGCTTTTCATGACATATTTCTGACCCACTTTTTGAATTTGAAGTCTGCCTCTTGGATGTTTCTTGTTTGCTTTTTCTTACTTTTGGAGTGAGTTTGTTTTTTATTTTGCTGTTCTCTCTCCTTGACTTTCTAATGCACAACCATCTGTTGGTCAGTCTCATCTGTCTTCCTTAGTGCTGTTTTGGTCTCAGTAATTTCCTCCATATGAGTTGGAATCAAATCCACCCCAGCTTTCCTCCCTCTTGATTCCCCTACCATTTTGGAGAGCACTCATGACAGGCTGTCCAGTAACTCCTGCTAAAAAGGTGTTGTGCAGCTGTATTCACTGTTCGAACTCCTCTTCCACTCAGTGTCCCCCACTGTGCTTCCAGTGATTCAGCTTCATTGCAAAAACCTTCATCCACGTTATCTTCCTAAGTTAAAGATGCAAGTAAATCTCCTATTTAAAAAAAAAAAAAGAAAGAAAGAAAAGAAAAAAAAAACTTGTGATCTTTTTCCCTTTTTATCATTTCTTGCAGAACTTTCCTCAGTTCTCTTCTGGAGCTGTGGATTCTTGTTTCCTCTGGTGGAGAGCAGAATGTCAGCTCCCATCCCCAAAGCCCTCTGTGGCTGCTGTTCTCTATATTGAAAAACAAGTTGTTGTCTTGGAGCTTATTTTGCTTCCTAACTACAGGGTAGAGGTTTCCCTCCATTGTAGGGACATCTTTATCCTATTAGTGAGAATACACTGTTTCGAAGAATTTAAAAACTGCAATCAGCTTTCTGTTTATGAATTGTATAGCAGCTGTGCTAGTAGTTGTCTAAATGCAATAATACTTGAATTTCAGTAGTAGGCAATGGGGCGACAAGTTTAATTGTCAGGTTGTTCAAATGAAGGGTTTTGTTTTAAGCGGAAAAAGGAAGTTAGGAAAAAATATATTTTTGTACCTGTGGAAAGATAGCGAGAGTTTGAAAAGCCTTTGTATTTACATTAGACATTTTAGTGCAGACAACTGGAAGTCTGATGTTATAATCTGCCCCCCTGCCCCCAGCACAGTTAGTGGAGACAGGGTGCATTGCTGCCCTGACTGCAGGGTAACTAGTGGTGGCAGAAGAGAGTGGGACTAGCATTAACCTCATTTGACCTAGTTGCATTTGACATAAAAACAAACAGCCAGCAATAACTGCAACAAAAAAAACCCTCTTCCTTGCCCCCCTCCCCCCCCCCCCAAAGCAGTGGGCCACCTCTCTGAGCTTGCTCAGGGAACTAGTCACTGCTAGTTATGCTGCAGCAAAATTGCATGGCAGTGAAGAAAAGCCAAGATGATGCAGTCGGAGGGAAAAGCATAAAATCTAAGCTAAGCTGAAAGGGGGGACGGGACACTTGGACAGCCTGTCAGCATTGCTCGTAGTGACTGGTGACGTCTGTATCTGTTGATCTCCTGGTTAAAGGTTTGACAGCCCTGCACCCCTGTGAGCTGAGGGCCCTCTCTGCTTGCTCTGCAGCCCTTGAGCAAAGCCTCAGAAGTGTTGTCTTCTCCTGGTCCCGAACCTGCCCCAAGAGCACAAGGGCTGCCTTTACCCCTTTTCTGGCAAAGGGAAAGAAGAAGGTCTTCCTTCCTTTGGACCATCTGACCACAGCCCCATGCCTTGAGTTAACTCTTTTGCCTGAGCTGTGTGTTTCCCATCCTCTTGCTGGTCTGAGGAGCAGACGAGGCAAACTGATACAGCGAAGCGCCCCTGTTTCTGTGGCAGATCACCCCATTCTGTGCTTAAGCCAAAATACTGTCTTATATTTGGGAGATTTTAATTGCTTGGCTTAATTGTAGGCAGTGAGATTTACAGGGAAGGTATATGTGAGGCAATAAACACCTTTTGCGGATGTTTGAAATGCAGGGTGTGGGAGTGAAGGTCCTTGGGTAAACATGTAATAAACATATTTTCTTACTCGGAATGATTTATGCATACAACTGTGTTGTCTGCGGTGGTTATGCTGATAATAGACTTAGAGTTGCTGTAAAAAGGAGAAAGATCTAATAGGGAAAGTCACTTTCTCTGAGATTTTTGCTCCAAATGCTTCTCATCTGTTACTTCAAAATTATCAAGAACTTATTAAAAGTGGTTGATAGTGATGCTTTTATGAAACATTTATCTCCCACCATGTTAGCGCTGATGTTCCAAACGCCTCCACGGGAGACACCTTGTGCTTTTGAAATAGCTGTAGGCTTAGGAAAATAGAATTGCATTAATTACGCTTCTTTGTGTGTGTGGGACTTGCATTGCAGTAGCTTGAGTGAAGAATATAGAAATCCCAGATGAGATTACAGCGCGGTTGTGCTAAGCTCCTGTAAGGTCAGGAAGATGGTCTTGCAACCACAAGAGATAGAAGTAATGTTAGTGCTTGGCTCCAAAGAAATTGGAAGACTCAACAGGCCAATGCTGGCTTGATTTGGTGCAGTTATTTGAAGGCATGAAAGTTGCTCCTCTTCCTTAAGGTGGCTGAGGTGATAGGTTGAAGGAAGAGGAAGTGAAGGATTTTGGAGCTTGTGCTGCAGGAAACGTGTGGTCAGATGGGTGGTGGGGCAGATGCTTGGGCTTGCCTGGGAGAGGCAGGGACCTTGGCTGAACAACTTTTGAAGGAGGAGTGGAAGTACCGGAAATTTTTGCTCAGGGTATTAAGCAAGTTGAAATAACTGAGCTGTAAGCTTCAGGGCTTGTGTTGTGAGCTGTTCAGTTAACCATGCTGTGGAGCAGGCAGGACAAGGAGCTTGAGGGTAGCAGCCACTTGGAACCGAAGCTTTTAATCTCTTGTCTCATCTGAGCCACACGGTTTTGTGATTCAGTGAGTTGTCCATGTTGGAGTGTGAACTGTTTTTGGCTCTGATAGTCTTAAAAGTAGAAGCGTGGAAATCCAGTGAGTTGTGTTAAATGTGACCACTTCAAGTAAGATATGCGGAAGCTACATGTCTTTGGAGACTGCATTTATGGGCAGATATTTTATTTTCCTTCCAACATTGAGTTAATGAAGTAGTTAAGTGTGTGTGGTGGTGTGTGTGTGTGTGTTCTTTTTTTTTAATGCGCTTATGCAGTGCTCTATTTGATCTTTCTCCCCTTCCAGATTTGGTCCATCGTCCTGTGATTGAGCTACAAAAAATTGTTTTCATGACTAGTTTTTGGTTTTCCAGGGTAAAGGAAGGCATAACCTATGATTCTGTAACTTTTCAGAAACATTCCAATACTTAAAATAGCTGTTAGTGTGCAGGAATGTTGGCGTTGTCACCATAGGGTTACATGGCAATGTTAGAACAATGTATTGCTCACAAGCCTAGAATAATATGGTTGGTTGTTTTCCCTGGGTTTCTTTACTCTTTCCATCCCATTTTATTTTGTATACAAAACTAACAGTGACTCTAAAACTTGAAAAATCTGAAAAGACACACAAAGTTTGCTTGACTCCAAGTCATTTTTAGGGAAACTAGCCACCAAATTTACTTTATGTCCAATTCTAGAAAGGTGACTGTGAAGGTTTTTGTTTTTTGTTCTCAGGTGCAGTTGCCAAATTTGTACACTCCTTAACTATAACTTTCACTTAGGGAATTGTCTTTTTTGTGCTGTAAATGACTTACCGGTATGGTCTTCTCATAGAATCACTGAGGCATTCAGGTGTGTAGGGACCTTGGGAGATCTCTAGGCTAACCTCCTGGTCAAAGAAGGGTCCACACTGAATTCAAACTACACTGCTTAGGGTTTTGTCCGGTCTTGAAACCTCCCTGGAATGGAGATTGCACTATCTGTCTGGGTGACCTTTTTCAAGGCTTAATTATCCTTAGAGTGATTTATCTTCCCCCTGCCCCATCCAAAATATGTGGTGAGAACCTCTCTTCTGCCAGTTTAGTCCCGTTGTCTCTTGTCCTCCCACCATGCACCACTGAAGAGCCTGACTCTGTCTTGATAACCGCCCCCTAGGTGCTGCCGGGCTTCTGTTATGTCTCCTCAAAGCCACTTCTTCTCCAAGCTGAACTAGTCTCTTCTAACTGGGCAAGTGCTCCAGCCCCTGACTCTCATTGGCCCTCTGCTGAGCTCTCTCCAGTTTGTCAACATCTGCCTTGTGCTGGGGTCCCCAAACCTGGATGCTATATCTAGATGTGGTCTAACAAGCCCCAAGTAAAGCTGGTTAATCACTTCTCTGTATACACTGGGTCTTTTCCTGTTAACACATCCTTGGATGCTGTTGACTTTCTTTGCTGCCAGGGGACACTCCTGGCTCACGTTCAGCTTGCTGTCTGCCAATGCCCCCAAGGCCTTTGCAGCAGAGCTGCTTCTCAGCCAGGAAGTCCCCAGCCTGTACCAATGTGCAGAGAGTATTCCTTCCCTGGTGCAGGACTCGGCGTTTGTCCATGTTGAATATCATGAGGTTCTTGCTGGCCCATCCCTCCACCCTGTCTAGGTCCGTCTGGGTGGCAGCCCTGCCCTTGAGCATGATGACTGTTCCTCTCAGTCTGGTCTCATCTGCAAAAGCAAGGAGCAAGCAGCACTCTGTCACCTCCTCCAAGTCATTGATAAAGATGTTAAGCAGGATAGGTCCCAGGACAGACCCCTGTGGTACTTGTTACCAGCGTCCAGGTCAAGTATGACCCATTAATCGCTGCCCTCTGAGCCCAACTGTCCAGTGATTCATTATAGTGTTATTACTGGAAATTATGTTGGACTTGGAATCTCTGCCTGTCACCTGCGTGAGTTGGAGGGGAAATATGTCTGGGAATGGTACTGTATCTCTGCTGATAAAACTTAAGTTGTGTACCATTGTTGGCTAAATTGTCGTAAGCATAATGTTAAATTAACCTATCATTCAGACTGCCCTTAAGTGAGACAAAGAACCCAGAAGTGAACTATTTAGCACCAGCATACTGCTGCTTTCTTTGTTTTACGTGTAATCACGTGATCTCCTTTCTCTCATTGGCACTCCAGTAGCGCAACCCCCCCCCCCCCCCCCAAACCCCAGGGAACTACTTGGTAAAAACTGTGGGTTTTGAAAACTTTCCATTTTGAATGCATCTTCAGTTAAGCAGGTTGTGATGAAAGTCCAAGACATGAAACTCTACCTTTTTAGACCTATGAAAGACTACGCTTTTTTTGATAGGATGGATGTCCTATCATCCTTATTCCTATCAAAGTTATTGCCATAGCTTTTCCATGTCTTTTGCATGTAAACTTAGTCTCTTCTAATTCATTATCCATGCTGTCTGATATGTTAAATCTTGCTCACTTGAGTTTTTCTTTCTGAAATGAGGGAACAGTGGTTCTTGTCAGTTTTGGGTCTTCTGTGGAAGCGCTGGTTAGTTCCTGAGAGTGCAGCCCAAAATTTCCTGGTGCAAGAAATTAGATGACAATACCTTTTTTTGATAAGCACATGTGAAGTTCCTGGTAAAGCTACATGCTTTTAAAAACAAAGGTACCTTTTAATTTTTGTAAAAGTGATGTGATTAAGAAACTAGTTATTCTTGTCCTGCTTTTGAAGAAGTTCTGAAGTAATTTCAGCTACCTGACTTGGAGGATGATGTCACTAGCGAGGATTGTCCCTTCAGGCTAGTCGGTTATATAATTTGATAAGAATTAAATGAGATGCATAAATGAGTTGTACCTTAGGCAGTAATAGGAGAAATCTTATGAGCTCTTGTTTATGGTAAGTAAAGGAATAGAAAAATGTTAATTTCAAGTGGCCTCAATGATTCTTTTCTTCATCCACTTCTTTATTCTGTTCATGACGGACACAAAAATGGAAATGCTGGGTTAAACAAAAGGTTTATGTGTAGTATCCTGTCTCTGGTGTGCCTTGGGAGAAATACAAGAATAAGGGCAAGTATACAGTGCACTGTCCTGGCTTTCAGCATTTTGCAGCCTGGGGACTTACTGAGCCAGAAGTGGTGTCTTAGTGTTTGAAAAATTTACCTAGAGCTGCTGTGAATGTCTTTGAACCAATGTAAACCTTCAGCATCTTCCGCAGTGAAGAGTTGCGTAGTGTAAGGGCAGGTTGCAGGAGGAACCATCTCTTCTTGCTTGTTTTGAACTTGCCACTTGCTAGTTTTATTTGCCTCCTACCTCCTGTATTGTGAATAGCTGATCTGAGTTCTTTCTCCGTCTCCAAGTCCCTTATCTTAAGGACTGTTATTCCTCAGTCATTTTTCTTCCAGGCTGAAGAGCCATAGCTTGCTTAGTTGTTTTTTTGTATGGAAGATGTTCTCTATTTTTGATTATCTTTGTCCCATTCTTTGAAATTCTGCTAATTCCATTTTGGGTCGAGAGACTGGATCTGCACGTTGTTACGTCATTCATTTTAAGATGCTTTGTTTTATGAATGTATTTGCTATTGGAGTCGTGTGTACATGTGTCTGGGGTTTTGCGCCTTAACAAACAAACAAAAACAAAACCAGTGAAACTGGTGGAAAGCTAATCAGTGGAATGGGGTTTGCTGCTTATGTCTCAAGAGATCAGCCGCCTCTTTTCTTTTTTATGACAACCCTGGGAAACATCTACATTATCAGTAGTGCAGATCCTCCTCTGGGCTTGCTGGTTGCCAGGAAATGTTGCATTTGAATCATATGCGTACCACATGTTGACCTAACTTTATGCAACTGGTTCTTGTGTAGAGAGAGAGGGAGAGAGAGAAACAATGTGCTTATTTTCAGTGGGCTGGCTAGTTGGAGCTGGGTTGATTCCATAAAGTAATGGTAGTCAGCACATCGCTGCTCATACTCACACTTAGGGTATTTTAAGTTTTGTTGATTAGACAAGTGGGAAGTGGCTCTTTCAGGCTACTTTTCTGAAAGGCGCGAGTCTGCTGACACTGTTAAAAAGGCTGTTGTGCTGCTACTACCACCAGCAGTCCTTCACTGCCTCCGAGTTCTCCTTCCACCCCCTCCGCAGTGATTGTTTCAGTTGTAATCTTGAACTCGGCCATCCAAGAACGAGGCCTCATTCGTGTCTCTTCCTACAACCCATATGTGCTTTTTATCTAGTGCTGCAGAACAGTCTTGGGTTGTTTCTTGGACGTGTGGGGAAAAGAACAGTAGAGGCTCAGCTGCATTCAGTCTCCTGCAGAAAGGAGGAGACATGTGACCGAGCCAAGCAATGAAGCTGTTGCACGAAGCAAGTGAAAATGCCGTAGGCTTACAGGAAGGCAAGAGATGCCAGCATGGTCTGCACCTGCCACTGCTTGCAGGATGCTGTTTTATACAGGAGCTGGTGTTCGCTACAAGAGGCTGGACACCATGGTGGGACAGAAGTGTTTGCTGCTGGGTTGAGGCCATGGAGAGCAGTGGTGAGGACACACAGAATAGGTAGGAGATCTTTAAGATCTAGCTGAACAAGCAACCCAAAAAGCTGCAGAGAAATGAGATCAAGTTGTGTTAATGCATTTCCTTTTTTAATTTTTTATGTTATCCTGAAGCTCCTTCTGATCCCCTGTCTCAAATTGGTAGCCAAGTACATGTGGGCAGAGAAGGAAGGGAATGTAACTTGAAATAGCTGCCTTATTTTCAGATGCTCTGAATGTCATGGCAATCAAAGGTAGGGGGGAAGTGACTAAAAACCATCAAAACCACTTACAAGCACATGCCTTTCAGTGGAGCAAATGAGCAGAATTTTTAGAATATTATGCAAGCAGAAAAACACCCTGAAAACTGTAGCCCACCATTAACTTACGGAGGGGGAGGAGGAGGGTGTATTAAAATTATCATTGAAAACAGCCCAGCTAACTGGTCCTTCACATTATAAAGTCTTTTTCCTAATGAGGGATTGAATACAGGTGTGTGAAAGACATAGATCTGAATCAACAGTTCTTGGGACGCCTTTTATTGTGTTCTTTCCCCCCACCCCTTACTAATGGGATCAGGCTGTTATATGGAATAGTAGATAGCTATTCATGTAATGTTTTCACTTATTCACTCACGCAGTTCACTTGCTAACTCATAGTTTCCTGGTTTGACCAACAACTGGGAGGCCAACCTCAAGTATGTATTCTGAAGTGGAGGGCTGTAATGATGTGCCAGTGGCTTCTAGGTAGGTGTTCCTCAGTCCTTTGCATCTGGTGCATGCATAATACTGCAGTCTTCACCTGCCTGCATATAGCAGCCATCGCCCTTTTGGATGTGGTCTGAATTACACATCTGTTGCTGATGCTGGTGTGTGCTAGTGTCCTTGTACAGATTCAGCGGTGCGCAGGGCGGGAAACTTTCACACGCTACCGTCTCAGCACGTACTTTTCTCTCCTTGGCCCGTTGTTTTCCAGTCGCTGTTTCTCCATCCAAACATGCAGAAATCTACAAAGACCTTTCATGCATACTTACACAGAAGAAGGGCTGCTTATTATGTTCCAACTACAAGGCACTTTTGCTTTGACTGTGACACTCCTGGGAGCCTGTAGTGCTCTTGCCAGCAGTGTGGCACCTACAGTCACTGGTTCTTGTGACAGCTCAGGTCCTAATCCCTAACTATATGATTTGGGAAACTCAGCTGTTGTACCCCAAATGGTTGCTGGTTTAGGTGGCTCACAAACTGAGATGACTTGGTAAATGCTTAAAACAACAGTAAATAAATAAAAATAAATAAAATCTTTTGTCTTTATAGGAAACTTTCTTGTTTGCCCCTAGAGTCAGACATTTCCTAACACTTTGCAATTTTGTATGTCGTCATCTATCAGTAGGTTTGGGTTGCATACCCAGGAGGCAACTGTTACTGCCAAAATCCTACTTTTTAGCATGTAATAGAAGAAACAGTGCAGTGGGGATGCTTGAGATTTCGAGCAGCTTTGTGTTTGGGACTGCAGTGTGAGTGTGCAGGGGTGATTCACGCTAGATGAGTGATTGGAACTATTCTGGCTTTGTGAACTTGAATGATTTTGATGGACGATGAGCACCTTTAGGAATGTATGCAGATGGCTGTGTAGCAGATAGGAGATGTTCTTGGTTATGCTGTGTAAACCCACTACAAGCGGTCCTCAGATCCCTGAGGTCCATAGCTCAGTGGTTGTGAAAACCACCATAGAGTCTGGGAGGAAGGACAACAAAAAGTGTCGGGAGAGAACCTGATTTTGGCTGTTTTTGGAGTTGGGGAAAAAAAATCTGGTGGTGTGACACTATTACAGATGAGTGCCAGTGACTTCCACCACTTTGCTACATGGCTTAACTTCTGGTCTAAGCCAACATCCAGTGATGTCTCTGCTTCTGCACTGTAAAACACCAAAGTGATCCCGTCTGCCCAGTCTCAGTTGAAAACGGGATCATTGATTTAAGAATACAGACAGTGACATTTGCTCAGATTGTTTCATTTGTTGTGGTTTGAACAACCTGTTGTTCAGTGGTTTCACTTAATTTTTTTTTTTGAAATGTACATGCTGATGGTTACTTTATATGGCCATGTTTTAAGAAAGTAACTTCTGTCCTCATGAAATAGATGAGAGCTCCCAAAGTGGTCTCCTCACCTGACTAATAAAATGTGTTAATTTGCTTCAATGTGGAAGTGTGTTTGTATTTCCAAAATAGATTAAGGCAAAGCATTGCATAGCACATGTCAAACTATGGCTTTAAGGCTTCCTCTTGTAATTGCCCTTTGTGCCTTGCTTTTTAGAGTCAGCATACAATCTTGAAATTGCTGTCTGTTGCAAAGTAAAAAGAGAAATTGCCTATTTCCTTTTTACAGTAGGAATACTTGGTTTGCTGAGATCTGGTATGCCTGAATCTGTATGCCTGCATGTCAACAGTACCCATTAATTTGCTGAAACCAACCTGTCTAGTGGCCTCTGTGCAGCTTGATTGTTCAAATTGCCATTGTAAAACTGCTATTAATTTCTCTGCTATTTAAAAAAAAAAAAAAAAAAAAAAAAGCACTTTTTAAGGTGGCTTTACAGAGGTAAGCTAAGCATGTGTTTGTCATTGGGACTGCAACATGAAAAGGCCGTTTAAGCTGCAGCCTTCGGCATCCTTGGGCTATGCTGACCGTTCCACGTCACTCCCGATCCTGCTGTGCCATGCTCGCTTCTGAGATTCGTGGGATCGGAAGTGCTGCTCTGCCGTATGTAGCTGACTGTTGAATTGCCTGAGGAAGAAGGTACAACGTCTCTTTTTATGCTTCTGTTGCAGCAAAGCTAGCTCTTTTAGCAGTCGATGGGAGGCTCAAAAATGCAGAAGAGCCCTTCTGGCTCTGAAACACCGGGGGAAACCCACAGGTCTGTCTGGCTTCTCTGGTGGGGTAGAGGAGAGGCTGGCAAACTTGCTCATGAAAATGCTGGGTTGCTGGGACAGAGGTGCGGGGAGCTGACCCTGGGACTTGAGGTAGGAGATGTTGTAGTGGGCTGAGCGACGAGAGGTTTCCAAACGGTGGGATGTGAAATAGCTTGAGATGCCGAGCTGTGGACGGTGTCGTGGCTGCTGCTCGTGCAGGCAGTCACCAAGAGAGTGCCCTGCACCAGAAAAGGTCCCCAAATGCACGTGTCTTATCACACTAGGGTGGTCGTGGGCATGTGACTCTGTAGCATGTGTATCTCCAAATATTTCTAAGGCCTTTTAAAAATTATTTTTAACAAATGTTAATACAATTGGATAAAAATATATGAATGGGAAAACACAGATTCTGGCTTTCAGCAGAAATTGTCCCTTTTTAGTGAAGTAGTCGATACAGGTTGTGTGAAGTGGAAGTGAAGTTATACAGAGTTTTCTGTACTGATAGGAACGGAAAAGTTGTGTTTGGGGAGTGAGCAGATTGTAGACCCTGCCATAGCAAGTGGAGTGACAAATCTTGTGCAGTGGCATTTGACACTTTTGCTCTTTGAATTTCTCATTTTAGTGGAAATGCAACCAAAAGTGATTAGCAGCTGCTCCAGCAGCACTTGGATTACTTCCTAGTGTGTATGTGGTAGAAAATATGTTCTCTCCAGCCTTCTTATATTTAACCAAATTCAGGTTGGATTCAGGACAGAGGAAATTTCCATTTTGCAAGTAATAGGGAAAAAGTTGCCTTCAGTCTCATTGGGAAATTTTCAGTGAGTAATGACATAGCTGGTGCATAAAATGTAAGGGCACAGGCAACAGTGACTTTACTATCAGAGAACTGTGGGGGGGGGGGGGGGAAGCCCTTAAAAAACCCTCCTGACTTCTGTTGCACATAGTGAACAAAAACTATTGCTCCTTCTGGTCGTGGCAAATGCACATGAGTCATAGAAGTGGAGACTGAAGTTTTTCGGAGTTTTGAAAAGGAAATCCTTTTCAAGAATATTTTATCTTTTGTGATCTAACTGGAGCCAATAAAGGTACCAAGTTATTTCCTTATGAGTTTTCTCTCATTCAAGCAGTGGCAACTTTATAATCAAGTGAAGGATCATTTTAATAATTGGTTTCAGGACAGTGATACCATCAAAGTCAAATTGTGACTAACAAGTTAATTATAGATACTGTATACTAGTTCTGCTTTTCATTTTGACATCTTAAACTTGGCAAAAGAAAACTGTAGATTGAAAAAAGATTGAAAATTAAAGTGTCTAGTTGAGTTCCAACATCTTATGCGCAGTTATTTAAATTAAAAAAAAGTTTTTAAATAGATCTTCCCAGACTGTTAGTCTCATGCCAGATGAACAGTTCAGAGGTATTTCTATAATTCAGAAATGGAAAATTTTCTATGAGTTGAGTCCCAAATTTTGTCTGTGAAGAATACTGTTTTTAAGAGAAGATTACCAACTTTACCTCTCTGCTTGCGTTTGAGCCAGCTTATTTGTATTTTCACAATGTTACCTGAAGGAAACAAAACAGAATTGTGCTTATGCATGAATTATTACCTCATTTTAAGCCCCTGCCCTTCTCTTATCAAAGTATTCATTAGTGAGCAGTTCATTTTCTGTATCTGAGATGAGCTTAAAGGCAAACAAGAATATATCTTACCAAGGGTATCCGTTTCTAACCTTTTTAATGTCAGTGTTAGGAGTATAGCAGGTACAGGTGACAAGCACAGTCCTGCTGTACACTGTGTTTTTTCAGCAGGAAATCTGCACTCTGACTTTCAAACTGGCATTTGAACTGTTAGGTGAGACTTCGTACTTAAAGGCTGATTGCCTCAAAATAAAACTCTTGCTAGCCCTTGAGCCAAGATCTGGTCCTTTTTGGTGGGTAAAAGAGGCCTCTATAATTCCCATTTTCCTCCCTTTGCAACTCGATGTGTTGAGAAGGTGCTTTCTGCTTTTCCTCCCCCGTTCTCTAACCGCAGCAGCGATGTGGTAGTATCTTTATACTGGATCCCCTGGATGCTGGGGAGCCTCCCGGGGACTTAGAGGACATGCAGCTTTCCTGGGAAAGAGCAGAGCAGGGCAGAGGGGAGAGAGCATCCCTTTTTCCTTGCCTCTATTTGCCAGGGACCGGTAGCCAGTCACGTTGGTACAGGGCAGATGTTTATAAGAACTGAAGAGCTTTGGATTTTTCTAGTTCTTGTGACATCCTGATGCTAGGGGTGTAGTGCTTTCCACATCATCTGATGGCAGAAAGCTGGAGGATGCAGAGGTTGCTACCATACCAGCAGCGATCGAATATACTTGAATATACAGTATATTTGTCTCCAGGATGGGATCTTAAGTCTATTCTTCCTTGGGGTATAAGGAATTAGTGGCTAGAAATGTATAATAGTATGTCTTATTTGACACAGATGAGGTGTTTTTCCATACCTCTTTGGTCTTTTTTTGTTCCCCTGTTCTGTTCAGAATGTGACTTAAAACAGTTATAGAAATACCATGGTTGTTTGTAGGGGTAAGAATATTCGCAACGTTATCCTGAAGTATTTTTCTTAAACTTGGACTTCTTCGCTAGCAACTTTGTGGATGCTTTCTATATATTAAGTCTAAAATCTCTGCTTCTATTTTATTTTGAGGAGAACAGGAGTTAAGGTATTTTAACTGGTCAAAGCGCAAAAGATACTTTATATAGAACCCTGAGGTGGAAGGAAATTTTATATTGTGCTGATCAAAGTAGGTATTTCTAATGCATCTCCTTTATATTCCATGCTAACCCACAAAGAGGAGTCTTTGCACCTTTGATAAATGTCAGCTTGTATATCAGCTGCATACGAGATCCTTACAGGAAAGTTTATGGCTTTCATGTCTAGCACTATTGTCAAGACTTGATAGCTTTCTTCACAAGGCAACCACAACCTATAACCTGTATAATACAGTTCTTTATCAACTGCTTATGGTTAATGATGCATTTTTAGCTCAGAATGCAAGAATCCTATTTCTATAAATTTGAGGAGATAAGCGTAGAGGAGGGAAGTGACAAGAAGGAAGTTTACATCTTCAAACTCCCTGTTCATTGCTATGGCTAGTATGTCATATTGCCCTGATGGTTTCAGAAAAATATCAGTTGAATTCTGAAAAAAACTATTGTCAGCGCTACAAATACTTCCTACAGACCTGATTGCTAGTAGTAGTGTTAAGCAAACTGTATTTGGAACCAAATTCCAGTGGAGTTTCCTACAGTTCTTCAGACTACCTGTCCATACAGAAGAAGCACATAAGCAATACCTTACTACTACTTCTTCTTCTTTTTTTTCTTTAGGTCTAGCTCGTCTTGTTGTGCTCACAAAGCTGTTTTTTCTCACAGCACTGCATATGATGTTGCTCAGCTACCTGTCAGCTGGTCATAACTCACTTCTAGTGATCACTCTGATCCTTGTGTTTTTCCCTTCGAGGTATGGTGATCACTTCTGATCTGCCAGAACAGTCGTAACTATTGTAACGCGTTCACTTTTATTCTCCTTTATTTTTTGCTAGTAATTTAATTCATCTCATAGCTGTCTCTTGCATGCTTTTGTGGCTGTGGTGTATCTAACAGCATCTCTTGCAGAAGTATTGCTTTTCATTTCCTTCTGCAAGCAGTTCAGGTGTAGCAATGCTGTCTAGGGAAATCCTGCTCCTTGACTTTGGCTGCAGCTATAGGAAGGTCCTTAACATGATCTTCACTCCTTCTTGCTGCCCTGTGCTATTGCTGCTGTTGTCTCCTCTGTTGTATATCTGTAAAGCAGTCCATCCCATTGCAGTTTTTCAGTGAAAAGGCAACAGCTTTACTTCTGGGAACAAGAAGACAAAACGTTGGAGGGGAATTGTGGGAGGCTAAAGAAGCACACAATTTCCTCTCTTCCCTGTTCTTGGGACAGAAGATGTATACACGCCAAAATGACTGTATGCATGTGTTAACTGTTAGGAATTAGAAACAAAATTAATTCATGAAAATGATCACTAAGGATCCTGCATACATGCACTATCACCGAAATAAGTAACACAGAGATGGCACTTTCTGTAGACTGGTGAGACTGCTGCACTTAAAAGCTTGCACTGAAGTGGAGGGTTCCCCATGAAGTCTGTTCTGAGATTATTTAAAAAGTCATTTGAATGACGAGGGTCATTGCTTGTTAGTATGTGTCCTGCAGAAGAGCCTCTCCTGCAATGAGATATTTGAGTTGAATCTCAGACCCTAGGGTTGTGGGGGGGGAGGGTGTGTGATTGTCCTGAAGTAATATTCATCTTTGTTGCTATCTTTTGGTTTGGTTGAGGTGAGGAACGTGCTTTTTAAATACTCCTGAATGTGATGTGCATTTAGAGATCCAGGGAAATGTCCCCTGTTGCTCACGAAGAATTCGCTTTGTTTCGAAACTCTTTGTAACTCCTCCTACGACACTGAACAGCATATTTGTGCTCTTTGCATTGCAACCTCTGGTACTTCACTATCAAGGAGGCCCCTGTCCCCCTCCTGTAGCTGGGAGAGAGAGGGCGAAGGGCTCGCTCGGGCGCCGCCGAGAGCGGGGGGCTCGGCTGGGTGCAAGCGCTCCGTTTCCGTCAGCATGGGAGCAGGGTGGGGGTCCTTGGGGGGTGGGGGGGGGGGCGTGCTGTGCAGCCCTCCCTACCGGGGCGGGGGGGCTCCCGTGTTTTGACTGCAACTAAAGGATGTTCCTAGAGTGCAAATACTGCCTGTGTGTAATCTAGATTGGGGTGTTGCTCGTTTGACTATACTCCTCCCTCTGTCCCAAAATAAACATTGCACGAACTTCATGTCCCTCCAACAAGCAATCACTGGAAATAGCTTTGTTTCCGCTAAAATTAAGAGTAATCAAAGTGGGCAGTGACTGCAGGAGTCTGTTCTTTCTTGAAGCTCGTTCTAATGAAGTCTTTGCTGCCTCATGCAGACGTGGAAGGAACGTGAAATGACACAACCTGCAAGGACTTTTCTGCTACTTGCTTTTTATGTCCTTCTGCTAGACCACGTTCTCTTGGTCACTGGCTGTTTATGGCGGCAGAAAGCCCCTCTAGCAGAGAAGGAAATTTTGTGTAGGCTATGTAAGTAGGAGATGCTAAGTTTTTGCTCTGAGGTGAACTCAAAATCTCTATGGTAAATATACTTTAAAGTTCTCATTAGTGAACAAATTAAAAAGGAAACTTATTTAAATCGGTGGGTTCTGATGTAGCTCTAATTAGTTCCGGGGGGGGGGGGGGGGGCCAGGAGGACGTAGAGTTTGCATTGGAAATGTATACAATTCTGTTTTATGGAGTCCAATTCACTGCGTGAATAATTCCTTATAAAAATAGCTAGAGATTAAAGAGATGACTCAGTTAATGGTTTAAAAGCAGTATAGTAAAAAAGAAACTTGACTGTGTGTATGTGAATGAGAGCTATTTTTGCTTTTGGCTTTGGGTTTTTTTGGTGTGGAAAGTTGTTTTGGGAGAGTTACTTTCAGTGGGATCCTTGTAACGTTTCTACAGCTCAACCATGATTGTCTGTTTCTAATGTTTCCTCTCTGCTGCTACTGCATTAAGGGCGAACAAACTGGGGAATGCTGATGTCAGGAAAATGAAACTCCTCATACAGAAACTATGGTCAAATGTACAGCTTAAAAAGGAAGAGCTAAAAGAAGCTGGTCTTTAAATTATGATTACTTTTGTTGTTTGTTACACTGCTAGATCACATCCTCTTACTGCAGTTGCCATTAAAAGTCAATTTACCTCTAACTTCTTACATTAATCTTAATGAGAGAAGTTGTTGGCTTGACCAGTCGCTACTTAGTGACCCTTTGCTGACCAATTCAACTATATACAGGAAAATTCTCCTCCTAGAAAGCTGGTAGTAATTTCAACAGAAAGGAAAGAAGGTACAGTAACCTCTAAACCTTGGAGAAAAAGCATAGACTAGGTTAGACCTCAGGACGTTTTCTTTCAATGTGAGGTTTGCTCCCCCCCCCCCCTTTTTTTTGGGGGGGGGGGGGAAATGACTAGTGGAGACAGGGTTCTGCACCCGAATAACGTGCCTGTTAAGAATATTGTCCCTTTACGTTTTCTGATTAGCAAAACTTAATTCTAATGGCAGACAAACATTTAGATTGGGCTTAAAGCAATGTTTGTGTGACTCACAACAGGGAACTCCAAATTCAGTAATTTGTGGGACGTTGTATGTCTGTGTGCTTTTCTCAGTCTTGTCTTTTTGTGCGTATGCCATGTAAAAGCAGGTCTGAAGTCTGTCAGGCTTTTCCATTAGTTAAAAAATGTAAGACCGTTTTGGGAGAGACTTCTGTCAGAACCTCTGCTCATCTGATTACTTGTCAAAAAGAGCCCATTGTGCCTCTTTCAGGACACTTCCGATAAGGATTTAGTGTTTCACACAGAAGCTTGTTATAACTAAAGGTTTAAAATAAAACACCGATGTTGTATAATATTGTGTAATATTTTAACCGATGTTCTCCTAATCTGTAAAACAGAACCATGGTTTATAGGCAAGTTTTTTTTTTTTTTACTTGATGGACGCTGTCTGTAATGACTGATAAACAGTTTTAACAGTTGCCACTGAAAAGTCAATGCATATATTAAGATAGGACTTGAGGTTTCTATTTATAAGGTCCTTTTAAATAAATATTTGCTTTATTTTCTAAGCAAATAATTCTGAATTAAGGATTTGGTCTCCAAGTTACTTAACAGTTTGAGGCAAAGTTTGTTTGTTTATATAAAACAAAAACAAAAAAACACCCCACAACCTTGAGGAGATAACCTTGATTATTTCAACTTTATGCTTGCTTGCTTAAACCATGTTCTCTTATACTTTTCTGCTTCTTTTCCCCTTTGCTGCTGCTCTTCCCTGAATCTTGCCTCTTCTCCCCCATCCCATTCCTAGCAGAGTGGAGCACTGATGTTCTCAGCTCACTTGTGCCCCTGCCTGTGAGTAAGCCCTTCTTGTAAGGGGTGGGGAGGGTCCCAGAGACGCAGAGTGGGAGCTGGAGGGCTGGCAGTGTTGGCAGGCTTTCCTGCTGGGCGGGGGAGACCATGCTGATCAGCACGCAACACAAGTGATTCATTATCTTTTATAGGGTGTGTGTATTTTTTTTAATTATTATTATTTATTATTACTTTGTAAAGAGATTCTCGGCAGTTCTGTGTAAAGTTTCCGAAAACTGTGAAATTGGGACCAAGAATTAAAGGTGCCCTGGGGTCGGGTGATCTGCATTTTGAATGACGGGAGGTATGAAGGGCACGGTTAACCAAATGCACCAGCCGAGATCAAGGTTTCAGGTCGCCCTTCGGCAGTGGAATTGATAGCTATTTGGGCTGGGAGGCCAGGTTACTGCACCCCTCAGCAAAGGGTTGCAGGTTTTAGAAGGCTGTTTTTTCAGTAGTAGTGCATTCACAAGGTTCAGAGTTTGACTCTCCAAACTGCAAGTGTATGGATGGTCGCAAAATAGCCATACTCAACTATTTTCCTGAGCTGTAACATATGATTTGTACAGGTGAATTGTGTAACAGCATGGAAGAAAACTTGGATGTTTCAGGAGTGAAGCTATAGTATAAGGATTAAACCTATATCCCATCTTGATTAAACCAGCACAGAAACATCCAGTAGCTGGGAACTTGCCGTTTTCTCTTGTTCTTTTGGTAGCATGTTCTGTGTAACGCATTCTCTGCAAGCAGGTGTTGAAACTGTTTGAAATGCTGTCCTAAGAACATCTGTTCCTATGGAAAATTAATGGGATTTATGTTGCTCAGCAACTTATTTACTAATACAACCAAAAAGGAGATCCAAATATCTCCCCACTCTTCACTCCCCTGCAAGTTGTGCTTGGTTGCTTGCTTTGCTGGCATCAGTAATTTTACACGCTAGTTCCTGTGCTGTCCTTGCTGGCCTAAGGACAACACGGTATGCAGGTAAGTCACAGTGGACTAGCTGTCCACTATGAAACAGTTAAAGCAACACTCATTCTAGGGGCCCTTTAGAGCAGTGTCCATCCGTATCTCGTGCTCTGCAGTCCCACCTTCCAGACTTCTTGCTGGTTGACCTTGCCTTCTTATTTGATTTCTCTCTGTAGAGCACTGGATGTGGTTGCCACAAGTACCTGCTGTTGGACTATCCATAGCCTGGGGAACCATGCTGACCAGCACACAACACTTAAAAATGATTCATTATCTAGTAGAGTGTTTTTGTTTGTTTTTAGCAGTATTGTAAAGAGATTCTCAAGAGTTCTGCCTAAAACTTCCTGAAACAACACTAAAAGTTTAATCTCAAACTAATGAAAATGGACGAAGTCGTCAGTGTTGTTGTGAAGTTCTTCTACGTGCAAGTACATATAGTTGTTTTTTCATAATTCTTACTTCAGTCCTCGTATTAGTCGAACAACTACTTGAATTAGGGCTGTGGAGAACGTGTGGCCATTAATCTTGATAGCTGTTAACTTAATCTCGGTTTTCAGACTGAACAGAGGGCTGTTAAAACACGCTTACCTACTCTGGTGATTCTGCGCCTTGCGAACATATGCTGATGATGCTGTAAACAACATAGGAACTGTAGGGTTTCTAGGTGAAATAAGCACTGACACGAGTGGAAAGAATGGATCAGCTTTTGGATACAGAAGGCCTTTCTTCAGTATCCTTAGGCAACATGCTGCTCTTCTGGCTTGTACTTTTGTCCTGTTAAAGTCTTGCTTTGCGTTTACTGTGCTGTTTATTGTGAAGCCTCAGGTAGGTTAGTGCTTCATTGCTCTTCTGTTTGCTTGCAGGTGGCACGTCCTTTTGCCAGCTTCTCAATTTGACCAGTGAGCATTTGGCTATCAGACCTTGCTCTGGCCAAGGCATTTGTTTCACTGCTTGTAGATGGCCTAAGCACAGCTCTTCTAGCGCTATTTTTTTCCACTGGGATGGAAGAAAAATGAGTTTATATTCAGTCTTCCTAATTTTTGTAGTAGCCTGGTGCATCTCTTAGGCCTAGTAGTCTTCCTTGTTGCATAGTTCATTAGCTAAAGTGTATTTAAGGATACTCTGAGGCTGTTACTGCAGCATATTACAAGAATTTGCTTCAAAAACAAACTAATCAAATGATAACTGAAATAGAGGACATTTGCCATGGAAAAAATACATCCCACTTTCCTGGGAGAGTGAATAGAGATGGCTGCAGGTGTACAGGTATCACTTGAAAGCAAAAGGTTGAGCATATATGGCATATATGTATTGATGAAGTCTTCATTGTTTGATAAATATTTCTATTAACGAACAAGAGCCACCAGATAATCCACTGTGGTCTAGTATTGGAAGTACTGGGTAATATCAGAAACAGAGACCAAAGCGATAAGCCTCCTTACTTCCTTTAAATGACTCTGTGTGCTTCCATCCACAGATGAAAGATAGCGGTTGGTTGGTTGGTTTGTCTTCTAACAACTGATGGTAGAAGTGCTGAAAAGTACTGAAGAAAAACTGTAATATATGGAAGCTAAAATAGAAAACGAACAGGGGATGCAAAGCCTTTTGCAACAATTCATTGTATTTTTTTATTTTTGCAGGCCCTTTGTTGTCTACCCATAATATTTACTTTTCATCCGAAAGAATTTAGTCTGTTTGCTTTCAGTTTAGACTGTCCTAGCCCTGTAAGGCTTCTTCGAGGTTTTCTGAGTGCGCTGCATCCGTTTCCTCCTGACACCATCGAAGCAGCACCGAGTTCCCGGGCTGCCGCGGGAGAAGGGACGCTGCTCCAGCGAGTCACTCGGTAAAACTGAAACAGCCCCGTGGGATCATTCACACACAAGACTCGGGCTCATCTATCTACAAATAAGCATGTGCTTGGTCTACCTTGTTTTTCCTGTAAACTATTGAAGCAGCAGTAGTGCTTTCTAGGCATGTGCCCGTGACACACAATTCTAAAAATAGGGCTGCTAGAAATTGCCACAAATTCACAGGCTTCCTATTTTTCAGAAAAGATGTTCCCCTGTTTAAGCAATTATTTGAACAGACCCACTTTTTCTGAAAGTGGGCAAATGCTTTAAAATGTGTACAGATGTTTTGGTTCTTTTGTACTCAACTCCAATACATATAGCCTCAATTTATTTCTTCTGTATATGACCGAAGTTAAGTACCTGGCATCTCTGTTGATAAGATTCTCAGTAACTCTTTTATAATCCTACAGAGAGAGAACAGAGCTGCTTTTTGCTCTTTGTTTTCTTTTTAAGGCTTCTGAGCTCTTCCTTTATCACATTAGTGCTTTTATGAGCGTTTTAAAGTATTGTTACTGTACTCATGAAGTCATGATTACTGTCTTTCACGTTGCTCCTGTTATTGAAACAACTTTGGATGTAGTTGTGACATCGTTGAAAGAGTAAGCAGTAAAGTTAGCCAAAATCGTCTGTGCTTTCTGTCATGCCCCTCTTTAAAAGAGCTGAACTAATTCAGGCAGCGGGAGTATTCCTCGCTGTTAAGTTCTTGCCCGTGTGACGTGGGCTGGGCATCATGCAAAGGTTGCCGTATGTCTCTCCAGGGAACATAGCTCAAAATTCATGCTTCCAACCCGTGCAGTTTGCTGTGTTGCACAGCAGTGTTATCTCTGATCAAGCAGGAAACGATCTGTATAAGCGCGACCCAGTATGTATTGGAGTATAAAGCTTGCGGTAGTGCCTGAACCAGGCAGGCTGTTTGTTGTGCGTATAGGATGGGAGGTAGGATTTTTGCAACTGGATGTATGAAGGTAGCGGGGGGGGAGGGGGAGAGCAGGGGGAAGAGATATGACTTTTAGTTAGCTGCAAGTGTAAACTTTATGTAGCTTCCTTCCTTGGTGCCACCCCTGCCCCCCCCTTCCCTTGGCTTTACCTTTTGGGTGAGAGCATACAGGAATCTGTGGGGCTTTTTACAGAGTTATCACTGCTGCCCCAAAGGGATGTGTGTGGGTGTTTTTCCCCTCCCAAAACTGTCCCAAGTGGCTCGTGGTGAAGCAGCGTGCTGTGGCGGTGGTATCGGGACGGCGGGCACCCGGGCAGTCCCTGGGCCCGGCGGGTGCTGGGCTGCGGACCAGCCTGCGTGCTGAGCCCAGCCACGGCTCCGCATTTACTCCTCCAGCCTCAGGAGGGGGAAATGAGGCAGTGCAGCCGCCACGAAACCTCCGAGGCGGAGGAAACGTGCATGGGGAGAGGGATAGGATGGGCATCCCTGCCAACGGCCAGAGCTGGGCTGTGGCCCTGCGGGGGAGCAGCGAGTTTGCTCCATTCGTGAAGTTTGTACGGGCGGCTGTTGCTGGTGAGAGCACAGCAACGCAGCAGTAGGGGTCCCGCAGGCTCCTGATGCACCTCGCTGCCTTGCACTCCTGCTGTGCAGTATTACCCTTTACTGCTCACTAAATCCATAGCTGATGTGGAGAAATTTCTGTGCCTCTCCTTCCCCGCTACCTTGTGTACATCTGAAGACTCGAGTCTTCCCTCTCAGCCTTTTCTTTCGTAGGTGAAATGGCTGCAAGTCTTTTGGCTGTTTCATGGAGGTAATTTTTTTTGTCCCCTGCAGCAGATGCCTCCAAAGCGGTCATGTCCGTCTTCATGTGGCACAGGATGAGCGAACTGGGCTCCGGAGACGGACCTGGTAGGACTAGCTAGGAGGAGGATGTTGGTCCCAAAAGGGAGAGCCGCTCCAGGCTCAGTGCTGGGAATAGTATTTGCTGAGAGTCTTGTCTCTGCAAATGTAGTGTGGCCTACTCCGAACTGGTTGCCCTTGCAAATAAAATAGCTCTAAGTGTTTGCGTTAATCCTGCCATATACCAGCCATTAACTTTGCACAGGATTCTTGGACACCAATATCCATCAAATCCTTGAATAAATTTCATATTAAAATCATCCAGGATCCTTGAGGAAACAAATGTTTAGACTCTGCACTTCATCATACTCTATTGTTTTAGAAGTAAGGCGTTTGCAAGCTCTGTAACCTCATTCCTAGCCTGAGCTAATGTAAAGTGCAAGTTACATACCACTAGAAGACAGAGACCAGGATGTGAAGCAGCCCAAATTATGCTGTACCTTTCTAAATCATGAATAATTCTGCAAACCCTATTGTATGAGAGAAACACGCATCCCAGTTTTGGCATTCTGAATGCCAATGCAACACGCTGCAGAAATGGCGTATGACTGGGACAAAGAAAAGAGGAAGAACATGACTTGTGGTGCATGAAAATACACGTTTTGCTGCCCTATTTCACAGCTCACAAGCAACAATGTAAAAGGAGAAGCAGCACAGCTTTAGAAAAATCTGCTGGCTAAATTGCTTCCTCTCTGTGGAGCCGACGGGTGGAGATGGCCAGCGCTTCCCCGCCGCGGTGGTCCTCCAGCCACTTTGGAGGCAGCGGTGGAGCTCGGTGAGTATTGCTGCGCCAGGGTGCAAGACTACCTTGTCTTGGAGGCCCCGGTGATGGGGCTCCGGCTGCGGCTGGGAGATCCTGCGCGGGAAGCGCCCGGGTCTGTTCTCATGCGGGTGCTGGGCACGCTGTCCTCTCGGCGCAGATGAGCGTTGCAGGGCACGAGCTTGTTTTCATGACGCTTCACGTGGCGGCACTGAGCTCGACTGCTCTGTCTTGCCGCCAGCTTTGCGGTCTCCTTAGCGTTTCTGGGGAAGTTACCGTTGTGAACGGGCAGGTGCCTCACGTGCACGGTTTTGTGCTGGTGTTTTTAATGAGGGAAGAACGTTACCCGCGACACCAGTAACGTACGTTGCAGTGCGTTATACAGTTGGCTAGCCATAGCCTGACACGGTTTGTTTAATTACCAAATTTACAGCTACGTGTTCATTAGTATGCTTGTCGTTGTGTGAGAGCGCTCTTCATGGAATTGCCCACGTATTTAAAGGTTATACTAGCATGTTTCTTTTTGGTGGTACCTAGTAAATAGCGCCTTTCTTTATCTAGCAGTTGACAGTTAAACAAATCCAATGTATTTGTTGGGGGGATTCGGGTTTCTAAAGCCAAATAAATAAGGCTGGACCTGCTTTTAAGGATCTGGAATGTCTGCTGTTTCTGCAGAAAAGGGTTGAGGTACTGAGCTCTTCTGACTTGTCCGGCATTAAGGAATTTAACTCTTCATATGCAAATTGGAAAATGCTGCATTTTTGATCTGATAGTTTTGTGGTCTGTAACCACTGTTATAGTACAACATGTGGTATTTCAGAACTATACACAATGGAGCATCTATTCAGTTTTTATTATTACTGGCTACTGTGAGGAGGCAACTGTCCTTTCTGTGGGGAAACATAATATTTCATCCTCTTCATGCACAATTTACCAATCGGAATTTTTTAATTACTGTTCTAGCAAAGCTTTCAGTTGATAACTCCAGAATTTGAACCATCTATCTCTTCTTTAATAGTCAGAAAATTAATGTTTAGTTTAATGGCTTATAGTAACCAGTGTCTGCTCTTTCCCTGTGGTGTAACAAGTGAAGTGCAAACATATGGATAGTTTCCTGCTTGATATGCTCATAGTACTTCATGAAGGTAACAGGCTGGTGACATGTGCTTATATGTTCCAATTTAAGCTTGTAGTGACTTTAAAACCGAGATTACAGGTTTGTGCCTGAACTTTTCTAAGCAAATTCTTGGTTGCATAATATCTTCATATTTTTTTTTAAAGCTGATGCAATTTGAGCATTTAGGGATTTTGTAGTTTCCTAGCGTATCTCAGTACATATTTGTTATAAATTTAGGTTGTCTTTGGTTGAACTTACGACATCCCAGAAGTGGTTAACTTGTTTTCATGTTCTGCTTGTTGTTCTACAATGTTCTGAGTGTTAAGCTTTTTTACGGTCAATGCCTATTGCTATATTTATAGACTTTTAAAAATCAGTGGCAAAAAACATTTAAAAAAAAAAAAACAAACTTCATTACCCGTTACTATTTACAACTGTGGTAAACTCTGTGTAAACTTAGCATTCACCAAATCTAGAGAGTGTTTTTTTTTTTTCCCCTCACACCACTGCATACCTACTAGGTACTTTTTTCTAAGATCACCTGCATTTAATAGCACTATAGAAAAAGTAGCTTTGTGGAACAACAAGGGAGGCAAATGTCTTTAACTTTTTGTAGTGATTTTTTTCCTTACATGATTTTTTTCATTACATGTTTTGTATTTTAACTGCAACTGTGTTTACACAGCTGTCTGTGTTCATGCACGTCTGCTCCTCCAGTATGTGAACTGTATAATAGATGTATGATAGTATTTTGTGTCTATGTGCTTGCATACAGATTTATATTAACAAATCATATTTTGCTTTATGACCCAGTTTCTGTTTTTTAATGCTGCATAACTTGCACTTTATAGTTGGCTCAAGCTGGGAATGAAACCAAGGAGCTTGCAAACTCCCTAGTTCTATTTCTAAAGCAATAGAGAATGATGAAGTACAGAGTCTAAACATTCACTTTCTGAAGGATCTCGGATGATCTTAAAGTGAAATTTATTCAAGGGTTTGATGGGTAGAGGCTTACTCCAAACAGGTAACCGATATACCAAATTATGTTTGTAGAGACAAGACTCCTAGCAAATGATGTTTTTCCAGCACTGCGTGGACTGGATCTAGGTAGTTCCCTTCTTTCCCCCGCTGACCCCCTCTGAGGCAGACATCCTCTCTCGGCTGGGCCTGTCAACGTCTTTCTCTTCAGCTGGGTGTCTCTCTGAAGCCATGTGCTCCTTCCTCATGTAAGAAGGTGGGCTGCTTTGAAGGCCTCTTCAGCAGAGGAATGGGAACCCTCCAGAGCCTAAGACCGACCCCTAAGACATGAGCTCCAAGACAAGCTTAACCTCAAGTCCTTCCACTGTAGTCAGATAAGACGGAAGTCTTCAAGTGCATAAAACACTTCCACAAAGTGAAATGGTAGAGGGTTTATATAGTAAGAATGAAGTCTGCCATGAAATGGGGAAGATATCTCTGGTAGTGAGGACAGTCTGTCTAGAGGTCGGTTGTTCATACTCGGAAAAAATCTCGTGGTAGAGATTCAAACACTTCTTTGGAATTACTGAGGCGTAGCAGATTGCACCTTTTGCTATGTTAAATGACTTGTTGAGATCTTTTATAGCTGTGGGGGTGGTGATTCATACAGTTGCCTGTTTAGTTGACTGACTGTAGAATTTGGGACACAAACACCCAAAATCAAACCTGACTTTCGTTAAGGTTGTAATTCATTAGACCAACCTCAGTTCTGAAACCAGATAGCTGTAGCTGTCATGGGACAAGTTACAGATTTTATCTTTAATCTTGTGGTGGCATGAACGCTGGTATTTGGAGTGACTGGACTTCAGATACAGAAGGTCATTAAAAGCACTTTCACTTCAAGTTTGTGCTGTCTGCATGCACCATGGAGTGCGTCTTTACTAATATTGTCCCCTTTGAAGGAGTGGAAAAAACACTGGAGGTGCCTCAATGTTGGGACAGAGAGCACCTGTGGATGGCCTCAAAGTACCAGATTTTTGTTTCAGTAGGAAGCAAGATAAAACGCACACGAAGGCTGCTGGTGCATGGGGCTACTGTACTTTTATTCCTAAATTAGTTATTTTAGGTGTTCCTATCTAGTATTTAGTCATGGTGTAGAAAATGAGAGGATAAAGCAGCCTCCATCTTAAAGCTGTTCTGAACCATTAGGTCATGCTGTAAAACTTTCGCTGGTGGACTTGCTCTCAGCTGTTGAGAAAAGTTCTGGTCCTGCGCTTTCCGCTTTTGCTGGGAAGTGTTTTCATTCTGAATATTTCTAAGAATCTAACTTAAGCTGTATTTACAGAATAGCTTAAGCCATGACAAGATGCTGGAGCAAACAATACTCCATATGCCCTACCAGACTTTAGAAGCCATCTTTTAAATGAACCAGTCACTGCTTCTGGGAGATTATACATGTGGTTAAACACATGGGTGAGGTGGACATTATTCATCTTATACTACACTACACAAAATTCTCACAAACTGTTTTTAACTCCTGAAAAAGCTTTCAACTCATGTCAGATTGCTGTCCATGCTCTAAGTCCCGCTACCCTGTGGAGAAGGTGGGAGAAAATTATACATATACATATATATATATATATATATATGGTGTGTCTGTGTGCATATAGCTACATGGTATACATACCCATACAAATATGTGTAAAAGAAAGGTATTTACACTTTAAAAACATAGCAGCCAGCTGCACGTATTCATGCACTAGCAGCTTGAATCCTCTTTTGTAGTAGTAGTGAAGACCTGTGTAGGAGTGTGGAGAGAAATGGGAGGTTGGCCATGTTTGTGAACAAATCTTTTAAATAATCCTGAGGCAAAGTTTGCCAAGACTTGTCAGTCAACTGCTGAATTAGGCTTGAATGGTTTTGTAAGAGGCTTCCAGTAGAACTTACTAATATCAGTAATGTGAGAACTATATTTGTACTCGTGAAGTATTTCTATCTTCATTCTCATACACACGCTTGAGGTGAGCATAATGGTCTCTTAATGTTTCTCTTTGAAAATCCAGCTGAAGTTATCAGTACCAGTACCTCAACAAAAAGTAGATGAGAGGAAGTAATAATGCTCATTTATTAGGGTGTTTTTTTTTTTTTTAAATTGAGGACTGATTATTTACGTAACAGAGTTACGAATGTAGTCAAAGTGATGATAAATCTGACTTCCTTTTTCCAGAATTCAGAGCAAGATCTCTTGAATTACTGTTTCCTGATTTCTTGCTGGAAAGTATAAAAATACTCCAAATGCTGAAGTTTTCCATGGTAGTTTTGATGCGATGCAGCTAAAACAGTGAGGAGCATAGTCTCACATAGGCATTATTGTTCAGACTCAAGTTCTTTGTCAACGGCATGCGAGCAGTAACTTTTTCTTCTCTAGCCAGGTACTGAAGAAACTGGCTTATTGAGCTAAGCTTTGCTTTTTACCCCTTTAAAAA
Source organism: Struthio camelus (assembly GCF_040807025.1). Lineage (NCBI taxonomy): Eukaryota > Metazoa > Chordata > Aves > Struthioniformes > Struthionidae > Struthio > Struthio camelus. Next base: position 37,465,867 of record NC_090943.1, on the reverse strand, counting down.
AGGGGGAAAAATAAGTCATTTCTGATCGACTTTGTAAAATACGTTGCTACCTTTGAGTTGTTCGTTCTTGCATGTTAGATACCTGGAAGTAGTCTCCTGTTCTTCTGGTAAAGGTATTGAGGAAAAAGCCTGTGCCCTTAAGTTTTAGGCAAAACCAGCTGAAGCAGGGGGAAAAAAAGCATTGCAATTAGTATTGGGGTGAGATCAGTGGGAAGTTTGTCAGAGTGGAGCACATGAATAAGGAGAAGGCTGGATTTCTCCCCCATCTAGAAAAAGGTTGCCATCAGTTTTTTTGTTGTTTGTGGCTTATTATTATTACTACCCTCAATGTAAGCAAAATCTTTCTTTTCTCTGAGCGCACCGGAAGGAACATGTAAAGGAACTTTTTCTTCAGAAGTTCTACATCAGTAGATCCCAATTTACGACAATTAAGCACCAAATATTGGATATCCAAATGGCTACCGAAAAGGAGAATACAAACTAATTTTTAAAAGCTGTGATAATGCATGGTGTGCGCTTCAGAAGCTGTTTGGTGATAGCCACTACTAATTCAAGTGAAGAGAAGTCCTGTATTGGTTGACGACGAGATAAAGAATACCGCCGATAAGTCTCCTTGTTGCTATCTCTTTGTGTTTTCAGAGCATTAACCTTGGAGGGATGCCTTTATCATATGGGGAGGTCGGAGATTCTTTATTATGCATGAAGAGGAGGCACCCTACTTGTCTTCTAGTGTATCTAGGCAAAGTGTCTGCCTTAATTACACTTTTGTTTCTGAATCTCACTGTACCTGGGCTAGAGAATGGCAAAGAAAACCTCTTTTCCCTCTTCCCTGTTCTTCCAGGGAAAGCTGAATGATTACTGAAATATCTATATATTTTTTAAAACTGTATTTTTATGTATGTATTTATATATTTATACTTACATATAGAACTATTTGGGTCTTTCTTGTGAAAGCTCACCGTTTCAGATAATGTTACGGGCAGTAGTTGTACTGCATGCCGGTGGAGAGTAACAGCAGATAACTTGGAACCCGCAGCTATGATGAGCTTGTTGGAGTGTCTGTTTACAAATCAAATATTGGCCTGGCATGGCCTGCCCTGGCAGCAGGGCTGTGTGCGCTAAAATTAAAGAGGAGGCTGGAAAGGGAGACATTCCTCATGTTCTGGTCTGGTCTCATTGGTTCGGCAGCATGTACCACTACTGTGCTGCTGGCGTAGTAGCCAGCACAGCTACAGTAGCACATTGTGCACTGTTGGGTAAGAGCTCAACAATAAGGGACTAGAAAAGACCGCTTTCCATAGAGAGGTTTTTAGAAGGCTGAATATTACCAAAAGAATTACACCAAACTATATAATCTGAAAAGCAACTGAAGTGATGGCCCTTGATCTGCAGCCAGACCTTGCAGGGGTATTGCTTTCCACAGGCTGCTGCAGCACACTGTGCCATGTTACTCCATCCCATAAATTTTTTCTCTGCCTTAGCTGAGCTTACTATTTATGATCGTGAAAGTTAAGCGTGCTCTCCATTAAGGAGAGGGAAAAGTAATTTTACCGTTGCTATGTCAAAGAATGGCCAGCTGCTTCCATGGTGTGTGGGTGTTTGAGGGTTTTTTTGTTTTTTGTTGGGTTTTTTTTTGAGCTTTACAATGTGTTTAGACTTTAAACTCGGTTTAAAAAAAAAGAAAAAGTGTTCAGGTTTTGAACACAGCTTCTGGGCCTGGCAGCAGGTCCTGTAGTATTGTCACCCCTGCCGTCAGGCAGAGGCAGGAGTGCAGACTATTGCCCATGCGTGTTGTGATGTCCTGGAGAGCACAATATGGCAGCCTGCTTGTCTAAACTTCTCAAATCCATTTATTGATGAAGACCTTCAGAAACGTTGATAAAACTAATGCGGGGGGGGGGGGGGGGACTCATTCTCTTCTAAAGTAATAAAGCATTCAGAAATGGGTATGCTCTTGGTTTCTCATCCGGACTTTCAGTTAGGAGCATTAAGCCTGCCAAGTTGTGCCATTTGCAGTGCTTCCACGAGCTGGCACAAGTGCCTATTCTTCATGTTCAGTGTCCATATTTTATTTAGAGCTGCTGACAAATCGTAGTTGCTTATTGTGAAGCTTATTTCTAATTTCATGGGGCAAGAGGCTGGTTTGGGTCTTTTTAGTTTGTTTTCTTGGCATTTTAAATATTTCTGGTATCCTCTGGGATGCTGAGCTATACACATTTCATGTCCGTTATTCATAATTTAAGAACCTGTCTTTATAGTAGAAGGTGTGCAACAGGACCATCTTTATTCAGTTGACTTTAAGACTGCCTTAGAGTATCTCTGCACAGCTCGACTAGAGGGTCTCATCTGTCATGCTGCTGATTTTTGCTTATTTTCAGTACCTGCAAGATAAAAATGTCATCAGTGTTTGTGTCTTGTGCTTTCTTGCTTTAAAGCTTATTGTATGTGGTTGCTTCTGTATGCTATGCTGTTTCAGTCTCCTTGAAAGTGAGGATAGGTGGCATCCCAATATGTGATTCTGTGCTGCTGCTTATAATGTGTGTATTAATTCCTGATACTTCTGCTAGTGCTTGCCTCTTTTTCTCTCATTACGTGCCTCCTACATTTCCTTACATCTAGGAACCGCTCTTGTGTGTTCATTGACCTGCCACTGATGTGGAAACCTCATCTCCAGATCTGCTCCCTTCTCGGATGTGGTTGTGACACTGCTCTTCTCTGGATCTTTTGATGCAGATTTTTGGAGGGCTTTTTTTTTTTCATATTTCCCTTGTATTTCAGAAGTGTTTCTGGAAACTATTACTTCCATATTAGTCAGTCACTTCCCTGATACCCTTTCCTATACAGTAGACGTTCAGTTCTTTGCCATCTTTCCTGTAAACTCTTACCTTACTCTTCATTCCTGCTTCCACAAATCCAAATAGTGGTTGGGCCACTGATGCATCATTCGTTGATTCCTGACTCACTGCTGTGATCTTCCTGGCTGTCCGGCTGTTCTGCCCTTCCTTCTTGACTTGGGCTGCTTATTTCTCATTTCTACTGCTAGACAATAAGGTGGGCCTGGTCCAGACTTTAGAAGTGTGCCGGGCTGGCTGAGGACAACCTTGTATCTGAACAAGATGATCAGGTGGATGTTTCTATATTATTATTATTATTGTTATTATTTATTTATTTATCTATTTATTTTCTCCCCTAATGCTTCCCCATTGAGGTGTTTCATCTGTTGTCTGCTTTACTGTAAGTTCCCTGAAACAGGGGCTACCCTAGGTTGTTGCTTCATTATTCACAGCAGCTGTTCAACCCAAGAGTTTAATGCACTGTTGATGACTTGTGACTGATTTCGCCACTGCTCCTGCAATCCCTTACTAGCAGCCTCTGCAGCTTCTTGCTATGTTAAGCTCCCAATATCATATGTTTCTTTTCTCTCCAGATGCCATGCGCGGGGATTTAAGAGCTGTGGCTCCCTAAATCTTCAGCTGGTGAATAACCAAGACTCCTTCGTTTCTCTAACACTGCCTCTTCTTTCTTTTCACGTCAATAGTAAAATACTGAAGTACTCTAGTCCCCTGTGCTTAAAAATCTACTTCCCCTTCTGTCGAGCTGAATTTCTCACTGTGAATCAGCGAAAAATCAGAATGGAGTGTACGTTCATATAGTCATGCACTGATTTACGCACCAAGTTCCTTTATTTTAAACAGTGCTGACTTTTTAAATGCCAAAATGTTAATTGTAAGCTTTTTAAGGAGAAGGAGCTCTTTTGACAAGAGGTAGTGTGTAGTAAATGCGAAACTGGTAAATGGCATGCAACTTCTTGGTGCCCTTCAATATTGCTCATCTTTATTCTTAATTTATTACTACCGTAGCCATTTTCAACTCATGTTCAAGGGAATGCTGCTGTAGAAGGTTAAAGTACCTGTAGTGGAGGATAGCTTGCAGAGCTACTTGTGGAGCAGTTGTGAAGCTGAACTGGAGCAATTTTATCTGAATGCTTGCAGTGCCCATTTCAGAGCATAAGAAAGAATTTGGACTGAAATTGAGTGTCCAGCCAGAGTTTTCTGCAAATAACACTTATTTAATGTGAAATATATCAGTCTAGCATCTTGTGTTACAAACTGCTCAGATGTTTGGACAAGAGTGTCTTTATGAAAGGGTGACTCAAAAAAAAATTATATGTTTGCGTGTGTATATACATGCACGTGTGTGTGTATATATATATAAAAATATAAATGTTTTAACTGCTAGAGCCTGACCTGTTGGACAGAACTCTAATTATTTAGCTCAGCTGAAAACTTGGCTATGAAATGCAAAGCACAGAGAGTTATGACTAAACTTTCCAGCAGGGGCATTTGCGCCGATAAGAACAGAGAAGACCTTTGCTTAGTGGTATTTGATTACTTGTGCTTTTCATAAGTAGGCCTGATAAATAGTAGGTAATTTAACTATGTGTCAGGTAAGCAATTCTCTTTGGATTACCAAAAAAACCCCAAAACTTCTGTCATCCACGTTAGTTTGTAGTCCCCCTTTCCTCTATGAATTTCGGTGCTTGTGCGAAATGACGGTATTTCAGTTTCCAGGGCTGTACAACTATTGAGTATTAATTATTACAAAGCAAGTAGAGCAGCATAAGCTTTCCTCCTTCGTGATTGCCTCAGTCTTGTTTTCCCTTTGGGACAAGGTGGCTTGGACTCCATATTCTAATTGTATTAATTATGAGGCTATGCAGTCAGCTTCAAGTAAGAGCTTATTGGTGAGTGAATATATTGTGAGGCTACGAATGGACAACTTCCATCTCTTTCTGTGGGTCATGACCTGACCTGAACGCAAGGAGATGGAAGCAAAGATCATTTCTGAAGTAAAGCTAACATTAGCCTTAGTTAATTCATTTGATTGTAGCTGTTCTCCTTGAATTGTTCAACAGTCATCTCACGAGTCATCTGGTTGTTAATTTGAACTAGGTACTTAAAATAATTTATAGTCTGCAAGCTGGTAGCAAGCACTCAATATTCAAACTCTGAATTGTTTTGCTTGGATGTATATACGTATGTCAAATGGTAATAGCATAGTGCATCTCTTGCAATGCTAATTTCTAGTATAGATAATCGCATTCAAAAGTTTGGGGTTTTTGTGTAAAAACTCTTCTTAAAGTGTAACTTCCAGGTTAGTGCATGAGTTTGCCAGAGTGCTGGCATTCTTTAAGTAAGACTTGGAAATCTTGCAGATCTGAGTATGAGTTTCAATACAATTTCCCTTTAACTTTTAGTCTGCGTGTGGTTTTTTTTTTTCTTTAATAAATTCTTGAGGTATTTAATTAATTTTTTGAGTTTTAAATATAAATATATCTATCTATATTTTAAGGACACCTGGAATGATTAGGTAGCTTTTTTTAAAAAAAGTGCTACTTAACTTTGTACTTAAGTAGTAATTTGCAATCTAACACTGGAAAAAGGGACAGTCTGCTTTTTTTTTTAATATAAATTTTTTGCAGTTGAATCCCTTACTTTCCCCTTTGCTCCAAGGTTCATGTTTCCCCGGTTTGAAGGCTTTGACAGCGCCTAATTCGTGTTATTTGCGAAGCTCCCATCTCTGCTTTAGTCCTGCAGAGACTTTTAATGTAAATTTTTATTTTAACCTGCTTCTGCAGCTCAAAGTATTTCAGATTCTTGAGGGTGGCGTTCTTGCTATATGAAGACTTCTCTACTTCTTGCTGTGACCTGTATGTAACTTGTATTTTTGCCCGGCCCCAGGCGTGAATGTGTTGTGTCCCACCCCAACTTCCTTTCCTTTCTTTAGCCCCTGGCCCTCACAACAGGGGACCAAGTGAGGTGCCTCGCCTGCCTCCCTTTCCCAGAAACAGCTTTACAAGGAAGGAGAGGCAGCTTAGGAATGGCTTCTTTTCTCCAGCATTTGGGGTGAATTTAGCAGTTGCAGGCGTAGCTGTCAGAGCTCAGAAATAGTTACCCCGAACCTCCCCGTGCTACAGACGATCTGCGTTGAGAGCAGGTAAGTGACCCGCGCTGGTAAAGCAGTTAAATCCGTGAGGTAGGTTATAGCCCCTTGCAGGGGCGCTGACAGCTTGAGGGGAAAGGCTTGCATGGAAATATCCAGCAATCTGGCCCCTGTGCCTGTAAACCTCTAACGCAACACGAATAACACTTCCCTGCCTTTGCTCATCCCTTACATATTGGAGACTGGTTGTTTAGACGCCAAACCCTCTCTTAAACGTCTGTCTGGTTCTTAATAGTGCTATCAACTAGAAGGACTGCAGGTAAGTCGAAGGGGTGGTATTTAAAAAAAGAAGGGAACAGGGGAGCAGGGACTGAATCTCAGAAATACAGCTCAAGTAAAATGCTTCGATTTTTGTATAATTTTTTTCAGGTTATAAAGGGATCTAAGATATTCATGAAGTGTTGGTTAAAGACTTTTCTTCTTCCTGAAAGCTTGTCACTTTGAGTCTTAAACGTAACGGAGAGAACGCGTCTTGAATGTGATCTCCATCTGAGTTCTCATATGCTTTATTTTTATCAGAGCTAATCTGTCAACTAAATCCATTTTACAGGATTTTCCTCTGTGACTCCCTCTATCGTTTTTAGATAGCTATAAGCCAACTCTAGAGGAAACACTTAATGGTAGAATTTGGGACAAACTTCCCAGGAAAGATTTCGGTCGCAACAGGCTCTGTCTCTATAATGCACCGATACAGCTGTACTGCAAGAAATGCTGTTCGTACATGTGGTCTCTTTGTGAAATTATTCCTGTGTCCTTATAGAGAGAATTCATGGAACCTGTAGTTGTTTATTGGTTCTAAAAGATGATTGAAATTTTGATTTTTATTCTGACAGTTCTGTTATAGTTGCATGTTTTCAGTTCAACAGGAGCCAATGTTTTTGTTAAAATTCAACTATTAGTATACTGAAACTAGAAAAATCAGACTAGCAGTAGTCATGTAGAGCAGTAGTGGCATTAAGGTGTTTTAATAGCAACAGAACATAGCGTTCAAAATTGCCTTTTCCACGCACAGGAGAAATGTAATTCTCCCCGATATTTCTTCCAATTAAAAAGAACACATTCTCCGTGATAAGATGGAGTAAAGAAAGCTTGGAGGTGTGTGTGTGTCTTGTTTTTGTTTTGTTTTGTTAATTGGGAATGAGAGGTTGATGGGAAGGAAGGAAAATGTAACCATCTCCTTTCTAGCTTTTTGGCGCTGAGGAGGACACTGAAGCTTGCCCAGTGGGGTTGAGCAACGCTCTCTGACAGAGAGACCGGTGCTGGATGCCTCCAGAAGAAGGTGTTAAAATGTCAATAAAGCACCACTTGCGTTGTGCAATTGAGTTGCCCTCTGTCGTAGTGCTGTGAACAAAGCAGAAAATTCACCCTTGATCCTTGTATGTTTTCCAAACTCTTAATTTGCTGCTTGTCGTGCATCTGTGCAGTCTATCATTTGACCACAGTTGGGCAACGGGTGCTCACTGGGTAGTGATGCTTTTACAGGGTGTTTCTTTTTAATGGCAGAATACAAATGAGACGGTAGAAGTAGCGGAGAGCGTTTCCGCTTAAACTGGCCGCCCGTGTGCGAGATGAGGCAGATGAACGCGAGCTAGTATTGCTGCCACTTCCCACTGCATTTCACAACACCCATCTGCTCTCCCGTCATGTGATCTTCGCCTCACGCGGAGCTGCAGAAATGTCCTGTAACCCAGCAGAAATGTCCTATAACCCAGCCACCACGGGGAGGAAGCAATTGGCCCCAGGCAGTGCCACGGGGCTGGCTTAGAGATCCTGGGAAAAGTGATTACCTTCCCAAGACAACAGTCACTGCCTTGAAGGGTCTGTGTACATGATGATGCGTTTTAATTTTCTGAATTCCTGTGGCAAATCATCATGGGTATTGGATCGTGAGAGCTGGTATTGGTGCTAACCTGGTTTACAAACTCTGATATCATGGGTAACTTCTTTCTTTGTGAAGAAGTTGCACCTTCAATCTGAGGGGAAGGGAGATCATTAATAATCTTCTGTATTACAACAGATATTGTACAGTTGTTTAATGCCATTCAGATAACATTCGGTAAATATTTATCTGTTTCCAACTTATTTTCATTTAATGTAGATGAAGGGCGAATAGAAGCTGCCGATTTGGCCATTTCTACATGATTTGTTATTTCACAATACCTGTATTCTATTCTCTCCCTCCTTTCCAGACTAAATTATTCTACTTCCTTTAATCTCTTTATGAAGAAGGCCACCCATGCACCTAAAACTCTTGTTGCCTTTCCCTAAACATTTAACGTGTAATTTTTTTTAACCTCTGAGGCCGTTTAATGCCATATGTCAGCCTGATGCTATGATCATTCTTGTACCATCCCATACCTCCTTTGTCACGCACGCTAATCTTTCCACCCTAGCACACATTCAAGAGACTATTTCCAACTTAGAGTGTAATGTGAGAACATGAGCGCACATGAGAACTTCTAGCATGCTGAATTCAGTACTTGGGCTAATTTTCCTCTCTGGTGTCATAGCCCAAACATTTTTTTTTTTTCTACTGCTTCTCCGTTTTCAGAGCTAGAATACAATCTCAGTGATTTTTTTTTTTTTTCCGTCATAGGAATTTGTATTAAAAAAAGGATGGAGGGGGGAGTTTTGATACTGAGCTTTGTCTGTAATGCTTTTGTCTTATTGCTTACATTTGCTGGATTCTTCTTAAATTCTTGTTTGGAGGCTAACTTTCTTCTATCTGTTAATTATGCTAATCATGCTTTGTGTGTGGTTGTGTGTCTGTGTGTGTGTGGTTTTTTTTTTTTGACTTGGCAGCTTTAAGGCAGGTCCTTTTACATGTTGTTCTTGAAAGCCAGTGTCTTTTTAAGCATGGTCCTCTGGATCTCTTGTCTTTTGATTCAAAATGTGTTTTATGTATAGATAACAAAAAAACGTATATTTCTCTATGCTGAAAAATGGTCCAGCCGTCTTATCTGGAATTAGTTATAAACACTTGTGGTAGGTAGAACTGGTTACAGTACGTAGTTATGGTTGCCTGTGTTGCTCTCCTTTAGGTTTGTTTTCATTTGCTTATACTTTTTGCTTAACTTAAAACATTGGAGTTGAAAAGTTGAAATAGTCCACGTCATCTGTCGGTCTCTCTCTCTCTCTTTTTTTTTTTTTTTAAATCAAGCTTTTGAGATATTCAGTGATGAAAGCAAGGTAAAAAGTGACTTAGTTTGTGCTAGCCCTCTAGGGAGGGATGCTGGTTTGGGGCAGAGGGTGGCTCTGCTGTTGAATGACAAATGTAGCGTGTGCAGTGGAGGGCTCTGGCTGTAAGAGTTGTGCCCCAGTAACTGCAAAATTAAGAAAGTGTGTGGTGAATAAATCAAGGGCTTTCAGGAAGACACACTCTTTTGGTTAGGGGAATTGAATGCTGCCATGGAAAACTGAATTCTGCCCCTGCCTGCCTGAGCTATTTGGTGCTGGGCAAGCTATTTAAGCAGAAGTTACGATTAGCTGCTGATGGTGTGTCTTGTATTTGGTTTGTCTCGCGTGACAAGCCTCAGGTCTCTCTTGCAGAAGTGCAGCGTTCTCCTTGCTACAGATGAGATTGGTTTTGAAGCTGTGCTTTGAACATATAGAAATGCTGAGCACGGTGGAAAATCAAGCCCTCGGTGTCCAAATTGGTCACTCAATTAGTAGTTCCTTTTGACGATTTTGGTTTTGTTCTCTGTGGTTCAGTTTTACGTTCTTAAAACCCTGGAAATACTACCTAAACAGAATTGTATTATAGGGTAAATTTATTAATAGTTTTGAACATTTGGATGTAACTGTAAGTTCCCAGGAGAAGAATTCACTCCAGGGTTTGTATGGGATGTGGTAAATAAGCCAGAGTTATTGTTTTCAGGCGCTGCCTTTCTGGTGTGTGCAAACAATGGCTTCAGCAGCTTCCAGACTTATTTTTTCTGATTCTTCCAGACTATGGTCGTGGTTCCATGAGACAGTAACGGGGCACTGGAGGGCCTGCTAGATGAAAAACACCATCGCCGCATGCTGCAACGCGAACCGTTGCAAGCTCGGTTTGCCCATTCGGATGCCTTCATAAAGTTTGAAGGAGTGACTTTGTCCCAGCAGAGCGTTTGGTTTGGTTACGCTCTGCCCTTTCCTCCTGAACTGTGCAAGAGATCCGCGCGGTCTGACCCCCTCTTAAAATGGGCAGAGATGCTGTGCTTGTGCTCTGGCTAGTTGCACATGATCTGGATCAGGCTTGTAGGGCTAGGAGGTGCGTGGGCCTGGCAGGCAGGTCACCCTCCCATGACCACTTCAGCACTGATGCTACAGCCCCCTCCAATTACATCTTTCAAAAATGACTGTTCCCTCAGGGATTCAGTAGGAGCGTCTTCATACTTACTTTTGCCTGTAAAGCCATACTAGTCAGGCCCACTAGCAGAGATGTAGTTTTTCCCAACAAAAAGAGTATTGAAGCCAAAATGAAGCCATTTTGCTAATGGGCCTTTTTGCCATCATAAGCTGTCTGCAGCTGGTGGTTCGGCTGGGAGGGCAGCGGTTGTTCTGCTGGAGACTTTTTTTCACGCGCCGAAGTAGTGTAACGCTAGCTTTGATTGCGGTGCAGATACGTGCACGCCACGGCCGAGTGGGCATCGTGTCACTTGTGTTAAGATAATTAAGTAAAAACTGCATTCCTTATGGACTTAAACATACTAAGAGAATGCATAGGGTGCACAGATGGCATCAGTAGATCAGCCAGGCTTGATACCTGGAATGGTATCAGCGTTGCTTTTTTTTTTTTTTTTCCCCCCCCCCTCTCCTTTTCATTACCGTGTCCAGGCTTTTCCTTTTTCTTTTACCCTGCTTCTGGTCTATAAAAATAAGAGTCATTTGCCCTAACAACTTCTTTTCTTTCCTCCTGTTGTTGTTTGACATGTTTTTTTTTTCTTTGTTGTTAAGTCACCTGGAGCACTCCAAGTGTTGGCAGCCAGAAACGCTCACATGCTGTTTCACTGAATGGCTCTAATCCTCCTGTCTCTGTCTCTCTAGCTGTGGTTTCAGTTGTGTTTAATTTCCAGCACTCTAGGAGTCAGGAAAGAAAGGGTGGCCTAATGTATTTGCTTTACTTTACATGCGTGGAGGAGAAAGCTTCGGATTCTGCAGTAACAGTGTGAAGTCCCTTTTTTAAGAGCGTGTGTATTGGCGGGAGAAATGCAATATGGATAACTTCTGATGCACCTGACGTTTTGTGGTGTGGGGAGTAGCTGAAGTCCTACAGCACAAATAGGAAGAGGTGTGTGAAATACCCTCGATGCTCTGGAAGCGCACAAAAAAACTTTTCTGGTTTATTCAAAGGGTTCTACTGCTGCACGTGGAAATCTGCATGAGAACTGGAATATTTTAACGTGTTTTGAGTTCTCGGCTCTACTGAAGAGTAACATTTTCTTGTTAGGCGGCCTTTATAAAGCAGCCTCGATTTGTGGGGCTTGGTGTAGGGTAGTGCTGTTTATAATGAAGTCAGAATTGGCTTTTAGAGCCTGATGAATGAAAGTCCACAGTATAAGACTGCAGCTTTTTGTGAGAGAGACATCTGTGCTATAACAAGAGCAGGAGACCCAATTTAGACAACTGCTAGAACGAGAGCTCAAGAAAAGGAAAGACTTTTTTTTCTAGCTTAGATTAAATATTTATACAAATAAACTTTTCTTTTCAGCTGCTCATCAGAATTGCTGCTGCACCACCAACTTGGCTTTGAGTTTTGCTCCGATTGCCCAATAAGGCTGTACACGAAGAGTGTTACGGAAGAGCAGCTTAAACAAAACATGTTTGTTTTGCAGCAGAACTAGAGGCTTTGGGCTAGAGAGAAAAAAAAACTGGGGCTAGAGAGAAAAGGCACAGCAAAGCGATAGGAAAAAATGCGAAGATGTGAATAGAAGTTGGCTGTTGCAACAAATACATGTGAAGCAAGAAGCACGTGCGAAAATTGAGTGCTGTTTTGAAAGTGAGTTATAACAGAGGATCAGATTTTGAATTTGGTCGCAATGACTTTTCCCAACTGCATCAGCTGTTTCAGTTGGACGTATTCTCCCCCTGCAAAGCTTGCTGCTTACTGTAAAATAAATGCATACAAACACATACCCCAACCACTGCTAATACTTTTTAAATACCATCTTGAAATACAATCTGGTGAACAGGTTACCTCCGTGGCGTCGATCAGACGTAAACTCTTGCTGCTTGAGACTGATGGCAGTGAAGATACAAGCGTGTAGTGAGGGCAGTGCGGTGGAGAGAGCGTTTCTCAGACCCCAGAGGATTGCTTATTGCTTCTGTTGAAGAAAGCTCCAGTCCTTTGAGGAAACTTATGAAAAATCAGCTCGGTAAAGTAACCCCCTTAAGAAAATAAGACCTTGAGACACTTAGGTTAAAACCCGGATGGACGCGGTCTCTGACTGAGACAGCTCAGCGGAGGATTAAGGAGCAGAATAAGTGGAGAACCCCTGCTAAAGGGCAGCGGGGTGCTGAACATGCCGTGCTGGGCTATAATGCAGTGTTAATGGCCAAAGTGCCCTTTGGTTCTTGGGCTTCTTGGAAGAGGTGCAAGTCTAGCATGGTGAGGGATTTTCGACAGCTGATTAGAAACATGCTGGAAGTAGTAGTTTTTAGAGCGCATGTAATACCTTTACATGAATGCACAGCTTCAGCTTTTAAGCGCTGCTTTTCTTCTAGGTGGAGCTAGTGACTTCAATTACGTGGGTCTTTGTTTAAAAATGTGCTTAGCACAGGACTTCAATTTAATGGGGAAATAGGTTGCAAAATATTGGATAACTTTTATTCTGCAAAGTCTGGTAGTACCCCTGGGATTCCAGCTTTGCTCTTTTCCTGTATGGTAAGGACGACAATTAAATTCTCCCATTTTGAAGTGATGCAGCTTTGGGTCAAGCTGGGCATGAGCTGGTGGTTGGTCTGCAGAGTTCAAATATGATGAAAATTTGTCATAAGTAACTAAAGTTCACACTGTAGTCCTGTTTGCTGTGCAGTACTGCCTTGATGTTGGCACACTGTAATAACAAATTACTTTATCAGACTAATGAGCTCTGTAATATCCTGTTTCAAGTCAACACCTTAAAATGGGTCTCTGAGCCAGGGGTTGATTTGCCTTGCCTTTTTGCATTTTAAAACTCTGACCCCACCTGAGTTTCTGTTCATCCACTGCTACCAGTTATGGCAAAATGATCATTTGAGCTGTCTGCAGTGGAAGGCTTTTCTCTTAATTGCGTGCAGTGCCTGTCCCGGTTTCTGCTGAAGTCCAGGACCTCAGAATTGCAAGACCTTGTAACTGCTGCTTGTCTGTGTAGTTGTGTTTCCATTGTCTGTAGCAGTCTGTGGAAGATTCTTTTTACTTTAATCCCCTGGAAAGTCCCTGCTTCAGTAATATTTAGTGAATTTCAGAGTAGCTTTTTTCTTAAATATTGTGGAATCGTAGGATCTGAGGAGTGTCAGAAAACCTGGATTTTAAGGGACTGAGAAGACTTAGGCGCTCATTCTCGGCTAAGCTCCAGTTGTAGGGAGAGATGACAATTAATCATGGTCTGCTCCCCCCGCCCTAATTTTTTTTTTTTTTTTAATAGGCAAATTGTTATTAAGAAAACTTACTGGGCCCTGTCTAAGATGGGAGGTGAAAATCTGCATTTAGAAGTAGCGATACATTGCTCAAATGTGGCAAGCAGTGCATTGCCTTTTAAATACCTGGACTGAAATATTACCTTCGAAATGTCGGCCTGCAATTTCAGTTTTAATAGGTGGTAAAGATTAAGATTCAAAATTATATTGATGTAAGCTGTCATTAAGTTTGGGCATATAAACTGCAGCTTATAGTTTAAACATCTTTTATATTGTAGTAAAAGTGTACCGAACATTATTAAGTTATCATTTTGAATTCTTAACCGCATGAGGAGATGGACTGTGTTTTGAACCTTTAGTTATGGGGGACTGGGGCTTTGTGCACGCTTGGTTGCTAGCTATAATAAGTGGAACTTCACTGGAGTGATAAGCCACACAAATGCGGTATATGCCTAGGTTTTTTTTTTTTTTTTCCTTCCTTACGTCCTTGCTTCCGTATTTCCTCCCTTTCCCAAAAGGGGTCTCCTCCCTTTCATTATGACATTTAGCCTTAAGTAACGGAGGAGCGCTACTGCTGGCCCAAACAGGTTGCAAGCTTACTCTCTCACTTCTTGTTGGAAACTTTTTCGGCATCGTTTTAATTCCTGAGGCAAAACATGAGGATGCAATAAACCACAGTGATAATCTTTGTGTCCTGTGCTAGTTACACTGGTATAGTGATTATTCTCTTGCACGTTATTTCTTAGTAGGGAGAAAATGAAGTATATACCGTTCGGATGTTAGAAGTGATACAACAGTAGGTATTTAATGGTGTTACTGAGATAGTCTGTCACCTTGGTTTTCCTGAAAGTCTAGTTGTTTCTTGCCCCTTCTCTTTCATCCCTCATTTGACTAGGAAAAAAAAAAAAAAAAGAATTGCGCCAGATGAAACTGCTTTGCTCAGGTTTCATGTGCCCCTCGTCAACGTGTTTTTTTACCTGTTTTTCTCTGACGTTCTACGAAAGGAAAAAGTAACTGCGGCTTTCGGGTGATTGTCAGGAGAGTGGCGCTGGCGGACCCTCTGGAGCTGGGTCGGTGGGAAAAGTGACAAAAGAGCCGAGGAGCAGCCCTTGCTGCCGTGGCTGTGCCCGTTCGCCGCTCTGCGTAGACAAGCCCACAGTAGTGAGAACATAATATATTTTTACATACAACCTAAGAGTATTGGGGAGGGGAGCGTCAAAAACACGGTGGCAGAGTTACATGTGCGCTCAGGTTACAAGGAGGGGTGTTATTCCAGATTTGGTCTTTTTAAATTCTTCTTGCCTCTGCTTATTAGCACAGCTCTCAAGTGCGGGCGGGTGACCTGGAGGCTGCACTGCCTGAGGTCCGCGCTGACGGTGCAGTCTGATTTCTTGGGGTTCTGGTCCACGTTTGCACACTCGTAGTAAGGCTTCAAACGCAGATTTTCCCGGAGTGAGAAGGAAAGCAAGCAGTGCGCGGTTGCTGTTCCCAAAATAATGTGTAGCTTAACAGAGCAATTGTCTCAAATGCTATACGTTTTGATAAAAAGATTACAAATTTTAGTATAATTACAGATTGATTTTTTTGTTGTTTTGTTAATACATTTTAAAATTGAAATCTGCCATTTCTTTTCCCTCTCGATAGGTGCTGGATAGTTTGTTAGCTCAATATGGAACAGTGGAGAACTGTGAGCAAGGTACACGCTCGAATCTCATTGCTTTTAGAGTAGTCGTGGGAAGCGAGTGCACAGTCAACTTAATTTTTTTTTCATTGCTTTTCCCTCTCTAGTGAACACTGACACGGAGACTGCAGTTGTAAATGTAACATATGGCAATAAGGACCAGGCGAGACAGTAAGTATCTCATTTACTTGTTACTGCACTGCAACTTGCGAGTTGGGAGTTCATGTGATCTTGTTGGTATCTTGGTGCAGGTTTTATATAAAACTTTACTTCTGATTAATCAATTAATAAAATGATATTGTAAGCAATAACGTTTTGAGATAGTCTCTTGATCCCCCTCACTTAAGTCTGATGCGTTTTATTTTAGTTAGCTGTTTTTTGTCACCAGTTTTTCCTCCAATATGCTAAAAATATTTTGAAAATTGAAAATTTGGGCAAAATTATTTGACTGAGGAGGGTTGAAAGTTAGTGAATTACCAATGGCAAACAATGAGAGTTATCACTTAATGGTTTTTAGCCATCTTTTAAAATGCTTTGTGATGCCCTTCTGCACTGTTGGATGTTTTCTCTCTTCTGTGCGGAAGCTGCGTTCTTCTCCTGGTTGTTTCTGCTGCTCTTGTTGAGTTTTGTGGTGGTGGTGGTGGTGGGGGGGGGGGTTATTCGGTTGGCTTTTTTTTGTTTTTGTTTTTTTTAAATGAATTCTACTCCCAAGCAGAGGAAAAGGTGAATTAAAAGAATTAAGAGAATTAGAACAAGTTAAAATATCAGAATAATTAAAATTTATTTGGGCTTTTTGAACTTTAGGCTGCCTATTTTATACTTGCTCATATCTTTGGTAATCAGTAACTTTTAATCTAAACATTAAAATTTAGAAATTAAAAATATAATATATTCTGCGCTCTACTCAATAGCTATCTCTCCTTTTCCTTTAAAAGTATGCATATTATGTATTATGCTGCAAGTATAATTTTCATTTTCCACTGTGGGTAGAATAAGGACTTATGCGTTGCTTAATTTTTAATCCAGGGGCATAAACGTGTTTGGTTTTCCCCTCTTTTTAACTGCAGCAGGTTAAACAAAACCAAACCCAGGGAATAGTCCATGAAGTGTGTTGTGTGTGTGGTTTTTTTTTTTTTTTTTTTTTTTTGCTTTGAAGTTTCTGCCACCTTGTGGCTAACTAAAATCAGCAGTTAAGATGTAGACTATGCTTATGGTATGCATTAATACAAATTTACAAGTCAAATAATATTTGTACACATAATTAATTATGACTTTTGCATAACTTGAATACAACACATGACATGTTTAATGTTTCCGAGTGTTAGCTTGCTTGTTATTCTAAACAAAAGTAATGGGAAACTTGTGTCAATTTGGGTGTGGGTTTTTTTTGAGAGGCAGTACGTAGGAGCTGAATGAAGCAATGTTTTTCTTAAATTCACTAAGCTATCTTCTCAAAAGTTGCATTTGTCAACAAGCATTTTTTCATATTATTTTATTATTTTTAATTCTGTTGCACAATAATTAAGAAAGACGATGAATTTCTATTTCTGAAGAAATGCATGGTGCCATGTTATAAATTAAGTTTACATTTGACCGTTCCCTCTTTGAAAATGTGAGAAGGAAGTGCTTAAAATATCATGGAAAAAAGCATGATTCACATTTCTGATCTGTTCATCCATGATGCGAGGTCTTGGGTGTGTGCACTCCGTTATGAAGTTGAGAACAACAACGTGCAGTTTCTCCCCTCTCAAACTGGCTTTACTCGTGATTACGTTTTAAGGTTATTCCTAAGGAAATGCTGAGGTAAGCCAAAACTGTGAAGAAGCAACCAGGATAAAATTTTGTTTTTGCATGAGAAATTGCATAAAAAGAACTGAAAGTATCTTGCATTTGAAGCAGGTGAGTTAGAGTCCAGCGTGAATGTTGGAGGAGGACCTGAAGCGATAGAGGTTGAGTGATGGCAGAGTTTGTTGGCTGCCTTGGGCAGGTAGGGCAAGCGGAAGAGCCTTGATTTGCTTTGCGAATGCTTGCATATAGACTTAGGGTTTTTTAAAGGTATGAGCCTTATTTTCTTTACAGAAAACGTTGCTCAGATTGGCTGGATCTTTACCTGTTGTAGCTTGTAGCTTCGCAACTCTTCAGAAACTCCTAACAGAAGAAGCGGCTAGATGGAGGTTTTTCTAGGAAAAAACTGAGGATCCGTAATGAAAAATAACTACAGGGTGCGTGTGTGCCTTTTCCGCAGTGACTGTGGCGGTGTTTCGGCTGTTTGTTTTTTCTAGACATGACCTGACTTTGCCTCTTGGAAGAGGCTGTGGTGGACAGTAGTGGCTGTGGGGAGGGAATGCTTGTGAGTGCTGAGACTTGATAAAATTCAGTGTTGATCAGTCTATGCAGTATAAACAGTAACAAGAGCTGACATATCATAGCTGTTTTAGGGTGGTTTGGGATCAGCAACTGATAACAAGTTTTGTATTTTGAAACTTAGCTTTCAGGGTAAATGATGCTCTTGGCCATGAATTTTGGGAGAAAACACTGACCTTCCACGTTTTCTATGGTTGTGCATACAGTGGGTCCCCATAACTGGGTCTCTTATGCACTTTTTGCAACACACATGCTAACCTCACAGTTGTTAGTGTTGGCTGACGTAACACGCAGTGTTGGCTACCTCCCCGCTGGGTAGACTATAGGGCATTGCTGGCTATGCCTGTTGGGGTGTGTACTGACAACAGTGTGGTGAAGGTGCTGTAACGCAGATCTGGAGATATTTCTGATAACCGATCTGAACAAGTGTGGTATGCGTTGCTTGAAGGAGAACACTTTTAAATAAAATCTTTGGTTCCCCCCCCGGTTTAGGAAACTGAGCCTTCTTTTGTCTCGCAAACCTAATTGTTGTGGCAGGGTTTTTCTTCCCGCTTCTCTAGCCTGGTACTGTGACTGCAGCGTACTTGCTGTAGGGCTGCATCCAAAATCAACTTGGAAATTGCAATCGGTGATGAATGCTGCAGTCCTCTGAAGCAACAAGTCTTGGACAGAGCACATAGCCTCCAAAATCTGAGGCTTAACAGTCAATGCGTATGCGCGTTGCTATTGTGTATGCAGTTACTTAACAAGGTGGTGGATTATACTTGGAAAAGAGGAGTACAGAGCGTGAGTGACAGACCCCCATACCTGGTGGCTCAGTTTGAACGCCCCAATCGGCAGTGTAGCTCCTGAAGCAGCTTGCAGTCTGCTCGCCAGAAGGGATCTCCTCCTTTTCCATTGTTGATCCATGGCCGTGATCAGCAGGTGATGTTGACTGTGTCCGTGTGACGTGCCACCTTACTTGATGCTATTATCTTTGAAAGTTAGATTATCTTGTCTTTTCCTCCCCAAAATGTTTCAGATGCTTAGACTTCTAGTGCATGCTACAGGATTTAGCACTACCCAGGCTTTTGAAAGGGAATATCATGCAAAGTTGGCCTTGTGTCCATGGAGTCAATGTATATTGTTTTTTATGAGGATAGATTTTGTTTGTTTGTTTTTACTTTTTTTTTTTTTCTAATTTAAGGGATGACGTATGTCTGTTGCCTGTGTCTTGTAACTGATGGTGTTTTAACTGTTGGACAAAACAGCAGAAGCCCAAGATCTGTCTCTTTGCAGATGTAAATGATAAGATTACTGTCTGAGTGTTACGGTACTAGTGGTCGCTTTTTAATTAGAACGCATACAAACACAGACAAAAAAGGAAATCTTTCCCTTTAAATGAAGTGTAAAGCTCTGTGTATGTGCACGCTTGCAACGTGTATCCTTGCTGTATGAATGCTACTTTACATAACTAATACTTTTATATGCCATCAGAGGTCGTGTCTAATGTTGCCATAGGAACAATAATACTGCAAATTCAGAGTGGTGTATGATTATAAGCTTAGATTTATTTTTGTTTTTCAGAAACACTAATCACAACTATAATTGTATTTAATGCAGAAAACATCATAATGGCAAAGAAAAATTACCCTCCAAATCAGTCTTCTCAGTATGCAAATATATCTGTTTGGGGCGAGGGGAGGTGGTGTAGGTACAAGCTGCATGTGGGAGTGAAAAATGTTCTGCATCGAGGCCTTAATGTCATCACGCTATCAATGGATGAGTGATTTCAAGCACGGGTCTTTCTAAGGGGAGGTACCATATTCATTTATTTGAAGTATTGAACTTCCACTAACATCTGAAGGGGGGAAGACGGCTGAGCAAACATGGTTTCACAGAGAGCTCGTGAGCAGATAACAGTGGGAGATGCAATTTTTGATCTGAAGAATTTGGGTGACAAATTTGTAAAATATTTGTTCAACTGCTGCCTTCCCGTGTCAGGAGCCTCTTGCCTCTGAGCTGGTCTCGCTAGGCGTCGTAGCAGAGAGCGCAGGCGGTGGCTGTTGCAGTCTGATGAATTTGTTTTATAAAAAATCTTTGACTACGCTGCAAAGAGCCCCTCTGGCTGCTGCAGCGCAGCAAGACAGAGGTGTTTACTGTCAGGCGGAGGCGACGTTGCTGTCATTGAGGCTGTTTCCAGGTCCTGTGCGAGGATGCGCTTTGCAAAAGGAGGTGGATCTAACATGTACTTGGTGGACTGTAAAATTGGAAAAATGCATCGCATGGGGGTTTCCTGTAGCCTTGACTATTTTGTCATGGTGCTATCAGTCACTTGTGCTCCTGAGGCTCATGACCCCTTCAGTGGAGGGGATGGGGATGGCTCCCTGGACGGCAAGTGCTGTGCAGAGCGCGCTGCTGGCGCTGGCAAGGCAGAGATCTGTCTCGAGTTCGCCGCTTCCCTTGCCTTAGCGAAACGCATGGCTCTTTCCATGATGCTGGTAGCACAGTGACCTTAGTTAGGGTTTAAATCAAGAGATGAGTAGATGCTGTTTCTCAGGAATTTTGCGGCTAGAAGACAGCTCTGAACTTTTTACAGAGATTGGGAAAGCAATGGCAAACTTTATTACACTTGGTAGACCTGAGGAGAAAAGGAAGCTAAACCTAGAACGAAGAACTTGCTGCTTTTCTGTTGTTGTTTGGTTGGTTGGGTTTTTTTTAATGTCTTCAAGTCCTGTCCCCTCCCCTCAAGTAGTGCTAAATGCCTTTAAAAAATCAGGGCTTTGGCCATGATTGCTTGTTCTAGTGCTGAAGCACTCTTAAACAGGTAACTTACCTGACAGCCATAAGTTTAGTGCCAAAAACTCATAAAATGAGCAAGTTTTTCAGGACAGTAAAAGGTGTATGACAATACATTAAAAATCTAGTTAAAACTGTCAAATAGTGGAATCTGAGGCCCAGGCTCAGAATTCACAATGGCCTTTCAACAGCTCTAGGCGTTTACTTCTATTAAAAATGCATCAGAACTCTGTATTTGCTGTGTCTTTGCAAACTGGCCATCTGTGAATTCCTCTCTGTGTGCCCAAATCCCTGCTGAATGTTAGACATCCTACCCTGAAAACTCCAGTTTGGCAGATGAGGTTTACTGGGGTTAAACCACAAATGATTCAGGAGAGCAGTTCAGTTCGTGGCTCTTCTGACTTGCTCAAGTCAGGTAGACTAGCGTTTGCCCGTAAAACACAGAGACCCCTGTGTTGACTCAGAGGAAGAAATAAAGTTCTCTCGCTAAATATCTGTATAACTAGTTGAAGAAATGATACTATATATATCTCTAGTATCCAGCTAGAGAAGTGAAATTTTAAAGCAGGTTTGCCTTTAAAGCATCTCCTCCAGTAGTCTTGAGTTATTTTTCCACACCATCATGCTGCTTTGGCCAGCAATTGTTCACTGCTAACATAATTAATTTCCCAAGATGGAAAATGAGCTCTTCTCAGTTGTCTTTGAATTTAAGGTACTTATTGTCATATAGAACGATTTAGCAATATCAAAATTGTTTTTAAGTAGAAAAATTCCAACCTTCTTTCCAGGGAAAATATGGTATATGCCAGTTGTTACCTATCATGATTTCATAACAAACGTTATACAGTATCTAGCTTTTTGGCAAGCAAAAAGCTTACTCTTTTCTTCCCCCACCACTTCTGAGTAAGAGTGAGAAATCTCATGGGCTGATTCAGTGTAAGATTTTGTGTTAGTGCTGGGATTCTAGTCTAAAATCTTTGAAAGTCAGAGAAGCTTGAAGCATTTTGGGAAAGATGCAATGTCTGAACTTGCCAGATGAACACGTGGAAGGGAATAAGTTGAGATGGATGTCAGCCCGGAGCCTACCAGCATTTTCTAGAAATGGTACTTGTTCCTGTCTCCAGCATCTTGAGCTTTGACCTCAAAAGAAATGGGCCTTGTGCAATGGGTGGTGCCGAGTCTCTGCCCTGGTAGCTCTTCAGCTTGTTGGCCAGTTTCAGTAAAACGTAACCCAAAAATAGAGATCTTGCGGGTATTCCCAGCCAACCAGCAGGTAGTAATATGTTCAGGTTTCACAAAAGGGAGCAACTCTGGACCCCCTCCCTGACTTGGGAACTCCCCTGAGAGAGATTTCAGCAAAATGCCTTTCAGGCATTGGAAATCCATGCTGAAGCCCAACCCTGAGAGACAAATCCATAGGAAAACAAGTTTCATTAGTTCTGCTGTTCACGTCCCTTACTGTTCTTGTAAACACAGCTTTCTATGTAATAAGATGCTCTTCAAATTCAATGGAGTAAAGTTACAAAACATCAGCTTTGAAATTGCCTGAGCAAATGTTAATCCAGCTCTTTACTCTTGCCATGTGCTATAAGAGATTCTCCTATTATGGGAGCAACTACACTTCCACTCCATCCCCAACAGACCCATGTCTCATTTGGTGAACAGAAATATTCAATGAGCAGTGATCAGCTCT
Organism: Struthio camelus; assembly: GCF_040807025.1. Classification (NCBI taxonomy): domain Eukaryota; kingdom Metazoa; phylum Chordata; class Aves; order Struthioniformes; family Struthionidae; genus Struthio; species Struthio camelus. The sequence goes on along the minus strand of NC_090943.1, from coordinate 37,443,749 downwards.
TCAATATTTTGCTTTCCTTCTTGTCCAGTGGGGTTGCCCCAGGCCTTATTAAACACTGCTCTAAAGACGAGACTCTCTCATTTTCTCCTAAGCTCTTTGCTGTCCTGTTGGAGTATGTCACAGGCACGGATTTATTCCCTCAGAGAGGAGGGGGCATGTTATCCTCTTTATTACAGCTGAGGCTTAGTACTGTATACCGCTTCTTACATGCAAAGCTACTGTTCGGTTGCAACAGCTGTTTGAGACCCAGAGGCCTGATTTTCAAATGGGGCACCTCAGAGATAAGTATTACTTTTTTTTACTGGCTACCCATGAAAATTTAGGAGGCTGGCAAGCGCCACCCGTTATATCTGCAGCAGAAGCAGGTGCGAAGCTGTTGTTGAGGGGGGCAGTTGGTAAACCAGCTATAACTGCATGCAGATGTGTGTGAGCAGAGGGACTAGATTAAGTGCCTGAATTTGAAAGACTTCGTTCCAAAGCATAGGGTTATTAGAGCTTTTTAAAGAAAATATTGGCAAGTTCTTTAACATGAGATGGAAATCCCCTTCCTCTAACTAATAAACTAGTATTTTTAATTGAAATTTTGTCTTTAAACAAAATCTTTGTTAACTTTAGTCCAAGTCGAAGCCTGGCATTCCTAAACCACCTAAAATCAACGTACGTTTCAATGATGTCAAGCTGTCATATTGTTGGCCATCTAAATAATGCAACTGTTTTAATGAAACTCAAGATGTCGTTCTCGGATGAAGACATAAGTTCATGCTGATACCTTACCAGCATGCTGCATGTAATTTAGTTACTGCAGTATTTCCTAGATCTTTATTTTTATTGACTCTATTCTGTTTGTGAGAGCAATTTCTTCTGAATTTCAGATATCTGTCATTTTATACCGCCTCTTCCTTCTGCCTCCTTAAAAAGGAGACCAGCAGATTGGGTTGACTTGGAAGCCCCTCGGTTGGTTTGAATGGCCCCTTTCAGAGTTTTTTTTTATCTCTTCGTCCTTTCTCCTGTTGGGAATATCATCAGATCCTCAACAGTAGGAAGGGGGGCACTTTTTTCAGTGCTATCCAGAAACTGGGCGACTGAAGGTCTCTAGGGTTTATTGTGCACAAGAAATGTTCTCGGTCTTCAGCATTTAAGTCTTCTCCCTATGGAGAAGCAACAACAATTTGCCAACTAATGCAGAAGAAATGCAACTTCAGAGCTTGCTCTAGGCAAGGGCCTCTTTAGAACGTAGCAGATGTCTGAGTGGACTTATGACGTGTTTAACATCGTGCTGAACGCGTGTTTGGTGTCGCGCCGACTGCGCGTCCCGCAAAGCCGCTCCAAAGGCGGCAGGGCAGCGCGTGAGGAGGCATCGTGCCGCTCCTCCGGCGACGAGCGCTGCGGCTGGGCATCGCGTGGCATCAGCGGCCACGGTGTGCCTGCTGGCCGTAGGCCTCTTCTGATACTTAACAAAGGAGAGAGCTGCTTTGCCTAAAAACCCAACAGGACTCGAACCGCCATCGAAATGCCTTCCAGTGCTGTTGCTTCCTATCGGAGTTCAGCTGATGCTTTGGCTTTTGACTTGCTCGTTAACTTTAAACATGCTTACAACACAACTAGCTGGTGAGTTGTAAGGTGTTTCAGAGCCACGCTAAGTGGCATGTCCAGGGCCACCGGTTGACTTGAAGCACTTTCTTTCCTGTGAGGAGTGAAGCATGAGCTACGTCTCATTCCTCTTTCTGTCACAGCTATATCATTTATTGTGAAAACTCCAACCCAAAGCCGTGCTGGCAAAAACCCAAAGGTAGGTGCTGTGATACCAGCTGAAGAAGTTTTCCCTCTGGTACAGCTTTAATTCTATTTGGGGAAGTGATTTAAATTAAATCAGCAAAAGGCTGCTTTTGAGAATATAAGCTGCGTCTCCTGTGGGTTTTGCTGATAGGGTTACACTGGCAAAGCCTTTTAAGTGGGGAGAAGCTCAGAGCAAGCAAGAGCTAACTTGCAGTCCTAATATGGTGAATTTAACAAAAAAAATAAAAATTGTATATGCTAAATCTTGATGGAAGAATTTTGAATGTAACTTTTCATCAAAGTTTTTAGCTTTGTCATAAAATTTAGGAAGAGTAGAAGTCTACACTTGAATGATTTTTTTTTTTTCCCATTTCATAAGGTCCCATGTGTGATTCTGTGTGTGCTTTTTTTCCCCCCTTCTCTTTCTCTCCTCCTCCCTTCCCTCTGCAAATACCTAGAGCAATAGAAAAACTGAACGGGTTTCAGCTTGAAAACTATTCCTTGAAAGTTGCATATATCCCTGATGAAATGGCAGCCCAGCAACCTCCGCAACAGCATCCCCAGGGAAGACGTGGGTTTGGACAGAGGGGTCCTCCCAGGCAAGGGTCACCTGGCGCGAGCACGAGGCAGAAGCCCCAGTCGGACGTTCCTCTGCGGATGCTGGTTCCCACGCAGTTCGTAGGAGCCATTATTGGGAAAGAAGGAGCGACAATCAGAAATATTACGAAGCAGACGCAGTCCAAGTAGGTTATTCCACGAAACTGTCATGGCAACCTCTAACGTTGTGTCCTTGTCTTCCACGCAAAGGGAGGGGCAAATTTTCTGCTGCTCTTCTATGGGATAAGAATGTATTTATAGACCACTGAATGATGATGTCTGTCTTTTTTTTTTTTTTTTTTTTTTTTTTCTAGATGAACCCCCACCACGGGGAGACATCTTGCCTTAGGGATGTAAACATGACTTCAACTGTATTTGATTTGTCAGTTGTCTTGTATAGTCTTTTCCTTTTTTTGTTTTGTGTTTTGGTGGGGTTTTTTGTTTGTTTGTTTTTCATCTTGATGTTTCTGAAGGAATACAACAAAGTGCAGTTTTTCTGGTTAGGGTAAACTGAGCAAGCCTAGTTTGCTAGGAGACAAGATAATTGCGGTGGGGTGTGGTTTGTTTTGTTTTGGTTTTTTCCCCCTCCTTAATCTGGAATGTTTGTTTAAGCCAGGGCCCTTTAGAAAATTTTGCTGGTAAAGTGATCTTGATTGTGGGGAGGAATCTGATGTCTGTCTTTCCTCCCATAATACTGTCACAAAAATGGCCTTTGGAAGGCTTCTTCTGTTTCCTTGGAAGTGTCATTTTTGGAGACCAAATGTGTGTTCCACGTTGCGTTCCAACTTGTGTGTGCAGTATTGCTTTCCGTACTTGGATGGCAAGCAGTCATTTTAGAAAAATGTCAAACTTCAACTGACGTGTGGTCAGAGAGAAAATGAAAATAACCGTGAATAGGAAATCTTTTGCAAGATTTATTTAAGGACTGGATTCTGTCCTTGACACACGTTCAAATACTAGCTAACTTGTTTCTCTCTTTTTTTTTTTTTTTTTTTTTTAAATGAGACTAGGCAGTGCTAGTAGTTTGATACTTGATGCCGGAGAGGATTGGGTTACAGATGTCCTAATTAGATTCTAGGCACAAAAAGTGAAACTGAAAGAGCTGTAATATACTGGTCTGTGAAACGCGTGCAGTCAGTGTGGTGACCTCTCCAAGGAGTGAGTTAGGTGTGTGTTTGAGCTGTAGGTTAATTCAGGGCATTGTTAGGATTTATAAATGTTTTCAGCTGGTGGAAGGGGGTGGGGCGGGGGAGGTAAAAACAAACTCTTATATCTCCCCTCACTGCTCATTTCATCTCACCCATGTGAATTTCTGGTGAATAAATTCATTGCGATTGGGTTGCAGTCTGCACCAAAAAAATGGATTAAGGAAATGCACAGGAGGCAAAAAGCAAGCTGCTAAGTGACCTAAGCAGTTCAGAGCACTAGGGTCTAGAGACACCGAAGGAGACTCTTTTCTGTGAGTGTAAATTCCTACCCACAAGGAAGAAATAAGCCCGGATGCAAAGGCAGGGTGGGATCATATTGAAAGACTTTCTAGGATACCACTGAGAGCACAGGAGTGCAAAATGTCACCTCTAGTAGTTGAATAGGTACAAGTATGCAGCTCTGCAGTTACAGCACGCAGGACTGGGAAATGAGCTGCATGGGACGGGTATGAGGTAGCGAGAGTCTGGCTTCAGTTCTGAGCGCTGTAAATAAGGATAGGGGAGCACTTTTTAAAGTCAGCTTCTAATTCTTGGCCTATAGAAGACCTGGAAGCTTGACACATGGAAAGCTCTCATCTCCCAAAAGAAGGCTGAATAGAACAGGAACAATTGCAGATTACTGACTCCACAAATACGTGGCTGCAGGAATGGTGTTTCTGTTGTATTGGGGCATGAAAAAGAAACGTAATCTCCTTCCTCTCTGCACCAAAGGTTGCCTTGGGCTTCTCAGCACGTGCTGCATCATGAAACAAAATGAATTTTCGGTATCAGAAAGAATTGGAAAATTAAAGGGATTTGTTGAAGAGCAGCAAAAATAGCTGTTAACATTTGGAAATAGCTATGATTGGCAGAAGGAGGAAAGAGAGGAGAAAGGAAGGAGGAGAGGTGAAAAGAGTATGTGACCTGCAGTTATTAGGAGGATGCAGATAATACCCAAGGCATTGTCTTGTCTTGCTGCGTGCCATGATTAATTTTGTTAAATTTCCGGAGTTACGTAAACTGAGGTGTAGATCAAGGCTGGCAGTTTTAGGATGGTAGAGAGCAGAGCTAGAAGAAAAGAAACGGAAGGACAAATTTTAGGCTTAATAAGCATAGGAAATGATCTTGAGGATGAATGCAAGTAGTACTATGTTACCTGCTAGTAAAGTGATAGGAAATTCTGATACTGATGTCATTTAAAAAAGACAAGGTGGGACAGGGTTTTCATGATACTCTAGCTGAACAGTCATCATTAGTGTATTAGCTATTAGTGGTGTGATGGGGCTGATGATAAACTTTGAGAATACTGGGAAAGTTTGCAATGTTGTCTTCAGTGGTTTATCAGAGATTGTCCATTCTGTCCTCTGTCTTGATGGGAGTTGGATGAAAAAAGGATATCCCTGTGTCCACAGAGATGGGGTTCAGCTGGTCAAATCGGTGTAGGGGAGCCTCTTTATATAAAAATAAAACAATACTTAGGTAATTTTTAAATAATTGCACTTCATGAACTGAAACCACTTAAATGCAGTTATTCAAACTGGATTATTCTTATTAGATTTGGGAATAGGCAAGAACTACTGTACAAGACATGGCTACAACTAGTGTTTTTCTTTCTTTCAAGAATTGATATTCATCGTAAAGAGAATGCAGGTGCTGCTGAGAAACCAATTACCATCCACTCAACTCCTGAAGGCTGCTCAACAGCTTGTAAAATTATTATGGAGATCATGCAAAAGGAAGCTCAAGATACTAAATTGTGAGTAAAAGGCATTTCGTTGTGAAGGGATTCAAAATTCTGAATTATTGTTGACCGCATTTAAAAATGTAGTCTTCAAAGTCTATTCAGAAGTGAATCTTAGTTCTCTGTTACTATTAGCTGTATTTAACTAGGTGCAAGAGCCAAGACGTTTTTCTTTTAGTGACCGTGTACTTGCTTAATTAGCCCCAACACCCATCTGCATTTCCAGCCATTGACTGGCTGGGATGTTGAGGAGAACTGGAGCGAATCCTGAAGTCTCTTGAGCACCTAGTGGCTTTTAATCAGAGTGAACATAACAAGCTATGAGCTCACTAGAAGGTCTAAGATATATTGCTTCCTTACCAACAGCTCTTGCTACTTCAGTCTGGTTTTTATTTAGCAGGTATGTTATGAAGAAGCTTTAGATGATAGTGCTGAAACATGCCTTGCATTTGAACTCATTCTGCCTCTAGTTTAAAGAGGTGCAAGTGAATGGGAGTGGTAGACGTTTGTATGTGAATGGAATTTATTGATAACATACATAAAAATGTGTACTCTGGTCTTTAGCAGTCTAACTGGGTGTAACTTTCATTACAGTACAGAAGAAATTCCCTTGAAGATATTGGCACATAACAATTTTGTTGGCCGACTTATTGGCAAAGAAGGAAGAAACCTGAAGAAAATTGAGCAGGACACGGATACTAAAATCACGATATCTCCGTAAGCGTTTAGTGACCTAATCTTTTGGCAAGATATCCCAAATAGTAGCAATGCCGCTATGGTATGCTCAGATATAGAGTTATTACAAAAACATTATGTGAGCTTTGAAGGCTGTGATAACAGCCTTTCAGGGCCTCCTCCATGTTGTGGATTAAACTGTTACTTAAGTTCAGTTAAATTCATTGCAAATGGTGAGTCTTCCTTGTAAAGAAGAGCGAGTCAGTCAGGAGCGAGCCTAAAAAGAACATGGGCTATGTGAAACCTATGTTAGACTATATTTTAAATATTTACTGTCTTTAAGGTATTCTAATTCTACACGAAGAGTTTTTTCTTAATTATAAGCTTGGATAAGTTCTGAGCTATATGTGAAAATGAGTGAAATTAGCGATATTTACTTTCTGGTGTAAGTTAGACTTTTGGACGGAGGGTGGGGGGAATAAAGCAACTGAATACTGAAAAGATTATTTTGGTGGTAGGTTTGTCCCTCTCTCTGTTGGCCTCTAGGAGCCAAACTGGGATATCACCGTATCCCAGTTGACTAGTCTTTTGTTTCAAAGTAATAGCTCTTGATCTTTGGGTTTGCCAAGATGACTGAGACCTGTTCAAATTTAGCTGAGATTAAGCAGGAATTTTCACCTTTACAGGAAAATGTTTGTCCCTGCAAATGAAGTGGAGTGGCAGGGGGCGCGGGGCGGGGGGAAGTCACTGATTAGACTAAACATCTCTGGAGGAGCTTGGGCATTTGTAGTAGCCTTACTTGAAGATCTTCAGAAAAGCTTGTGTTTTGAATAATGTTCTGCATAGACTTCCCAGTATTTGAGAGGAGCCTGGGCTTAGGCTTTTGCCAGAAAGAGGAGAATAAGGATTATATAGGTGCTAGGGAAAGGAGCAAGTTCGGAAGGCGGTGTGTGAAGAGATGGGAATAAATGCAGGAGACGAAAGCCATACGTAGCACAGAAGATAGCGTCAAATGAAGGCAAGGAAGCTAAGAGTGAATGAGAGCCTTCATGTATAGGAAATTCCGAATCAGGTGAAAGAAACTCAGGGCTTCCTGAAGGCATGTAAATATTTACAGAATTAGTAGGAAGGAGAGAAGTGGATCAATTAGGGAAGAAGCATCCAAATGGCAAGTGTGTTTCAAGAAAAGGCTTTGCAAGGTCAGCCTGATCTCTTAAATGCATTGGTGTAAATATTTTGTATGCAAACAGTACACAGACTGTTGGTGGTATGCCTTAAAGGTAAAAAAAATATTTACAGGATAAATGGGATAATGGTCTTCATTCTGTGAAACAAACTTAACTTTATTGATAATGGTGCAAATAACACATTGCCCGTAAGCACTTGCAGAACAATTTTTAATTTAGCAAGTTAATGGTTTTATGTACATTTAAAAACTTGGACTCAAGATCTCACTTCTCGTGCTGTGTCTGAAAGAGCTCCATGAAGTTGCCTGATTTAATCAGTAGTTAGTACATAAAAGAAAGCATGTATGCCCACTGATTCTGTTCTGTCTAATTAGTCTTTCTCCTGATCTCTTCGTTTAGGCTTTTGGTAAGCTTGCCCGTAAAGTTAAAGTAAGGCAGCTGATTTGGGAATCTGTTTCCTCTCTTATTTGGGGTGATTTCCACTGCTTTCGTTCCTGATGTAGTACTTCAGTGCTCATACACTGGAAACTTAAGGATTGCTTTGTGGATGCCTTTCGTGCTTGCTGCTGCTTGACTGAGATGTGCAGGTTGCCACACTTTCCGCTGTGCAATGAGAAAGAAAGCATGCTTCTTTCTCTCCTCTTCTTGTCTTTCACAGGCGTCCTCGCTTCTCTTGCATTCCGCTCTGATGTTTTTTTTTGTTAAGGGTTTCTTCTTTCCTTCCTCAACTCACCTTTCCTCAGTATATGAATATGTCATGGTTTCCCAGTTAGTTTATTCCATGTTATCATCATAGGTCAGCATTTGTTATCTGAGGAAGCACTAGATTTCAATGCTGTAACCCTTCCTTTTCCTGTAAGCAATTACTAGTGTTTCACAGCAAATGTTGAACGGCACACAGCTTTTGGTTTTCCCGTTGTGAGGATTTGGAGGCTCTCCTGCAGTGTCACTGAGGGTTGGGTTTTTCCCCTCCTTCCTTCAGGAATCCCCTGGTGTTCCCAGGGAAAGAAAACTTCTTGCAGTCCCCTGCTCTGGGATGTCTAAATTATCTGATGCCCTGTGTTAGCAGGGCTAGTTTGGAGCGCAGAGCTGATGAGTGCTGGCACCGCTTTGCAGCTCGTGGTCTAGCAGCGTGTTGTATTTCTGTTTTGCAAGGGATTTGTTTCGTGTCTTGCGTCAAAGCACATCTCCACTGTTTGATGCTGAACCTCAGCGTGGTGGTTTCTGTTGAGTTTGCTGCGAGGGAAGAGTTTCTCCAGATTCTCCGAGAACTGTGTTTGAGTCCTGTTGTAAACTGATGTTACGCTCTCTGGAGGGCAAACTCGACATATTCGGATCTCATCACGCTCAACTGATAAACCTAGATTAACATCTGTTGTTTGTTCATTAACTGTGCTTTTGTTTTATCTGTAGATTGCAGGACTTGACACTCTATAATCCAGAACGGACCATTACAGTTAAAGGCAGTATTGAAACTTGTGCCAAGGCTGAGGAAGAAATTATGAAGAAAATCAGGGAATCCTATGAAAATGATATTGCTGCTATGAATGTGAGTGGTCTTGTGGCACGGTCCCTTCTTGGAAATTAGAATCGGAATAACTTGGATCTGAGGGAGCTCTGGACATCATCTGGCTCACTGAGGGGCTTGCTCAAAACAAGACTAATTTCCAAGTTAACTGGGATTGTTCAGTGCCTTATTCCCTGCAGCTTTGAACATCTCCAAGGACAGAGAGTCCACAGCCTCTCCAGGCAGTCTGTGCTGTGTCTGACTGCTCTCTTTGTGAAAATTTCTTTCCTAATATCCAACCAGAATTTCCCTGTTGCAATGCCAGTTGCCTCTTGTATTCCTTCCTGGGATGTGGGTGTGGGCTTTATTTTTATTACTTTTTTTTTTTTATGAAGGCTGCTTCTGTTTTGTTTTGAGTAGGAGAACTGAGAAATTGACTTAGACTGAGGAAATGAATGAGGATTTCACTTTTTTTCCCTTGTTGCAGAAACCTAAAAGGAATGTGTGTTCATATGTAATTGTGGTTTATGTGCTGTAGTTTGTATAAGTTTCTTAAAGCAGTGATTCCCAGTGTCTTGATGTTAAAAGCATAACATACAGAAGAAGGCTCTCTCCTGCTTTCAGTTATTTAATTTAAGAAGGCTATATTAAGGCTTTTCTTGATATCGATGATAGACAGTTATTCAAAGGTGATTGCAGGTTATATGAGAAAAGCAATGCACCTTGTCAGTTTGCTGAAGATTTACTAGTCCATACTGGGAAATGGCTGAGTTGTTTTTTTTTTTTTTTGATAAGCTATGAGAAGCTTTTTCTGTGTGTGTGTATATCTATATAACCAAATGTTATGGTCTAGAATCAGGCTGGAAAGTTCTTAAAACTTGCAGTAGTCCCTGATTTTTCCAGGAATGCCTATTCCTTATGGCTTCCCTACTAACTGGAGGGACTGGTCACCCCACCTTTTCCCTCCCTCCTATCCTGTAAGCGAGCTACCTGCAGGACACAAGCTGCACCTGAGTATGCAGTGATGTGTTTGAGAGCCCAGGGAGTGCGTTTTTGCTTCAGTATAGTGAGCAAGGGCACGGGCTGAGCTTGAGGCTGCTCTGCTGTTTGGCGAAGGTGTGGTGAACAACTACCTCTGCTGCTGGATGGATTTCAACTTCAGTTTGTTGTTGTGATCGTTCAAGCAGGGTGTTTTGGTTCCCCCCCTTCCCCTCGGCCTTATAATTGGCTTATCTTGATGGCCTGGCGTGATGTCTCTTTCTAGCTGAAGTATTTTTAATATATAGTCATATTGCTCGGCAATAGTCTGGCAAAGTGAAAAATGAGACTGAGAAGTCCTGGGTCACTCACTGATAACACGTGGTTCCTAGTACATAATGCTGCCACTTCACTCAGGGGCGGTCAGGCAGGGAACATGCAACTTCATAGCTGATACTTTCCCAGCAAACACTGGTGGGATTTTCTCCCTTGAGCTCTTGCTGATGTGGGAGGGGAAAGATGTGGGAGGGAGGAATGGGTTATAGTGTGGCATATGTGACAAATCGGGGCTTGTGAGAGGGGTGTCTTTGCCTCTACAGGGTGTTGGGTGGCTCTAAATACAAAGTCAAAGTGATGACCATCTCTGGTAATTTTGTTCACTCTTAATGTGAAATTTAAAGGTTGCATTGTTGCCTGAATTTTTTACTGTCAAGTTTGTGATACCTTTCATTTAATTAAGTTTTAGGGAGTGATTCCCAGCAGCATTTCCTTCTAAAGCCATGTTTTTAACATTATTGGTCTGTGTCTGGGGAATAAGTTTGAAGCTGAACTTTTTGGGGAATGGAGATTAAAAAAAAAAATAATAATAATAATAAATATATATATATATATTTTTTTAATCTCGAGTGTACTGACATCCTTTAAAAAGGCTCTAATAGCCTATGCTAACTAGGATTTTAATTAAGCTTAATGACCTGAATTCTAAAGCTTAAGTAACTCTTCTTCCATTGCAGCTTCAAGCACATTTAATTCCTGGATTAAATCTGAATGCCTTGGGTCTGTTCCCACCTTCTTCTTCAGGAATACCACCTCCCACAGTGAGCGTTGCCTCAGCTGCTGCCGCTGCTTCATATCCACCGTTTGGGGTAAGGGAAATCGTGGATGGTGATGTTAATGCGTACAATGCTGCTGTTTGGAAAAATATTAGATCCTATTTTCTAGACATTCTGAATTATCACTCAAAGAAATCAGATATAAAATGGAGTTAACAATTGCTAGGCACTTACAAGTAATGAAATACTAGTCTGCAATTGTATTCCTGCTGATCTGGAAGGAAAAAAAAATCTGTAGTCATAGAGCAGGGATCTATATGTGCCAGAGGTGTTTGTCTAAATGTAGTAGTTTTATTGAGGTAAAAGTCCTATTGAAATACTGTACCGCTGAACAGATAGGGTTTAAATGATATGGATTAATCTCCAGAAAGCTGTGATCTACCAGCCATGTTGTTCTGTAAGAAACATGTGAAGAGGCCCAGTATGCTCTTATTCAAATCCAGTGCTGCTTAGGAATCGTAAATGAGCTTTTTGTTACGGAGCAGAAAATACTTTGCTCTACCTGAAAGCTCCCGAGTCATTCTAGGAAGAGAAGATGCTCTGCTATTCCAGAAAAGGCAACTTTGTTGTACAGGGAAGGTGATTTTTTTCCCATCGCTCTTTTGTCTCTGTTGTGGTCTCTTCAATGGAAAATGAATTTTCAAGATCAACTCAAAAAAGTGGATGACAGAGTGTTACAAACTCTGATGTGACTGACTTTACCCTCTCTTTTGCTCAACAGTAACTCTAAAAAGTTAAATCTGAGATTCTCCATGAACTGGAGGAGTGAAAAAGCAGCACAGCATACTGAACTTTTATCAAATAACTCAAGTGGGCCTATATATATTGTACTAAAAGGAAGTTGTTGCCTAAATATTTTTCCCAGAAGAAGAAGCCAAGAAAATGTCACTGAAAGGATGAGGAAAAATTCCACACTCATAGTGGTGTTTGTGGGAAAGAACAACTTGGGTGTTATGAATTTATTATAAACTATGTTCAGTATAATAGTAGCTTTATCAGAAAAAATGCTCCAAACAACCACAATGGAAATATGTTTATACCTAGTTATCTTACTGTTAATAACAGTGCCTCTATTTATTCCACACAAATCCCTCCCTCCCTCCCTCCCTCCCACCTTTTTCCCCTTTGATTAGAGTGGCAGACTAAACTAACTAAAAAATACAGTTTTTGCTTCGGTGTCGTGTTTAAAAATGCCATCTGTGGTAACAGATTACCTTGATTTATTTTTTTTCTTCTTTAAAAGAAACTGGAGATGATTTTTTTAGCAGTATATAACTTTATTTGCATAGATGGTAGTGATAGGTGTAACTTTCTTTCCTTTTTACTCCAAATTTGCAATGTGCTTTACTATTCTTGAGATTCATATTGTAAGCCTACGATTTTTTTTCCTCACTTGCTTTATTTTCATTTCTTTTCTCATTTTTTCTTTTGCTGTGGTTGTTTCTTACTTCTGCTTCAAGTATGCACCCAAACAGTGTTGAATTTGGCAATTTCAGTCTTATTCTTGTCTGTCCCTCTGTTAGTGCACCATTCTCCCCCACAGATGCACCTTTTTTTAGCCCTCTAGGATCTCCGGTAGCTTCTGGGCTTCTGGAAATAGGACAGAGGCAGCATCTGGAAAAAGCCATCAAGAAGCAAGTGTAACTTTGTGAGAGTATAGAAGTCTTACAGCTCGAAGGACCATGCAGTCTGAACTCTCTTGCTCCTCTTCCTGCTATTTTCTCAATCCTTTGAGTATTTTCCTTTGTTCCAAATAGTCCAGGTGTGCAGTAAGCAAATGCGCAAATGCAAGGAAAAGCGATGACTAATAGCAGGGAACTTTTGGCTTTTGGAAGTTGAGGATGGTACCGAGAAAGTCCCTGAACCGAACCGAAGGGCTTCTGAAGCAAATGCACGAACAGTTGAAATTCTCTCACCTTTCCTTACTTGTCTGTGACATTATCTAGGAAGCAACAGGTGGTTCTGTAGTCTTCAGGCAAGTCAGCCCCTCAGGGTACTTGGAGTAGCTGCCCTTCCCTGATGGGGAGAGGAAAACAAGAAAATGTGTGGGTTTATTGTTTTCTTTGATGGATGCAGTTTTCCAAGAAAACAAAATTTCCGTATTTTTTGTTGTATAGTTGAGTTGCACAAGAGCTCTTAAGTCTTGTTTGTGTATGAAGTTAGTTTCTATTCACTTGTATTTTTTTTTTTTCCTGTAATGTTTTTCTCTAGCAGAACAATTTTTAGGCCGTGTTGAAACAGGGTATGTAGAAATAGAAAGAGCAAGAGAAAAGGGCTGGCTGTGTTAAAAGAAGAACCTCTAAAGGCTAAAGATCAACCACAGAGGGGGAATCAGAAGAGGACATGAGGCATTTTGGAGGGAATCTGTGTTAGGCTTCAGGGAAAGAAGGCCTTGGAGGCGTTAAAAGAAATCATAGGCAGGCTTTGTATGCATTTGTCTAGGAACTATTTGTTTCAGAGTGCCTTGTTTTAGCAACTGTGTTTGGGTGACCCAGGGCTCTTTGGTTTATGAGTGGACACCTGTGTATATTTAAGTACACTGGTGAGCTGGTTGAATATACTTCTCTGAGACAGCTGACAATCCTTTCTGAAAATATTACTGGCATCAGGGTGACCGAGCAGCATAAGCGTATCTTGCTGTTGTCTTGCTTGTTTCTGTCAGTGCAAGTTTTGCCTTCTCCTCAGGACTGGACATGGGTGGCTCTTCCTATCTCCTGAATGTGCACGGAGCCATGCAAGGGGCATCCCTGCCGCAGAGTACTTGCACAAAGCAGGGCCTGGTGCTGGCGGCTGAATGCCTCCACGTTTTTTCAAGCTAATTCTACTGGAGTTGGGGCAGCGAAGGGGGTTGACCGATCCTTTATATTCTAGGATCTATAAAAGTTCTTGTGAACCTTCTGAACTGATGATTTGTGATCAGTGCTGTGCAGTCTGTGTTCAAACTGGAACTGGGAGGAGTATTTCAGCACTGGCGACCTTCACAGTTGATGCTCGTCTCTCTCACGGTAACAAGTTTAATTTTTATTCCTGGCTGATTGACAGATGGTGTCCCTCTGCCTTGTGCACCTTTCCAGTTAATTCTTTTGATGTTTCCAGTGACTTGTAAGATGAGAAGAATCCAGGCTAGGTCACCCTCCTAGCTTGAGGTGGAGGCGTTGGTGGCTGACATTCCTGTTCTAGGTGTATGTGTAGTCTCTGGTCCAGGTTTGGCTGTTTTCCCAGGCAAAAGCTGAAACCTAAAATTATTGCAGATGATAGAAGGGCAGATGCCGGAGTAACAAGGTTGTTTCTCACAGATCCAAGGTCTCAGGATCTAGGGCAGGAAAACGCCAAGTGAGGAAACTTGTTTTACTGGAGGGGGAAAAAAAATTGAGAGGTGGGTCCTTGTACAGGCAGAACTCGGATCGCAGTAGAAAGTCTGAGTTTCCGGTACTGCCTTGCCTGGACTGTTGTTTGGCTGAGTCGAGGTGTGTTCCTCAGCAGCTTCAGGTGTCCAGTTATCTAGGGACTCTTGGCACCTAATGTTAGGTGAAGTCTTTCTGTGAGTGTGTGTTTACAAACCCTGTAGCGTGCCCTGGGACCCCGCTATAGCGTGCCTGAGGCCTAAGAAGCTTTTGTTCCAATACCTTTGGATCTTCCACTGTGCAGGTGGTCTTTATAGTGGCTCTCCTTTGGGTTGGAAGAGGTAGGTAGGTAAACTTTGGAGGTTTACTGAAGACTTTCCATATGCGGCCGATCCTCCATCGGTATTGTTTTGTAGGGACAAGCTGTTGCTGTGAACTTGTGTAGGACTTGTTCCCAAAGAACTTGGAGGTGTCATCTTATGTATTGAAACAATCATCTGTCATGTATCTGCTGCTGCTTTTCATACAGATGAGAAGAGAATAATAATAAACAGATCCAGGGGTTTGTTGCATTGCCAGAGCTTACTGTGACAGGTCTGAACCACCTTTATCCAGCCATAGCCAAGCATCCCTAAGCCCAAGTTGTCTTATTTCCAAACTTAGAATTCAGTAATGTGATATATTTTAGCTCTGTTAATGTGAGCCTCTCCCTCTCTTCCTGCAAATCTTCAAGGCACGTTTAACAAGAGCACAAACACTCAACTGTTTCAGGAATAGGCCAGTAACGCAAACTTATGAGATGGCAGTGTTGGAATCTTATCAAACATTGATTTGGATGTAGCACCTTGGCCTGAGCTTCATTCAGGAGAGAAATTTCTGCTTGACTCATATTCCTCATTCTCCATGGCCTGTCTACAGCGTGATTCACTGATTCGTGCATAACTTCAAAGTTTCGTTACATAGTGCTTCAACTAATTTAGTGTGTGAGATTCAGTTTGTGTGTGTTCGGTTTCATTTACTGTCCGATTCCTTGCTTTTTTTTTAGAATCCACAGTTGCTGTGGACTTGAAGTTGTGTAGGAAATGAAGAAGCTGGTTGTTGCCTTACCCTTAAAGTCCTGGTAGTAGAGTACATACAGGAAGGCACAGTCTGTGTCCTTGGTATCTCTGTTTATAGGTAAACACACGCATGTGTGCACACATGTCAGGTGCCTGTGACTAACAGTATCTCAGTGTGTAGAGAAGAATAACTATTCTTATTTGAAGTTTACCCATTGCTAGCAACAATTCTTGATATTGCAACTATATATTATTCTGTTTGTGAGTCCACGTTCCCAGTTTGCCTATTTAAAGCACTAATTTTATGTAGTCATTTGAAAAGGTTGTAATGAAATTGCATATTGTGTTTGGATTACTGGATTTTTCAATCTCCTCTTGCCAAAATCCAAGGTCTGTTACCTGTCTCTTAGGAGGACAGAGGAAGTTGAATTGGAATGCGTGGGAATTGCTGGAACATTTCAAGGTTGTAAGAAAAAAAAAATAGGACTTAAAAATGTCTCGGTTGGTTAAGAATATTAAGAGTTAAATATTCATTGTACTGTCAAGTAGGCATGATTTTGCTCTTACAATCCTGGCAGTCTGAGGATGTCTTTTGTTGTCTTTTTCTTTCTTTGATGTGCACGTGTCCTTGTGCGACCATGGTAAGGACTGGTAGGTAGCCTTTCTGTGTCTATTTGTAGTTGATGTCTTGTTGAGCTGCTTTTGGGTCTGGATAACTACTGCTTTGTTTATCCTTAAATCTTTCTCAGCTCTGCGTTGTGTGTTGCAAGTCTGACACAATTGCAAATAGAATTTTGTTAGTCTGCCTACAGTCGTTCATAATTAATACCACAACCTGAGAGCGTCTTCACGAGAATTGGGATGTGTTTGAAGAAGAAAGATTCTGCAAAAGTGAATATGCCCCATGCTTACCTTTTTCCAGAAGATCCTTTACCACAAAAAATGTTTTATAAAATAGCCAAGAAAAACTGCTTCAGATGTAGTGTTCTACACTCAAGGCTGCTTTGATAAACTTGTTGCTTTTGTCTTCTGAACTTTGGGGAGAATATGCACATACTTATCTCTTGAGAATAAAAGTTGATTCTTATGGAAAGCCAAAGATTTTAAAGCATCAAATGAACAAGAAATCCTGGTTTTAGAGCTCCACTATGTTCAGTCATGCAACTTAATGCACTTGGCCCACCTGTTGGGTTTAAGGAGGTTTCACCCTTGGTTTTGCAATTGAAATTTCATATGTTTAATTGTGCACCTGACTGCATTTACTTCTGAAGCCTTTGGGTCTGAAAGTTGGGAGTCACAAGTCAGAGGGGAGAGTGATCTGCAAGGAGCTCGTCCTGTCCTTGAACGCGTAGAATCAGGGTGGTAGGGCCTTTAACAGAAGAACCAATTCTCCTGTTAAAGGTTCTCTGTAGTGTGGCAGATGCACTCAAGGTATGTAGAGAGTTGGGCACTAGGTAGCTTTTCTCCACCACGAAAGGTAGCCAGCTCTTCTCCTGCATCCATAAGTTACTGTAAGAGATAGCTGAAGTATGGCCGTGAAAGTTAGCTGAAACGAACCACTGCTCCTCCACGCGCGGCAGAACTGTCTTCTGTACTGGTGGTCTTTTTGCACGCCCACTGCAGCCTCTTGGAACTCCACCCTCATAATGCACCTTTTCTAACCTTTTCTTTAGCCTCACAGTTAATTTTCAGGTTATGTGGTATGCATAGAGGCTTCTAGGAGGAGGAAAAAAGAAGTCATTTCCTACAATAAACAAAAATAAGAAATCAAACTACTTTTCTCCAATGACAAAAAAACACCTTGTACAGCTAGGCGGCTGATAGGTTGCTTTCCTTTATTCTTTTTGCCATCTTCTAAGGCTTTT
This sequence comes from Struthio camelus, assembly GCF_040807025.1. Classification (NCBI taxonomy): domain Eukaryota; kingdom Metazoa; phylum Chordata; class Aves; order Struthioniformes; family Struthionidae; genus Struthio; species Struthio camelus. The sequence continues at coordinate 37,426,722 of NC_090943.1, read as the reverse complement.
TGTTGCAGGTGAGGAACATGCCAATGGAAAATTTTCTCCTTAGATGATGATGTGGTCGAGAGAAATTCCTTCTTTATCCTCCAATATTTTTCTTTAGTAATAATAACAATAAAGAAGAGTTCTTCTATATCGCATAGATGTGAGAGAGGAGAAATAACTGTATTGTGCTTTTGGCAGGAAAGAAAAGTAATTTAAAATGAAAAATTGCTTCATTGAGGGCCTTCATTTGATGCCCTGAGCATAGATGAGAGACAAGGAAGAGGAAAAACTGTCCTATGTTTCCAGGTACTTTGACTCTTACTTGATGGAGTTGGGCTCCTTTGGATATCTGGGTTTGTTAGGATTAGCTCATGCAACTATTATGTCTAAACTACCTGGGGGAGGTAATGTATGTGCATCTATACCTTTGTATAGTCTCTTAAGCGGCTTTCCCCTGATTTGGCTAGCTTGTTATGCAGTAGATGACCTTGTGAGGAGATGTTCTACAGCCAAAAGAGGATGTGGTGTGGGAGGGATAAAGAAGGATTGGCAGCACTTCTGCAATATGGTTTTACATCTGTGAAATGAAAGCTGTACATGTGTAACACAAAAAATCTGGAGGAAGGCCCTATAGGATGATAGTGTTGTCTCAAGTAACTGTTGCCAGCTGATTAGACTTTAAGATTGTAACCTCAGTGCTTTGAATACGCTTTTCCTGCTTGGTTTCCTAAATCTAGTAGAGACACTTCTGACACCTGAGAAACTTGCTCTGTGTTGCATGACACTGGTTGTCCTGCTCTGTGGAGAAAAGGGTGAGTCCTCTCCTGCAGCTCCGAAGTCTGCCCTCCTGCCAACCTCTTGCCATGCCCTGGTGGCAGTGGTCCGTGTCAGGAGTGGTCGGACGCTATTCTGCCTCTGGAGACGGACTGGACCCCAGTGTGCGGACTGGCGGGGAACGGAAATGGATCTGGCACCATGTTAAGTGCAAAGATTTACCAAATTGACAGGTAGCGTTTTTTTTCCCTGCTGGAGTGTTGAAGACTTCAGCTCTTCTTAATAGCTCTTTGTGCAGTTCTGAGGCTATTGTAATGCAAACGGTGTCGCTGGCTAACTGATAGTATGCACTTTTTAAAATAAAAATGACATCTTCCTCACTGCATTTTTGAATGCTTGTTCGTTTGTAGGTGCCTGGGACAAGGGATAAAAACTTGCTCTGAGGCTCTTGTGGTAGGAAGGAGATTTCATCGGGGCTCTCTTGAACATCTGACTCCCAAGCTCTAATTGCCAGGCTCAGCGTCTCTGAATGTCAAACTAAATGAGAAATGTCATTCCTGACGGTGCCAAGTAACAGGTTGTTACTCCAGGGTGCTGACCTCCTTCAGGCCGGAAACAAAAGTCAATTAAGTCTCCTTGTTCTGCTGGAGCTGGCTCCATCCTGTATTTGATTGTTTGTTACACATGGTGGAAAAAAAAGTGGCCTTTCTGTGTTTTCAGAACCTGTTTGTTTGTTTTCTGTAGCTTCTAAGGAATCAGAAAGCAGAGTCTTTATAAACCAGACTGATGGGGTACCTGTATTTCTTCATAGCCACAGATTTCATGGACAACTTACCAGCCACGTGGGTACCCCAGACTCCTGGCATGTAAATGCCACAGCTTCTTAAGCGGAATTGCTTTTAAATATTTCTGTTTTTGTGGTTGCTGAGCATTGCAGCACCAAATACCTATGTTTACTGCTTGTGCCTGACCAGCAAAATTCCCACTTGCATAGTTTCAGAGTCTGCTGCTTGTGTTCATTTCTGCCTGCGTCTTGGCTATCTAGTCAGAATAAAAGGTGGCAGATTGCTTTTTTGGCTTTGTGGCTAATTAGATTTTGCAAAAACATAGAGTTCATGCCATGTTCAGAAATAAATCAAACTTGTCTCTGCTTGTGAAATGCCTTATAAGCAGCCTGCCAGAAAATGTTCCTTCTCTGTTTCTGTGATTCTGCCCCCCCCCCCCCCCCCCCCCCCCCCAAACTCCCATCCTGGCTAGGTTTTCATGCTGGAAATGCTTCTGATAGGTGCAGGGTTAGTGACTGCTAGTCGTATGAGGAGATCCCCTTGGCTTGCCAGGTAGATGATGATGGTGATGAAAAGCGTTAAAGTCCACGGCCAAGTGCTGGAGTGACTGGTGCTAAGTGAGATGATTTTAGTAGTCTCTGGCCAATATGCAATAACTAGGTTTGTTTTAGTTTCTGGTGTTGAATTGCGGTAGTCCCCCGAACTGGAAATGCAAAAGGGGATGATTGCTTAAGTCTTCACCCAAGAGGAGGGGACCAGCGTGGCTGACCAGACGGAGTGCTCCTGCATGGCACGTTTTGTGTGTGTCCAGGACCAACAGCTGGGGGCTGGAGCTGACCTGCCAGCTGCAGGCTGATCGCCTCAGGGAGGGTGATGTTCCCGATTCGCCTGGGGATGATCCTGGAGTTTTTTCCGTAATGCTTGCAGGGCGAGGGGGAGCTGGCTGTCCTCTAAGCCCAGCTGACGGCTGCCCGGGAGAGCGGGGCAGCGCAGGCAGGTGGTGACGAGAGCTCCCGGCCACCTGCGCGAGCAGAAAGTTGCTGCGGACACCGCGCTGCTGGGGGGTTTCTTGTGATGCTCTGAAACCCTTCCCTCTTTCCCACTGCTCCTGTCTTTTTTCTTTTTTCTTTTTTTTTTAATATTTATGCACGTTTGGTTAGCTGTTGACTGACTGAATTCACCAAATAGTGAGCGCTCTGTTATCTTTTGCGTGTAGTCCTGGCTCTACGGGTAGCGAATGCAACAGAAGATTTTAGGATCGCAGCATAAGCTTAACTCTGTCCTAAATAAACCAAAAAGGCTTGGAGGGTGGGGGGAACTGGGGTTCCTGTTTGTTAACCTGCACTGGCAGCACTGCTTTATCTGGTGTACAAAATGGTGACCCAAGAGGTATCTGTTAAGGATGTTGTAAAGCTCTGTGGGTCACGCTAGACCTATGTACCAAGACTTTAAATAAGCTGTTCTTAATGAGCCTCTTGTTTCCAAAGAGGACTTAAACTTTTAGTGTTGGTATTGGAAAATGAATATACTAGGATTTCTTTCACCAATGTCAAAAGCTTATTTTGTATTAATGCATTGACTCTTACTGGAATGTCTTCAAGGATACTTGGCTTAATGTTGGTTTCCCCTTGCTGCAAACTTTTATTACTAAATAAATGAAAGCATTTAGTGTAGCTGTAGGCCAATATAGTTCTTCATAGTGCATAGCAAAAACATGGTTTAAATTTGGCTTTGGGTCTGGTAGAGGCTTTGAATAAAACACAGCATCACTCCCTGACAAAGTTTGGGGTGTCCTGAAAGCTGAATGAGTCATGTAAATCTGCCTTGCCTTGGTGGTGGTGGTTATGGCTGTTGGGAAGGGGGAGAATGGCAAAAGAGAACTTTTTAATGCAGTCATTTATTGGACTTTTTTTTTTTTCACTTTATAAAGTGAGTTTGCTTACTATTTGGGAGAAAAAAAAAACGCTAGATTGTGGCCAAACGTTGGCTGAGACTGTTTCATGCAGTCTTAAAATAGTTTTGAATTATTTCCCTCACTGCTAAAAATGGATGCTGGCTAGAAATGAGTAACATGACTTTGTAACTTAAAATAAATGCCTCATCCTAAGGTAATTCAGTTGCAGCATATTTAGAGTAAATGAAAACACATACTGCAGATGCATGAAAGGCTTGGAAAATAGGGAAGATCTGATTCTGCTCCCACTGAAGTCTGGCACAAAATGCTATTTACTTCAGTGGGTAGAAGGATTTTAAAGATTTACAGCCTTATCCCAAATGTTGCGATGGATTTACCAACCACATGTATTTGATGGAGCAAGGGGTCTGTGGAGACACTTAAAAACATAACTGGAAAAAAATTCATACTGTTGGCAGGCTTGCAGAAAGACTGAGATTAATGCTTAAGTTAACATGAGGAACATAAATAACAAACACTTGCAATGGTTGGGAACACAGGCTCGCTCTGACTGAGGGAGCTGTGTGACCGACCCAGCAGCAGCCGCAGCTTCAGCCTCTGAATGTGAAGAGAGGTTCATTTGGGGGAAGATCAGAGAAAGCAAAACTTTGTTTTTTTTAAAATAAAGCCATTCCCAAAATTTCATGTCCACTCTCCTCAGCTTTTCTTCTTGTGGTTTGGGACCTATTGTTTTTTGCCCTCACCCACCTGAAGACTCATACCAGTTATTCTTCTGAGTTTTTATCTTTGCTTGGCCATGGTTGGGCTGTTATGCAAGCATGAGAAGATGAGGAATGCTTTTCTTCTGACGAGGCATCAGGTAAGGGAAAAGTTCTTTTCGTGAATAAATCTGGGACTGATGCACCAGACCTTGGCAGAAAGGAAGTGTTACGATAAGCTTATCCCAAGAGCAGCCTCTTGGGCCCTAGAGCTCTTTCTAACTCTGCAAACCCTCCAGGGAGGTGCAGAAAGAAGACCAAATCTGCCGATTCACTTGGCTAGGAGTCCTCTGCTTCTAGTTCTAGTGTGGAGCAACAGCCCTCGGACCGGGGGCACAGAGCGTGCGCTGAGGAGGGGGAAGAGCGTCAGCCCAGCTGTCTTTGCACTCTGGCGGCTAAGAAATTACAATTTTGCACTGAGCAAGTTTACTATGGGTCAAGTACAACGTAGTAGGGCTGGGAGCAGAGAAGTGATTCTCCTGGGGAAACCCTCTGTTGGGCTGTAGGGACGAGTTGGAGAGAAGGGGAACCTCCTGATGATACGTTTACCACAGGGGTGTACAGGCAAGTCCAGCGTCAGGGGAAGCAGCAGGGGTCCCAGGAGTTAGGAACAGAATAGACAAGATCTTTGGAGGCGAGAATTCATTTTTATTTTATTTAAGAAATGGATGGTATGGACTGCTACACTAGGGACAGATGGTAGAGGAGTAGGAGGCTGGTGTTCAAGGACTTGCTGGAGTTGTGGAAGGAGGTGAATCCAAGCTGCTATAGGAAAGAGTTGGACTAAGCTGAAATGCTTGAGAGCTGCTGGTATGGAGAAGCAGTTGCTTAGCTTCCTCTGATGGGTTAGATTAATTTACATCTGTGTTTTAGATTGCTGTTTTCAGTCATGATATAAATTAGCAGGTAGGAAATCTGATTCAAGTTGACTTATCTTGTTTTGCATCTGTACTTTAGTTACCTTTCTGAAAGCCGTAGTGTAGTCTGCGCCACCACAACTACCCTGTTCTTTGCTAACACTGTGAGTATGTATTTCTGTTTAAACAAATGTGCAGCTTACCATTTGCTTTGGGTAACGTATTTATTCCATTTTCTGTTAAAAATGATGAATGGTGCTTTTCTTATTTGATTGATTAATTTTTCATTTCTGATTTTCATCAGGCTAGATTTGGATGGAAATTGGAATCTAATTAATGAAAAAAAAACAGCATTTAAGTTGTTTTTATTAGTTAAATGTGCTGGATATAGGCCAAAAAAAAAGCTTATCAAGCCTGTTTTGTATTTAAAGCATATGGATTTTTATAAAAAAACAAAGCAAGTATTATCAGATGTTCATGAACTGAAGTAATTGTTTCTGGTTGCCACGTTCTTCAAGAAGCTCAGTTTCTCAGAACTACGAAAACTCAGTTTCTGGAGCTGTATTTTTTTAATTCTAAGAAAGAAAAGTTCTCTATCTGAGTGAATGACCTGGTGCTGCCTAACTTTAGCAAACTGTGTGCCTCAACAATTTGAGACCAAAACCTCTTTCCCCAAATCCATATTCTTAGGCATGTGCAGGCCTCCTGCCCCACCACCTAGAAGTATGTAGGTCAAACCAAACTCCACAGGCTATTCGATCCGCTGCTGAGCTTTGATTGGGTAGCCTGAAAGAACAAAGATAGTCATCTCTCTTTCTTCCCTTTTCTCAGCTTGTTTTATCTTATTTGGACTTTTTTAAGGCTGAGAGAAACAATTTGTTGTTTTCTCTTTCATGCACTTCTCTGGTTTCCGGCATGGGGTTTGTTGGGCACCTTCCTCTGCTTCACCTTATGACTGAGCTTTCTTCTCTAGCCGTGGACTGTTGTGCCTGGGGACTGGTGCATTGGGCTTTGCAGTCCCCTTCCTGGAGGGTGGGTTTTGTTGGTGGTGTTCTTTTGTTTGGTCGTTTTTAGTGGCCCTGCATTTTGAGGCTTCGCAGTGGCCCTGAATCTTAAGGCTTCAGTGAACCTTTGCAGGGCTCATACTGTACCATCCAGCATCTCAAAGGGTGCCTTCGCGCTTAAAGGCAAGTGATGACCAACCTCCCGCTATGTTATTTTGTATTAACAAGCCAGAGTTGCTTATCTGTCAGCAGACAAGGTTGTGTGCTTTGGACTCGGTGATCCAGTGCAAAGTCCTTGGTAAGGTTAGTAAGAACTGGTCATACCCCAGGCCAATCTTTTTCAAGTGCAGCAGGGAAAAAATCTGCTGGAAAGACCCAGCTTGAGTTGAGGTTTTCTGTCTGGCTGCTGCGTGGGACAGGAGAGCGCTGTACCCCTTCTGTTTAATTCTGTGGCTGGAGGTACCTTCTGATCATCCTGTCCAAAGCTATCTGATTGAGGTAGTTTTGAAACGAGACCCTCAGAATTTGCAGTGAGACCTCAGACTTTGACTTTGTGGGAGGGATTAGTCCTGAACCCATCAGACAAATATTGCAAAAGAGATCTGTTGTCTCACATGTCTGTGATGCAATTACTCTAATTTAGAATGGATATACGGTCCCTACATCTTGGAGAAACTGGTTTATGAATTTCTCCAAATTTAAAAGGCTTTTTTCTCCTTCAGCTCCCAGGGCTGGGAGCTGAACTAGGGCTGGCTGAACAAAATATTTTGTAATATGAGGAGAAGTAAAATGGATGGGGAAGAGAAGCACAAGGAATTCTCCATGTACAGGAGACTTTACCATTGTCAAAAATTAGTTGACCAGCTACTACTTCCAATTCCCTGACTTAAACATTTAAACAGAGAACTATTTCAACTTATGACTATGTAGTTAAGGCCCTTAATGTTAAGTATAAAGATGAAGATTTATATTAAGTTAACTTATCTTGAAGACAAAAATTTTTAAATTGAAACGGATTCATCCTTCTCTAAGGAGGCTATGAACCTGGCAAATTGGTAACTTTACTGTAAATATTAGAGAACCCATCTGATACTGCTGTATGTGCTCTTAAAGCTCTATAAACTCAATCTGATCAGGCACCTTTCTCTTCCCTCCTCTATCCGTGAAATAATTTCTTTAATATCATCCCTGTTTTGAAAAGGAAGCTATGAAGCAAAAAGTTGAACTGTAGGATGCTCTTTAGAGTCCATATGGACAGATACTTTCTACAAGTTTGTTTTTTTTTTTTTTAGTTTTTACATTTGAAGTATATGTTTAAGTAAGCCTCATTTGGCATTATTAAAGGAAGTGAATGTTGAATCTTAGATTCTGTGCAGTTGGAAAGAAGTTCCCTAAATTTAGTACTTCTAACAGATGTTTAAGGCCTAGGAATCTACTTCTGATATAACTCATGCTAAAAGCTCCTGGAAAGCTACATGGCTTATGGGGCATGGCACAGAGAAGATGAAATTACAGTTGATTTTCTTCCCTCGTTAGAACTTCAGAAGCTTCTATAAGATTGAAGGATGGTGTAATCGTTGCATTACATTTTGATGTGTTTCTTTTGGGGGGACAGTCTTCCAGTAAATATGAAAGGATTTTTTTTTTTAAGTTGTTATGGGTAAGGAGGTAGATAATGAATTGAACTGGTGTTAGACATTCTCTTGAAAGTCTTCACTTTACTTGATTTCTGCCAGGAGGAGAAGAAAAAAAAGACTGGTCATCTTGATGTTTGTACTTCAAAGCAAATCAAACGATTCTATTTTGAGTGATTAAAATCAGTGTGGGTAAGGAAATGGGTGTACTACTTCTAAATTCGTTGTTACTTTTTACTGGAGATGAGTTTGATTGTACGTATGTGCCAATATACTGCTGCAGGCAAGAATTTGAAAAATGACAATGGATGTTCTGTTCAGCATTGACAGATTCTCCTCCGTTTCCTAACGATAACATGTATCACTATTACATCAACATGGAACTTGAACGTTAAGGCACCTCATTCCAAAAGAGATGGTCCTTATTTAAAGAAAGGAGTCTTAATGTATCAACAAGTGAAAATCCTGAGGCGGGGAAGGAGGGAGAGGACAGTGAGCTGACTGTTGGCTTGGAAAGACGCATGTACGTCCTCTGTCTTTCATTGCCTTTGTTGCCCATGCTTTGTGTGTAACGGGTGAAGCAGCAGAAAGGAATTTTAGTGGTGAACTGAATCTAGCCAAGAAAGTGGCTTGAAATCGAGCTTTGGGAAGGAGAAGGGAAAACTGTGCTGCAGGCAGATGGGCAACAGAGGGGAGGCAGGAAATATCTGCAAACAAAAGTAATGAAGTTTAGTTCGTTTATATGGTAGAGAGAAACGTGTCTGGAGGTGGTTTTAGGTAGAAGCTGTGTAAATTCTGGAAAACCAAGTTTCTTGCTTGATTTGTAACAGCATTGTATGCATTAACGCAAAGATTAGCTGGAGGAGAGTGATTGAAGTTGCACATGGGAGAGAGAACTTCAGCAGTGGAGCTTTGCGTGGAGCGTGTGCGGGTGATTGAAGGTAGCGGTCACCGAGGCGAGCCGGGGCGGCTCAGCCCTTGGCCTGGGATTGGAAAGCCGCTCGCCTCTGCGCCAGGCGCAGTCGAGCGTGGGTCCTTGGAGCAAAACTGGAACGAGCAAACGTCTCATGGCTTTGTATCCGTTCAGAAGCAGTTTTCACAAGCGATACGATCGCTAAGCATCTTCAGTAGTGTTTCCAAATTGCTGGAAATATCGTTGGATGAGTGATGAAAGTGTAAAAGGACTTACTATGAGTACACTGACAGGGTGTTTGTAACAATAAGAGGAGAAAATGGCTCATCTTCTGAAGAGCAGTTTAACATACATACTGCAGTGACTGGGATCTTTCATTACGAGTACGCAGTTTCAGGGCGTAGTTTTGAGATCATTTTAAACTGATCTGTAGGCAGATTAAACGAGGTGTTCCCACCTTTTCCCGTACCCTGATCTAATTGCTCTCGCTTTCTTGCCTGGTTCCAGGGCTGCCATTGGCATGGCTCTGTGGTTAGCCAGGTCAGGGACCCGCTCCCCGCACGGACAGTCGGCCAGAGGGGCAATCCTGCTGGCTGCGAAGCGCGCAAAAGGAGCGGGGAGGCTGGGTGTGGGGGGCTGGGGCCCAAGACCAGGGAAAGCATGGGCTTAAATTAGCAAAAACTCTGAGAGTCCCCTTGCCTTGTGTGCAGGGTAAATTGCGCAACTGTTGCGATCCCCTGAAGTGACTGGCAGAGTATGTTTCTGTTCTAAATATCCTATTTTGGGGTTTCTTTACCTGGTCCATGGATCCGTGCCTGGAATTTTTTCCCCTGAGGTTACAGTTGTCTTATGTTTACCAAAAATAAAGTGGTAAAACTTGGAAACAAGCGTTTTGTTCTGATTTGTTTGTGGTTAATGCAGTGGGACTTTGCTTCCCCTTGAAAGAAGCTGCTGAAATTTAAAAGTGAAAATAAGCTGAGACGGCTTTTTTAGGATTGCAGCTGCTTTCTTCTGTGTGTTGCATACAGCGTATCTTTTTTTTTTTTTCTTTAAAATATCCCAGGAAAAGCTTCTTCAGTGAGATAGGTGGGCTTGTATCCCTACCAAAATACACCAGAGAACAAAGCTAAAGGAGTATAGCGCTTTCTTTGTGCCCTGTTCAGTGGTATTCCCTGGTAAGCTCTCCCTAGCTGGTCTGTATGGAGGACTCGGATGTAGTGACTGTAGCTGTGTGCTTTTCAAATGCCTTTGTGGGAAAAGGGTTTGTTGGCTTTGTATTGCTGAGGATGAATGAAATAAATTTTGAAAAGACGTAATCAGACCTATATAGAGGAAAAAGGTTTTAAAGGGGGTCTAAAATGCCTCCTGGTTCCAAGAAGGGCTTGTGTGATACGCTTTCGAGACGTGATCTCGATGTAAACGGATTACTGGTACCTTGATGCAGTGGGTGCTCCGTTGGTCTGAGACAAGCTCTTCGGAAGCTGCTGCTGAGGCTGGTAAAATAGTTATGGTTTATCTCGGCAGAAGTAATCAAATGCTTTGATCATTGCTACTCAGCACATCAAGATGATCTGAAGAGTTAGAGTGTGTTCTCCAGCTGGGGTGTTTGGTTGAAAGTAATAGAAAACTGCAGTACTGCCTGATATCCACTGGGCTCGATACTAGGGCCCTCTTACTTTTCAAAACTCTTAATCTTGCATTTAATTTACTAGCCTGTTTTAGGCCTGCTGCCAAGAATCCGACTATTACATAATATTACACAGGAGGAAATCGTTGGCAATTTTCAAGCTGGCTATCATTCCAGATCACTCCCACACAAAGGAAATTGTAACATATATGCAACTCCCAGGCTTTCTGGGAAGCTCTGGGCACAATCTACTATTAAAAAGTAACTAGGTAAGCTGGAGCTAGTTTGCCTCCTAAAGCTGTATCGCCCATTCGCTTGCAGCAGTCTCATCTGCTGAGCCTTGCATGTGGAAAAGCATCAAGGTAGTGACAGGTAAGAATGAATTCCTCTTGAAGAAACAACAACTCAATTGTTCTTAAACTCTCAGCATTAAAATTGCCACTATTTTATAAAAGATAAAAGAATCCTCTTTTGGCTCAGATTGTCCTTTCATGTTCTGTGAATTTTAGGATTTTCAGGAAAAGCCAGACCTTTAATATTCAGACTTCACAGGGCATCATAAGATTTCCCCCTCATTTCCATGCATGCTTGTTCCATACCAGTTTTCCTGTCAGTCTGATTCATAATGTTCAAAAACATTCACTGCATATTTCCTTCTTCCCCACAGCAACAGCCCGAGTCTGAGACTGTTCATCTGTTCATCCCAGCCTTGGCAGTTGGAGCTATTATTGGCAAGCAGGGACAGCACATCAAACAACTTTCTCGTTTTGCAGGCGCATCTATTAAGGTATTATTACACTGACTAACTTTCTGTCTATTTTATATGACACTTTCAGCAAGTTTGCACAAGCAGGATTTTTGTGAACGTCCTCCCCCACTCTGTGCATAGAATGTGAGGTGATAAATGGTGCATTTGTTTATAAATCATCTTTTAATCTTCCTTGAGACAAGATAATTATGGAAGCATGTTTTCAAATGTCTCCTGAGGTGTGAAATATAAGCTGCAAAGAAAACTACTTTGGTGGTCCCAATTTCTTAGAAACAGACTTAAGTCTTAATGATGCAGTGTTTAAAGGCTTTCTTCTTGCATTTGGCAAAGTGAAAATTGGCTAGGTAAATTCCCCTTCTGAAAACAAACGCCAGGCAAAGTCTCTGACTACTGTGATCTGTCTTGCTCCGTTTCAAATGGATGAGTCTGGGACATTAAGCTCTGGTGGCTCCGTTCTGAGATACTGTCTGTTTTAAAGTCACTCAAGTATTCTCAGTCCCTGGGTCAATCTATTCTTTAGCATCATGTTTACCTTGGCACCGTGGTTTAACATCCAGCAGCTTGTTTAGCTGTTTGTGTGTTGACCACCTACCTCAATGCAGATGAGAACAAGATGGTTTGCAGTAGTTGAACTAACAGAAGGATAATTTTGAATTCAGTCTAATTTGGTGAAATCTCAGACTGCTCCTTGGCTGCATGTAGGGGTTAACCAGTGTGGTTGTGTCCTTGGCTTGTAGGAAGGCAGGAGCTGGTAATGCCATGGTAAGTGCAAGGAAGGAGTGCTTTCTCTTCCAGATCCTTGGGTTTTTTTCCTGTGAATAGTCAGTTCTGCTATTCTGTGCTGTAAAGATACTGTTTTGACTTAAATCGCTAATAGCGTTCTAAAGTGCAGTTTGTAGTTCTGTTATATTCCATTAGACTGACATCATCCTGCACAAGTGGTGCAGAATTTTCTAGTATCTGGAAGGGTGGCAGTCGGTACTTGGGGCCTCCTTAATGAGTGCTGTGGAGCAGGTATCTGCCAAAATCTAGAGGCGTTCAGGGACAGGGGAGCTGGGTATGGTGAAGCCATGGAGGCTTGGCTTGTCCTGGAAGGTGTTCATCCTAATAGTGCGCTGCAAAACAAGTGGGGAACCCTGATGAATAAATCTTGTGTGGTTTGCTGAGCACTGATCAATCTACTGGCCAGTTAACCAACTGGCATACTGCCAATCCCATCCTTTATTAAGCAATGCATTAAATAATTGAGTTACACAACACAGATGATTTACATTAGTAGAGCACTGGGATCAGATTTTTGGTGGAAGGAACGGAAGGACGTGCTAGGTGTTGGTGTGGGGGATGTTTGTGTTTTTGGTGGTAGGGGTGGTTTTGTTTTTTATCAAATCTTCCTTGTACTGGGGTGTGCATTCCATAGCCTATTATCTATAGATTAAGTGGTATACGAAAGGTACTGCTAGGTTGAGAGAGAAATGTGAAGTAACCTGGACCTCTGAGAACCAGTCCAAACTAGTTGGTCCTTGGAAGACAGTTCAGTGGAAAGGGAGTTCCCCATGTTTCTCACGCATCTGGCTAACAGTGGCCTCAGGCTTCCTCTACTGGCTGGCACCCCTCTACCCAACGCATTTAACATATCTGTGTTAATTGAAATTCAGTTTAAAAGTTTGTTAAAGCTCTGGTCTTCTGCTCCTTCATTAAGAATAAAGTCATAAGATTTAACTCTACTTCCACAAAAATCTCTAACAGAACTGTACAGAATAGGGTATGCTTGCTAAATATTGAAACTGCGGATTTCATGTCAGATATCAATTAGAATAAAAATATAATTTCAGCTGTAATCTGGTCCAACAACATGGAGCAGCAGTCTTGGTTTTTGTCCGAGAATAAGTTTTTCATATGACAGTTGTTTCCAACTTACTTAAAACTACTAAACATCCTTCATGTTGACCACCTGTCCTTCATGGAATCTTTATCATAACTTTTGAGCAAAATAATAAATTATGAATCATTAAGGAATCGGTGGTTTTGGCTAAAAGTTGGAAGGAGTGCTGTTTGACTAACTTGCCAGACTGGTAATCGTACTTTGCTCTGTGTAGTGAAAGAAGTAAGTCTCTGTGCGTGGCTTTCTGAATTTGTTTCGAGTTGTGTACAAAATAGTTGCCTATGAAAACATTTAACATCCATATGAATTTTCCTTTGTGCTCATGCTGAGCTTTGTAGATCTGATGAAACTAGGTTAGCAGTAAAATAAGACTAAATGCATTGCAGCTGTGTAGGGGTTCTGCATAAGGCTGTGGTGTCCAGTCTGTCGTTACAGAGCTGCACATGGCTATCGATGAGCTGAGATGTGTTCCTGTGCTGGGTTTCTTGCTTGGGCAGCGCAGGTTTGGCAGGGGCTTTCAAGTAGATGAAATAATTTGACGAAGGAGCTCTGAGGCAGAGGTTTGTGAACTGCTTGCCCGCCTCGCACCAGAGTGCTGGGACCTGCTGGGATCCACTGGCCTCTCCTGCTGGAGCACCTCTTCCTGTCTCTGAAGGAGTTGGGATGGGTGCTACAGGTTTTGGATATATTAAATACTTGGGCTGTGACTCAGTATGGAAGACTAGTTTTTCAGTTAGGAATGTAAATTTATTTCTCTCCTAAGTTAAAAATTCACCACTCAGATAATACTTGTGTGTATATAACCTCTCCTTCCAAGAGCAGACGTACAAAATTAGCACTGAAGTCTCTTAAATGGCCCCTTCAGACATTTAAATGCAGTTAGTAGTATGTGTTTCTTTCATAGCCCTCAGCTATGTTTTACTCCAGCTGTTGAGAAGAGAACAGGACGTGCTAAGATAAAAGCAAAGCAAGAAATGGCCCAGAACACTTAAAAGATGTGTATGTTTTTAAAAAAAAAAAAAAAAAAAAAGAGCAGTGAGACTTGATAGAAAATTTTTTTCCTAAAATTTCAATAAAAGAGCAGGTGTTCACTAAGAAAACACGAGGTAACTGAGAGGAAAAACCGCAAGGTTCATTTTACTTGAATGGAAATTGTCAGGTTGAGCTCTGTTCAGTCAGCTGACTGCAAGTGGTCCTTGCAATTTTGCACCTCTAAAATATTTGTATGTTCCAAGTAACGAATGGATTTAGTCTCTTCTTGCTCTTACGACAACATTGTGTTCTGGTGTTTTAGTAAATGTACTGCTGTAAAATGAATGCCTCCTTATATATAGTCAATTAGAAAGCAGAAATCATATGAAAAATAAATATGCTAACCAAGTAACTAGTGTGTAGTGTGTTCTCCATCTTAGAATACAATATGAATAATTATATAAACTGTGGTTAGCGAAATTCTTTAGTGACAGTGATACATGGTGACTGGTAATTTGTCTGAAATAAACTACAGCTGTTAAATATGAAAAACATCCCTGTGCCAACAGCTAAGATGAAATCCTGTAGTGTTTAATATATTGCCCATTCAACAGTGGCTATGTAATAGTAGATGCAACAATGGAAATGTCAGTTGTGATTAAAAAAAAAAAAAAAAAGAGGGAGGGGGGGAATTCATACAGAGTGTCAGAGGCTAGTTTGAATTATTTAATGCCTGTGGAGTCTGAGAACAACACCCACAGAAATCTTACTTTTGTGGTGACGTGACCTGCTAGAGACCCTACAGGTGTGTCTGTCTCAACTCTGGAACTTAATTTTCATTTGGGACACACATATGTCTGTAGATGCAAAACAACTGGAAGCTGCAAACTTATCTTCCAGCATGGATGAATATTTCGGATATGATCAGTTCAGTTACAACTGTAAAGTGACCCTCTGCTTTCAGGGAGACAGATGCGAAATTTGGCTAATGGGCACAGCTTGTTAAAAGACTGTTTAGGTTAGCAGGTAAGGATAAGAATCTCCGTCTATTAACTAGACTTGTTTTTTGAAAACTACATGTCTTGCATCACTCATAGCCACATGAAAATTGCTGTGGGATTTTGCCATCTGCAGATGTGTAGCTCTGCCTTTAATTTCCAGTAGTAAATTTGCTTATGGTTTAGCCAGTTTCTACATATTTCATTATAGCTAATTAATGCACTTTAAAGAGAACAAGCTCGTCGTGACTGAAGTGTAATGCTGCTACTGTAGCGAATAACTTTTCACTCTTGAACAGAATGTGAGACTGAAATAGGGAGGAGGAGGCTTTAAACTATTCCTCCAAAAGACAGCTACCAAAAGCTATGTTTATCTGTTCCAGATTGCCCCTGCTGAAGGACCAGATGCCAAGCTGAGAATGGTTATCATCACTGGACCTCCAGAAGCTCAGTTCAAGGTACAACGTATAAAAACTTGTCAATCTGTAGTGGCCTTTGGGCTGTAAAGGACTGTGGTGAAAATGAAATTCTTGGTTCTGAGTACCATTTTATTCAGAATTTTAGTAAATACTTGATTTTTGGTTTCCTTCTGCCAAAAGGAATCTGGTATGAATATGTGAGTAATACAGTATCATCAGAGGCCATGTTCTGCTTGCCTTAAAGCTGGTAGGAGTTTTATATAAGGTAGAATAGAGTCTAGCATGAAAATATAACCATACTGCATTCCTAATTTTCCCTGTAGTCTGAGCGTAATAGTTCAGTCTTTCTAGTCTATCATAATGTATGCAGCCATTTAGTCCATTTAATTGAAATAACAAAGCTGACAAGATGAGAGAGTGAGTCTCCCCAGGTTACTGTTGTGTGCCAGATGGCAAATGCTTTTTGGGTGGCTCTGCGGATAAGTGCAAGGTTTCTCATTGTATTTACACTCGAACTACATGGAGATACTCCAACCTGATTATCCTGTTTTTTTGTGCAAAACAAGTTGTGGAGTGGCCTTCTGCCTTAAGTGCTAAGGGATAAATGTAGCTACCCCAAAAGGAGTTGGTCACGTTAGGAGTAATGCAGATGATTCTGTGCAGCAGCCCAGTTTCATCATAGATGAGGCCCGGAGCAGATAGGAAGTCACTTGAGAGTTCATGTCCTGGCATTACTTTCTTGTCTGTTCTCATTTTTATAGCTTTGTATAGTTTGCTTCAGGGCATCTTGCAAGAAGCAGGTGTAGAAACTTCAGGCATATCTAGAATCAGTTTCATGAATGCCTTTAGGAGTTTTGAAGAAGTATCAGGGCAGGTATTTTGCAGTGGTAATAGTGATCCAGTTGAATTTGGGATTATTGCTCATTTGGAAGTCTTACCGTATCGATTTGAAAGGCTATTGAGTGCATAGTGTAACTTAGAAGCTCTACTTGCTTGAGGTTTTCTGTGCCCTCATGGGCTTGGCCATGCATGGCCCACATATGGGGCACTCGTGTGCTCTGGGAGTAGCTCATGGGCGGATTCTGGCTACCTTTTCCTTCCCCCAGATATCAGTGAACTTATCCTCAAGCAGTAGCAGGATTTGGGCACCCCTTATGCTGATTTTCATGTAGGCCAAGTCATTCTCAAGCTTCCTACCTAGGGTAGCCCCTGGACTTCCACAGACCAGTCCTCTGTCAGCCACTGCTCCCAAACCTGGATAAAGCAAGGAAGAAATTTCCTCCTGTTTTTTAGCCCCCGCTTTGGCTAAAACCACATCAGTCGGTCACTTCTGTGCACTTCTTTGCTTGCATTTGCAAAGCAGAATCAACGTATTGGCACAACCGATGCACCTGAGAGGGCTGGTCTTGTGGAGGAGGAATTACCCTTGGGGCTCCCTTCAGCTCCAGCCTACGTCAGCTTTTGTTACCCTTTTGAGCAACATCCTCTTGCCTGAGATGGGCAGAGGCAGAGTCCAGACCTTTCTTTTATCACCCCTGTTGTCCGAAGGCGGTCAGGCCCACGCTTCAGTAAGGCTGTCCTTAAGCTCTGTTCAAGTGTCTTCTCCATCTTTGAGCACAGGCTATCGCTTGTTAGACAACAAGAGTGTGTAATCTTTGTGCGCAGGAGCTCGGGGAAGGAATGGTTACTGTTTGGAGGAGCAACTGCTTCTCGGAGAGGTAGCATCAGCACAGAACCCGAGTTTGGCACCCTTTCCCCTTGACATTGCATGCTGCTGTCTGAACCCTATCAGTGGTAGCTGCAGTGGATGCACCCCTTTCCTCTGCAGCTGCAGTAGCCTGAGGAGGTTGCAGAGTTAAGGGCCCCTTACTGGCAAGGGAACTGGAAGAAGGTGGAGAATATACCACCACCTACAGCTTCGGCTGTAGTGCTCCGTAGAGTTTAGACATACCTGTGACACTGGTATTTGGAGAGGATCATGTTGCCTCGGAGCTGGGACACATGCACTAGAAGTGGAGTGCAGTGTAGACAGCATATTTCAGCCACTGTTTTACAGTAAAGGAGCTACAACCCATTTAAGCCGAATTTCTTCATCCTTCGAGACTTTTTCAAGAGTTGAGATCACAGACCTATTTCCAACACTTGAAACCTTTTTAAAAATAACACCCTGCCTAGCATTATAATCCAGGAGTGATGCAATACTCTTTTCCTATAGTACCTCTCTCCCACTGAGCCCCACAGCCTGAGCAGGTTGTCAGAGGTGTTACGCGCATGAAATATATTTTGGTTGAAATAAAAATGGGCGCGCTGTTGTCTTTCTCTTGTAACGAATTTGGAAATAGTTTTGGAGTCCTCAGCAGCTCAAGACCACGGTTTGGAGCAGCATCTTATCTGCTCTTGGCAAACCCTTTTGCCAGGGTTGAAAGTTTCTTCTGAAGCAGGATGTCACTGGTCCTAGGGCTGTTGATGGTGCCAGCATGCAGTATTTGTACTGAGCTGTTGTATGGCTTTTTAGATAGTCCTTTGCTTTGCTGGAAGGGACAGCTTTTCTCCTATGTGACAGGATAATAGCTTCTTCCCACCACCTACAGTATCCCACTGCCAAAGGCAAAGCCATGCACTGCAGACTTTTTTTCCGTACTGTTCAGGTGGAGTCTGACTTAGGAAAGTACTGAGTACTCCAAGGTCACAAAACGTCTTTGTTCTTACCCGTTTTAGGGTAGTGTGGACTTGTTTGGGCTTGAGGAAAAGTTAAGGGTAAAATAAGCTGCTAGTTGTTATATCATGTAATCTTTTTGGACTTTCCATGTTGCGTTGCAGTGGTGCCATGTAAGATGGTTGCATTTAGGGGGCATGCAGTGACAGGGCTGGTGAGTGTGTGATTTAAACAAGGCAATAAAGAATCTGAACCAGAAAAGCTCTGTGGTCATAGGCTTATATTCCTTGCAGAGCATCTCTCTTCAATGTCAGGACGGAATTGTTCTTTCGATACTTCTAGGATATGCAAAGAGCAGAAGATCTGATGTATCATTTCTTAAGAATTTGCTGGTGAATGGCAAGAAAGGAAAAAAATAAATGCCTTATAAAAGGATGGGGGAGAGAGAGAAGGAGAGATATCAGTGAGATTCAGCAGCTAGTCTCAGTGGGTGTTCTTCTTGCTACCTGGCACTTGTATGTTCCCCCTGCCCAGAACAGGGAGCTGCCTGTTAAAGTAACACTTGTTCCCAGAGTGCCGTTTAGATCTATGCAGATTTAATTTTCGACCTTAGAAAATTGAGCAAGTTCTGATATCTTTTTTTTTAACCAAATGTTGTAACTGAATGTAAAAGTATGCAGTTTGTTGTAAATGAGGTCTTTATCTCATGACTTATTTTAGCATCCTTGAAAGAATATATTTTTCAACTAATTAACTTCATTCTGTGCTCCTGGTAGTGTGTTTAAAAAAATAAAATTAAAAAAATCAGCCACACAGTTCTCCTTCTCTCCATTGCTCTTTACCCCTACTGAGAGGTAACAATTTCTTTTAAAAGCAGTATTTCACTGAAAAGCAGAATAATAATTATCTCTAAGTTGTTCCTTGATAACCTGTTTTGTCATATAGTCGGTACAAAGACTTTTAGAAACATAGCTATTGTATTTATTAAGGAAAACTTTTTATCAAGGTTGTGTATTGAGTTCTACTTTCTTTGGAATTTTTAAAAAGTTAACTAGATTTTAATAAGCACATTGTTTAACTGAAAATATTTTTGCAGGCTCAAGGGAGAATCTATGGAAAACTTAAAGAAGAAAATTTCTTTGGACCTAAAGAAGAAGTGAAACTCGAGGCTCATATAAAAGTGCCATCCTATGCTGCTGGTAGAGTTATTGGTAAAGGAGGCAAAACAGTAAGTACCTAAAGTAAAAACTTCTAGAGTCGTTCAGTTATGTTTTCCTATTTAAGTGTGTATATACCTATAAAGGTTAAATATGTAGCTAATTAGTAGCTAATCCTATGAAGTTACATTGAAGCTGGTGCTGTTTTCCTAATTGTGAATGTTAAATTTTCCTTTCTACTAGCCCCAAATTAAGAGGAGTCAACCTCATAGAATGCTTTATTTCATAAAAAGAAATTGTCTAATAAATAATCCCAGTCAGATCTGCAGAGCCTCTATTAATAGAAATACAGTTCTTCCATTTAGAATTAATATGTTTCCACTTAAGACCTGCTTCTGTGAACCTTTCCTTATGTCAATTTTTGCAAAGATGTCATTGATCTTACCTGGTCAAAATTATACCCAATGCGTACAAAGGTGACATTTCTGGCCAAAACTGAGTGAAAGCATAACTTCTGAATAAATGGTAGAAAATTGAATTTTGGATGTTTTGGGCATCTTCAGAACTCCGTATACAACAAAAAAAACTGCTTTGTTTTAAGCATGATGACATCCTTTTGCTCAGTTTGCCACATAAAATAACATCACTGAGATATTAAATCCTGCAAATGTGCTGGTTCTCCTTGAGTATTTTTATATGCTTTTAAGTCAGGAGCTAGCTGATACTAGATGGGACAAAGATCCTGCTTATCTGTATCTAAAAACGTGACAGTTTATAGGCTACTGAAAATAATTTGGACGTTTCTCATTGTTCTATTCAGAGTTCTCTATCTTATGTAGGCTTTTCAAGGAAAAACAAACATTTGGCAATTTTTTTCTTCCCTCTGTTATACATGACATGAGTTTTCTGACCTTAAACTTGTAAACTCAACTGTAAACTGGCATCTCTCTGCTTTAAGTGATGTATTTAACACCTCCTGTGTGTTGCTTTTAGAGTCTTCAAAGCACTTTTACAGACTGGAGAAGTTTATGCTAATTTATGTTAGAGAGACAAGCGGCTCATCTTGCAAAATACACTGCTGGACAAGGATGCTTTCTGTTGTGTGCTGTTTAACGCTCTAAATTAAGAGGATGCTGTTTCTGTGCTCAGCAGCTCTTGATCTTTGAGGCTTGGTTGTTGTAGGATATTTGTTTCTTTTAAATTACTTAATTTTTCTGACTTCTACTATCTGTTTATAGGTAAATGAGCTTCAAAACTTGACAAGTGCAGAAGTTGTAGTCCCTCGTGACCAGACACCTGATGAAAATGATCAGGTGGTTGTGAAAATAACTGGTCACTTCTATGCATGCCAGGTAGGAGGGACTGGAATGATGTTTTGTATTATCTTGATGTTTCCGGGATCTGTCTTCTATATCCACTTACAGAGCCAAGGGATGGAAGACCTGTACTCAGGATATAGAAAGCGCTGCTTGCCCGGGTTCTATAATTGTCTTGCTGAAATAAACTTTCCTCATACCTATGAGGAAAGACTTTTATAGCAATATAGCACTCATATATGTAAAACAAACTTTTTTTTGGCATGTCTTCTGTTAGTATGTTTAGGCTTTGGGAGATATGGACAAATCGCGTATGTATGTGCATTTCTTCCCAAATACTGTGAGATGGCTTATCCCTCTTTCACCTCAGTTTCAGTCTGGTCACAGCTTAGGTTTTCTTTGAGGGTTGTAACGGGGCCGATCTGTTGATTTAGTATCATAAAGAAAAGGATCCCTTCCCCTACTTAATTTTTAGTTCAGATTGATTCCTTTGTTGTTCTGCTGTAGGTGACTTGTAGTTCAGAAATTAGATGGGAGTGCAGATAAGTCCTGCAAGACTGAACCTTATGGGTTCTCCAGTGTGTCTGCTGCCCAATAGAAGAGGAGTAGTTCTTATGAAATATTAGTAGGAATAAAATGGAGGTAGCCTGAAATATCCATTAGTCAGCCTTCAGTAAATGTTAGTAGTCATCTTCCTATGTTTATGATCCCCATGTTTTAGGTGAGGAAAACTGACCATGCAGGCAGTTATGGTAGGTGGGAAAAGAAGAGAAGTTAAAAATTAAGTCATGCATTACAACTAACCCAAGCATATTCTACCTCATGAGTCATCTGTTGATAGTACAAAATTAGTTACTCCAGATCTGTATCCCAGGAGCATCTATAAAGTCTTTTGTAAATAGCAGTAGCTGCAGCCTGGCAACATCATGGATTGTTTCTTTTTCTTTATATCCTTCAGCTTGCTCAGAGAAAAATTCAGGAAATACTGGCTCAGGTAAGAAGGCAGCAGCAACAGCAAAAAACATTGCAAAGTGGACAGCCTCAGCCAAGACGAAAATAAAGGTTTAGGAAATGGCCCATCAGAGACAGATGCCAGACCAAAGACAGACTGTGCAACAGAGAGACGGGTGGCGAGCACCCGTTGAAGTTATATGCAGAAGATCCACCAAGCCAATCACCTGTTCGAGGACCAGGCAACCGTTGAACGCTGTCTCTGAGAATGTATTCTTTAGGCTCTCTCAAACTTTTGAAACCCAGCTTTAAAATAAGGACCCCTTCACTTCCCTTTTGTTCTATTCTCACAATTTAACATAAACTTGTTAGTCTTTTTTATTGTTCTTATTATTCCCCAACAATTTTAGAACTTGGTTTAATGAAGCTTTCTCTTCTGAGTTCACTGGTTTAAAAAAAAAAAAAAAAGGCATTGCTCTTATAGGTCCAGTTACAAAAAAAAGAAACACATTTGGAGGGTGGGATTGTGGGTGGGCTAGGGTTAGAGCAAGGGTATTGACAAGAGTTTAAGTGTTAGTCCCAGTGTTGAAACAAGTGGCATTTTTTAAAAAAGAATTTGGTTGCATTTTTACATAACACTGCCATGAATAACCTAAGGGAAGTGTTGAATGGTGTTGGCCAGGGCATAAAAAGATAAATATGCATTTTACTAAACTACCTCAGGCATTTAGTACCTCAATGAGAAATTGTTCCTTTTTTGCTTTTTTTTTTGGTATTTTGTATACTTTATAAAGCTAATAGTTCTTGAGCATTTTATTTTTTTAAAAAAAAATTAAAATTTGATCAGCCACCAGCCAGGAGTACTACAGAGTTATCGGGAAAAAAATATAGTAGAGCACTTCTAGCTGCTGGCTGATGGGAGTAAGGTGGATATAAAAAAAACATAGCCTCAGATTTTCTGAGGGCTTCAACACCATCATTTGTTTAAAAAAAATTCAGTGAATGTTCAAAAGATAGTGAATGATGCCAACATTCTGATAGCAGCAATGCCGTTTAGTTTTCTTTTAAGATGGGATGAAAAAGTTTGTGACGGTACTTTTTTGGGAACAGGACAAGGAAGTGATGGCAAGAGGCTGGGGTTGGGGGAAAAATTTAGAAGGCTGCAAGAGGCTGAATTTTTTTTTTTTGTGCTACTTGATTGAATGCATGAACCCTTTGTGCCTTTGACCATCACTACCTAATAATGCTACATTTAACCATTTGCAGCCCATTTGGACTTTGCCATTTTGTTCAAAGAGCAAGCTTCATCTTCAGTTTGATAGAACACTCGATCTGCGGGAGCGTTTCTGAGGCCACGAGGGTCTCTGCTGTCTGCAGATCACATCATACTGCTTTCAGTTACCACAATGGGGGAAGGTCAAACAGTGTTTGATCACATTGAAAGATAATGAAAGGCTAAGTTTACATATCCAGCCGCTGTTATGGGCCACACTAAGCCACTTTGAAGGTTTTAAAAACTATTACAAGAAAAAAACAAAACAAAACAACCACCTCTCTAGCCTGGCTTATAATAGATGCAGCAGGATTTATGCACGTTCTGCAACCAACCATTAGAGAATAAAAAAAATGTCAAAAGGCAGGGATAACAGGAAAGTTACCAAATTTTTTAATTTCCGAATGTAATTTGAATGATGATTGTGGTAATAGTGACACATTCAAGTTTCTACAATAAACTTCAGTCTACCTCAGTTTAAAAAAAAAAAAAAAATGTGGCAACACATGGTGCATAAAGACTGCTGTGTGTGTGTGTGTGCGCGTGCGCGCCTGTATGTGTGTGGTCGACAGAGCCATGCTATTACCTCTGAACCTTTTTTTGTGATGTTTTTGTGCATGAGATGATCAGAATCACCATGCTGCACTGATTTGAGGGGCACAACGAGCAAAAACATTTGTTTCATCATTTTGTTATCTACCTCTTAGGTTCATGTTGAAATAGAGGCATTACTACATAGACTAGATAATTTTCCCAAAGATCATTGTTGTACAGATTAGATAATTTTGAAAATGGTCTGAAGTGTTTTTTCCTGCATCTCTTCTTTACTAATTGGTTTAAAAACCAGACTTATGTTGTAGTTTTAGCAGAGAAAAATGAGTTTCTTTTCCTTTTTTGACAGTGACCTTCATCTAGCCTTTAGGATAATTTTTTTTGTCTTACAATGAATTTAAAATTACTGAAGTATGAAAAGTCATAGCATTTTAATTTTTGTTGAGGCTTAAGTCAGTCTGACGTTCCTTTCTTAACATTTGAGAAGGATTTGACTTCATTATTTTTCATAAATTTACTTTACAAATAGGCGCTGCATTTACATCTGCTGATTTAAATACTGTCATCTCTCTTAAATTTCTAGACTTAGTATGGTAAATCATGTTTTTATTTTCAATTGAGACTTGGTAATTTGGAGTATTCGGGAATAGCTAGAAAGTAAATACTGTAAATGATTTCAGTATCCACGAAGTATGGATCATTTTTCATCTGTAATGTGCCCCCCAATGCAGCTCCACTTGCCAGATGCCTCTGAATGGAATAAAGAGTTTAACTCCTATCATCAGATACAGTTGTGTGTTGTTTTCTTAAGCTCATGAGGCATAGTGACTGACTGTTCTAAGCATTTATGTTGCTTTGATCAAGTTGTTCATGGTTTTCTGTCCGTAATAGTAACTGGATAAGGGTCAACAGGCACCAACATGTATTCCAGAGCTGCTTGGGCATCCTGCAGCCAGGTTAAGATGTTTGCACTTCCCAATAAGACCAATAACTTTTGTGGCTTATAACCAGTCTTTTCCCTTTCATATAACACTGCTGTATAGCCTGTAGTACAACCCATAGTTCATGGTTCCAGTTTTACTGAGATGACAGGCTGGTTTGCTTTGGAAAGGCTGTGTTCGACAGTTTGAATTTGCAGCAGATTTGAAGTGAGATCCAAGCTGTTCACCTGTAAACTCTTTTTGGGCTGCTTTTTACCCAGTCTTTACTCACTGTGGTGAAGCTTGGCCCTAGAAACTTGGCTAGGCAGACCCTGTCACAGCAGTGAGCAAATGTGGCAATCTGAATCTCGCTTCTACCACCACCACCATCCGTGCACCAATTGCCAGTAAGGTGGTATCTCTTCTCGACTTAGGTCCCCATAAATGTAATTGGGAATTGAAATGAGAATAGATGTTTAAAGCAAAACCCTTTAGGGCAAGGGGGAATTGGGAAAGGAAGAGGTGATCGTGAATAAAACCATTCTGTATCTTTTAAAGAGGAGTGGAAAACCAGATTACTGTTTGCTTTCCAAACTATTGCACCTTCTCACCTATCTTCACAGCACATCTCATCTATTGGGACCAAGTAGCAAAAAAAGGGAATTGAAGAAGCAATCTCTGTGGAAGGTACTTGTGTATGGTATTGCATTTCACAGGGAACTCTACTTCTCCTGTGCCAATATTGAGCTACCTTCTAAGATGTGACATCCCTGCCATTTGAGCAACATAAGTTAAGCCTTCCTCTGTATCGCTGGAGCATTTGTGATAGCTGAAACCCCCAATTGTTTGAGCATTTGCTTAATCATGATGCTTTCAGTTGCTTCTAACCTTCCAAAGCGCTTATTCTTAAGCTGCAATTTCAAAGGCATGTGCTCTTTGTGTTAGTTTCTATTAAATGAAGCATGTATACTGTGCAGTACAGCATGGTCTCAACATGGTTCTAGGGCATGGGGTTTTTAAACTAACATGAAATTGTGGAGTAAGTGTTCAAGCTGCATCAGAGATGCTAGCTCGATTGGTGGACACAACCACTGCTGCATAACTTAAGTTTACTCAAATGCAGTGCAAGACATTGGTGATATAGTGACAAAAGTTCTAGACTAATAGTTGTGTCTTCTGTTCATCCTATCACCAAGGGCTCCTGCAAACAGGCCACAGTTGCATGTAGCTCTGTAGAGGAGGGCTGCATGTGCAATCAATAGACCCTTTGGACCAACTGCTTGCTTTTTTTTTTTTTTTTTTTTTTTTAAAAACACAAACCTGACACCATTCCCAAATATTTCCCTTCCAAAAGGGCTTTAAACCTGTAGTGTAGTGATCAGCCAGAATGTACTTGTTAATTCCTAGGGCCCAGCTCTTAGAGGGTCAGGCCAAAGGCTCACTGCATCAGGCACATCTGGCTGGAGCATTGGCAGTAACCTGGCAAAGAACATAACAGCTTCTGTTAAACTGGGGGTGATGAAGCTCTTTTTTTCCTGAGCTGGAAATGCAGATACTCAATAGCAACTAGTGGATCTTTCCTGATGCTTTCACTCAACTCCCTTTCACACTGTGCTCTGGCAGTAAATTCAGCTGTACTTTTTCACATTTTACTGCTTTTTGTCCACTCATTTGATTTTTTTTGTCTTGTCTTACAGACTCTATCATCCCTTTCCAGTTGTAAGAGTCCTGTTGGTTCACATGGAAGCTGTTCCATATTTCTTGCTGTTCTTCTCTGGAAGAGAAGTTTAATCTGTAGAACTATCTGCTGATTTTTATCAAAGAAAAGATTAATTCAGAGCAGTTATTCCTGATAGAGGCTAGACACACCAGGACAACATGACAGATCTGAAATACCAGAGCGAGCTTGCTTGCTTGCTTGTTTGTTTGTTTAAAAAAAATCTTCTAAACCATAAGTAATTCTTGAGTATTATAAAAAACAAATAGTGGTCAAGCCTCTTAGTTTAGTATAGTGTAACCCAGAAGTTGCCAAGAAATGGCTATGCACTCAATACATAAAATAAAGGCAACAGCATAAAAAAATCTGATTTGTGAAAGGGAAGTGAGTTACATTTTTATATATATATATTTTTTATATATATAAAAGTTGGACACCTCAAGTGATTGAGAGAAAAATCCACATTGTAAGGACTGCTACTTACTGACTTTTTAAAAGAAAACAATTGTGGGTAGTCTGTATTGGTAAAACATGTTAGCATTTCAACAGCCATTTTAACTTATGAACCATCCCATGGTCACAGGATGACAATTCAGCTGCTTTTCTCCCTACGTGGTACAGGTACAACTTTATGCAATGTTTGTCACTAATCAGTGGCTCATATTTTGATTTTTGTCTATCAATCATGTATGTTATTTTTTTAAGGGCTCTGCTGCCCTTAGGATAAGACCACTTACTGCCTGCACATGTTTCAAATGGCACTGCCTTCACCAGCTCCAAGAGCTTGTTTTACCTACAAGCAAGTGTTGTGACAATCCTGAAGCTCTTCTAACAGGATGCTAGAAGGTGCAGCAGTCAGTTTACTATGAACACTGCACAATGACTTCTGAAAGTGCTGAACTGTGCCTCAGCAGCAAGTAATGGTCAGTGATAAAGCACTTCCTCTAGAACTACTTCCCCCCGCTTCAAAGGACCAGACAGTTTACAGTGCCAAAGCATGTTGCCTCAGTGTCCTTTTCCAGAAATTAGGTGAGAGGTAAAGTAGGAGGGAGGCTGGCTGCACACTTAGGCTGAACTGAATGTTTTAACATGAAGGCAAGGAGTTGAAGCTTGAATTTTGTTTTGTTTTTCTTTAATTAGAAATAGGCTGGCCTTGGCCGAAGAACTGAATTACTGTTCTGTTAACTCAAGATACATTCATTTGTCACTGCTGCTGCTCTTGGCTTTTCCATGCTCAGTAGTACCAGTCTGTTTTCCCTCTTCCTTCAGCTCAAACAGAGCATGATCTGCTTCATCATGACCAGAAGCAACTGACCTAATGCAAAAAGTTTTTACCTAAGCCATGCTGTCCCAGGTAGTGCTTCATCTTGCAGCACTCAGACTTTTTGCAGGAATGGTACCTCATGTGCACCATTATTGCAGGAGGACCTTTCAATGATACTAGAAAAACAATCATTGGAGGGGCCGAGATTGAGTTTGAGGATAAGTAGCTTAAGTAGCTGCTGCTGCCCCACTATTCTCACTGCAACCACCATTGAGGCAGTGACTCCACAAAGAAGTTTCCTTACGATTTGATTCCTTCCTTATGATAAAATCTGATCACTTTAGTACCTTGCTCAGGAACTCACATAGGCACATCCAATAAAACCTACTGTTTTGTGACTGTTAAGTCAGTAATCACACTATGTGTCTCTCAGAGGTCTGTGAAGGCATGCTCATTTAGCTTTCCATTTGGACAACTCAGTAGCTGCATTAAGTTCTTGTTGCAAGACAATGATCACTGCTGTTGGGGAGTGAGTCCAAGTATAAAGTCTTCTGGCAGTGACTGTGGAGTCATCGCTGCTAACTGGTCATCATAGGAATGGAGGGTCCATAGCTTTTCCAATTCATAAGTCTCTCGTGTCTCAGGGAGCATGAAATGCATCACTATACTACCTGCACAGAACAGAAATTCACAATAAATAAACAGTAGCAGATGGCGTGGGAGTCCTTCATAGCACAGTTCTGGGCAATGAATTAGGCAAGTCAAACATACTCAGCTACAGGTTTTAACTTAATATTGGGTGATAAGTATACTTATTCTAGCAACCTATCAGCAGTGCAGCTCAGCGCACGTCATTAAGTGAGTGATGCGTAAAACGCTACCACATTTCCAGCTGCACAAAAAGTCCAAGTCCCGCACCCCAATTCTGGCCAGATATGACAGGTAAGCTGACAGAGGGCTCTTAAGCTGCTGACTCCAGTTCCTAAAGCGAGCTAGGAATCAAGCCATTCCTTCAAAAGACTCCAAAAATACAGCCAAAAACACAAGGGCAGTACTCTGGTTTAAACTGAAACCGCATCACAAGATTCCAGACCAAAGAAAACTTACAACTTCTAGGGGACAGAAAAAAGTACACTGAAAGAAATTTTACTTGAAAGAGCACCCTCCCTAAGGTTACTTATGACAACCTTTCAGCTTTCCTGTATTAGCAACAACGTTCAGCTATAGCCATGAATTTTTCCATAGGTCTGT
Organism: Struthio camelus; assembly: GCF_040807025.1. Classification (NCBI taxonomy): domain Eukaryota; kingdom Metazoa; phylum Chordata; class Aves; order Struthioniformes; family Struthionidae; genus Struthio; species Struthio camelus. Next base: position 37,398,379 of record NC_090943.1, on the reverse strand, counting down.
TGCTCACACTTCTCAGATTTTTTTTTTTTTTTATAAAGAAGAAAGTGTGAACTTTGACTTAGCCTCACCTCCTTATTGCAGTAAGATTTTTCTTGTAGGGTTACTATTGTGTGTGCAGAATAAGCGAAAAGAAAGTTAACCCCAGTACACTCTTCCAATGTACTTTTTCTAGTATTGCCCTAAATTTCAATTGAGTTTCAGTTAGAATAATCAAAATCATTGAAAGTGACGTGACTGAGGCTTAATGTCACTGGCTGCACTGCCTTCTCACCCACCTATGCTCGCTCACTTGCTTATACTTAAGCCAAAACATAAATCTAGAGGGTGAGATTCTAGAGGTGGCAGTGAAGGAGTAATGCGCTTTGAAAGTAAAGCCTCTTATGCTTGTGTGGAGAGTTTCACTCTCCTGGAACAAAGAATTAAACTCAGTTTCTTTAGGACTGTGGTTTTACCCAGTGTCATGATATGGCATGAACAGTGGAAGAGTTTCGGTTCATTATTAGGAGAGCATATGAGACACGCATATACACGCCCTGGGATTATATAAACTTTAGAAAATTGGCTGAGATAGGCTTCCTCTTTCCACTACTGCATTTTCAATTTATTAAGACCCGTTTTAGCCACTGAAGAGTAAGTACAGCTTTCTTCTCAATGCTAGTGATCTTCGGTGAAGATTAATGCAGTTATCTATCTCAGTGAGTTCAAGCAACAGTAACAACTGGAATTCTGAAACAGCAGAGTACTGTCAACTCTCCCGGTGTGAGCAGCCAGGGCTCACGCTGCGAGACTTCCTTCAACACAGAGCTTACGCAGAACTTGGTTGCTGGTCAGATTCACAAATATTTACCAAAATCAATGCACAGCCAGTCATCTGTCTCTTTCCCTTCAATGTGAGCATGAGGATCATTTTCTTCTTTCTGATGCTTATACTGAGAGAGAGAAGCAACAGCAGAACATTAAATATTTCACATTTATTTAAAAGTAGTCAAACTGAACAGATAAGCTGGACTTTGTCAGGTTGTCTAGAGTTGGTTTAAGTCTGAAATGGGCTAGATGACTACTTAATGCTGGGTCTGTGGTCTATACAAGAAGAGGAATATGTATTGCACTTGCAGCTCCAGAGAGTAAGTCTGGATTGCTCAATAAGATTTAGTATCAGATCTGACGTTGCAACGCTCAGAATTCCCACACAGTTAATTTTAAGTGTCTGTTTTTTTCAAAATAATTTTGAATACAGTTGCTTAGCAATGAAGTCTTTCAGCTATGGGTTCCCCATGATTGCCTGTATCACCAAGTTCCGTTTCCTTTCAGGTAGATTTAGCTGTTGTTTTACATCGGCTAGTTAAGGATGCAGGAATGGAGATGCCCAGCTTATCTTCTCCTGAAAGGGAAGGGAAACAAGTCTGGACCCATGACGCAAGGAAGACATTCAAACAAGCCTCCTGCCTTTTGAAAGTATGCTCTGAACGTTGACTGCAAGACAGGTATACCAGCTCCACGTTTTACAAGGAAGTATGACAGGCATGAACATTTCCAAGCTACAAACCCCTGTGAGAGAGGGGAGAGAACACCTCGAAGCAGGACTGGAAAAGCTTAGGTGGGGCAAGGCAGTTGCCCATACAACATGCTGGCTTTTGCGGATTGCCAGTTAGAGATGCCCAACTCTTCCTGCCTAGTACATAAAAAACCCAAGTGCCTACCAGGGCTGGAGAAATTTGACAAATAGAGGCTTAAGCACTGTCCCTTTTAGATCTGGCCTTAGCCTACTTGCTTCATTAGGAGAAGCACCAAGAGGTGAGTGAAGTCAGCTGAGTTTTCACATAGCTCCTTATTCAAATACCTCATTTCTAGTTTAAGCAGCCTATCAAAAAAATACGGAAAGCTTTTTAAGCTGTAAGTAAAAACTCTCCAACATTTATTTCAGCCCTAAATTGCTGGAGCACAAGGACACAGAGAGTGAAACTGCATGGCTCTAACAGTCCTTCCTGCCTTGAAAGACAAAATAAAAAAAAAAAAAACACTGAGAGTCTACTAGCATGGCTGGCTAGGAAGCGAGTCCTACTTCACTGGGAAAGCAATTATCACAAAATGCAACTGTTTCTCATTGTTTCCACACAATGCTAGCTGCTGGACAATAGCCTGAACTTGCACAACTACAACAGAGAAGAACATCACCTAATACAATTAAGAAGTAGTTCTCTCTTTCCTTCTTTCTTTAAGACCAGGTATGAGATACCTTTAAAAGGAGGTAATCACAAAACACTCTCTGAAATTTTGCTTAAAATATCAGACAGTCCAGCACATACTGCCATCAACTATGTATTCAAGGTTGGAAAGGCTGATCCCTCATACAAGTTTTCTTCAGCAATATCTTTAAAGGCTCTTTAATGGTGAAAAAACTGTAATAAAGCTAAATGTTATTTTCTTGTCCTAACACGAAATAAGATAGAAAGGGGTAAGCAGTAGTTGTAACTCTGCCATTTAAAAGCTTCTGGCAGAAAACTGGGAAGGCCTCCTGCTACACAGGAGCATCTCTGCCTTTTAGTGTCAGTAAATCATCCATTACAATAACACTGCAATAGTAACCTAGCCAGCTGCCTAATAGTTCTCCCCAGCACCTACTCTGCTTTATGTCTTAGGCTTCAGTTTCCTTTTTGCCTGGAAGACTTTCAATTCTAGACAACCTCAGCCCCATTCCTGAGTACCCGGCCAAGTACTTGGCTTCCCAGTTTCTCAGGACGTGCACAAGAGAGGATCCCATATCCACGGGCTCTGCCCTTGCAAAAAGAGATGTTCTTACAGCCAGCAGAGGGAGCAGCCAGTTGCAGCACAGGCATATTTTTGCAGGGTGGGTGTAGAAAAGCAGGTATTCACTGATCTCTCCTAGTCTAGGGGAGGCAGAAGGCTGCTGATTTAAGAGTAGGAGTTTATGCAAATAACAGAATACATATTAAGCACCTATGTTTAGTATATTCAAATCACCCGAATAAATAAAACTTTCAATCTGAAGCAAAACTTTTGTTTGCAAAGATGAATCAATTCCTGCAGAATGCAAGAACTCCTCCCCCCAGCTGCTCAGAAAGGCCCTGAAAAGCAATACTATCTTTTTTCTCCCCCTTTAAGTCTCAGAGCTGAAACCAACAGGACCAGAAGGAAGAAAGTAAAACCAAGAGCCAGCCAAAGCAGGGCACAGGAAGGGAAAGAAAAGGCACGAAGAGAAGGCAAGTTACAAGCTAACAGCGTGGATAGCTGAATGAGAATGGGGATAGTCGTATTCCTCTGACTGCACTTATAAACAGCCAGCTCGCTCTTTCCTGGCCATAGCTTCTGCCTGCCCTGTGTCAGGTCTTTATTGCTAAACTCCACCTGTGTTTTTGTCCTGGCCTCTACTCCTGTCCTGAAAAGCTTACACGCTTTCAAGGCCAAACAGTGCAACAGTTCAATGCAAGGATGGCTGTTGCTGCTGCTTTCCCTTTCCTTCTAGATGTGCACAAAACTCAATCCATGGAGCCAACATGACAAACACGTCTTATGGTGCCTGTTATTTAAACACCAGTTTGCTTTAGCAAACCCACGAGGGGATCCTCTGCCTTGCAACATGCAGTCTTTCTTCTGGCCTTAAAAATCCATGAGAACCTGGAAGTTTTAGGGACTACGGTCTGAGAACAGTCAGGTTAAGATATTTTGAACCGAGCAGGAATAGCTAGAAAGTTTGCTGCACTGAAGAGAAAAAGTGGACATGCGTGGCCACCATTACTGTTTCACATCACCAGTACAGATTCTCATTCCAACCACCAAACTGTGTTACTGTCATCGCTGTTCTAAACACAGAGAGGTGCGTTTTTAAAACATACTCTCTACGTTTTGCTAATGGCATGGCACAAGGATACTAATGTTTCACCTTGCCTGGTATATCACTACACATGCAAGTCTCGGGAAAGTAATTTCACAACTTAAGCTTCCAACTGAAACTGCTCCCAAAAACCTAAAGGGAGTAGGGGGCAACCGTCTTACCATTTTCAGTATGTAATGTGCCATTGCGTGGAGATGTCGTGTTGACGATCCACTCACAATTATAAAATAATTGCAGTATTTTATTTCTGGAGGTACCTGGATGACACAAATGTCTTTAGCATTTTCTTGCCTCAGCAGAGCTACAACAAAGTCAATGTTGAACTTGGAAAGAGCATCATCTGGAATAGACCAAAACAAACAAACAAAATAATTGAACAGTTGTAATTTCCCTTCTTAATTCCAAAAATAAAGCACTTAAATGTTACTAAAGAAGCAAAACAGCAATGAAGTAATTAGAGCCCAAGCTAGCCACTCACTACCGAGTCTGGTTTGATGCTGACAATGAAATATGAACTGCAGATTTTTAAAACCCATTCAAAGTTGAGAACAAAGCACTCTTCTGGTAAATAATACTCTATTATTACATATTGGTTATTTATACAGTACTCATATTATCCTACACAATTTTTCAGCAGTGAGCAAACACTCAAGATTCCTTTATGTAACTTATTTCCTGCTGTTAATATGTATCAGAGTCAATACTATCACCAGATATTTGACAGTTGAGATGAATGAAGCCTAAGTACTTCAAAAGACATACATGTTAAGCATATTAAAAATATTTCAGAACAATGCTTGTCAACAGGTGATAATCTGTGGTGATGAAAGCACTCTAAGAACTTAAGTAGATGAAATCAATACAGAAAACAGACCAGATGTGATGCTGCGCGTGAAGATAAGCAATTCCACACTGAGTAAAGCCACTTCTCCTTCTCCTCTGCCCAGTTCAGCCATACAGAAGTACGGTAGCGTAGTCAAAGCTTTAGTCTCTCACCAATTTAAGCAAGGCAGCTTAGAAACTATTCAGTCAGTGCAACTACTTCTACTCACACTGTGAAATCAGTTTATTTCCAATTGCGTCTGATTAGGTAAATACAACTTGCATGCATACTTAAGGCATAATTTAAATCTGTCTGCAATACACACCTGCCACTATAAAGTGAACACTGGTGCAAAGCAAGCATCAGTGCAAAGCCAAGCTCACATTTACTAATACAAAGAAAAGCCAAACAAAGGAATAATAGCTATATATAATTATATGCATGAACAGGGATATGAAATTGGATCAGATGTCTGTAAAACAAAGCCTTTGAGCTTACGGACTTATGCACTCTTTTGCCTTTTGCTGTGGTCACACATGCAGAAAATTAGCAGTGGCCACAGCTTCTCCAGACACAGCGGTTACAAAAGTTAAATATTTGTCTGGTAGCCACATGCGAAGTCTCTAGTGCCTACTCTAGAGAATAAAAGCTCTAAACAACCCTGGGCACGCTCTGCCACGCTGCATGTTATGGTCAGGTCTACGCTAGGAAAGATTTGTGGAACAGCTACAACAACAAACCACCACAGCACAAACAAAGCTTGTATCAGCCACCGTGCTAGTAAAACTGTACCTATGTAAGAAAACTGCTTTGAGCACACATGGAAGGAACACACCTCCAACTCAGTAGCACTAGCCTCACAAAACCTACTCTGGACAACAGCCACCGACTTGTTACCTTCAAGTGGGATTTCGGGGAACACGGTAGTTTAGCAGAAGCACTGTGACGCCGGGGTCTGTGGCCCCGCTACATAACCACAGTTACTTTTTCTGTTAAGCAGCCACAAGGATCCTTCTGCAGCTGCAGAATCAGAATCTACGTACTGAGGATGAGTTTTATTTTCTTTTTTGCGGCAGTATATTTTATGACAGTATTTCACAGAGCTGGAGAGCACAGGGCTTTCAGTTCAGCTGCCTTGCTGATGCCCCGACTTGCAGTTATTTTTGGACGCGTTAGCAAAACACCTTACCTTCGGCTGAGACTCCACATTACTGAACTTTAAAGTTTAGCAGAATCACCACCTTTAAGGCACTTGACCGGCCACCCATTTACTAAGGGTGAAATAACCCGCTAGATGCAAGCGCTCCCTTTAAAGCTTAGAAAAAGCTCCCGGGAGGATCGCCCGTCTACCGGCGCGCCGCCAAGGGCGGGAGGTCCGGCACGCTTTAACGAGGGAAAATTAAAACAGTTTGGGGGGAACCGGCGAGGACGCGACGGGGCAGCTCCGCTCCCCGCCCGCCGGGGCCGAAGGCAGCCGCGCCCCCCGCCCCCCCGCCCTCGCCGGGCCCTACCTGCCGCCCGGCGCCGCTCCGCCGCCGCCCCCCGCGCCCAGGCCGCGCCGGCTCCGCCGCCCCCCGCGCCGCCCTCGGGGGCAGCCGCGCCGGGGCGCGGGCCCGGGCGCAGAGCGCCCCCCGCCGCGGCGCACAGCGGCCGCAGCAGGCGGCGCCCCCCCAGCACCCGCCGCCACATGCCGCCCAGCCCCGGCGCAGCGCTCCGCGGCCCGCCCCTTCCTGCCTTCCCCCACTGCCATTGGCCAGCGGCACAACCGCCCCCCTCACCTCCATTGGCTTATGGCGCTGTCGGTCACCCAGCCCCTGTGGGGCAGGTTGGGGCGCGTGCGCGGTGGGTGCGCCGCGCTTGCGACCGTTGGTGGCCCGGCGGTGAGGCGAGTCCCGCCGAGCTGCGCCAGCCTCTGCGGCCCGGCCCGGCCCGGCCCGGCTCGTTGGGAGCGCAGTGTTTCTCCCTCACAGGGCACCTCCACTCGCGGTCAAAACCGCGGCTGTCCGAGCCCCGGCGTGAGGGTTTCGGGGGAGGGTTTGGGCTCCAGCCTCGCCTTTCTGGCCCTGCGTTGCACCCCGGCCGTTTTTTTTTTTCCCCTGAGGGGTGTATGTGCTATGAGGCAATAAAACGGGGGGGTGTGGGAGGGAAGGAAGGGGCCTAGACACCGATAGCTACTTGTCTGCTGTTGGGAAACCGGAAAGGAGCAAATACGAAGGACAGGCAGAGCCGTGCAAGCTGTAGTCAGGTATCCGGGTTCAAGCCCTGCTACCCCTCTGAAAGGCTATAGTGCCGTTGAAAAACCTGCATTCAGTTCAAAAGTAGTTCCTTAGTGAATTTTACATTTTTGTAATGCTTCGACGGTGTAACTGTGCAGAGGGTAGTTTTGCTATATTAGTTTTACTGTGGAGAACGTTATCATTAAAAAGTTATGACACAAGTTCAACTCTGTATTTACTGAGTAAAAATAGGTTTCCTTTCACCACCGTTGCCTCTGGAAGATGTTGGCATTTACACTGACAGTAAAAGAGAAGAATTACCGTTCCAACTGCTTTTCTCTCCCTCACTGTGCTGAGTGATTCTGAGGGTGATGATAAAATGATGAGATTAAGACTTGAAGGGAATAATCTTGTCATTTTTTGAACAGCAGAGAGAAGAAAAACTTCAGTTTCAAACAGAATTTGACTGTGCTGTACAAGGCTGGAGGTGTTTAGTTATACCAGCAGATCACAGTGTCTGGTTGTCTCATACATTTAGTTTGATTTTTTCACCATTCCTTTAGGGGGCTGGCGTTTTTTAGCCTTAATTTCAGCTTGAAAACGCTTCTGGTAATAAAAAATGTTAGTGACATCTGATGAAACCCGTGTGCTATAAAAGTGTTCAAAAAAAGGGGGTGGGAACAGAACAAGCTGTTTCAAATAATACTTCAGTTTTGTAAGACATTTTTCAGCCGACTTGTTACCCCAGTTCATGCGTCTGTTTCTCTTGATGACATGTTTCAGAAGATGTTGTCTCGAAAGATGATGTGCATTTCTGATGTCGTTCTTTGATGTTATTTTTCCAAAGGGGGCTGCCTGAAAGCTATCGGTCTTGTAACATTTACTGACGTACATTCACAAATCTGTTGTTTGTTAAGCTGCTATTTCCTTTGAAGGCTATGAAGTTCATTTTTATCCCGATTTATTCTGGAATTGGGTTCCGCAGCATGAGGTTATTGAGAAAATCTAATTACTTCACAGGTTGGTGGTGCCATTGTTCTAAGTACATTTCAAAGGAGACTGCAGAAGCTGGGAGATAACCAACAATAAATACCAGATATGCATAAGTGAACTAAAACTAAGGTGTATCAATTTGTGTTGCCTGGAGGTAGATGCTGTTCTGATCAGCAGTGAGACCACTCACTCATCCAGTTGCTCATTTGACTATATCTGAGACAAAGGGAACATACTATTTAAAATCATTAGATAGTTTATTTGTCAATATAGCAGTCAGGTACCATTGTATAAAGCCAAAGGTGTATGAATTGGAAGTTACACCTGAAAAGGCAAAATCAAATTGTAAAAATGTAATATTCTAACATGATATTTAAAGGAAGATAACGCAAGCTATTCTGTATACTTCGGTTGAAGGACAAAGAAAACCTTAAAGTATGGATGAAAGCTAGTTTCTAACAATAGCATAAGATGTCGCCTTGCTTCTGTTTAATATATAGCCTGCATCATGACTGATGCTAAGCATTACAGCTGCGGTAGACCTACTTTTTTCACACTGCGTTACAGGTAATCCTGAGCTTTTGACTAAGTCCCTGTCAAGCATCAAGCTGGAGCAACACGTACAAACTACACTCCCTCCTATCTTCGGTCTGACTGATAACAAGAGGCCATAAAATTCCGATACTTTCTGCAGGAAAATGCTTTTTATGTTTAAGTCAGAGAATAGTTTTAGATGCCCAGTCATGGTTAGATAATAGGATGAATGGTTATGTATATAGACGGCAGTGTGGTGCTTTTAAAAATATATATCTGAAATGGCCACAAAAGACTTAAAATAATCGGAGAACCTAGAAACAAAAGAAGAAAGGAAGCTACTGAATTTTATAACTAGAGAACCACTCTCACAGGTATGTCACAATGTGAACTTTTTATATTCTCAGACTATTTAAAGGTCTCCATGCACACTAGGGAAATGGTAGCAAAGACTCCATTCAGATTGCAAATGGAGAGCATTTGACAGGTCTACTAAGACATCAATAAAATGCGTTTATGCTTAAATATCTGCTCATGAACTGAGAGCCATATGTATCAGAGATGTTTCAAGTTACAGTAAATAAGCTAAATATATTGAAATGCAGCTCTTCAATGGATTCGGTGTTTAGAAATGGGTTATGTGAAGTCCCCCCCCAGCTTCCAGCTAAAAGTTAATTTCATCTGGAGTATAAACTTCAATGTTAACAGAAAGACTCCTATGGAAAATGGACCATTTAAAGCATTTTGGTCTGTTTTTCTTGTCTCAGTGAACCTTTATAAGAACCTCTTCCCTTCCACAAATAAGAGCTCTCCTATTCATATCATCCAATGATCCAGCCTTCAGCAATTTGCTTCTAGTCTTCCACTCTAAAACCCAACAGTACCAAATTATGAGACTCTATGGCTAGAAGACCAGATCACTTGAGAAAGGCCCCAACACGAGTTTTGTTAACACAAAACTGCAGCTACACTGAACGAGCAAAGGCGCATTGATTTTGTAGAGTTTTACAGTTTCTAAGCTGAATCATGCAAAAGCAGAAACTGGAGCATATTGTTTCATTTACCATGGGACTAAGTAGTCAAAGTGAGAGTGGATGGAGAAACAAGCGGAAACCAGTGTCTCTTCACAGCATGAGATAAATGGAAAGAGAAGGGAAAAAACACACTCTGCTCTGGGAGTCAAATGCTAATGCTGTTAGGACCCTCATTCTGCTGACGCTTGTTCTTGGATAACAACATGTTTGCTCTCTGGGGAGTGGTGGTGCCAATCCAATGTCTCAAGACCAGTGGAAACAACAGGAAACAAAGCCATCTAGATACAATCGACAATTGCATGTAGAAATTTTACGTGGGACTCGGACTAAAAGTTTAGGCTGGGGAGAGCCATGCAGGTGGGCCTTATCAATCTGTTGTTTGGGTGTCCATGATCTAGATTATAATGAGACTTGTATGTTACTTCCCACAGCGATGTCTACAGTCCAAACTGAATGTGTCCAACCCTGTTTTATGGCCCTGAGGCAAATTGGCAGGTGATGAGTTGCTTCCATGCTGTTACACTCCATCACCCTGCAAAGCTGAGCGGCTGCTGCCAAACTGCCTATTGGGAATAGCACCTCTAGTAGTTCCCAAATTGAAGCTGGGAATTGCTTTGTGTGTTGGCCTGGGGAAAGACTGCTAGGACCTTTCTGACAGTGTAATAGTATACGTGGTTGGGTGCCAATGCCTGGGAATATATCATGGTAGTGTTTCCTTCACAGACATAACCTGTGCCTACCCACCCCGTACCTTTCTTCCTAGCAAAGGCATGTATCCTGCCAGGGCAGTAAGCAGCTACACTGAACTGTATATTTAAGATTTAATATTTACAAGTTAAAAAAACAACAAAAACCCTAATCTTTTTTCCTCTGGATTACAGATCTGATTAATTTTACAAGTAATTCGCCTAGAAGTAAGAAAAGAGATAAGAACTGAGGTCTTACTTATTTAGTAGAGTGTATCCCAGATAACAAGCAAGAACAACAGGTGCTCAAACTACCTCATTCTTTTCTAAGGACTATTTCATACTTCTAATTGCACCAAGCCCCCAAAAGTTATCAACCAATCTATATGTGTTTTCACCTTACCCTCTTATTTTTAACATGAAAAAAAATCCAAAGTACAGTTCAGATATGAGTCCTGTACTTAATATAATAGTCAATCTTAGACTAAAGATTTAAACAATGCCTGGCTTGCTTTTCAGCAGAGGATCTTTCTCATTGCTCGTAGGGAAGAAAATGGCTTTGAAACTGCTGAAGTAAGCGCTCAGTCCCTCTTGGTTCTCTGCTTGTCCTGGACTTCTCTCAATAGGTTTGTACTGTTTGTATCTCCTGCAAGGAATGTGTATAGTTAGTTGCTGAAAGACACTTAAATGAAGGTCTACCCTTAGCATGTAACCAGTACATACGAGAATTAATCATGCATTCATAATATATGTTCTTTCTCCTTTTTCCCCCTTCAATCCCATACAACAGTAACTGCCATAGATTAGTCGTGACTAAGGCCTGGTTAAGGAGAAGGCTCTGTTGCTTAGAGGAGTACCCTTGCTCTGTGGAGGTGTTTTCTTTCTCACCGCTGACTGTGAAGGGTGAGCATGCTTCTAACTGAGGAGCCTCCGTGTACTCTTCAAGTCTGGTGAGAAACAACCAAGCTAATACTGCAATAACATATACTTCAGTTAACTACTTTCCTGCATGCCCGGTGCCCTTTCTGCAGTGAATTTATTTTTCAGTTATTTAATGACGAATTTTGATGATGAATACTTGGTCTGTCAGTCATTCTTAAACGCTGCTTGTACAAATTCTGAAGCTAAATTAAATTTTTGTTGCTTAGCTCTGACCGTACATGTAAATCACCTGGTGCAGTTTGAGTTTGATTACTGGCTGGATGCATTTCCAGGCTTTATAGTATTAGTATTTGTGCTTACGAACACAACATATAATCTGCTATGAAATTCTTTAATATTTGCATGTTTTTGACGGTTTTGTGGTTTAAGTAATGAGTAAACTCATTACTCACCCATTTTCTTGGGTGTTTGCCAGAATATTTGTGAACAGCAATACAAAAGAAACAAAAATACAGCTAAAGCAAATTCAGGTTGTTGGTTTTGTTAATTTAAATTAATATTTTTGTCAGTTCCCTCAACTATTATTAATCCTAGAAGCCAGCAACTTACTTGTAGAGGACAAAAGCCACAATGACGACAAACACTGCCAGCAAACCAAGGAAGATAAAGACACCTTCTGTTGCTCCTGAGGATGATCCTAGATTTCAAAAAGTAGATTTGATTATAAGATTACTCTCATTTTTACAGTGAGATGGATTTTTCCAAATAAAATGTCATTTTTGCCAGGTTGCTTTACAAACTGAGATGCACTTAGTACACCAAACATGCTAAGCACTGGAGGTGGCAGGATGTGGTGCTCTCACAGCCTAAGCAGTTTAATTTTCAGTGCCAGCAGATTGTGAGTTGGGCTTTGGCAGTTTTACATATGAGCTATGTTCCTGAAAACACACAGTTGTCCTTTCAGTATGAAGAGAACAGGGGGTCTTACTGACACCACACAAGGTGGAGCTAATTTGCTCCTTGCCTGATTGCTATGCTAGGGGACCGCTTATACTGACAGTATAAAATGCATGATCTCTTTATAAGGTGTAGTGTAAGAATTATCATCACTTTCCTGTCTTAGGGATGACAGCTGGGGGAAGGAAAGAAGGGATTAAAACAAAAGAAATTTCTGAAGCGTTATTGTTTGTTTCAGCCTCACATCCTAACCCAGGGTTAGGATGGACCCAGGGTTTGTTTGCCTTACTCTTTTAAAGAGCGAGGGGCTCTGCTTTTGTAACATTCTCATTATGGGAAATCAACTCTGGACTCTGCTTGTCACTGAACTCTGCCTTCTGGTTTGTCATTGATCATTTCACTCATGGCTACTCCTACTTCCATCATATCTGAGGGAAGAAGAGGCTGAATCAATACAAGTGTTTTCTTGATTTATGTTAAATATTGTAATTTTCCGGTCCACATCAATCTGTGGATTGATCCACAGATTGGATCCACAAGGCTGTACATCAATCCATTTACTGATGTTATTGACATTGAGATACATTCTTGGTCCTCATGTTAATAGTGTTTATACAATGAAGTAATCTAGAGAGGCGTGTTGATTTACCTTTCCAGTTTATTCATTTATAATTGCTATATATTAAAATCAAGATATCCATTTTTGGGTTTACCATTTACTTCGTACATGTGCCTCATGCATTTTTCAGTTTGTTGATACAATTTTTGTGAAGGCTTGACAACAGTCCTAGTTTACGCAGTATTTTTGTTGATACTCTAGGGATTTTACATTATTTTATGAATCATGTAGGTCCTTGAATTAGTCTGCAAAACACCACACACCTATGGGGCAGGTATAAATCATAGGAGTGCAGCCCCTACCACAGTTTAAACAGGTTAAGAGACAATATTTTGCATAGTGCCCACATAACCCAGGTACAGTCTGCCAAACGTCAAAGGCCAGATGTTTAGGTATACTCAGGCACCAAATGATGAGATTTTCGGATGTTCATAAATACTTGCTTTCCCTTGAAATAAGTGGAGAATAATGGTACGTGGGAGATGTTTACAAATGCTAGATGGGCTTCTGTGGAATTCATAGCAGCAACTTCTCTTAGATTCTAATTCTACTTTGATTATAGTGGAAGCCCCAAAGTACAGTTTAGCTTTGCTCCTGGTAGACACCTAGGCAGACCAGCCCTGTTGGGCTAAAATCAACTTCTGTGAATACATTTTCAAGAAATCCTACTATATGCTTATTTGCATTTTCAGGAGCCTAAACACACTTACTGGTTGGGTAGAGTGCCATAATCATCATAGACTGATTTAGGTGCAGTTAAGTTTACACCTAGATTAAATAAAATCAGCTGAAAATGCTGTAGCAAATGACTACAAAGGATCAGCCTCTTGGCTAAGGTTGATGAAAGAATGCAGTAGAGTCACCAGGATGTTGAGGTGGGAGGTCAGTGGGGCAATGGACTGGGAACAGAGAGACAGTATTATCGGTTACAGTTCTCACTGAGTCTGAGGTTAATACCTGGTTCTGTCAGAGACTGCTTGGATAATCATGAGCAAGACATGGTGAGATTCATCTAACCAAAGGTAAACTATCTATTCTGAAATGGTCACCTTGTGCACGCTTTGCAGTCAGTGAATGACACAGGCCTTTCCAGAACCTGATTCATCTTATGCTAATGTAGAAACAGAGACCTAGTCAAGATCAGTGGCTTATAAAGAGGGCCCAAGACAGCCGGCTCAGTTGTAGGCTACGATTCTGTCTCTTGTGAGCCCAATTCCTCTCTTAGTTTCTCAGCGTTGGAGTTCTCTGTGTGTGAAGTGGGCGGGCTGCCACTTCCCCCACCTACTTTTCTGCCTAACAGAGTTGTTCTGTGGAAAAATATATTACAGCTTAACAGCTGTTGGTATTCTTTGATACTGAAGGGTTTGTTATAATTACCATACTCATTGGATCATGCACAGAAACCAAACCAAGTTCTAACATCTGAAATTCCCAGAGGGAAAGGATCATCTGTTATCTTTGTGTGGACTCACACAACCTGGCAGTCTCGGGTGAGGCCTCTAGCACACTCAAACCCACATATACGTGCCTGTGATCTCACCCCCTCCCCAGGGAAATGACCACAAGGAGAAGCTATTCAGAGATCATCCACACCTGCTCTGTGCACACTCACCTCCATTTACAGATATAAGTGCACTTGCAAGGGCTTGACTTGTGTCATCTCCTAAGGTGATGTTTACACAGTATGTTCCAGGTTCATCAAAAGCTCTCCGTATGGTGAGTAGGCATTCGTTAGTGATGGTAATGGGGTCACATACCACGCTCTGAGCCACCTGGCATGTGGGGTCAGAAACTACTGTACAGACATCTGTAGGAAGACTGGGATGGGAAGAGAGAACACAGTATGTGTGGAGTCCTGTTAGCCCAATTTACAGACACTTTGCACTGATGCCTCAGTTTTATGCTGATGCCTGTTTGCTGGAAACAGTGATGTTATATTGATTTAAAAGAGCATTGTATTAATATTTTTCTGTATTTTATACATACCTAAATATCTTAGATGCACACAGATTTTATATAAAATGCATACATAAAATCTTCCATAAAATCATCTTGTTTCACATATCATTTAACACTTTATGGTGGTTACAGTTAGCTACCATAAATCAGTTTATAAAGTCTGCAGTAAAATTGGCATGCTAATTTTAGAAAGATTAACTGTTTTCCAGTTGCATTATCAAGATAATCAAGATTCTTGTACCTCTCAGTTATCTTAATTCAAATCCCCTTCTAGGAGGTAGGGATATTAATGCAAGGTTTCCCGCCTGAGGAATTGCTTGGACACACCGACTTTGAACATCAAAATATCATGGCCAGAAAGAAAGGATTTCCTTCCAATTTCAGTAGACTGCTTCCTGTTTTACAGTGAGTGCTGAAATCCTGTCTTTGCCAAGAAAATATAAAATTGCTACTACCCACTTATCTAGTTCTCTTATTTTTACCTAGGCATGACATTTGTTCTGAATCCTAAGAGCCTAGCAATAACCTCTGCTAACACAGTTTACAAGTGAGACTTACACTATCTTTAGTTTCAGTCAGGAAATAGAAATGCTGAAGTTCCCAGCTTTTGTTCATGCAACTGCATCTAAGTGCAACCAGCATTCCAGCACCTAACTATTTTTAAAGCGATTGACAGTTTCATTTACACACTTACCTCCCTTGGCAGGTAACAACAAAGTCAACCACTGAGTTTTCAGCTTGACTTTCTGTCATCTGGATGTTTGTCATCTGAATGATATTTACCTCAAGGATTCCCTCTGGAAGAGAAAACAGATGTCAAGGGCAGGACATATGATAAGCTCTGAAGTGCTTGCGTGCAGAACCTCAAGTGTTTGGCTGATGCTCAGCTCAGGTCTTGTTTTCCATAACCTTCTTTCTCCCTTAGCACTCCTTTGGAAGGGTTTGAAAACAGAAATGTTCCAGTGTTTTTCTTATGAGATTGTTCCCTTCTGTTTTGCTCCTTTTTTTCTTTCTTAAAAAAAACCCCTCACCTAGACTTGACTACAAAATCACCTCTGCCTCCTGCTAGCCAGGACTTCTGTGTGTACTAGGTCAACTCAACCTTATGCGACCTCTCAGATCAGTGTGTTTCAGATGTGCCAGTTTCTGAAGCTGACGGTATAGAAGAGAACGATATGGCTTACATTCCTGTCAGCTGTTTCCCAGTGCAAAGGACTGGAAACCTGTCTGTAGCACAGGGGCAGCCATTGGCAGGAGTCCGGAGCAAGGCCCACACTCACATATCTGGAACCAACACACCATAACCTCTGCTGCTGGATCCTGGGAGTGTGTGTGGTAGGTGTGCACCAACTTTTAAAAATTCAGCTAGGTCCAAGAGAGAAGGATCTTTTTGTAGGTCACAAAAGAGAGGCTAAATAAGTATTTTCGCAACCGTACATGTATTACATTATTAGCCCCATTACTCTGTTGAGGTGTTGACTCAGGTCCTTACCTACAATAGAAATACCAGTCCTGTAATATCCATATCTGTAAATATGGCAGCCTCCATCAGGATTGTCTCCCGTTGTCTTGACAGCAGTAGAAGAGTCTGAATTAGAAAGATGGTTCAATGGTTACTGCTGGGTTGGGTAGGGAAAAATAGATGCGCAGCTTAGAACAAGTTCTGCTTAGAGGTATTCTGAACATGGCCATGTCTTTCACCTAGATTCATTACATATGTCTTTAGTTATTTTGCTCTACAGCTATGCAGTATGGGATCAAGGTAGAAGCTTAAAGAAAACAAATGTGCCCTGTTGTTCTGTGGAACCCAAGAGTGGCTGGAATTTCAGATTCTTTGGCTTGGAGAGCCTCACTCCAAAAGCCACCTCACTCCGAAGGCCACCATGCTAGTCTCTAAGAAATAAAAGTGAGATTACAAGGTTTAGTATAATTAAAAAACTTCTTTAACATTCCCAGACCAATCATAGAATAAATCCAAATGCCAATAAAAGCTTTAAAATGCTCTCTGTAAAATTAGATATTTTTCTATTGCTCTACGTTAGTGTTAGTTGAAAAATGAAGAGGGAAAGTGATGAAACTGATATCTTTCCCTTTTCATTCTCATTTAACATTTTGTTAAAAGCACATATTAAAGTTCTGAAATTTGAAAACCGTGGCCACATTTACAATTTAATAGTAGTACCCAGGCTGAAGTTGCACATCTTTGGCAGACCTTAAAATTCTTTGAGATGATAAGCCAGTACTGAACATAACGAAAATTATTCTGAAATACGATAGTGCATAAATTTAAAGTGGAAAAGGCATTCTGGGTTAATGCTATGTGGAAATCCCGTATTTTGGAATAAGAGTGACTTTTTTTCTAGTTCAATCCAATCTCATTAAATTTTGGGTAGAGATTAGTGAAAATTAGGAAGGATCCGGCTCTAAGAGCGTTCATTCAGGCAGCTATTGTGAAATACCTCTCTCTCAGTTTAAATTTATATCTTACCTCTGGAAATGTCCCTGAACAGGCAAGGCTAACACTCTTTGATCTTTCATAGGAAAGGAGCTAAAAAGGAATGCCTCCCCCTGAGGATGCTGTTATGCTGTCATCATTGTGGTAGAATTTGGTTTAGTAAAAATGAGAATTAGGTTCTTAAATATATAGCTGATGCCTATGTGTTTATTGATTTTCTCTCTAAACTACATTTATAGAACATTTGCAGAGTTCTGCAGCTCTTACTTTGATGGCATACAACTTTTAAAGGTATGTACTTAAAATTCTAAATTCTGGGGTTTTTTAGCATTTCTGCTGACCCAGTATCACTGCTGATTGATGAACTCTTACCTGCTGAGGTGGGCAGTGGTGGAGTGGGTGTTACTGGTGTGCAAGGTACAGGTATAATAGC
The DNA here is from genome assembly GCF_040807025.1 of Struthio camelus. NCBI lineage: Eukaryota > Metazoa > Chordata > Aves > Struthioniformes > Struthionidae > Struthio > Struthio camelus. The sequence goes on along the minus strand of NC_090943.1, from coordinate 37,380,935 downwards.
TTGGACAGTTAAATTCAGAGTGAAGTTTCCTTGCAGAGTGTAGGTGTGGGGTGTAATGGAGCTGCTTGATACAAATAAGCCACTTCCGTCTCCAAAGTCCCACTTGTAGGTGATGACAGAATTATTAAGATAGTAACTGGGATCATGGATCTTCACATCAAATGTGATTGGTGAGTCTTTGATAAAGATAGAGTCTGAAATGTTGCGGTCATTTTTCTGCGATATGTTCACAAATAATGGAATTTTGTCTGCAAGAAAAAAGGAGGAAAACAAAGCGAGAGTATCTGTCTGCAAACAGCTCCAAACTTCCTGAACAGCAACAGTCGGAATGTAAGACATTAATATCTGTAACATGGGTTTGTACTTTAATTCAGTGTACTGAATGAATGTCAATAGGAAACAGTAGTAACACAGAGGAGTATGGGAACTTATAAGGAATCACAAGCATCTGTTGGAAACCACATTTCCTCTAGTAAATCATTTTTCATCACAAAGTAGAAGTGTTACGACTGAGGTGGATACAGAGGTACGTTATGTTATTCAAGGCAATTTGCCAGAGATTTCACATCCGTATTAAAAACCTGTCTTGGGCCAATGCCTTCTTTTCTTCCCAGATAGTGCTCGTGTTGAATTCTTGTAACACCTACACATCAAATACCTCCAGTATTTTATTACAGTTTATTTCGGCACGCTCACCTGTTACAACATAAGTGCTACTTGCTCTTGCAATTGGAACATATGTTGAGTGCCCTCTCCTGTAAATGGATACCTCCATCACGTGTTTGCCAAGAGTGATATTTGCCGTGTTGATTGAAACAATTGTTGAAAAGCGTCCCTTTTTTTGATAGTACTGACCTGAAACAGAACATGAACATAAAATGTTTTACCCTTAAGGCTAGCTACGGGAAATTGTTTTAAGATGACCAATGTCTCTGTGAATCTTGGATTGGGTACATCATAATAAAAGTTTAGAGTCGTCTTTCAGTTTTCTAACAGGTCCTTTTGGAGCACTGAGTACTTGCCCAAGGTGATTACTCCCATTATTCTTGAGGGTTTTTTTTCAAAGGTGTCAGAAAGATGTCCTAAATTTCGTTGATCTAAGAAAAGGCGTTTGCAAGGCGTCTACATCTTTCCAAAGCAATTACAGTATATTAAGTTATCAAGATTATGTAGTGAACAGCATTACCTCTTAGGCATTTTAAATTAACTTGCATCTGTATGCCTTCAGTATACCAAAAAAGTATAATACTTCTTGCTTCATACACCAGAGCCCTTTATATGCATTTACTTACTTATCTTTGTAACAGCTGATTGAGGTAGGTAAATAGTATCAGCTTTATTTAAAATTGAGGGCATTATTACTATTACTGATGCTTACACTGATGCTGTCAAGCTAAATTAGGATATTCAGATTTAGTATGTAGCCAGTGTCAGAAACAGCCCAACCATTACATGCTCAGGAGCTGGAAACACTAAAAACTAGCATCTGTGACTAGAAGAGGACCACGCAGTCAATGGCAGTTTTCACCTTCTTCCCAGAGGCAAAAAGTGCTGTACTGTTAAACTAGTCTGCAGATTTACAGCTCTGTGGTCTCTCTTTCAAGAATCAGAAGTGGCAGCAGCAGCTGGTTAACAAATCGTCTGGCCGACCTGCTCAGACCCTCTGTTTTCCTAGAAAACTATCATCTTGACCACTACTGAAATTAATTTTCTACGGTTGTAGTTCTCTGAATGCATAACATTAAAGAAAATCTCCTGGTAATACATGATTATCAAATCTTGCAGAAGATTACTGCTCTCTCTGAAAAGCTCTGAAGGAATTCAGGAGTCTCACTCAAGAACTGTGGAATACCTTTTAAGAACTTGTAATGAAAGATATTAGAAACATGAGTTAATATACAAAGTGAACGTAAGCTTTACAAGCATCAACCCCACCAAGGTATGTTTTGCAGTACTAACCGAATGTATGAAATAGATAGACAAAGTTTCTCCTCTTCCAGTCAGGATGATGAGGGAAAGGTCTCCCGTCTGGGAATACATTATGGCTGTGGTTGCTTGAGCAGTTTTCCCAGCCACAGTTGTTGATCCATTTAGTCCAGTTGTAGACATACGGATCCTGCAAAGCTGGAGTATCTAAGAGCAGAAATAGGACATGCTCCTGGTCAGTTGTGAAATGTATGGTAAACTAAGAAACAGAATGCAGACACCGTAGGTCACAGCAGAATTATTGCCCTTAAGCAATGGGGTAAGTGGGGTATTCTAGACTGACATTTGGTTCATTTGGTCTTCTGAGATTGTTTTGTTTGCTTTTTTAAGATACAGTTTAAAGGTGCTTGCCCAAAACCTACTGTCAACTAGAGAGGACGCTACTATTTCACTGGAGCCAGTGGAGCCACCCTGACATTCCACAAGGAAAATTTAAATATTTAACTAGAAAAAGCAGCTGTGGAAGCACTGGCAGGGAGTGATTTATTTTGTTTTGTCAAAAAAATTTTCTATGGCACCTTTAAATAAGTTACACATGAACCACAGTAGCATTCTGAATAGTAAAAAGACAGTTCCTTCCCCAAAGGGTAAAATGAACGTTAAGTAGAGAATGGGTGTCAGCAGTTAATGAGACATTAGACAGTGGGAAAAAATAGAACTTAAGCTGAAAAAAATCTTTGTTGATGTCCCTTGAGATGGAAATTACTTTGGTCAGCAGAAACATTTGTTGAACATTTATGAATTCAGAGGAAGAAAGGTACAATAGCCTGTTTCACTCAAGATCCAGTAACTTCAAACATCAGAATTGTGATGTTTTTTGCTCCTTGAAGCATGTAAAGATGATCAAAAAAGGTGATGCTCTGGTGAAAAGACTGGTTGTTTTCATAAGATTTATTCTCCTCATTACTTTTTATTCTTGAAATATGGGAATGTGAAATTTACTCTTTCTTGAGAGTTTTCAGGACACAGAAGACTCTTACTGTTTCTACAACATGTAATTGAAAAAAATCTCAATTGCATAAATTGTCAGTTTTATAAATTTGGAAGAAAACAGTGTGACTAAGTGATCAGTTGAACCTGTGTTCATCCAGGGATTGGGCAACCTTGTGAGTGAGCTGAAAAGCAATAACAGTATTTTTAGGAAGCAGAATTAAAGTCAGTATTTTGGAAAGCTAATTTTATAGTGAAGACAAATCTCCTTAAAGTGCCTGGCCATTATATGTAGCAGGGGCAGAAGTGTAAAAATAATACAACGATATTCTGAAGAATAGTGGTATGACACAGGCGAGACACTAGTACTAGCGCAGTTATCAGTTAAAAGCAACATAAATTTTGGTTACAGGTTGTGCTTCTGAAGATTTGAAAGATTTATGACACTTTCACACCAGAACAACAGTGAGATTCACGGACAGTACATGATGATTACCATTACCTACCCTGGGTACAGTTTCTCTCATATATTATGTTGCCATCGTTATCTTCTTTCTGGCACTTGGGAAACTGGAGAGTCACAACAAAGGTCACATTGGATCCTACCAGTGCTGGGCTATCAGTGACCATCTTGGCTGTCACCTTTCCTCCTGTAGAAAATAAAATTGAGACTTCACTGCAGTAAAGGACGCTTCATCGCAGCAGTTACCTTCAGCTGTGCACTATTTGCATTTGAAATCCTTTACTGATGCTTCCATTATTTCCAATGGGATTTGTCCTGCCAAGTCACTTTCGCGATTAGGAAAATCCCAGTTTACAACAATCAGTAAGAGGGATTCATCATTTCTGCCACAATCACTCACTGACCTGCCATTAATTTCCTTCTTACAACTGAGAATCAGATTTTTACCTATGGGGTCAATATATTCCAAAGGAGAGTATTTTTATTTCTCCCCAGGGGTACAGCCTTTAGACCTCAGCTCAGACAAGGAGGTGGTAAGCTGAGTCTTCACTGATGTTGTTCAACCGTTCTACCTTACTGGGGTAGAAGTTGAAGCTACCTCTCCCCTGGTGCATATTAAAAAAAAAAAAATCCTAGAGCGCTGCCTTTCAATACCTCTTAATATATGTTAATTTCTGACACTATGAATGACGGTAAAACATATACTGTAACAACTTACTAGTCTGCTTCCTCAGACAATGTGCTAAGAGTAGTATCCATGCCAATAGTCTCTAATTTATTATTACTTGCACTAGCTCTGGATATGTCATGGATGAAATAGCACTATAGCACCTGCACTCTTTGATGAGGTGGATTTTCTGGCCAATTTTTTCAATTTTTTGAAAAAATTCCCCCCTACGTTTTTTTTTGAATTGGGTATATGCAACTACCTTTCCAGCAGTCCTTCCATCTGGGATCTCCCTCTTCCCAGAAAGGATAAAGTTTTTCATTCCATTCATTTTGATCACTAGACCAGCCATGTAGCTTCTCATAGGACGTGACAGAAGTTGTTTCTTGGCTCAGCACATCTTGAAACCCTAGACAGAGAGAAATGAAGGTATAATGTCATAATATATTCCGTGTTACTCTGTCAAGACATTATTGTGCTGAACAGCCCACTTGTGATTGTGTTCTTGCACTAATTAGAAAACTCTTCACCAGTGGAAAGCTGTGGCTATATGGCTTCACAGCAGTAAACGCTTAAATCACCTACAACTAACACAAAGAAAATTCTGTCACTGATTTGTAGTTGCACTATTCCAGGCTTTCCAGAGAAAGAATTAAAAGTTTTACAACGTTTTTACCGTATCAGACCAAGTGTTCCTAGGGAATGGACACAGTCATGCAATAATCAGGCTTGTTGTAAAGAGGCTGCTTGATTGCTGACTCTTTCATGCCTGACTGGTAATCTATGACTAAAAGGGGAATAGGCTAAATTCACTCTGTGTCTAAGTTGTACTTTAGTGGAAGTTATGCTAGGAATGAATTTTGACCCACTCAGGCTTCTTTTGTGAATTGGCTGGTGGTTTGAATGGGAGTGGTTGAACCAACCTGAACAGAAGCTGGTATTTCCAGAAAAGGAAATGTAGAGCAGAATAGTAAATTTAATGTGTTTATGATATAACGACAAAAAGATGCTAACGTCATGCCTATTACTTTAAAATGGCTCAGGTTAAATAATTTTAATAACTTCTTTCTTCTCATTTTAGCACATGTGATTGATGGACTCAAACTTTTCCCAGGCCTTTTAGAATTCATCTTTCTGTCACAAAGTAGAGCGCTATGAGAAGCAAAATAAATAACCAAGTAACCTGTAGGAACATGTCAAACACTGTAGGATGCCAGAAAAATATGTTTGTAAGCAGGCTTATGGGCAGAATTCCATTAAGCCTTGAGGCTTTAAACAGCTCTGTCATGTTATTCAGGTGACTGCTGGGTGTGCCATTCTGTCATAACATCAAGGGAGTTAGGATGTCTTCTGCTTTTCATGTCTTTATTTTAAAGTTACCTGATGTTGGACACTTCTGTGATTTACATACAAATGCAACAAAAAGCTAGATGATTTCAAGGAGAATGCAGAGCTCTGTAAGAAGGGCAGGAATGTCCCTGTGTGGTATTGCATAACCAACTATGTTGAGATTTCTCCAGGTTTTGGAAAAGGTACAGAGCAAATGTAGCCGGTCCAAGCTGCCGGAAAGGACATCCCTTCAGACAGGCCAATGCCCATCTTTCACAGTCAGTCCAAACTGGTGCTGTAAGCTCTCTCCCAAGCCTCTTGGGGCTTGAAGGCAGAAAGGTCTGAGGAAAAGAACAGATTTTGCACTCAGAGACATACACTCCCATGTTCTTTGCCCTACAGGAACTCCACACAATCTCACTTAAATCAAGCCTTTCCTGGAGATGTACTACATTGATATGAGCAAAGCACAACATTACAACAGACACTGCGACACACACGTTGCTCAATGGCCTGTGTCACATATTCTATCATTTTCAGTCTTGGTCAGAAGTAGAGTTCGGTAATATTATCCTTCGGAAATGTTTCACAGAAAAAAAAAAAAGAGATTATAAAAATATTTCACAAAGGCTTATCAAGTTCAATTACATTTTATGACAAGAAATTAACGTGCAATCTTTTTGAAATTAAATGTTTGGGATTTTTCCTAATTATCCCGTTCTCCTTGATTTAACTTAAAAATCATTTAATGAATAAAAATGTTTTGATTTTGTCAGATCAAAACAATGGGTTCAGTCTTTTTTTTCCCCCCAAATGTTCAGTTCATCAAAAAGAGCAGGAAAACTTTTAATTTTTTAAAAGCTTTTAATTTTTAATTTTGAGTAACAATCTTTGAATTCAAAAGTCATTTTCTTGTCCAGCTTTGGTAATAACTGCGCTCACTGCTTCTAAAACACAAGTTCCTGAGGCATTTGTCTGCCTCCCTGATGTGCTTTGTGTATTTCAATCAAATATAAAACATTTCACAAGCTTCAGCACAACAAGACAAAGACATTTCTTTCAGTCGAGCAAATATTTCAGCTCTAGCTTCTGTAACACAGGCAACTGAAGATTTTCAGTTGCTGAATTTAAAGGAATAAAGAGCTTTAATATGTTTCTTCTTTAATAATGGAAAGCATTCAAGAACAGGTGTTGGTCATAACCAAAATTAGGGCAATTTGGTTCAAAACAGAGTAATAATAGAATCTGAGGAAATGATTACTGTAATAGTTTTGGTGACGTGATCACAGGAGAAAAGACGTTATACTTGGACTGACTTTCTTCTTTCTCATTCTGGTTTTGTTTTTGGTGACAAATGAACAGAAAAGGAGTTCAGCATGTCAACGTTCCTAGCCACACATGGCTAGTGTGTTAACCATGAGAGAGAGAAAGAAAGAGCGTTAGAACAATAGTAATAAAAAGAAGACATAATGAAGAGAAAGATAAAAGAGAATCTCTGTCGAAACGTTGGTACAGAAAGTTATAGAACACATCAACAAAATGAAAACAGTTGTCTAGATCAGGTGGCTCTAATAGTACAGAAGTTATTCAAGCATGAAGTAAATAAGCTATTAACCATGGCATGTAACCTCTTGCTTAAAACTACTTCAGTGACTGAGAAACAAAAGGTGGCAAATGTGATGGCAATTTTAAAAAAAAGGGTTGTAGGAAAGATTTAGAGGACTACACAAAGTCTGATGCCCAGACTAGACAAGCCGGTAGAAACAACATTGGAGAACAGAATTAGCAGAGACTGTGGATTAATGTGATATGCTGTAAAATGCTGCAACTCATAACAAATCTTTCAGAGTTTCTCTGAGGGAGTCAGAGAGCATGTGAACAAGGCTGATCTGTTTGATATAGTCTACTTGAATTAGCAAGGTCCCCTGCTAAAGGCACATCAAGGAACTAAGTTACTAGGGGCTAAGAATGAAGGATGTCACATGAATAAATAATTGGTTAAGATATATCAACCAAAAGTTATGAAAATGGCCAGTTTGCTCAATTGTTGAAATAGTTTTAAAAGGTCATAAATAATCTGGAAAATGGGTAAATAATGATTTAGTCTGCTGAAGACAGCAACTTAGAGTAGTAGAGGGGAGGACTGACTGAACTGCAGGAAGACTATATGAGATTCAATGACTGGGCAATAAAACAGTATGAAGTTCAGCATAGTTAAATGTAACTTCAACTTTACTTACAAAATGAGGGGCTCTAAACCAGCTAGTGCCCCTAAGAAGTGAGATCTTGGAGCTTTACGGTTTTCAATACAGGGCTCAGTAGTAGTTGAAAAGCTAGGGAAAGGTTAGAAATAGAGAACAAAGACAAAAGTGTCATTATATCATTGTATAATTTCATGTGTGTTCGTGTCTTGAATACTGTATACTGCTCTGGTTTCTACAACTCAGGAAGAATATAACGACTGAAAAAATACAGAGAAAGGTGTTAAGGATGCTACAAAGGGATAGAATTGTTTCTGTACAAGGAGCAGCTAAATAAACTGGGTCTTGAGCCTACAGAAGAGGTAACAGAGAAGAATATAAAAACAGAATCATGAACAGCATGGAGGAAGAAGCAGTTATTCACTGTTTCTCAAAGTACAAAAGCTAAGGAGAATCAAATGAAACCCACAGGTTACGGTTTCTAAGCACATAAAGAATGATATTTCTTCATGTAAAGCACAGTTAATATCCTGGGTAAATACTAGTACGAGCTTGTCCAGTTATACATCCATTACTATTCCTCACTGGAGACAGGTAAAAGGCTAGACGGATACTCAGCCTGACCTCAGCTTTTAAGGTCTTCAACTCCTTCTTGGAGATCCTGGAACTTGAGGCCAAATTCCCATTTCTGTGTTCCTAGCTTTGAGGTCAGTCAGCCAACCTAAGATTGAGTCAAGCTGGGAGTCCTGGAAGAGGAGGACCAGCTCTGCACCTGCCCACCACCGCTTGAGGATCCAGTTCCTTGACTGGGCTCCTTGAGGTTTGGGATCCAAAGGCATGGGTGTCTCAGCTGAGAGTGCTGCCTCTTACCTGGCCTCTTCTAGCCACAGCTGAGCCGAGCAAACTATGAGAAGTGCATTCTACCTCTGCCTTTTTTGCTGTGCTTGAGCTGGGGAAAACTTGCTGGAAATTTGAGGAAATGAGCCGAAGCTTAGCTCCAGTCAACTCCCCGTGCGTCTGTGGAGCACAGGAAACAGATAACCGAACAGCTGCCTGCACTTTTCTCCAGCTCAAGTGACATTTCTACCTAGACCCAGGTAACCCTGAGATGGAGCAGCAGCCAGCTAGCTGCTGCCTACCAGTTCCTAAGCGTAGCTGCAGCAACTGCTGCACTTTGCAGTAGCAACATAGTTTTTACAGCACTATCTCAGGATGTTGAACCTGTAGATGTAGAGGAAGAGGAAAGGGGTGAAGCACTCACGTATGGCAGCAGTATACAGAACCGCTTCAGCCAGGAGCAGGAATCCGAGGTGGCAGCAAACTCCGCTCATGGTGTGAGAGACCGTGCGTCAGCTCAGCCTGCGCAGAGGAGCAGAGAATACCCAGTTCTTCCACACAGTAACTCCTTCAGTCTCTGCTGAGAAGTGAGAATAAAGTTTCTCTGCTGCTCTGCTCTCCAGTTAAATGAAGGGCCCCAGGACTCATCATGTGATGGAATTAAGCAGAGATGCATGATTTTGTCTTCAGCTTCTTTCAGCTCATGTGCTTATGACTCACTCCCCTTGCTTTCAGCATTCCCTGGGATTTCTGAGAGACCTGTTTAGAGCCACACCATTTACCTTGAAGCATTTTTGTACTAGTTTTGCACTGTGATCAATTTTTACTCTCATTTATTTTTAAATTAGAGCCATTTCTTTCTGCAAATCCAAATTAACTCTCACCTCACACTGATTTGCCACTGTTACTGCAACAGCTCATTGCATTTGATGATTGACCCGTCACTACTTTGTTAACCTCTTCATTAATGACCTAGATGGGAAAGAGTGCTACCTCAGCAAGTTTGCAGATGATACAAAACCGGGAGGAGTGGCTGATACACCAGAGGGTCGCACTGCTATTCAGAGGGACCTTGACAGGCTAGAGAACTGGGCAGAGAGGAACCTCATGGAGTTTAACAAAGGGCAATGCAAAGTCCTCCCCCTGGGGAGGAAAAGACCCATGCGATAGTACATGCTGGGAGTGGGGGGCGCTGGCTGGAGAGCAGCTTTGCAGAGAAGGACCAGGGTCCTGGTGGACAACAAGTTGACCACGAGCCAGCAGTGTGCCCCTGCAGCAAAGAAGGCCAATGGTATCCTGGGCTGCATTAGGCGTCTCCAGCAGGTTGAGGGAGGTGATGCTTCCCCTCTACTCAGCTCTGGCGAGGCCTCACCTGGAGTGCTGTGCACAAGTCTGGGCTCTCCAGTACAAGAGAGATATGGAGCTACTGGAGCGAGTCCAGCAAAGGGCCACATGGAAGATTATGGGCCTGGAGCACCTGTCATGTGAGGAGAGACTGAGAGCTGGGAGTGTTTAGTTTGGAGAGGAGAAGGCTTGGGGGGAATCTTAATCAATGTTTATAAATACCTCACGGGAGGGTGTAAAGAAGATGGAGCTAGACTCTTTTCAGTGGTGCCCATTGACAGGACAACAGGGAATGGGCACAAATTGAAACACGGGAAATTCTGTTTGAACATAAGAAAACACTGTTTTACTGTGAGGATGGTTGAACACTAGAATATGTTGCCCAAAGAGGTTGTGGAGATATCCAAAACCTGAGTGGACAATGTCCTGGGCAACCTGCTGTAGGTGACTCTGCTTTGAGCGGGGAGGTTGGACTAGAAGATCTCTAGAGGCCCCTTCCAACTTCAACTATTCTGTCATTCTGTGATACTTAAACACGTGTCTGTCCCCACATGCTGGGCAACAGCTATAAATTAAATGGAGACCGGCTGATTCCAGCAAATCCTTGCACTTGACTCCCGATCAGAGTTGATTCTTAAGGAAAACGTTCTTTAAAAGTTTGTGTAGTGTGGCTCCTGTGTCTATCATCCTACCGCAATTGTGTGATATGACATCCCAATGCAAAGTCTCATTGCAGCATGGCATGACAGTGGGGTGATAGCACATCAGCCTGCAAGATATTTGCAAATGTCCTTTGTGGCAGTGCTGCTCTGAGTATGATTTCAATGCGTGACACATAGAGGCTTTAAGTGAGATTGGAGGCTGTTGTGGGCCCACTTTAAGGTGAAGTTAGATGCTGCCCACAGTTAGAGGTGTAATCACAGGCCATATGCAGTGATGTCCAGTCCATATCTACCTCATAAGTTGCCATGATTGACACACAGGCAAATGCTTCATTGTAGTCCACGGTGTATAGAGATTATGGAAAACCACATCAAGATAATGGAAAACGGAAGCCAGGCAAACACTGCACTTGGCAGTTTAAATTCAGATTCAACATGCTTCACCAACCCAGATAGCTTCCATTGGTGGTCTTCTGTAGGCAGTGCACTAGCCAAATCTCTTTGCAGCCCTGGCAGCCTCATGAAGTTTCTTGCTTTTGTCTGCAGCAAAGCACAAGCTTTGGTGAGGCATGGCATAGATGCAAATACGAAAGTTCTTGAGAAAAACCTATTGTAACAAATAAGGTTGATGGAGCTGCTGACAACATCAGATAACATAGGCAAGTATAGATCAGGATTGAGAGAGGTCTCTGAGCTGAACATCAGGAGTCCAGCTAAAAGTGATGAGGGGGTGACCTGAACAAACAATGACCAGAAAGACAAACTTGGCAGAAAGCATAGTGAATGCTTCTGAGGCAGGACATGTGATACAGTGGTGATTACCAAAGTAGAACTGTGAGGTGAAAAATGGCCCGGACCTTTGAACGTGCTGGCATCTGGGTCTTCAAGACAGCATTTGAAGAGACCGAGGTCAGTGATCCCAAAGTATAGCATTGGCAGAAATGAGACACTGTATAGGCAGAGACCAGCAAGCTGGGCAACACTAAACCATTTTTATTTTGGGCAGGGCAGGTGGAAGTCTGTAAACCCAAGGCACTGTCAACAAAATTAAGAGAGTGCCCAATGGAAAAATATTTTGCAACTATGGCTATTTATTACTTATATTATTTGGTTTGTTCTTAGTTTCTTTCATTTTATAGCAATTCCTATTAACTGTTCTTTACCCTACCTTAAGCATCCCAGCCAGCATTTCTGTCAGGAGCATAGGCTCTGATGTCCAGTCCTCTTTTAGAGCTGTAGGTAGATGCAAGGCCAACTCCATTTGTCTTCATGATCACTGCCCTCCAGTCTCCTCTAAATCACCATGTTCTAGAGGTCTTTCAGAAATGGTGAGTCATGGCCTGTATGTGTGAAGACAGACGTGGGGGATAGGAGAGCTCAGGGAGCGGAAGTGCCCTCCTTTCCCTCCGTCTCCCCAGCAGCACAATTAGCCCAGAGCACGTGAAAAGTGAAGTGCGTCTTGCATATGTAGACTCTATGCTTCAGCAACCTTCTGTCTGCAGCCAGCCCTCGCGCCTTCCCTTCTACTACCAGCCAGGGAAAAGGGTGCAGGCAATAGCCTTAGGGATACCAGGCTTATTTAAACTAAGCCCTCATTATGTGGCAGAAAGGAGAGAGAGCGTAAATCAAAGTCAACGCCAAAGCTGTGACTGACTGTGCAAAAAAAAAAAAAAAAAAAAATCATATGACTGCAGCGTCCTCATGTGATTGTTGCTTTTTTGTTGTTATTAAATCAGCTATGTTCCCAGTTGAAATGTCAGGTTTAGAAGCCGTTCACAAGTATTTTTTAAACCGTGTGGGATGCTAATTTTCACTGCACTCCTTTGTTTCCAGGTTGTTGATCCTAGAAGTGAGAAGTGACCTTCAAACACGGTGTTTCAGCACTGAGGGCCTGATCCAAAGTTTTCTGGGGAGCACGGGAGTTTGAACGCTCTTTACCAGTGGGGTTTCGGGAACCTCCAGAGAAAAACTGCTGACAACAAATGTCTGGTAATTAAAAACAAAACATTATCAGCTTAAAAACAATGAAGTCGGTTACGACAGAGTTTTTTGCCATGTTACTTGATACATGAAAACGTTACATAAATATTGAGTGACACTCTGAATAAAGGCCAGCTGGTGGAAATTATTAAAGTGTTGTAAATAGACTTCAAGGGCACTGAGGATCGGGCCTGTGGTTAGAGGAATCCAAAACCACCAGGGCTGGGCTAATCACTAAAAGGTGGCTGTGCGGTAAAGATCCGGTCATTCGCATTCTTCCTCCTCGGCTCTCAGGCTTTAGACTAAACACTCCAGAAGGTTTAAAACAGAAAATGTTTAGATCCGCTTATCCTGTGCATGCGGCCAACAGCATGAGCAAGACAGAAGAAGAGAAAGCCATATAGGAAGGGGAGGAGGAGCTAGGCAAAACAGAGATGTAAAAGGAGTGGAGAGAAGAATAAAAAGCCATGGAAATGTGTTAGAAGTGGAGACTGAAGAGACCGTCTGAAAACTGAGCTGAGTCCTTGGAGCAGTACTCTATACCCCAGCCTTAGCTAACTTCTCAATTTATGTTTGAAAATGAATGTTTCTGCAGCACTGAAGACTTGCATGAAACTGGCTGATCATCACCAAATCTTAAATTAACTTTATAGATTTTACATTATAATCTTGGTCTCTGAGAAACAGCTTCGCTGTGAAAAAGAACTGAACTGAACTGTAAAAGAGAAAAGACTCAAATATGCCCTGAACGTTCTGCTAGCAAAGAAACACACATTCAAAGAGATTTAGGGGTTAATATTCTGAAGAAGTGAGTAGGAGGTGTTCAGTACTTCACAGCTTTAGCTCCTCAGTTATTAAAGTTGTTGGAGAGATACACATCTCTGCTACCTGAAGGCCTGTCAGATGACAGGGTGTGAGCAAATCAGGTGCACCTGCGTGTCTAGATTGTGACACAGCTAGCATGTTCTCACTGCTATCACACTTCCATCTCCCCAACACGAGTACAGGAATTGCTAATCACTTCTCATAGGAGCTGTGAAAAAAAAAAAAAAAAGGGATTTGAAGAAGGAACTTGATTTTTTGCCCAGATAGCAAACTAAAACGAGACAAGCCCATTTTAGCTAGCCAGGTGCCTTTAGGTAGACACTGTCTGCCATTATCAGTGGTCTTTCGAGGGAACTCTGCTTGAAGCTACACAAATTCCCTTGCTGGGAAGAAATCTGTGTTCACATGTGACTGTAAGCCATCAGCTGACTAAACTGAGACGGTAAACAAAGCTACTTTAGCAGTCTGCAGTCTTTCTTGTTATGCAGAAATCAAGAGTTCCTGATCAGTTCATAGCACCATCCAGCTCAGATTATCAATGAAAAACGAATAAACCCTTGCAACTGGAGAAACAGGATTTTAATAATTTCAGTATCTTCATTTTTTGCTTTTGTGACAGTTAAAGCTACAGCTAGGATTGTACCATTTTATTATGGGACGGCATCTCCATTTGGTCATACTTTTGTCCTGATTTCCTTGTGGGGGTTGATATTTTCCAAGCTTTGCACTTGACCACAGTGAATTATTCTGGAATTGTTCTGCGATAAAAATCATTTTTGGCCTGGTTGTCTTGGGAGCCAAGGCTCAAATGATCCTGCCGTCTCTCCACCTTTTCAGGGGCATCTCTCTGTCTGTTCCACCATACTAACATTAAACTCACTGCTTGGTTGCAACCATGTGTGACAGAGTGCTCAAAAAAGTCTTGTGAAAACAGCATGTGGGGAAGGCATGGAAACCTAAGAAACTGTTCCGCTCAGGCAAAGGCTGCTGTGTTTTAACATCAGAAAATCTGCCTGGGAGCTCAGCCTTGAGATACAGAGCCACAGAGCACCGTGGGCCACTGGTCCCCTGCACATGGGATGGGCTTCCCTGCTCATGGGAGTGCCCATTAATAAGGGTAAATAACCAGCAGTTAACGACTAAGCATGGTAACAGAAATCAGCCCTCCAAACCATACCACACATGCTTTTAAAATGTGTGTGAATGAAGCAAGTGAGCTTCATCCGGTATTTCTGGGCAGATCTTTTGACAGTGATTTCAATGCAAGGAGGAGGTGTAGATAGCCAGGAAATCACGGTGCTCTCCGGTGGTCCTCTGAAGGCCTCTGTAACCTTGCTGTTCTCTCTGCGTGCACCCTAGTTAACCCAGTTCTAGAGTCTGAAAGCTACCAAACACAGTTCATTTATACTTTGAACATTGGTCTTCCTGTACTACTTTTCTCAGACTGAGTTAATGAACTGTTAGTTACAGGGTTTATATTCACAGTGACTCAGTAAAGCACAATCCTCTTCGAAGCGGGGGGGGCATGCAATTACTGTGAAAGGGAATGGTTATGACTGTGTGATATTCATCTTTTACGTGCTTTCCTACATCTCTTTACAATGAAATCCATTCAGACCTCTTTGTTGCTCAGGGGGACTGAAAAAAGAAAGATTTTGTATCATTCCGTTAAAGAGAGAACAACCACATTATTGCTAAAAAGTTCTGTTTTCTCTAAAGACCTTTATTGATATTTTGGCTAGGAAAAAGAGAAAATTTTCTTTTAAAAAATCCAGACACAATCAAACAAATAAAAGCCCAGCTAAGAAGGTGATATTGTATCAAAGAGAACGTACTCAACAAGAACATCTGTTGCGTAGACATTTTGGTGGCAGGGCATGGAAGGAGAAGTGGTCGTTCAGCCAAAGTCTGCTTCTTTAAAGTTTTTCTAAGAAATAGGATAAACTGAATGCACTAAATTGTACCCTTATTCCCTGTATATGCTGTTACCTCAGTTTCACTTATTATGGACAGGGCACAAGAGTTCAGCATCGAAGCTCAGTTGTTTTGTGGTCCAGTGAAATTGCCTTGACTACTCAAGAAATAACCTCAGCACTTCTCTGAAATGGGAGTCAGAATAATGAAAATGTTGGCAGCTTAACTTTAGCAGAGTTAACAAAACTAATGCTCTTTAATGTGCTAACAACAGTATGGGCAAAATCCTGCTTTTTTTTTTTTTTAAACTATATTTTCACTGACTTATGTCATTAATTTAGACACTGACCTTCTCTTTAGAGGCCAGACCCATTAGAGAACATTCAGGCACTGGAGAAAGGAGGAAAAAGAGAAATATATTGTATAGCAACCTGTTTTCTATCTAGATGCCCGCTTTAAATGGTAACCTTTATGGCTCAAAAGGAAGGCAAACAGTGAGCAAGTCAAGAGCTGCTGTGCTCCTAGTAATGCCTTTCTGGCACTGTAAGACGTAAATCCACCTGGGTCCTGATTCTTTGGCTGACAATATGCAGCTGGGGGGATGGCTGGAGGTGGACTCCTTTTAGAGGCTGGAGAGAAATAGAAGGCAGATGATCACCTGTTTTTTGTTTTGTTTTGTTTTGTTTTGTCCCAGATTTCTCTGCTGTCACTCTGTGCACAGAGTGGTCATGCCCTACTGGGACCGTGGGTCAATTGGAGAGGCGCAGGATGAGCAGCTGGGTTGTGCTGTGACTTGCCAGTTCTCACAGGTACACATGTGTCGCTGCCTCGACTCATCTTACGCTGCTGCAGAGCAGCCGGGTGGGGGGATCTGGCCCTGGTGTTGCAATATTGTGGCTGGCAGGGGAGGGAGAAGGGCCGTGCTGCAACCTCAGCCGCACAGCTTGCAAATCAGCGCTGGTTCGTGCTCAGGCAGTTTGAAGCACACGTGGAGGAGCTGAGCTCTGCTTGCTCAATGCTAAAACTTTAACAGAAACTGCTGTTTTTCTGTCACTATGTGAAAAATATAAAGCCTAATGAACTATTCCCAAAAGCACTTCATAATAATCCTTAACAGTTCTGATCGCATGAGAACAGGGAAATATTAAATATATTTAATATAGAGGAGTTAGTCTTCTGAGTTTGTCTTAAACACTGAGGCCCTAATTTATATTTTCTGTGATGTGAGCAGTAAATTTTCACTGATTCTGCTTTAGATCTGCATTGGAATATGGATATCTTATTTCAGCTTTCCTTGCCAGTACTGGAAAACCTAATACAACTGTAATTGTGTTACTGTGTGAGAATCAAACAGTTGATTTAATGCAGCAGCTTACTTTCAATCTCTGTCTTCAGTGAAATATAAAGAGTAAAATCTCTCCATCTCGAATGTGTAATGTACTGATCACCATAGCTATAAGGTCTGCATGGAAAATATTGCATAACTTGAAAACAATTGTTACAGAAAACGCGTGTGCACCATGTAACAGAAAAATCTCATTCTTAGATCTGTAGTATAAATTGTCTCTCCTAAAAGAGCAAAATAGCACAACACATCTTCCTTCGGACGTGCTTAATTGCAGTTGCTTCCTCTGACACTGTTGTGTGCCCGTGGTCTGAAAGGAAGAGAACGCTCTTCCATGCCTAACCAAAGTGGTTACACGGTTTAGTTGTGCTGTATATGGACTGGGGAGGCTTAACAGTTATTAAAAATAAGTCAGACCTAATGTAAAATAGTTGCAGTTCTTCTCAGCAAAAGACACGATGTCCAATTTGAGCAGTCTCAGTTTAACCCTGCATTGTTACTGTCTGAGGTCGAAGTATAAAAAATGGAAGAGCTGTAAAGAAGAAAAAAAAAAAAGAGAAGTGTAAGTGAAGAGAAGGAAAATGGATTTTAAACTCAGGCCTCTATCAATTTACGTTGATTCTTTATGTGCAGTTGTGGTGAGCAGTGTTTAGATGAAAGCAAAGAATGATGGTTTCTATGAAATAAGAACAACATGATAAAGTGAAAATAGAGCTTATTTGACCTCTTATTTGCCAATTCTTTGCTACATTTCCTAATACCTAGTTCTTATATTATTACATGATACAAAAGATCTTTCAGCAAGAAAAAATGGTAATTCAATGGTATTTCGTAGAATGAAAAATAAAGGCACTTGCTAAGACAAGGAAATCCAATTTTAAAATCATTTCTCACTGAGCAATTTACTTAACAGTTGGACTTCAGTGGATGTTCTGATAACAAACTACATCTGATGGGTGCTGAGGACAGACTAATCGATTACTAATACATTTGTATGGATTTTAATTTTACTGCCAGTCAAGAAGTTTGCAAATGTAAAGAAATGTAGTGTGCAGCTCAGAATGCCTTTTCTTTTTTTTAATTTAAAATATGACGGGAATTCAGAGCTTTTTTGTCTTGCACTAGTATCAACTGCAGCGATATTGCCACTAGATAGCAAGGTGACACGTGTAAATAGGAACACTGGGTCATCATGTCATTTATGCTCAGTCCTTGCCTGGAGTGCTGGCAGTTGCAGCCACTATTCGGATCTGTATTTTGAGTGGATGTGCTTTTTGTCAACTGTCTCAGAGGAATTTCAGCTCTGACTTCTGGTAGATGCATTTAGCTGTAAGATATCTCAAAATTATCTTAGTTAAACCCAAGTTGAACCATTGGAACAGGGAGATCAATTTGTTTGCTTTAATTTTTTGCTTACGGCTTAACAGTGACTGATAGCACAAAACGGACTTAGGATGCATGCCTTTGTGTAACTGAAGCAAGATAAGAAACTTCATAGTAAATGTGCAGGGCTATGTGATTCAGGAGATCAGGAAGAGAGATTTTGCAGAAAGGAAATGTTAAAAACATCACTACTGTCTGAGGGTTCATTATGGAGGATCTCTAAGGCAGGGGTCTTTATCCCCTCCATCTCAGCAGTCCAAAAAGCGAGCAGGAAAACATGAGGAGGTGGGGAATTTAAAGTATCTTCTCTGCAGGTGGCCCTTCCTGAGCTAGCAAAAAGATTGGCGACTCTCAGGACGGAGACACCCCTGCTACTCCCCTCTTTGGAGAAATAAGTGACTTTGCTTTCTACAAAATTAGGGAGAAAAATCAAGAGGAGGGAGGGATTAGTAATACTTGAAGCAAAATTATGGTTACAAACATAGCGATATGTAAAAATACCATGTTGATTTATATGTAACTATTAATCACTACGGTTAGCACTCTGCCCGGTGTGCTGAGGAAAGGCAGTGTGTTCCCGACCACATACATGCTCCTAGCAGGTCTAATACCCGGTAAAGAACTCGGTGGTCACAGTGATTCACGACATTAAAAGGCAGCTTTGGTTTATTTCATTAATTCATCTGAAAAGGGAAGGTTCTGAGTGAGAGTGACCAGAGGTGATATTTTTTGTTCTGTGGCGCAGCTCGCTAAAACGTCATTAAAAACCACTCCCCTTCCCTCCGAATGACCCAGCCAGATCTTGCCATGGCCTAATATAGTCTCTCCCTGAGACAGATACTACAGCGATGATGGTTGCTTCTCTGTGGAAGGCAGCAGTTTAAAATGTTTCAAGCTATCTAAATTCAATGAAAAACTGTATGCAAATCACAAAGTATTTTGTTAAGAATTGTTTTTCTAGTTATTCAAGGCCCTTAAAATTAAAGCAACAACAAATAAAACAAGTAATGAACAAACAGCATTATGAAAAGTTTTAAAGTCAAATGTAGCAAGCCTTAAGCACACTGTCTGAAGAGCTTGAAAGGAACAGGGCAGTACATTTACACTGTTATATATTCACATGCTCTGGAGATCAGGTGACATTTGATGGAACACTTCAGGACATGCTGTTCATATAGATAGGAATCAGAAGCCCCAAAAGTAGAATCTTTTTGAAATTTTTGCTGAAATTACAGATCCTGCTCTTTCATCACAACTCTACAGTGGAAGCAGAAGCCTTGCAAACTCTGTATTTATTTATCTACGAGATGTTCTGCAGTTTTCATTCCTATAGTATTTGAATGCTTTTCATGTGTTTTTAGATTACCCAGAACTCTCTTTCATAATGTATTCTAATAGATACTAACCTTAAATAGTAACAATAAAAAAGCTTCAGGGTTTTGCAACTGAAGGAAGGTTATTTCTTTTAGGTGGGGAACACCAAATCATCCAGAGCTTTCAGATGGCTTCACCTTTAAAACAAGCAACCCCGAGACACCGAGAAGGCTTTGGTTCTCAAGAGCTATTAGAACATAAACTAGAACTATTCACTATTTAACTGAGAGCAAATATGGAATAAGACAAAATAGAAAATTTAAAAGAAAATCTGTCCCTGCTCACTGCATTCTTGCTGGACAGGTCCTTTTCTTTTGCTATGCCTAAGAATAGGACCATTTCAGTGGCTATTCGACTTGTAGTAAGTCTGTAATGTCTGTTTCCCAGTAACCACCTTTTGTTAAGTTTCTTTCTGAACTCTGGCTCCTTAGGTGTTTAAGCTGGTTCTCTAATGCTTTTGCAGAACGTTGTGTGGAGAAAGAGCTGATGGACACAAGTTTTTTGCTAATAATAATTTACAGAGATAATGCTGTGAGGAGATAGCTCTGTGCTTCAAGATACATCGTAACCTTTAGGGAGAGCTTTTAAATTCAATTAAAAAATGACTGGCCTGGGAGTTTATAATGGACAGCTTGGTAGAGCAGGAGGGTATTTAATTTTATTTCTTGTGTACCTGAAAACTGCTGAAAGGAAGCAATTTTGTGCCAGTCCATGTAACCTTTCATTTACCTTTGAAGTTTCCAAATAAGCATCTATTGATTTAAATCCTGGCAGCCTACGGCAGGTTTTCAAACTGAATAGGGTGGGAAATTTTAAAATGTCTTAGGAATGAAGTCAAGACTTATCTTGTTAGGGAGAAGGGTTCCTTTGATGTTTACGTCTTCCTAAGTTTCCCTGTAATTAGGTACTGACAGGATGAACTTGCTAATAGAACCACTCGGTACCACAGTCGGAGTCAGCGGGCATAATCAGCTATCACGGCTTTGTGCTAGGCATTTCATGAGCGTTTAATGATAATCCAGGCAGCCAAGTGCCAGTATTGCAGACGTGTTCTCATGAGCTGTTGCGATTCTACCATAAGGCCAGTCTTCTGCCACTTGAGCTTTGGTATCCTGGATAAACACAGCCCTACCTGGTCCTTGCCTATTTTTATCATCTGTGTTATTTACTGATAGTAATTACATTTGCTCTTGTATTAGCTCAGGCTCTTGTGGTAGCCATGGGACAAGCAGGTAATCTTTGGTGGATTCCGACTTGGCCGATACGGGTAGCAAACCCTGGGAATCAGGAAGGGACAGAGGCAGCAGAAAATGAGAATAAACATCATAGTTGCATCTTTTTTCTCATTGTCAGCGTAATGCTTTGATGATCCAGGACACAAACCTCAGTGGTATGTGTGTGCTTGCAGGGAGGAGAAGGTGCATAGAGATGCACTCCTCTGCTAGGGACCAGGGCACGCTTTTACATCATCCTTTTGTCATTATCATTGTGGGGGGCTTCTCAACATCTGTTTCCTTGCTTTCACCCTCTTAGGCCGCAATGGGCCACAGCTGAAGCAAGTGTGAAGGAGGCCTTGTCCCTCGGGCAGCGCAGGTATTCTGGAAGCAATGAAATAGGGCTGGAGGTTTGGTCTAGCATTTTTCTGCTCTCTAGTTTCTCTTGTTTTACACTCAGACAGAGACCTTACAGATGGAGCTTTACCTGACTGTTTCAAAAAGCTTTATCAAGCCTTGTAGCATGACTATGTAACAGTTGACCATCTGGAGAGATGGTATATGAGCAAGCAGAAGTTACATCAAGTCAGAGAAAGGGTTGTTAGCTGCCTAATGATGTTTCCTATGGAGAGCTCGTTACAGTAGTGCTCTGGAGTCTGCATGAGCTTCATTTTCTAGGGGAGTCTGGATATTCTTGCCTAGACCTACGTTGCCTTGAATCTTTTGAACCTTTTAATGGGACAATGGTTCCCCTGCACAGTAAGGAGGCTGCGTCTAGTGATGCAAAATCAACTGCCTCCAGTTTGAACAGAGGTAGCTAGTGGTTGGCCAGGCTTCTTGAGTTTGGGACATGTGACACAAAAACATCTGAAACTGTCCAGGTTCATTCATGTTCAGGCTTCCTTGTAGCTTGAGCATCACAGAGTAGATTTTTTAGGTTTAGGATGATTAGAAAATGAATGAATATGTTGCCAGTCTCCTGAGTTATATATCTATATATATCTATATATATCTATATATATCTATATATCTATGTATATCTATATATTATAGCCAGCACTTTCCCCAAAATTATCTGAGGATGTGTGAAATGCAAAGATAATAAAAACAGTTGTCTTATTTCAGTAAGATTGTTATTTCCAGTTTCATTTAAGTGCAATATCAATCACAGTTTCTGTTTCATTGCAGAAGCTCTTCTGCAGTGATCCGGTTTTCCCCGTGAGTTCTGGTGGCTGGAAGGTCCTACACTGGCAGGACCCTAGGAACGATGGGGCTCAGGCCCCATCAGCACAACTCTTGGATCATGGACAAACATTTCAACTAAGTATGAAATCAGCAGGAAGTTAGCAATCCAACAGGAAGTTAGGCGCCTCAATACTTGGTTGTATCTGAACTTCTAAACATAGTATTATAGTATGTCTTTCCTCATTTCTTGGTTAGCTTCACATTCAGGAATGAGAGAATTTTGCTTTGATATTTAAAATAAGCTGTTTTTGACCTACAGAACATGTGCATGAAAACTGGTTTCCTATAGATTTTTGTCCATTGTCCTCTGTAATACCTCAATGGGGCAAAAACCTAACAATCCTTTTTAGATTTACATGAAGGCTGATCAGTGAGCCAGCTGCTAGCAATACTCATAGCAGCTGAATTTTACCTATTTTGCTTTCAGTGGTGACACTAATTTTGGTCTCCTTCCACATCCAGCTGCCGATTTTTTTTATAAAAGCTATGATAATATAGTCATCTTCAAGACTTAACCTCCTGAAAACTGGCCAAAGGGTTAAAGAAAGTGACCGGGGCAGAAGGAATGACAGACAGACAATCAGACAATATAATCAAAAGCATGTTATTTTCTTGGGAAACCTGCTGAAACGATTGAGTAATTTGAATATAAAACAGAAAAAATCATGAATTAGATCTCAGCAGTGCTCTGGCTCCTGGGCACTGCATCTTAAATTGCCATTTGGAAGTGCTATTTCCATAGAGAAATTTTTACGTGGCTAACAGCCAGTGTTACAGCTCTGTAGCATCTTTTCCAGGGATGGATCCACACAGAGAATCTGCAAGAATCGAGGAGGATGTGCAAGGTGCAGAATGTGCACTAGCGATTCTCAGCTCCCAGAGCACTTCAGGTGACTTTAAGGACTACCTGAATCATCGCAGGCCCCTTGTCAGAGGTGGGAATGTTGCAAAAAGCAACCTGTTTCCTCCTCCTGTACACCAAGTACTACAATATAGACAGACTCCTAAATAAATGATATAGGATGCGTAGCTATAGATTATAGCCACACACACTAATGGATTTAAAAAAAAAAAAAACATGTTGGTCACGTGTATTTCTGTAGTCATTTTATAGGTCTCCCTCTGTTCATGAATGTTCCTCTTATGTTATTGTTGGAAGAACAAACTTCTCAAAGTGGATCATCGTAAGAATGGAATGTATCCAGTGACCACGTAAGTAGGAAGAATTCTCTCTTTGCTGCCAGAACCGTTTTATAGCAGCTGTGATCAAGAAGTGTCTTCTGTGCATTTATTTGTTTGTTCTCCAGTATTATATTTAATATTAAGAGACACTCTGCTAATCTCTTTTCATGTAGCCCAATATTTTTCCAATTGAGAGTAGGCAGAGAAGAAAAGGTCAGAAAGAGCAGCCTGCTTTCTTCAGCACAGATAGTACAGCCTTGCACATTGTCAGATGTTTCACCTAACCTTGCTGCCTCAGTGTAGACACAGTATCAGCAACCAGATGTGTTTCCTGATACAGGAATCAACATATACTGCTTATGTTACTTCTTACATAGAGTGTGCTCTTTGGAAAGTATTACTCTGTATTTTTGCTGTGAGAGGATTTGTGCTTTAACCATATTACCAAAAGTTGGGGAACCAGGCTTTTTCCCCTGGTAGTATCATGGATTTCTGGTATGCCAGCAGCAAAGTTGCCAGAGTACTTTGTGCATGGCTCCCACTCCCCCACCCCCATAAAACATTGCTCAGAAGGTGAAAATAGGAGAAAGGCTCTCTGGCTGTTAGCAGATGCACACTATAGTCATCATTGCATGGAGGCCTGAAGATATTTCCTCCTTCCCTGAATCATATTACCTGATCAATGACAAAATGCTGGTGCGGTCTATGGCATTACATATGGCATTACAGCTCAAGGCAGAGACTGTGCCTATAGCATACTGTCTGCTAAAGAGCTTGGGGATCAGACAACAAACCGGATAGGAAGATACATCGTTACATCACTGTATTTTGAGGCGACAGAAACCTTCTGACCTGCTTTGGCCAAATGTCGGGGGAACTAGAAGCGCTTGCTTGGTCAGGGGAAAAGCTTTAGTGCCCCTGATCTTCGTCAGATCACATCAGATATGGTCCTGAGAACTACTGGGAAAGCTATCTGGGAACAACAGGCAGGAAGACTTGACCAGTGGTTATACAAGATGATTAGGGTTAAGGGGAATTAGGTTTGCTGAAAATTTCATATGATAGGGGTTTTGAATGCGTGAATAAAATGCGCTAATGGGAGAGACGCTTTAAACAGCACCAGCTAGAAAGACAAGTTGTATTGAAGCTGCAGCAGCACCTACCTGCAGTGTTGCACAGCTCTGCATCTGTTCTTGAGCTGGCTTCGAGGAGGTCTAATAATTCATGAACTTCCTGACAGGGTCATCACAGTGTTTGCTGTATGCCCATGTGAATTCCCACGTAGGCTAAATAAGGAAGGGGCACAGACATTTGGAGAGGAGGAGTTTCTGATGGCTATTCCCCTTTGCAAAACCTGTGTGGGAATGCCAAGGGCATCCTGTGTCTCACAGGACTCAGTCTGCATGAGCAGGGGACTAAGGAGCTGAGGCAGGCGGACACACCAGGCAAGAGTAAAGGTGCCGCCTCTGGGAAGTCGGGTAAGTCAGCTAGAGATGACCAGGTAAGTCAGATGAGGACTCCAGGCAGAAGGATCTACAGTGAAATTTGAGACAGCAGTATCTCGGGTACGGCAGATTTGCCTGCAGGCTGGGTTAGGATATGTCTTTCTTTTATGCTGTGCCAAGTTCCTACAGTGAAGTTCAAGCAACGCTTTGCTTTACAAAGGCAGTGTAGGGCCTCCTCCTCCTCCACTACGGAGCAGAGCAGAGTGCCTGCTGGTCCTGAGTCCCACAGGATCCCAGCCAGAAGCTGCCAGCCAAACTCCAGGAAGCTGCCAATGAGCGTGGTTGTTACCCCCTGGTTCTGGAAGAGTTTTCATGCCTCGGTGGAAGCATGACAGGAGCTTTGGCCAAAAGCGGAGGACCATAAATGAATAGCCTAGTACTTGTGGGATCAAAGAACATTTCAAATACTTTCTTATCCTTCTAGGACAGAAGAGTCTTAGCTGGGGATATAGTAAATAGAGACTGATATGCAGGATACTCACAGAAGCAGGTACTGCTCTGTGATATCGGTCATTCAGAACCAGCTTTTGTTCTAAATTTTTAAAGCCTTATATGGTAGATGGTTTCCTTCTGCCCTCCCCTTGCCTTCCTGTCATTGCTGGATGTCTCCCAGTGCATGGTGGTGTAACCAAGGACCAACCAGCTTCCTTCCCTTTCACCGCCCAGCTGCAGCCTACAGTTCTTTTCTACCTGAACGTGTTGAAGCATACGCACCTAACACAGAGGGGGGGGTCCTCTCCAGCCCTCGTCTGCTATCCATTTGTCATACAGAAACAGTAAGTAAGTGACACAAGGCATTTTTTCAAAAAATGTAACCCATTGTTATAAACAGCTATTTTGGTTTTGCATGACTTCAGTACTATTTCATCATTAGCGATATTCCTAGAGAAGCCTGGATATTAAGGAGAAGCCCATACTTGCAGAAGTGGAGTAAACCACAAGAACAAAAGCTCATGTGATTGATTATAAGGAGTGCTTTAATACTAAAGTGCATTAAAAGCCAGAGTACTCCAGATGCTTGTCAGGCTGAGAAAAATGCAACAGCACTGGTTAGACGGAGAAGGTAAGTGGTCACAGCTCAAAATTGTACCTCATGAGCCTCCCTTTAAAAGTGATGAGCTATGTGATCTTACACATGCACAAATGTTTCTTGTCCAATTCACAGCGGGTGGTGGGTTTATTTGGTATGATTAGATCTAATCACCTAATACATGTAGGGTATATGCAAGGGGCAGATTTCAAGCAATTTGCAAAGGTAAGGCTACAGGGAAGACTTACAGAAGAGCATGATTAGATGCTGACTAGAAAGCATTTCATTTACTGCAAGCGCTTAAAAAAACAGAAATACAGGTGGAACAGGATATAATTGCCGCAAGTATTTTAAAACCACCAAATCTCTTTTATGATGACTACTCTGCATTTAGCAAGGTAACAGAACTGTCTGCTGGAAGGAGAAAGATGTAAAACTTGTTTCTTATGTCTCTCGTGTAACGCCTTAAGAACAAAGCTGACTGTCTGGGGAGGCAAACGCAGAAGACAAAGCAATGCAAGTCACAAGCACAGAAATGCTGACCAGCCTGTTGACATTTAAATCTTGTCATTTTGTTTCACTCCTCTTCCCTATATTTTAAGAGCTGCTTTTGTTCTTTTGCAGGAGGAGAAGTCCCACTAAAGAGCCTGTCACATGCTGCAGCGTTTTAAGAATATGCCCAGCCCTATTCTGCAAAGCAAACCGGAAACTTGTAACAGCACTGCAGATTAAATAAGAACATTGCCTAAGGTTGAGTTGCTAATGAGAGCTACTCTTTTTGTTTTTCTACTTGGTTATTCTTAATAGGAAAACCAGGTAATTGAGAGCAAGAGTTTCAAGACCGAGCAGTATATTCACATCCAGTGACTGGCAGCTAATCTGCCTCTGCAAACGCAGTGGAGACAGGCTCCCTCTGTATGGCCAACGCTCTAAATCATTCTTGGGAGAGGTGCAAAGTACTCAAAGCTTGCTGGTCCGAATGCTCAAATTTGTACTCTGTCACTCTTGTCACATTCACTAATGTATTTTCTATCAAAGATAAGAGATCAGAAGCATTTGTATTGACTGTTATGTCTTTCAGGACACGTATGGTAACAGGTCTGGATTTGTTTCTAGGCTTTTGTTTTGGTTTTTGCTTAGGCAGATCTTAGAAGAGGAAGAATAGGACTTTTGTCATGGGGAAACTATTCCTGGCCAAGAAATCTGTGAGGAAGTACTTCAATATTCTGATTACTAGTTAGCCTGCCTTAAAAATTCCTTTTCCTTCCTTCCACGAGGGTACCCTTTCAATAGCCAGTTATGTTATGCCACAGCCTTTGCTTTCACCAAGCAACGGTACTCAACTCTTTAATTTCCTCCTAGATCCTTGTTTCCAACCCTCAGTCATTTTGGTTGCTCTCAAAATTTCCTTTTACCTATCAAGCAGCTGACAGCAACAGTGAGCACTGCTGAATTGGACACTGAATGAGATTCCCACATCTCAAAATACATTTTACTGACCACACCCACTGAGGGCTCATATCATTTATTGTCAATATCTTTTAACTGTACAGTTTTCTCAGTCTCTTTGAACACTAGTAGCATACATTTTTCTTTCAGCTCCTGGCTTGTATTAGGTCAAACACAATTAGATATCTACTTATAATGTCTAAATAGAACCTAGAGCTTTTCTCCCCAGTTATTGTCCAGGAAAATGCCAAGTTACAGTTTCTCTCTATCCTCTCTGCACTTAAGATATAGGAGGTGAACTATAAACAAACAGCATTCACTCACTTGTCAACATTCTTAACTAATCTCTATCCTAATCATGATAAAGTAAACATCTGACACCTCTCAAATAGCTGTATCAAACGCTTTAGTAAAAGCCAAACATCCTCTGGAATCCCCTAACTGTCACAAATAACATCTCTGCTTGCTAAAGTATATTATTTCTCCAGTCTCTTGGCACATCCCTAATGCTCTATCACATATAAATAATTGTCAGTAGTATAGTAAGTTCATTAGCTAACTGTCTTACTGACCCATAAGGCAAATTATCTGGACTCCCACTGTGCTATAGTAGGATCGTATTTCAGATGTATTTTATTTGCCTTTTATCAATAACTGCATTACATCCTCATTGGTTTTTCAACTGTTATCTCATTTCAACTACTTGTTTTAAATTGATTTCCACCATTTCAAGAGTTATCAATCTCATTTTAGTGCTCCTTTATTAATAGACCTCTTACATTCCTTTTCCCTAGACGTGTTTGTGAAAGCTTTTATTTCCCTTATCCTTCTGGCTGTTAATTCATTACTCTTTGATGCCCTTAGCTTAATTCTCTGAGGCTTAAATCTAAGCATTTCATGTTTGCAGTCCTCCTTCCTTCTTTCAGTGTAAAGCCACCTCACCTCTGACTTTCAGCTGCATATAGTAAAATTACACAGCACATTGCTACCACAATGCTTAACTTTTATTACAAAACTGTAACAATTTCTAGGGCTCTTGTTTGTCCTTCTCTGTTAATAGCTCACATACTGAGATCTCTCACTGCTGCTAGTATCATGTGGGTGAATAAGAGCAGAGAAAAATCCCATTTGTTACATACCAGGGCTGTTCCTCTGCTTGGGCAGTGGAGGATTTTTCTCCTGCCTATGCCCAGACTCTAGCGCTACTGTCTGAGGATTAAACCGTGATCTCCTAGAAACCAAACTTCAAATCATTCTTCAAATTAGTTGTTTGTACCACACCACAGGAATTTCAGTGACTCATAAATCCTGTTATTTCAAAGTAAGGGAAGTACTTGAAAATATCACATGGAGCCAGGCTACAGCTTGAATGTTCTTGCCTATTTTGCACACGAAGGTCTCCTGCTAATCATGACCTATTACAGCTCTTTCCTTGGATTTTCACCTCATGTTTCCTGTTCCAAAATGAGGTGCAGTAAGTGAGATCTGTGAGTCTCATGCTATCCTATATGCATTTTCATATGCCAGAACATGCTTTTATGACTTTCTGGAGGGCAGCCATATACCAAACAAAAAAGCAGTTGCAAAAAGGAAACATTAAGAAAATGAAAGGGGTGTAGCTAGAACAAGGATATTCTATTGCTTTCTTTGTACTCACAACCGACCTTGCTATCAAATACAGCAAAGGCAGAATAGGATGAACAGCTAAGAAAGTAATACAGTGCAACTATTGGAAAAGATTGCTTTGATCTACTAACAAGTTGTTGCTTATTTTCGGCAGTTTACTAAGCCCATTATAGTAGTACTATTTCTTTCTATTCCGGCCTTATCTCCTCTTCTGCAGCCAAATATACTGCTTGCCTGTTGCTAGCTAGGCCGTATCACCAATTCTAGTCTCACACTGCTTTCTGCCGTCTTTTTAAATGCTCAGAGGCCCATTTGGGATAAAGCACCCAGCCTTAGAACCTGCTTAACAGTCATTTTTTGATATTGCCTTCAGGGTGAGAAGATCTGAAAAGAAACATCGGTTTAAAAAAAGTTGCTCAAAAATGAATTTTTATTTATTCTGTCATCTAAATCAGAAATATCTCCCTTAACCTTTCTATTTACATTTACTATGGCAAAGTGACTTAATACTTCAAAATTCCCTTCTCCCCTGAGATCTCTGTAGGTTAGAATGATGTTTGAAAACATCTAGCCAATGTTGATAATTTGGCTACGTGCAGTAGGTTATTCAGATTTGTCAGGGTCCTACAATTACTTAAAGCAAAAGCATTTCCACCATAAAAGGCTCTTGAGCATTACAGGGCCTTGAAAGGTCTTAGCGCAGCTTAGCAGCAACAGCCTGCTGCGATATCCTAAGAATGACTAAAGGTTTTAGATAGCTCATCATTTAAGTTCCAACAGTAAGCTCCTTTAAGCTCTTACGTAGCACAGCAGCAGCATTCAGGTACAGAAGATTAAAAATCTTCAAGTGGCCTTGTGTGTATACAGACACTTCAACTTAGTACAGGTGGCTTAATCATTTATCAGATGTAGCCTATCTGTAACTGCTACTTAAAGCATTCCTCTTTTTACTGAAGTAGCCATTTAAGAGGATGAACATTATGAGACAAAGACTAAGTTGAAAGCACAGGTGACTTTAAAATTATTACTACCTTAAATGGAAGACAATCATCCAGTCTTCTAAAACATGCCAGGGATCTTCAAGGTTAAAAAAGGCCTCATTTTATACCATTAGCCCAGAATATAACCTCGCCATGCTAGAATGCCGATTTAATTTAAAAAAAAGTTTACTGGAACTTTTTCGTAAACTTGTAGCTTTCTGATTCAATTTGGTTTGAGAACCACTCAGTCTTCATAAACGAAACACAGGAAGGGGTAGAGCAGGTAATAGAATGAGTCCAGGCAGTTACGGAATTCATTTGACAAGCCACGAACACTTTTTGTTACTTTAAATAGTAAGATTTTACAAAACTGAGTTTAATAACTGCTCTGAAGATGGGGGTTTTCCAGAACTACACTGGCATAACTGATTTTGCTATGTTCCTCAGTTTCTCCATGCCAGAACCCAAGTAACTGGCATAAACAATCCAGAGTTAAGGGAGCCCTAAACACGTACACATGTCTTAATTTGTACGAGTCTCAGTACTACTCCAGAGTCTCCACTTGGGAAAACAGATTTCATAAGTCTTAAACAGAACTCCAGGCCTATGTATCAGTATTTATTTTGTGGGTTATACAAAGCCTGTACAGGGTCATTAACAATAACAAAAAACAGATGCCTTATTTCATCTACAAAACAATCACCAGAAAAATCCACACAAGCAACCCAGTATTGTAAGATAACATACATAAGTTTCTGGTGAATATACACTGAGCCTTACATGATGTAAGGTATCTGAATTTCTGTTAAGCCTGCAGCATGCCTGCCCATTGTCTGTCATCTTGAGTTCACATCCTGGACATTAAATTCATTCTCACTATTTAAGCAAACCATCTTCCAGTATGCTATAGACCTTTGTTAGGGAGCACATTTATAGTGCAGTTTTAGGTATGATCATAGGCCCATAGCAAGAACTAAAATGCTATCTTCAACTGTTCAAAGAAACAGTAAATCTATATATATTTACCCCAGAGTAAGCTTTTTCTTTCCTCTTAAATATGAGGTTCAGTAATTTAAAACCATTAAAGGAAGGGCCTGGTCAAGAACAAATGTTCTTGTCACGCTGACTCCATTACCTCATTCTGGAAAATTTCTGATCACTGCTTATAGCATCTTGGCAAAATACATACCTTAAGATCATTAACTCAGTAAAGCTATTGGCAATATATGCAGCCATCAACAAAACTGTATCAATTCACATAAATGTAATAAAACTTTGTAAGGAACTAACTAACGTGTCAAAACAGCAAACTGCAAGTTTCTTGTTAGCCAAATGCTTTTAAAAACGTCCCCCTAAACTGTTATTATATTAATGTATGCGTTATAACCTCAAGCAGAACAAACAAAAGCTGAACTGCATCAGCTGGGAAAGGGAACTGACTCCAGCATCACAGAAGCACATAACTAGGTGCAGACCATACAGAAGTCTGCTGTGTCCACTGACAACAGTTGTCAAAGGCTGCATGAAACCTCTTAGTCTTAGTGAAAGACATAAGGCAAGGTGGCCCAAAACAGCTTTACATTGTATCCACTTCTTTCTAGATCAGTATGCTGTGAATACATTACCAAAGTGTTCCTACTTTTGACAAAAGGTTTTTGCTTTAACATTCTTTTTAACCATAATGTCACAGTACAGAAGGGAACTTTTACTACAAAATTTTATTTTCAATAGTGCATTTCTTGGATTTAAAAAGTTCATTCCAAAACAAACAAGGAAAAGTTAAATACAGTGTTGAAACATTTGCATTTGTGAATTTATTACTGAAGAAAACTTAGAGAGGAAATGAAATTTTAACTCACAAGGAGGCACTTTAATTCATTACTTATCCCCAAAATTGTGTATTTAAGGTGTCATAGAACAATTACAAAAAATAAACCTGTATAAGAATGTCCTAATTTCAGAATAAATATTTAAGTCTTAAACATTTAAAAGTTCTAGTGGTGGTGGCTTAAGAGGAATCTTTCCCATTGTGAACTTTTTTGCTTCAAATTGTTTCAATTCTTCAGCTGATAGTTCCATCTTTGGTGTAAATAACTTTTCTGATGTAATACTGTTTGTGACTGTAGAAGGCGCTGATGTTACACTTTGTCCAGGGGTGCTGGCAGTCTGTCCAAATGAAGTATTACTTGAACGTGAAGGAGAAGCTGCTACTGCTGCATTAAAAGCTCCGAAGGCTGTAAGTGGGGTGGTGCTTGAAGAGTTCACAGCAGAAGAATTGCCAAACCCTGAAAACCCAGAAGTTCCAAAAACGCTAGTTGTTTCAGAAGTTTTAAACGAGAAGGAGGCTGCAGATGGAGTTGACTGACTGCCAAAACCAAGAGAACGGGATACACTAGGGGAGGACATCACACCAAATGCAGGAGGCTCACGGCCAGCAGAAGAGCTCCCAAAAGCAGGGGCGTTTCCAGATGATGCACTGACAAGACCAGAACTTGTTTTAAAGGAGAAATTGCTAGCACTGTTACTGCTGCTGCTGCTCACAGGAAAGCCTGCAATTATAAAATTTAGAAAGACTTTCAGAACGGGCACAGCACACCTGCAATACTAAAACATTGTTGTATTCAAATATCACAGAAGAAAAAGAGACCTCAAAAAATATTTAACTGTCGGTTCTTAATGCAAAAACTTACTTGACAACCCAAAGCTTGATGTTTGCTGTCCTCCAAATCCAAATGAAGGCAATGGTTGACTGACCACATTCTTCAGCTCAGATAGCTTAAAAAAATCCAAATATATAAATGAAAACTAATATTCTAAAGCAGGGAAGTGTCTTTCAAAAAATACTCGAAACAAGAATACCTCTTAAGAGCTCTGCTTCTAATCTCTTAACTATTTTACTCTGTATTCTATCTCTCTACTTATGCCACTGCTTTGGCTCCTTTTCTCTCACCTCAGCATATCTAACCTTCTGTGCAAATCCCACTTCTTCACCTTCAACACTGAACATATCAAGAGGCGTGAGCATAAACTTGAACGCACTTCATGCAGACTCCACTTTAAATCAATTTATTCTGTCTCCCTGATTATTTAATACTGGCTTCCAACTGTTTTTGAGCATTCTCTTGCTGAAATACCTAGATTTAGAAAACAATTGCAGGTTTTCCCAGAATATCTACCCTTAATGCCTTCAAATTTTTTCCAAACACACTGTTCCTCCCTCAGCTATATAACCATTTCTCTTTTTAGCATTACAGAAATGCTCTAAGTGATCCTATTTATTTTAAGATGGCCAGCACAATTCTGTCTGGTCTGCTGATTATCCCTGAGAGAAGTCAACACTGGACTGGAGATGTGCATCTTAATATACACGTACACAACCTGCTCTCAACCTTAAGCTACTGCTACTTCCATGTGGCTTGCAATGACAAAGTTTTCCAAGCCTGGGATCCAGCTGCTGCCTTG
Organism: Struthio camelus; assembly: GCF_040807025.1. Lineage (NCBI taxonomy): Eukaryota > Metazoa > Chordata > Aves > Struthioniformes > Struthionidae > Struthio > Struthio camelus. The sequence goes on along the minus strand of NC_090943.1, from coordinate 37,348,002 downwards.
CTAACGTGGATCTATCTGGATTCGCTACCTTCCTTAGATAACTAAGAGAATTTTTTAATACAATTCGCATACAATGCCCTGATTTCTTGATTCCAGAGGGAGATGAATATAAGACCCAAAACTCTGTTCATAGACTTCCATGTTCATCTGACTCGGGTACTGCGGAAGTATTCAGTCACATTTCTATCATCTAAAAAACTATACAGAAGTAGAGACGGGGCACTTTTCAAACTGCAGGCATCATTCTCTTATGTAATTGCTCCTTCCACCCTTTCTGATTTCTATAATGTTCCCAGGTGCGTTTTAAGATTACTATCAAGAGGTCTTCATGCTGGCAGTCAGCCAGACACTTTCATGCCCACTGTTCCTCATGGCAGTAGTGCCAGAAGATAACACATCACAGTAGAGATTTTTCAGAACAGTGCATATATCTGAATCTGGGAATCAAACCCTTTGACAGTGCCTGAAGTTTCTGCGGAACTTTTAAAAGATCTCCACACTAAGAACAAGGTGGCCTATTACAACTATCATGTCTTAATTTCATTAACAGTCTCTGTAAAAGAAATTAACCTTGGCACTTGCAGCACATTTGCAACAAAAGATGAATCTAAGGGAAACATTCATCCAAGATTAAGAGAAAATGACACCAAAAACATTTTACTTTTCAGTAATACTTACCAATGCTGCTCTTGTTGATGCGCTCAAAGTTTTTAACTCAAGCAGCCTGTTTTTCCATTGTTTCACTAACTGTTGGACAGAATTTATCTGAAGAGGGGGATAGACAAGTATGCTCTTATTATTGGCGAAGACTTAAAAATAGACCTAGAGTGATCTAGCAAATAAACTGAAAATAGATTTTTAGAATTAGAAGAGAAATCTTCATTAAGCCAAAGAGGTTTCCTGAAATTTCAAGCTGAGGATCTCAAATTTTTGTTATTAATCCAGGATTCCTTCAATTCTCTTACAATTGCTCTTACATCAACTTTTATTAATGTATAGACCAGAAAGTGTAAAAAAACTTGTCCTGGAGCTTTCTAAATATAAGCTCTACCACTATCTGAATTAGGTGCTTGAAAAAAATATCAAAGGGGAATTTCAGGCTCTAAGTATATAAGAATAAACTCTTCAATCCTTGTTTTCTTTCTGGCCTGTCCAGTTAGACATTCACTCAAGTTGAAATCCTTGGACTTTCCTTAGTTTCTCTCACATTTTCAGAAAGAATATCCACGTTCAAAACACAATAATTGAGAACAATTTAAACAGTATCACCCCAAAATACTCAGCTTTGAAAAAAATTAACTTAATTTAAATCAGTCCCTCTAATGAGATGCAACAGACTACTGCACAGAACATACACAGCCATAAATAGTACCTGTGTCTTGATAACTGTGATTAAAGTATTAGATGGGAGGTTGGAAATTCACTAAATAACTTATTTTTCAGTACTTTAAAACTTGAATTTCCTATATTTACAATTATGGAAACCTTATTTTAAGTTCAGCCTAACTGAAATTCTCCTCAAAAACGGACAAAGTAAGGAAAGCATCTGATGTGCCAAATGCCTGCAAGACTGGAACGCTTAATCTTTTTGTAACTAGATTTCTTAACCTTTCAAAAGGGTCTCACACTGCAAACGTCAATAATTCTTTTGTGTCTAGTTACACGCTGGAAGATCATGTTGTCTGATATCATTTCTTATACAACAGACTTGAGGATTTAGATTTTGACCAATTTATGAATGGAAACACATGCTTTGGATAAGATACGTTGTACTTACATATTTTGTATCATACAGTTATCATCTATACACTGAAACTTTCATAAACTTGCATTCAAGTATTCAGTGATGCCATAAATGCTTTTTTAGCAGCTAGCAGTAGTGTATTGTTTACTCTTTTCAGTTTATTTTTCTAATTGAAGTTTTCTAAAAAAAAAAAAAAAAAAAAGCATCAACTCTATACGAAGAGCAGATGTTAGCATAATATGTTGCCAAGTTGAAAAAAGTGACTGCTCAAAAACATTTTAGAGTAAAATATTTACAAAATTAAGGAGATGTATTTTGAACAATTGCTTCAAAAAACTTGATTAAATATTCAAACAAAAAAGTTATGACAGAATTTTTCATTTTCAGATAGAAGAAAAGATACGGTCTGGCAACTCAGCTTTGTCACTGACTTGCTTCAGATTGTTTTATTAACAGTGTTTCTGCTGTCTCCAAGTTTCCTTCTGACTCAAAAAAAATGCAGTTCTGGTGCTTATAAGCACATGAAATGAGTAGTGACAACAGCATTTCCTTCTGTAATACAGAACCAAAAGAAAGAGGAAAGAGTCAAAGTAGCTTGAATTAGTTTGTACTTTCAGGACATAGTAATGCAGATGGATACAAAATTGGGTTTTAATTCTATCTTGTGAAATTCAGGACTGAAGAAATAACTACAAGCTACTTCAAATGGAATCATCAGCTGGTTTAACCTATTACTAGACTAGACGTTAGGTTTGAAATTTGCCAGAATCCATAGAATAAATTACTTTGCTGTTACAACTTGTTTAAAGCATCAGCCAATACAGTTAGTGAGGACTGCATCCTTTGAAAGAACAAAGGATACTTCCTAACAGGAACTCAGTCTGTTCTATACCACGTGCTTGTGACAGAGCTGTCACCCAGTTCCAGAAGTGTAACCTTGGTGTCCAACGTGGAGTCATTTGGCAGACAGGATCTAAAACTCATACAATTTGCTAAAATACACATCTGTTTCGATTTTGTCATTTTCACCAGCCAAACCACTGCTCTGCAGTCTGGTCAATTTGATAAACCTAATGTATGCTTAGGAATTACTTTTCCCAAAGAATGCAAGACTATGGAGAGATTCTAAAAATGATTCATTCTCCTTCTCAACCCCAAGAAGTCTGTACTGTAGAAAAGGCTGCTTTCAGCAACGACGGTCAGCATAGTGACTGCATTCAGTCATACTATCGTTACTTTAGCCTACTGGGTTTAATTTCATGGCATCTGTCTAATACCTTAACTCCTTTCAGGACATACCATTCACTATGCTAGTTTTGTTGATATCGATAGGCCTATAAAGAAGCAAAAATATATATATATATTGAAATATAAAAATACATGTTACTTTTCTATAAATATACATATACTTCTTCAGAAGTAACAGCTTTTTTCAGCACTAATTCCCTCTAATAAGGGTATGTAAAAAAAAGTAAAATAAATCTCCCCAGTAGTACACTTAAAGCACTATATATCCAGTTGTACTAACAATAAAACTAACAGCATGAAAAGCATTAAAGTTCTGAGCCAGGACTCAAATGACTTACACAAGTAATGCACAAGATCAGGAGCCAGAATAAGAAAATGAATGTCTAGATTGATAAAGACCATACATTTTACTGAGATTAGCTAAAACTCTACTCCCACCACTCTTCGGGGAAACTGAGGCATCAACATATTTAGGGATCCAATTTTAGAAACCCAGACCTGACAGTTTCAGCCTTTGATCTCAGAGAGGAATAGGAAATTATGGTAGAGCATTCTGACTGGCAGCTATTTTTTTTCTATTTGGGGCGCATGAATTTAAAAATATTTTGGCATTCTGATCATTGCCTAGAGTTTGGTGAGGTAATCAAATGAGTCAGAGTTGCCACATGAAAAATACTAAACAGTCTTATATTGAAACGTTCATGTAAAAGATTCGGTATTTCTAAAATACTTACATAGTTCTGAATGTTATTGTTTGCTCTGCAGTTGTAAAACTCCAGACGCAACTCTTCTGGCGAGAAATCTGGAAAACCTGAAAGGAGAGGAATAATCAAAAACCTCAAAGAAAAGGCACTACTATTTCCAATGGCCCTCTATAGAGTTACAAAGAAATGAGCCTTAATACATCATTTGTAGTAAGTCAGTTATACACCTGGAGACACAAAAAGAATGCAGAACTTCAAAGATGTGAACGTTCAAAATGAATTTCTCAGAACCCAATGTTCCTTCCTTTCACCTCATAAGGCAAGTGATCAGCTTGCAAACAGTTCCATATAGGTGTAACAACACTGACAAGTATGAGACGCTGCTTACGTGGAAGAAGTTGCAAGTTTGTAGTCTCAGATAAAGATCTGTTTTATGTTGCTGTTGTTTTCAGACAAGTGCCTAGCGTTCTTCTGGCCTCTAAAATAAAGTCAGCCTTACACACAACAAACATTCTAACCAACAGCAGGGTATGGTAATACTAAAAAAAAAATTGCTAACCTGAGATATTAGGCTTTTCTTTCATAGGTGAGTAAGATGAAAACATCCATTGTCCTGAAGATTCCCAAATTTCCACGTCTTTCACTATGCCTTCACTGGAAATCAGAAAAAAAAAAAAAAAAGAGTGGAAATTATACAGCCAAAATGAAACGCAAAAAGCAATCACCTAGTTTGAATACAAGGTCAGATTCAAATATCTGAAACCATGAAAATTAACGAAATGTGACACTATTCAGGATGAACAATGTAAGTACTTGGTTCTTTGTGGAAAGAAAGCTTTTTTCAATGCTTTTCAAAATGCCCCTTCAAAATATTTTACTTTATCATCTGACTACAAAGTAAATTAAATCAGATCTTAAAAAATCCCCAACAGTATTTTTGAATGCCAGAATGGCATATGCTCTCATAAGATTTTCCCTGAAGCTGCAGATCACAATACAACTTTGAAACCTTCTCAGTACTAGAAGATTTTACACATATGAATGAATATACATAGAAAAGAAAAAGAAGGAAAGTGTTCCACATCAGTTTTTGGAAAAGAATCAAGAGCAAAAATCCAGACATGGCAGAAGCAGAGAAACAGAAGCTACATCAGAAGTAAAACCACAACAAAACAGTTAAAAGGGGAAAACGATAGTGCAAAAGCATAAATATTTTTATGCTACTATTTTTATTAAAAATATTTTAATAATATTTTTGCTACTCTTTCAGATGTTTGTTAACACACTATACATTCACATTTGGGAAGCTGAATAACTATTCAGTTAAGTACCTTATCAATGTACTCTTAAAAAGAAGGAAGGGGCTAGGGCTGCTCATTATCCTGGCTTCCACAAACCTTGTTGCTTTAGGAAATCACACTGCTTGCTTGCTTCTCATCACCTGCCCTGTAATTGCCCTGAGTCTGCCAGTCATCTTACACTAACTCTGACATACATGCACATGAAACCAGGTTTCTCCAGGTTTGCTATTGATGAAATAATTTGTTACCTTAAGGGTCAGGAAAACTAAGCCAAAGAGTTCATTTTTTCCAATAACTTTTTTTTAAATGGTTGAAATGCTGATTTAGGGGCCCTGACCCTTTTATTTCAAGTACTGAACTCTTAATTTCTCCTTCCTTATCCTCCTACACGCAACTTAGGATAGTAGAAAGGCATTATGGTATTAATCTAGCCACCCAACCCCAGCTTTTCTGGTTCCAAACAAGGACCTCTTTCTTCCCATGCCATCATAACTCAGAGAACTAAATGAACTAGTGTTTTTTTTTATGTTTTTCTCTACATGTCCCAGCTTCCCTCTTCATGATCACCTCCTCTACTTTATCGCTAGTAAGCCAATAAGCTTTTAAAACGCTCATTCTAAATGCTTTCAATTAGCCACTCAGAGAGACAAGACTGTAACTTACAGAAGTTTCTCCTCTTCATCTTTATAGCCATCATCAATATTCTGACTGGTCGTTAATGCAGAGAACCTGTTCTGTGAAAAGTCTACATTTCTACTGCCACTGCCTGATGATCCAAAATCAGACGATCCAAAAAGTCCTCTTGCGTGATCTTTGCTGCCACCCCATGCATTAGATTTAAAGGTGGAGGGTTGAATAACATTAGTGTATCTCTGGTTACTGGCACCCCATCCTCCTACTCCTCTGGTAGTACCTTCCAACGAAAAACAGCATTAAATCATTTAAGATATTAAACAACATTCACAACAATAACAACAACTGTAAGTTAACTATTCTCATAGTGTCAATAAAAAGTTAAAAAAGAAAATCTCAAAAGACTGAGTTAATTAGGGTAGACCAAACGCATGCTCTCATCACACACGTGACTATGCCAACAAAAGAAAAAACTTGCTGGGGCTATTGCAGAAAAGAGTTTGTTTCAGTTTGGCTTATGTTGTTCCCACAAAGTAACTAGCCCAGGAGAAAAAAATAAAATTTAACTCACAGTATATTTACACTAAGCTATGGCAGTAGCTCTGTTGCATGAAAAGACCTCCAAAGTTAAGACCTTCCGTTTCATTTGTGCGCATTACAAACTCAGAACCTCCTTCAGCAGGTACACGAGCAACTGCAGTTGTGTTATTGCCTTGCCATAACCACAACTATCTGTCCAACAGCATTTCTCGTCACGTCACTCACGCATCAAAGGCTTCCAAAGAACCAAATCGAATTAGAACCAAAACAATCTTAAAAGCGACAGATGCAGGTGCCTAAAATTTGCCTCTTACAGATAACAGTCAATAATTACTCTCGTGTTTTCTCCGTTGACGTAGCACGTTTAACGGCACCTTCTTCAGAACCCACCGCCCCTAACCTGGAGCCAAGCCAAGGCAGGAGACACAGGAGCTCGAGTCAGCGCAGCTCCTTTGCTCTGGGGGTGCTGAGCCCCAGGGCAGCTCCCGAGGGCCCGGCTCCCGCCCCGCTGCTCGCCCCGGCCGCGCGCCTCCCCCCGGTGCTCGACGCTGTACAGGCAGCCACAGGGCCCCGCTCCCCACCACGGGCAGGCCCGAGGCGGGCGGCTCCGGCAGGGCTGCGCCGGGGGCTCGGCCCCCAGGGCGCCGGGCAGGCAGGTACCTTGGGAGGGCGACGCAGGGAGCCCGGAGCGCCCGCCGCCGCCGCCGCCGCCGCCGCCGCGGGGATGCTCGTTCCAGCACCTGTCGCCGAAGCGGCAGCGGCCCTGCAGGAAATACTGACAGATGGCCATGGCGGCCGCCGCCAACCGCCCTCGCCGCGCGGCAGTGACGTCGCGGGCAGGCGCAACACAGCCAGGCGGCACCCACGCGGCGGGGAGGTGGCGCTGGTGCGGTGGCCCCGCCCCCCCCGCCCGGCTGTGGAAGGGGCTGCCCGCGGAGCGCCGCCCCTCAGCGGCGCGCACCGCACCGTGCCCCGCCCCCCGCCCAACGGTCGCCGCCGGAGCGAGGCAGCGCAGTGCGGCTAACGGCACTAACGGCACCTGGGCACCCAGGAGAGAATAAAGGCGCCCAGCCGTGCTGTAGGGCTGCCTTGGTTACGAGGTGAGGTTTTAAGACTCGAGTAGAAAGGGTGACAAAGAGGTCCTGCTGGATAAGCCATTAAACATGCTGCCAGTGCTAGCCAAGAAAAAAAAAAGTCATTTATTGATCAAAGTGTACCGAGTCACAAGCCTCACTGAGGTATTTCGCTTCACCTTGCATCATAAGCTTCAAAGAAGTGTTTCGTATACTGAGCCAAGTCGTCACTTCATTAGTTTTATCAATACACATCTTCGATACACAAAGTGATCTAAGAAACAATGTACTGCATCGTGGACAATTTTCAAATACTGCCCCAGTAATTCAGACAACGAACCTGACTGAACCAAGTCTATGACCAAGGGCCCATAGCATGATAAAACTCTATGAAGAAAAAGATCACTAGTGATCGTTACCAGGTGTACATAAGCAAGAGCATCACCACTCTGTGCAAAGTTTGAGCTGCAAGCACAGCGCCGTCTACCCTGTTAAGAAAGCGTAGAGCGCTTCGGAAAAAGTAGCGTACAGTAGTTCAAACAAAATACCCACGTGAAGGTGTTAGCTGCACGTTCCGCGACAATCTAGCTCTCTCAAATCCTTTCAGTCGTCTTTCTCATGAATTTCTCAGTAGTTTAAGCAAATTATTAACCTCTTGAAAACAAATTTAGAAAAAGGTGCTTGACAATTTTAAAAGCAGATACAAAAAAAAACAGGCTGTACAACCTAAAAAGTGCAAAATTCAGTCCAGTCTTTGTAGTATCTTAGAACATAAATATTCAAAACACCAGTGACAAGTTTGTTTTATGGCTCAATCAGTAGAAAAAAGGGAAAGGCAAGGGGGGGGGGAAAAAGTGTTTTACAGCATTCACTTACTACTGAATATAGAGCTGAGTTGCATGAAACACTATGAAACCCACGAATGCATCTATTAGTTTACCATACATGCAGCTGTTAGTATGAGACAAGATAGTTTACAAAGCAGTACTGACTTTGAAAACTGGAATTATACCATTTGGGAACTTGGAGCATCTTCAGAAATAAAACAATAAAAATCCACACCACCAGCGATGCACAAGATAGAGATAAGCAAGCACCAACTTTTTAAGTTAACTTGATAGTCTCATAGAAACAGATCTGAAGGAATTAGCAAGTTAGAAAAAAGGTGATAAAATTAGGATGAAGACATTCATGACCTACCATGGGAGCAGAACAGACTTATATGTACCAATTTGTATAGCTTTTCAAAAGTAGGAAGATGTACACAGTATTGATACCGGATAGCCTGACAAGCCTGAGCTTCTATGCTGGAAGAAAGACTGTGATCACATTTAGTACCATGTTGACTTTCTGAAGACATTTACAGTACTATATGCTTATAAACCAGAGATTAATAACCATGTGCAACTTTAGAAGACTTCTATAAAATAACTTTAATGACTTGGTTCATACCATTCTAAAAACAGTCATTTTCAAGAAGAAAATCAATACATTTGTTGTATTGACTTTGCTTTCTCAGTCCTATTCCCATCTTTGCTAACGGTTTGGCATCCACAGTATGTACAGTCTGGTTGCCTGGGAAGATATCCTGAAAATGAATCCCAAATTTCCAACTCGCTAATATAGTGCACAATTATTGTAGACCTTCTCCACCCCCCCCTCCACCTCAACATAATCAAAAATGAAAGTTTAGTTCTGACAGCTCAGGAGTCTTTTTGTGAAAGCTCCCCAAAATGCCAAAGAAGTTATTAGCAAAGTGTTTTGCTATTTTATATATATATATATATGTATATATGGCCTGTCTGACTTCAAAACTGATATGAGGTCATGCAAGTGATGGAAGAAAGTCACTGAAATAGGGCAGCTATTATAAGAAAGGAGCTGTATCATCTATCCCCATTCTCCATGGGAATCTTAATCCATTATACTGCTGTCCTTGGTCTTTCCTGAGCAAAATCTTCATTGCATTCTAGTAAGATTTTTACAGGTATGTGTAAATAAGAAAAGTCTGCTTCTTTCTCATGATCCAGGCTGTATTTACTCACCTTCATTAAAGGAAGAATCTTTGTAATTGAGCTCTGGAAAGAATCATTTAGCCAGAAATCTTTATCTTCATCAAATGCTTTGAATTCTTCTAAATAATTGGATTGGGTCTGTTTTTGACAAGGCCACACAGACAGTCTTTTCAAAGGAAGATGTCATATGTTCTCAGCTAGGTAAGTGGATTCTCAAAACACATCCCCATCTCTTAAAACAGACAACAAGATGGGCATGACAAAAATCCATGTTATACAATACGCTGTATATACAAATTCAAAGACTGCACCTCAGTTTCTTCCTATTACTCAGTTTAACAAGATTCAATAAAATGTGGAAGCAAAGCACCATGGCCATCTTTCCCCAAGTCCTTGAAGAATGTCTCAGTATCTCTTACAGGTCTTCAGGTCTCTAAGGTTTCTTCATTTGCACCACAAGTGTCAACAACACAGATTAAACAACTTGTCACTGGGAAAGCGCGAACTTTGGAGTTGGCTATCCACTTGTCTGTCTCAGTATTATATTCAAGAATGTGCCCCAATCGACCAACGCCCTGAAAACCAGCCAGGACATAGACTATAGGTCCCACAGCAGCACACTTCACTGTTACACCCTTCCATGGCATTGGAGATACCATCTTCCATTCATTCATCTTGATATCATAATATTCTACATTATCAAGGCCACCTACAAAGCAATGAAATAGATAACTGCTTATTACATTACACACTCTAGGCTGAACTTGAGCATACAAATGCTTTATAAAACTTGGTCATGATTTTAAAGGTTTAGATTAAAACAAATCGCAACAATAGTGACTGAGACAAAGAGGAGTTTTCACTTCCATTCCTGAATTATTAGGCTTCAAAGATTAAGAAACCTCTGTGATCCTAAGACGTATGAATGTTTTATCCCAAACATAACTTTTTCCTATTATACTACAGTAAGAACAGTTAATCAATCAGGCCACAGAATATGAAAAACAGCAAAATAATAGTTTAACCTATTGGATCAATGGTTCACACTTTGAAAATGAGCATTCAGCCAATATACTAGAATTTTGCAAACAGGCAGCTCTGACTGTAACCGATAAACTGTCTGTACAAAAGCTGCATCTACTGATATTTTTGTATTGGGAATCAATCACGTTGGAATAGTTATAGTAGCTAATTAAATTGCACACGATATTCTAGAAGAACTAGAATACCTGATTTCAGATTAATGCCATCATAAATAATGATTACTAAAGCTGAGTATTTTTCATTTTCAAAAGCACTTCAGAAACCCTATGTAATCAAATTTCAAATTCAACTCTCCTAGGAAATAATCTACTATTATCCTAAGCTAACAGACAAGTAGACAGGCAGATTATTAAGTGACTTGCCCATGGGCACACAGGAAGTCATATTTCATATCTAGGACAGTCAGAAAAGTTCACTGTTTCACCATTTAAAAATAGCCATAGCCTGTTAGATACAGGTCTTCAGACTGAATTTCTCAAAATAGTGACTACGCCTTTATCTGTCTCTCTGCGAGAAGGTGTCCCAATATGTATAATGAAGAACTAACAAAGTTAGCTTTTTTCAGGGGATTAGTTTAGTTATATTAAACAACTGCAGAACTAGGTTACACATTTCTGAATTTGACAGGACAATCAGTAATAAAAGTGCTGGGAAAATAATCAAGAGCAAAGCAAGAAGGTGCAAGAAGGCAGACAACAATACAGGGACAACAGCGGAACATGTTTTATGGTACTGCTCAGAATGTTTCAGCTGAACGACTAGTAGAATAACTTTTTTTTTTTTTTTAAAAAAAAAAAAAGAAAGAGCAAGAAGCCCAAGAAACCTTGGGAGACCAGCTACAGAACTAACAGAATTATGAGTACCTAAGCCATTTTGTCCACCCACAGCAAATATTTTGTCTTTTACAAACACCAGTCCATGATTCTTCCTGGCTTCAATCATTGGACAGAGCTCAGTCCACCTAGGAGAAAAAAAAGGAAAAAACCACACACATAAAAAGCCACAGGAAAATCCACAATTTAGTTCTTTGAAAATAAACGTAAAATAATTAAGCTCCTAAAATTGGGAAAGTGAAAATATGGAAGAAAGCTGTTTAAGAAAAGCAGCCTTTTAAGTAAAACTGCAAATATCCTATTTGTTACTACGGAACTCAGGTTGTATAGGTGAATGGGAAGAATTGTATACTTCAGGTATTTAAAGAGCGAGCAAAACCACAGTGACAAATACCAGAATTGATACTTACGTTTCTGTGGCTGGATCATAAACTTCACAGGAATTTAGGACTCTTCCAGAAACATTGTTTCCTAAGCTTCCTCCACACACATAAATGAGGCCATTTGCCTCTACCATTCCATGGCTGCACCGTTGAGTCAGCATGCTGGGTTTTGTGTGCCAGCTTTCTGTTCTCGTATCATAGCATTCAAACAAATACAATGCAGAATTTCCTTAAAAAATAAGAAACCCACCAAAGTGGCATTAATTTTTTACAATTGGCTTTACAAAGAAAACTCTAACAGTAATACCCAATTGATGCTCTACTTGCTAGTTGAAAATGGAAAGCTGCTTTCCAATCTCAAAGCAGAGCTAATCAACCTGAAACTCGGGACTATTTTGGAAGCATGTACTTAACTCTTTTCATGACTCTTGTTGTCCTCCAAAATACACAAGTTTATAAAACTATCACTGTATCAAAACAAACCAGTGAGTTGGATTTTCTTTTTCAGGGGAGGAAAAAACTAACAGGGATACGTATAAATTACTGACAAAATTATCATCTCAAGCCACCCCTCAGTACCTGAAGTGCACTGAACTTTCAAAATGTGAAAATGAAACCAAGGTATTGTAAAGTTAGTACAGAGTCCCATGAGTCTTTTTTCCTATAAACAATGTGGCTTGACTGATTCCCAGAACACTTGTTGCATTTGGAATCAAATGGCTAGATTATGTTATAACATACTTCCAAATCATTAGCAACCACAAAATAGATACCCTTAACCATTCTACTTTCTTTCTGGGGACTGGCAAATCCTTATTATTTTCCTGGAAGTACAACGTCTGTGCCCTCCTCCCCCAATGTCCAAAAAAGCTATTACTGAAGTCAAAAACAATCTTTCCACTGAAGATGGATGGAAGCTTAAAGACTTATTCACAGAAAAGAATCAGGATCTGTCTCCCCTTTGTTTCATTAGATACATTCATCTAGAACAGTTAAAGGTGCCTTCACTTGATCATCCTTTTCCCCCTCAGCTTTCTACTTCTCAGACTAAGTATGTTACACAAGCAGCACTCAGTGCCCTCACTACCAGCTGGAGATCTGAACCCTCAAAACTCATGGCACTGCATTTCCAGGCCCAAAAATCGAGAGTAGATTCCAATAACCATGTGTTTGTTTTCTCCTTCTACCGTGCAGTTCTTAATATCATGAACAGTACAGTGAGCCATATTCTTTCCTTGATGGCAAATACACAATCCTATTGCTTCAAAGTTGTCAGAATTACCATCAGTAGAACTCTTTTAAAAAAAAAAAAAAAGGGGGGGGGGAGGGGAACAACTTCCATTTTGAATTTGTTTACTATTACACTGACAACATTACAACATATGCCCTGAATCTCAATATGGTAGAAGAATTTAGTGGGTTTAACTTTCAAACTCTGCCAGCTATTCCAAATAAGCCTGTATTCCTACCAGTGCAGGGAAGGGGGTGGGGGGAAGGGCCCTCTTTCACACAGTGGACTGACATAATAATTTATTTTCCAAACTAGTAAATCGATACAAAAACAGTGACTTTTAAAGACTTCTCTACAGCTAAACACTCTGCAGCATTTTCTTTAGTTAATATAATTTCATATAATTGCCTGCTTCAAGTGGTAGAATTGGGATAGAAAGATTTTTCCCAATAAAGGATCAATGTTCAAGGGACTCCAAAAAGTGCACTGAAAAAAATGCAATTAAAAAAAACTCAGTTGCTGATTTTAGTTATGGAAAGAAAAGGAAAAATGTGCAATGAGGAAAGGTTTAACAGATCCACTCTCCACTACTGATGTATTAATTAGTGTTATTAGACACAAAAAGGCAATAAAAGTCTATACAATCAAAGTTTGGATCATGCTTCCTCAGGAATTGGCATGTGGGAAACTGAAACGATCTAACAGCTCTTCTAATAGTTCAAGCAATAGTTCTCAATACAGCCTTGGTTAAACCTCACTTTCCAGCAATGGGAAATTGTTATTTCACCTTCACTGCACTAGGTGGCAGTAACGAACTGCATCTTTCTGCTGCTTCATCAGAGCTGTCCAACTGTTTTTGAAGTCTCATAAGGTTATCTAAATGTCACAACTTCCTATTAAGTAACTGTTATCAATGTTAGTCACCGATTATGACCACTATTTATTTTCTCCTCATTTTCCTCTGCAGCAAGGCAAAACTCAAAAGGATCTACTAAAAATTGTCATCACATGGCTCTAGATCTTTTGGCAAAACAACTTTTTCTTTAAGCTCTTCCATAGCAGCAATTCCTATGGATATGGCATACATACATTCCTACTTTTTAGTTTGCTGAAGATATCACATCCGATTAATTTAAGCAAAAATAAACTGAAAAATGTTGCCATAACACTAGTTTGAGTGATTCAGATTAGAGCCAAGCCACAAGGGTTTGGCAGTCCCTGCCTCCCCCCCATGGACTTAATTTTTGACTGTATGATGAGTAATTTGTCTAGAGACAAACCAATTGAACAGCAAACTCTTAAAGGATAACTTCTGTCACTTGAAAAAGATCAGAGGCAAATTCCTTTACCGGATCAGGCATGATTTTACCATCAGTACAGCAGAATCAAAAGCTTTTTCTCCTTTTACTCATTAGGCCCAAATACAAACAGGGCAAGCTGTTCTGGCCCCACATCACAGATGATTTTCAACCACACTTTGAGAGTTCTATGGATTTATAGAAGTAAACTAAGAACAGAGTGGGAACCCAAAAACAGATTTGCTTGCCTGCAGTTTACTCCTAACAGTCATAATGTATTTTATGCCCTAGTTAATAATGTAAAGATTATATTCAGTGAAATTGCTTTAAAAAAAAAAAACACAACAGAAACAGATTACTGGATTGTGGGGAGGAGGAAATCCTGCATACAGGAAAATTAACTCATCAGCTACCATTATGGCTGTGTGCAGTTTCTTGTCAACAAAGAGTCATGCAAAACCAGAAAGCTTTCCAGGTATCTCTGTTTGTGCTTTTTGTTTGTTTTAAAGATTTTTAGTGTCTTACCCACTTCTGAACCACCAGATGTATAAATTTTGCCCTCAGCAGCACAGGCTGCAAGGCTATCTCGAGGTGTTGGAGGTCCTAGCTTGGAATACCAGCTATCCTTCACCACATTGTAGCAGTCCATTCGCTTTATAGGGAAGAGCTGGGAACCACCCAAAATATAAACTACGTTGTCCCAGAAGACACAAGCTGCATCCCTGCGCTTTTCAAAGGGACATCGGATGTCTGTCCAGCTGTAATCCTGCATTACAAAGAACAGGTAATGTCTAATAGATTATATAACTTACCTGCACAGTGAGTGTTTTCAAACAGAGCTTTTCAGAGATTTAGATATGGTCAGTTTTACATTTCCTTTTCAAAACAAACATGAATACTGTTTATTGAAGAATACTCCTCAGGCGTACTCTTGAAAAATTCTTAAACACAGACATAGTTAGCTGCAATGAACCACGACATTATCAATTTCTATCTCCTCACTCCCTGCACGCACCCAGTACAGCTTTCCTGAAAAACAGATTTTTTTTTTTTCTCCAACAAAATTGACCTCCTGCTCCTGTCAGGTCAGAAACAATGCATGTCATCAATAAAGTACGATGGTTTTTTCTTTTATAGCAATGCAAAAAGACGTGATATATAACAGACTCTTTCTTTCTAATAAAGAAAACAGGAAATAAAAGCAATCAAAGGCGATGGAAAAAGGAGAAGCAGGTAATATCCAAATTGACAAGCAACTCAGTTAAAAAGCTCTGTAATACATATTTTATTACCATGACAACTAGAAGCTTATTTACAGAATTTAACAAAACACAAATGATCTGTAGCTATCCACAGTTGATAGCATGAGAAACAGCGTAATGCTTCATCACAAATACTGGCAGTCATGTTGCCTAGAAACTGATTTTGCCTGGACTGGCAAAAATCAGTAAGTGTCAAATATGGCAGTAATGCTAACTAAAGCCTTAAGAACATACTCAGCAGTTGATGGCAGATCACGATAGCATACAGCACAAGCAACACATCTTGAATAATTGTATCGCACATATTTCATGCCATCATGAGGATGGCTCGTTTCCTATACTGAACAGGAAAGTATAGGACCTTAAATGTTATTTGTGTCACCTTAGGATGGTCTAGCTAAAGCTGCTGAATGACCTTCATTGAATGGTTCACACAACACGTTACATCATTACATTTTCTTAGCAAGGACATACTCCACACACTTTGGTCAATGAGGAAAAACAGCGACTCCTGCGTGGGGGTTCAAAGAAAAGAGAGACAGAGCATGTTATAGTCCAAAGCATCTTACAATCTTTTCTTGTAGCATCCCCCATATCAAGAAGAGCTGGCAGGTGCATGTGGCCCTTTATGGTGAGAAACAGGTCCTGGGGCATCCTAGAAAGGAAAGCCATACTACAGCATGGCAAAATAACTAGCTGTATAAACCTTAAGAAAATGTCTTACTGCTTTGTGTAAGATCATCATGTTTTTTGCTCAAATTTCTGGCAGTTTTATGAAAAATCCTGTTGTCTCCCCTTACTGTTGTAAGGGGCTGTGATCTGACCCACTCTTGCAGCTTCCATTCATAGCTACCATTTCTTTCATACCTACATAACATATGAAAAGCCACAGGCTCTCCCACAACCTCATCACACTACTCAGCAGGATCCTCCTCTTCCAGCAGGAGGCAATTTAGATCATTTTCTTGTAATACTCTTCACTGTTAGTCTGCATCACATAGAATTGATTTCAATAGTTTTTACGCATTTAAGAACAGTTGCTCTAGGGCAGAGTCAAGATCCACAGAGCCCTGGACAGTGGCAAGTCTCATTTTTTGGGAGCTGAGGGAGGAAAGAAAGCACAAGGTAGCAATATAGTGACACTTCCCCTACTGAGCTCGGTTTCCAACAATTTGTGACGCAGGACACCAGAGTAAGAAACCGCCTTTGTAATTAGGAGTTCCTGAAAGTGTTTTTTTTTCTTTCATGAATTTATTTAATCATCTATTTTAAGTATCTGAACACCTGGGAGCCACAATCTCCTGTGGCAAGAACTCCACGTGTATCATGTACCATGTAAAAAAGTACTTCCTTTTGTTTAAAACTTTTTCTTTAATTTCATTTGTTGTCCCCTTTCCAAGTTTGTCAAGGAAAACAGCAGGCATGCCTAACAAGGACAAGTTTGCCACTAATAACTTGTTGACTACAGCTCCTGTCTCCTCATAAAAGTCATGCGGGTTCCCTTAATAATCAAGGAATAGCAAAGCCAAGCACTGAGTTAAGCCTTACTTGCCATTACTGCATTTTGCACTGTTTAAAAAGTTAAAACTTCTAGCTATCTCTTGCCACTAGAGACAGCACAAGAATTTCAAAGAGTCAGCATTTTGCTGCCTCAGACACAAACTTTCATCAAGAATAAAGAAGAAGGAAAAAAAAAAGAAAAACAAGCCACCTTACTCCCAACTTGGAAAAAAAAAAAAGTTCCTTTCTGCGATAATCCTTCCCGCCACCACAAAGAGGGAGATCTAGACTTTCTAGCACAATCCCAAAAACAAACATCTCTATTCAAAATGGTGCCAGCGTGCTCCACAGGAGCATGCCCCAGTCTCCATCTGTCCTGCTGCATCATTTTGCTCTCTTACTGAAGTAAATGCATCAATAGAAGAATCAGTTACAAGGCAACAAGGAGAACAAATATAGACTTAAAAACAACATTAGCAGTCTCAACAATTAACACAGCCTGTCCGATCCATTCTAATTTGAATTTTTTTGACAAATGAGGAAATGAAGATCAGCATTATAGTAGAGACTGATTTTTATGTGCAAAGCAATAATAGTGAGACTAGAAAAAATTTTTGAACTAGTCTTATTGTGTGGGAATCCTGAAATTATGTCACTCATAACAATGAGAAAATATTTTTAGGCGAAATATGGCCTATGTTTGTTTTGAGCTGTTTAATTGATGTATAAGGATAACTGAATTAAACTTAAATAAAATCAGAAGTGAAGGAGTAGGTTGCTATTCAGCCAGTTCAACAGGTAACAAAACAAAACTTTCATTCTTTTCCAAGGTCCCAGTCCTGCAGAAGTATATACACAAGCTTAATTTTCTGCACTGCGACAGTCCTATTATCTGTTAATGAGACTAATTTAAGTCAGTTAAACACGTGATGTAGACTCTGCAGAACTGGAACCTTAAATCCCACACTTATTTTACATGCACAGGATGCTAATCTCACAGGGTTTCTGTTTTGTGATATTTAGAAGCTACTGCTGCAGTTTAAAGATCACACTCAGATACTCTAGGAAAACATCCTGCAAAGGAGTTTTAAATAACTTGGAGCTGGAGATAAATTAAATAAAAGCTATTCAACAACACATGACATGCTAGGTAAGAATGCAAGGGAAGCGTATAAGCATAATATTTTGAACTAGCAAAATATTTAAGGAAGGCATGCTATTAGATTCTAGATCTCTAATTACTCACTTTTGCTCCCACTCTATGTTCATCCAGATTATCTTTTTCCAAACAAGATTAAGTCTTCAAAAAGACATATGGGGACAACTGAGGGATTTTATATTAGTTTATAACGAGCAATGGAGCAACTCCTCCATCTCTTCAGTTCCGACCACCACTGACATGAGGCACTTAACAAGCAATCTAACCTTTTGTCAGTTAGGTTGGCAAAGAGACTGCACAGACTCTATGCTAAGACCAGACCATTGCTGATTAATGACTGGGGCAATAATTCTCAAAGCTAGTTTCCACCCTGTCTTGAAATAGCTTTGCTCCAATAGACCTAACTGGAGATTAAGAGAAAGAAAAGTTTTGATCTAATTTTGTTCTAATAAAAGACAGGTCAGAGCATATTTGGTGAATTACAACTTGCTAAAATGCCAGAAAAAAAACTGTTTGAAGAGAATGAATGTCCTGATCAAAGACTTCCAACTCAGAGCTTACCTTTCAAAACAAAATAATTCATTGTTTCACTACAGGAAAAAAAAAAAAAATATATATATATACACACACACACACACACACACATCTGCTCTGTTCGCCGCCACCACCACCACTCAGAGCAATATTTGTATGTCTCACTTGAGCATGTGTATGAAGATAAAGGTGGTCTTTTTCTTTTTAAAAAAATCTGGAATTCCTATTAAAACGATAAGTTAAGTGTCTCAGACTAAGACAACAAAGCTGGTAACGTTTTTCAGACTTAAATGTACTCAAAGAAAGGTGCCTTCAATTTTGTCTTGAATAAGGGACTGTGAATTCCTATCAGTTGGGTCCAAAACATACCCTAAGGGCTCATTAATTCCGAATTGTATTTTATGGCCTCACATTGATTGCACAGTTCACAAAGATAACACAGAAAACTGTTTGAAATTGTAACAAGCATTTAATATGCTGAGTTAAAACAACCAGAATTTCTGCAACAAAATATTACAGGTAAGTAACTTCATACCTTATCAGAGCCCCCTAATATGTAGCTAGCAACCTTTCCGTGTATTCTTGCAAGTGCTTATCTGGTAAGAGGGAGTACGGACAGTCCCTCTACAAGTAACTGAGGTTTCCAGACCACCTAGTCTACATAGTCCAAATATATTCCATTTCCTGTGGCTTGATTTTGTTCAGGAAAAACAGAAACGAATTTCAGCCTAAGCTTGCTTGTTCTAAATTGCCCCCAAGGTTTTCACTGCAGAAACTCACTTTTTCCCCACTTCTAGAATACTTTGCTCCCAGTTCCTCTCCTTATATACTCTTAAGGACTAAGAAAATATGTGAATAATTGGGATTTAGAAGCAACTACGTATTTATACTAAATGCACCAAAACAAACAAGAACTAAAATAGGGCCCTACGCTATCATACAAGAGAGTGTTTTAACTTTTGTCCAAAAAAAGGCAGCTCTCGAGTTATTCTCCAAACACACACATGCATGCACATCTATACAACCTTTTAGATATTCCTAACTAATCACTTGATGCTTATGTGAGTTTTTACTCACTTCCAGCTGTGGTATGCACATACCAATTACTGACCCAGATGGATTTATCGTAACTCTATATCTCATACCGCCAGTAAACAAACACATGACCATTCTAATCAAAAGGAAGTATTATATGTAGGTACATAGACTTGAATGCATCTAATTAAGTACACCCTCCTAACTGTACACCCAAGAGGCATGAAACCCATCCTTCCCCGTACCATTTTGTAGATCCTCAGATCTTAGTTAATACCAGCCAGCAAATTAACACATGCAGATTACAAACAGTGAATCTTAATGCATTCTGAGGTAACGATTACCTTTGGATTAAAATATCTGCAGGACTGGGGCTGTGAGCCTCCAAACAAAGCAATGCGATAATCGTGTTTTTTTCGTCTTGGCCGTGTACCTTCCACTAACTCTTCTCTGTCTTCTGGGGAAAGCAGATGATATCGCATCCCACCTAGCAGGAAAACAACTGTTCTAGATCCAGTGCAGCTCATACATAGAAAGGGATGTTTCAGAGGGAAGGACGGGGAAAAGATGCGAAAGAAGCTTCTACTTTACAACTACACAGCTTTAGAAACAATTCTTTTTAAGGGAAGAATGCATTTTTAAGGGAAGAATGCATAGGAGGATGGGAGCACACATCCAGATTTATGCCTCATTTCAAAATTCCTACTCCATGTGGAAACACGTTATGGATATGGACTTACCTAAGTGTCATATACTCATTTATTGCCATTTAGCTGATGTTACCACACAGTTAAAGTTGACATATTGAAACTAGCAGAAGAAAGTAAACCCCCTTCCCCCCCCCCCCAAAAAAAAAGAAAAAATGGCAGAACTGGGAAGCCTAAAGGGAAAAATTTTCATTTTAAAGGAACTTGAATGCAATGAGGAGTCATCACCTGCAGTTTTTAGTTAATCTGGAAGGCATCTCTAGCACATTGCATTTCATTAAAGCCCCTCACTTTTGCTCTTACCTTGACAATGCAAAATACTACAGTTACAACTACTGTAAGAAAAAAAAAAAAAACACTGAACCTTTTTGCTAAGAAACATTCCAACGCAAGCAAAAATATTAGTGACACTACAAGCCACTACGAAAAACCTAAAAACAAAAACCACATTTATTTCTGAAACCCTGCACCTAATTCTGTGTCATGCCAGAAGCATTATGGATATGGGAAAGGTTAGCAGATACTTACCAACATATAAATTAACTTGAATAATAGTCATTGACTGAAGTGGAATACTTGAATGCTCTTTTTAGAGCTACACTAAAAGTTAACTCATCAACTGTTATTGGAATAACTTCTGTTTTTTTCTTCTGGAATATCTATCAGTATCTAGGCATTTCTTTCACATACAATAACATTTCGGGAATGGTCAGAGGAGGCTTGTTCCCTTTTGTTATTTAAAGAAATGCTCTCATCCAAGAGATTTTTTTTCAGCACCTTCAGAATGCAAGTGTTTAGTCTGAACTGTCAGTATACATTAGAGATGAAAATAGTGCACCATAGACTTAGCATTCTTTAGTTACTTAGGGGAGCTTTATAATATCAAAGTTTTGATAAAAACCTTTCTTATTAATTCATATCTGAACAATATTAAAGTTACTATCCCGTCTCAAACGTGCACTAACCCTTCCAATTATCCTAACAACTCATAACAAAAACCCCATTCCATTACTTATCCTGAAGTTGAAATCATTCACTACTGACTTTCATTACTTTCCTCCTTAACGCTATTAAGAATAAACGTCTGCCATTTACATGTCCACTTCCAACTAAAAGTCACATCCTAGAGGGAACACAGTCGTAGATGAATTCAGTGCAGAAACGTTGTCACGGCATATTAGTTTAAAGTAATCAATTTTTGAAAATTAAGTTCCACAGTACTTTAAAGTTACATAGAACAAAGATTTCAACTAGACGTCAACTTACTGATCACCATTTTAAGGCATTCTGGGTTATCCTGAATAAGTGGTTCCGCCTGAACTGTTTTACTTAAGAAGTTCTTCGATATGAGGGGAAATCTGACTTTAGCAAGAATGTCAACCATGTATGGCTGGCGATTCGGCTCATCATACTTCAGCCATCTGACTGCTGCGTCGTAAACCTTAAGCGAAAGAGAAGGAAAGAAAAGGATAACGTATATCACCATGCGCTAAAACAGGTAACAAAACCTTAATGTTCTAAAATTATTCTTCTGCCTGTTGGAAGTTAGTCTATATTAATATTTCAGTATGTGAGGATTTCACTATCAGCATCAACACAACCAACCATCTTCCAAAAAAATAAGACAGTACTCAGACATCAAGTGAAACAAACACACAACCACAGAGTAAAAACCCATCCACAAACCTTATTCATTAAAATTTCTATTGCTATTTTAACTCTTCCCAAATGGAAAGCCTGATCCAGCAATTGATATTTATGCGAGTAATTCCTGCACCACGGTAAGACTAACGTGCTTTGGGTTTGGTGTCAAAAAACAGGTGATACTTCACCAGAAATGCTGCAGGAGCTTCTACTTTATATAGCCTCCTGAACTGATGATCTGCTTCTCTTATCAGGTCATAGTGACGGAGTTCCAGATGCATTGCTATGGTTGCGTCTTAAAATTTTTAGGTGCAGATTACTGTAAGTTTACTCATACTGAGTGAGTCTCCCCTCTATCTCCTATTTAAGAGAAAGGATGTGGATTTTACTGGGGGTTAGGTGACAGGACAGGAAGGTAACCAAGAAACCTGCTCTGTTGATGTTCCTCTAGGTCAGGAGGAAATGGATGAAAAAGCTCAGTACTGCATATCTAAGATACTTCAGTGCTGCATTCAGACACAGAAAGCTTATCTGATAGTATTCATTCTGAAACGGTAATAAATTTTCCTTACAAGTGATTGCACAGTCAGTACCCACTCCTTGTAGCTGAAATACGTCATCGGTTCTGAGTAACTAGACCACCTCAGCTTTAATCCTGCAAAATGCCCACAAAGTAAGGGAGAAGAAAGAAGAAAAATGGATTTAAGGCTAAATTCTATCAGCTAAGAAAATTCAGCAGATTAATGATTGGGATAGAAATATTGTATCCATTTATCAATAGGAACATTATTTGCACAGAGAAAAAAAAAGACAGCCAGTAATTAAAACTACCTTTTTAAAAAAACTAAATTCATACGCTCTATCCCAATTCAAAGATTATAAAGTATATGTCAACTTCCTAGCAGTACTGCTTAGAAACAAGGTTTCTTTAGTATCACTGGTCACGTTCTGCAATTTCAAATTCTACACTCCCACTTTCCTCATAAGATTTTTAATCATGCAGTTCTACCTACACAATTTTTTTTAAGCCACTGCTACTGCATTGAAGCATGCCGTTTACCTTATCAGAGCTTAAATTACAGAGCGTAGTTTTGGCTGCAAGCCAACAAAGCATGAAAATTTTCTAGTTTTCAGAATGTTACCCTCTGGTCTGAACTTTTCCCAGCATGTGGGAAGAATTTTGAACTATGACTTGATTCATTCATACTTAACAGCTAGTCACAACTATCATGTTCTTGTCACTTGAGATTATCCCCCTCCCCCAGTAATCTTATTTTCATGGAAGGTTTTTACTGCAACAGATGCATGGAGGAAAATGAATTAATTCTGGAGCCTATGCATGTGGTTAAACTTCACAGTCAGACACCTGTTTTGAAGCACACACATACCATCCTGACAGGAACCTGATTACGAGATCCATCTGTTGTACTGCAAAGGTGTGAGTCAACTCATGATGACATACCCAAGCAAAGGTAAACTCAAGCACAAGAACAGCTCAGCTAGAAAGACAAGACTCCAGTGCGGTTTCAGCAGATTTTATTGAGAACCTTCAGGAAGTATCCAGCAACTATCCCTATCTTATGACCATCTCTTCGGGCTCCAGTGCAAACCACCTATATTCTTCCTGTTTTCATGCGGTAGGAAGAACAAGCTGGCCAGCAAGCATTCAGACCTGTGGCATGTTGAATCCAGCTTTCCAATGGGACAGCTGGGAATATACCTTCTACTGCAGGTTATAACTCTTAAATGAATGGAACGAACTTCAGGCTCCTTTCAGCCATCTAAAATTTTTCATAAATAAGGGCCTCCCATCAATCCATCTCTGTCAACGCATCCAGCTTTCCTGACCATTTTATCCACCTTGTTGCTCAGTCTCACAGTTCCCCATGTTTAACTTGTGTGTGCATGCTTCCAGCAGCAGCAACTCCTTGCTCTGAAACAGGCTGAGACTATACTCAGGAAAAAGCATACAGTTGTTAAGGTGCAGTTTGCCTACCACTTTAAAGTAGTTCCCTTCCATAGATAGTGCATGAACGCCAGTTTGGGAGCTGCTATACATGAAACTTAATTCAGCTCATGCACTACAGAATCAGAAGCCCTATAGCTATCTAAATAAAGGAAACTGTTTCGCTTATTCTCTTTGACTTCTTCCTTTTTGGTTTGCTGGAGTTACCCATATAATACCCATGCTTGAAATGCAGATATTCATTAATGTTAGGTTTTAACCAAGCCAGGGTGTACCTCCTATTCTACAATTTAGCATGCATTATGTGCATCACGTGCACTTACAGAAACATCAGAAGTGAGACACTTTAAACCAGCTTTTGAGAGAAAAAAAAAGTTAAGTTCAATGTTCTTAACTGATAGAAGAGACAGACCTCTTACTATGAAACTGAGGTCTCACCTGGTCTTCTGCCCTCACAGTCAACGTATCTTGGTTCAGAAGATGCGTCACACGCTTAACATCAAGCTGAAGAAACTCATCTGTCTTGTAAACTTCAGTAAAATGCTGATGGATAAAGTCATCTGCAGTGGCTTTCAGTTCTGGACAGTCCAAGCATTCTGCTAACACACTTATACCTAATGAAGGAAAGAGAAATTAAGAAACAAAATTTGTTAAAGCTTGAACTACAGTAACCTTTAATATATTCAAATAGAATAAAAACACCACAATGTCAGAGAGGTTTATAACACCAATTTAATATTTCTAACAATGTTTTGTATGTTATTATAATATTAATAATTACAATATTTTCTTTATTATTATGACATGCTATTATAACTCATCTGCAAGTCAAGACAAATCAAGATAAGCATAAACTTCTGATCCTAGTCCTACAAACTAATTACAGAGTCGGGCCAGTAGCACTTGCTATATTAACTGTTGGTCCAGTATCATTTCCTCATTATTTTTTTCCCCCAATTATGAAGCAAGCAACAACAGTACATGAACTAGGTCTGAGTCATACTACAACACAGTAACCACAGCAGCTTGAGAGACTGGATCCAAGTTTTATCGACCTCCCCTAACCTGCTCATGCAGCAGCAGTCACCAGCCAAGCCCAGTTTCCTGCAACAGCCATAGCGAGCAGGGATTGTTTTGTGCAGATAGCAAAACGTGCTGCAGGCCAACATAAAAAAAGCCAAGTTGATTCTATTGCAAGTTGGTATACGGGTATAAGTAACAACCACTACTGAGAACTATTGTTTCTGAACTTTCCATTAGTAACCAGGTATGAGCAGGAGAAAGTCAGCACAGAGCTATTCAGCAATGACTGTTGCTCAGCTCACTACAGTCCTCCTCCTTCTTCTAGGAGGACGAAAGGTGGGATGAAAGCAAACCACTAGCCAAATGCAGCCCACGGGCCTGAAGCTAGATCAAACTGCCCTAAGTAGTAAAACGCAAACAACAATAATAAAAATGCAAGTGTATGATCTGCTTCCCAGAAGAGAAACCAAACAGCTTGATAAAGTTTCCAGAGATTCAAAATAAGCCATGACTTCTTCCAAATACACTTTTTAATTTTTTTTTTTTTTGTTAAATAAACTATGGGCTTGCCTATGAGTCTGCAATCAGAACAGATTTCAACTTGTAAACAATGTCTTGAGGAAAATTTCATTTAACTTTGATCTCCCTTTTGGGCATAAATTAGCTACAAAGTATGCAAGTGTTAGAACATAATTTTCTGTTTAACAAGAGGTTTGAATATGCTACAAAACAAGCATTAGTGACACTTTCCTCAGGAGGTAATGCCTTCCTGCCAGCAGTGTCTCAGGGCCACAGCTGTACTGCACTGAAGTGTCAATTGACTCATTAGAATTCAGATACTCTGCAAAACATTCCTATTGACGTTATAAACACCTATAACATATCTGATTGAAATGTTGCTAGAACGTATCTGATTGCCATGTTGACACGGCAAACGTCAACAAAAATCCCTTTACACACATTTATTTAATTAGAGATTACAGATAAGGTGCTCCAAAGCTTGAACAGCATCAATAAGCCCCAAAGTCTATTCATTGTTTGGTAACGTGGAGTTCACATTACGGCTACAGCGTGTAATAAATATCAAACACCTGACTAAATGACATGGGTAGATTTTTAGTATTTCAGTCAGAAGGAGGTACAACTGAAAACAAAAGTATCCTGTTCATACCTTTAGAACATATGCTCGTTTTGGAGACATTACAACTGTGTCAAATTCCATCTCCAAGTCCAGTAACAACTGAAAGCTCCACCTCACTAAACAACTAAGAACCTCAAACACGCAAGAAGCTCCAGGATAGTGCTGCCAAGCTGGGATGAGCCTTAAAATCAGCAGACCCTGACTCTGGCAAAGGTAACTGCCAGAATGTTTTGCTTATAGCAAGTGACAACCTTTCACATTTTGCTATAATGATTTTGATGTGTCTGCTTTTATCAAAATCTTACTGTCTTTTAGAAGAGACTATCCATTTTTCAAGAACAGTCAAGTTTAAGTTTTTTTTTTTTTTAAAAAAAAGTCTGCATTGCTCTTACCAAGACAATTTGAAGCATCAACTTGCTCTTTCAAAAAATCCACGCACATTTTTTTCACAGGTTCAATTTGATATTGGTTTGCTGCATCTAGTAAAGACTGTACATTGTTGCTGTTAACAGAAATTCTGCAAAACAGAAGGTGCAAAGTTAACATCACTAAAACTACCTATTTTGTTGTAGTCAAATCTTAAACCAATTTACGTAAACAGCAAAATTACTTCCCAGCTATTTCCTCAAGCATTCTTCTCTCCACATAAGCTTAAGATGTAGTCTTCCTTTGTGGTCTTTCCAAGTTGCTTTAATTTACAAATTGCTTTAATTTTAGATATTTTACTGAGGAAGGGCAGGGAGTCAGCAGTCCTAAATTCTAAAGACTGAGCCTTAAATATAGGCCATTTGCTGACAGTCTCGGTGTAGTAGTATCACTTCGACCTGTATGATTAACTAGTTTCACAAAAGAGAAGGAACAGAACCTTTTCTGGCAGTCTCCAATTCCCAAAGAGGCATCAGCAAAGTCTGTCTAAGATAGTTGCCAGGACTGCTCTGGCTGATTTGCCTGTAGTGCACAAGCAGAAAAGTCAGTTTGGCAGCGCATCAACAGAAGAGGTCCAGAGCTCACTGACAAGGATTTGGGCTCCAGCAGATGCAAGTGCGGCCAGGGTGCTGACATAAGCCGTCTCTCACTGCAGGGGAACATACAGCAAGATTCCTCTCAAAGGAAGGAGAAAGCCTTCCTAAGGAGAGTTAATCCTATCAGTACAAAGGGATAAAGAGCCTCTCATCCATCAGTCAAGAGAGCTTGCTGCAAAGGCCTGTCCACAACCCTCGTCATCTGAACAAGCTCTGTATAAAGACTCTGTTTTTAAACATCACTGCAGGCAACTAAACACATGGGCAACCGCGGATAGAAGGGAAATGCTCTTCACACAGAACAGTCCTAATCTGTCCGGAGATGAAGTTATAACTCCTTGAAATGTTTATCTGTGCTAGCTGCTATGGCCATAAAGAGAAACCACTGCTGATATTAACAAGGGCCTGAATTTCAGAGCAATGGGAAATATCATTTGACTCCAACTCTGTAGTCAGAAGCCTTAAGTGCTTTCCGTTGCTTTCTTGAGGCAACTACCACTCACTTTAGTCAACAGGAATAGTTTACTAACTAACAGGAATAGTTTATTAACTAAATTAAGCAGTGTGAGTAACACCTTTCAAACAAAGGGGAAAAGGGAAGGAAGATAGAGAAGGTCTAGTCACATCAGACTAGAAATAAAGTATTGTAATAGTGAACTACAAAAGCATTATTTTAAGATTTTATCATTTACACTTGGCAGACTTCCTAGCAAAAACGTCAGGCAGTGTTAAACAAGAAACTACCTTGCAGTATAAGCAAACTCCACAAGCTGTTCAATAATGTCAGGTTCTGCATCTTTTAGCTCCACTTCGAAGGACTTTGATTCAAGCATATTTGCTGTAAAGAGAGTAAAAGACAAACTACATCAGCAAGTCACCCTAGTTATTGTAGATTTTGCAAAAAATAAAGTGATCAAACCTGCCAAAAACTGCGCAGTCAATTTCTGTTTTCCCAGGATTACTAAGAGGAGTCAGGGAGGGCACAAAGCAATGGGACAACCAGGATAACTGGCAGGGGAGGTTGCAGTGTGAAAATTATGCGATAAAATGTATTTAAAAAGTCAGAGACGCTACTGACTACAGTGCAGAGACTGCCAAGCTAGCATTACCAAAGATAGGAAGCTCACACTGCACTGTCAAAAACTATTTCCATATTCAAGCTGATAATATGCAGCCCGATCAGACCTCACTCAGTTACAGCACTGTTAATGCACCCGCAGATAATTGTGTTGGCCATTAGAGAACAGTTATTGTACTCTAGTCCTATCAATGTTTTAAAGCACAATAATTTTACTTTCATATGCCTTATCCATAAATTTGCAACATAGACACTAAAATACCTGAATTTATAAAGACAGTACAAATCCAAGAACACTTACGTTTCTCAAAGCCTGCTTTGTACGTGTAAGTGCCTAACGGTGGGAAGTGACAGGGCAGGCATAAGCTATGTCACGGGAATAAAGACTCCCAAATATTAGATCAGAGAAGAGAGAGTAATACTGTGCATGGGCCCCAAATAAGAAGAGGACTTGCATACACAGTAACCTCATTGATTTCATCATGAGAGATAAAAAGAAAATGAAAGGAAGGGTGAACAGAGATGAATGGAGGAAAGATACAAACTGAGCAAGTCTTGACTTGCATTCATCCCTCAAATTAATTATTTTTCCAGAATAAACAGCTTGTCAGTCACAAGTCTAACAGGACATGGACATGAAAGCCTATAAGAGTTAATCAATTTTGAAAAGACTTACTAGTAAACATCAAGTTAAAGAAGTGACTGGCTGAAGCAAGCACAACACGGTGAGCTGGGATCTTTCTTTCCTGAACCATAAGAATGACATCACAGAGAGTTTTCTAAACCAGAGGAGAGAAGAAAGAAAAACAAAACACACACACAAAAATCAGCATATTAGAAATACTTTCAAAAATAGTTTTCTAAAAACAGGCTCTAGAAATTCATTGCTTTCTTACTCCACCTTACCTCAAAAGAGCTTATCACATTAAGCAAAAAGATCAGAAAATAAAAAAGTAAGCTCAGTAACCTGGAGAATCAGTGACTCTCAGCTTTCCTGTGAACTTGCATTTTAAGGCTGGCCACTGATAAGATATGAGCTCCGATTAAAGCTTTTGTTGTCGCATTTTTATCAATCTTCTATAGCCTCGACTCCGCAGCATCAAACAGGGGCTGCATTTGCATTAGGAGCTCTCGTCCCTACTCAGCTGCTGATTTGCATAAAACGTACAGGAACCCCATATCTCATGACTACTATCATATTGTCCAACCAGGGTGAAAACAACGAACAGTTTCAAAGCATTCAGTGGAACATTTTAAAGAGAACATTATCTTAAAAATATCACTTTTAAATAGAAGTACTTAACCAGTCACATCTAATTAGCAACTAGTTGGCTCTCAGACAAAAAAAATATTTTTATTCCTCACTTGTTCACCATTCGTACGTAATCGGTTTCTCATTTACGCTTGAACTGTCATGGAAGAAAGAGAGGAAGGAAAGTGACAAAACTTACCAGTTGGGAGACATCAGGCAAGAGTAATGGATTGGAGTAAAAACATATTGTTTGAATAGATTTTAAAAATAGTATCCTTTTGAGAACATACTGACTGGCCTAAAAGCACACCATATTGCAGTTACTTTTGACATCCGCTTATTAAGAAGAATTGAGCAGCACTGCTTCTCAAAAAACAGAACTCCATTTTCTACTATCACCTTAAGTTCTTGGAACCTGTTTTTGGAAACACCTGCCAAAACTAACCACAGAATAGAGCATTTTTACTGTGGGAAGAAAATGCACTTGAACAGGACAGTGTTACAATTTTTTTCCACACGCAGACAATATCATCCAGGCACAACTCACAAGGTAGATAGTCCAAATATATAGCCAATAGTCCTTTAAATATACTGAAGAAAGACTTTCACTTAGTAATTTTTAGGTCCTTACAGAAAAGGACACTCATTAGAAGCACTTGTTGGATAAAATGTGCAACATTAACATATATTTTTTTAAAAATTGTTTGAACTATAAGTATACATCAGGGAGGAGGCAAGACGACCAGAACCAACCTTCTTTGCACATCCATGGCTTTAAATCATTTAAGGTTGAATGAATATTTAAAAAAAAAAAAAAGACCCTATGAGAAAAGCTAAAAGGAATTTTTTAAAGCTGAAATTCCTAAAACATCTTTCTTAGAAGAAGTGCTGGAAACTAGCAGTATAAGATATTGCAAAACTACGTGGGCAAACTTAACCAAGACTTACAACTGCTGCTGCATTCCATGCTGCATTTCTAAAATGTGTTGAGTGCCTTTTGAAATCACACATCTCAGTATTTGAAGCATTTAGGATGTTCTAAGATCTCTGTGGATGTGGGAAAAACATTTATCAACCAAAACAGACTTTATCATCATCTTTTTCATTTTGTTCCCTGCATGTCCTTGGACATAACAGCTTTATTTCAACTACTGGTTTTTCAGAGAATTGCTGTACTTCTCTCTTGGAGGACCCACCTGTATCAGCCAGTAGCTTCAGTGAGTCAACAAGTGACCTGCGTTGCATCAGCCAAAGGACACACCGCAGAGTGAGTCTGCATTAGGGTGCTTCATCTCCCGAATAACAGGTCCAGTGACACCTTGCAACTCTGTCCCATCTTTACCTTTAATTACCTCTCACTCCTGGCTGGTCTCCACCCAGCTACAAGGTCACAAAAAGGATTTATGCACATGCTGTCAAATAGCTTAGCAAAATCCACAAGGATATGGGTCATTTTATTATGGAGATTAGCAAGAAGTTCTCTATGCAGTATACATACTTGCCTGCAATCTCTCACCTGTCTCACCAGTACTACGTGTATGTATACCCACAGTTTACTTTAAAATCCCCTATGCAGGGAGGCTGCCTCTAGATCAGTTTATACAGACTCAGTTAATTAGCTATACTTTCCAACCCATTTTCTAGTACCTTCAGCTCATTTTCCTAAAACATTAAACAAAGGCCAATAAAGCAACGTGCATATGTAGCATTATATATTCCCACCAAAGGAAAAAGTTTTAATTCATAGTACACTTTGGTTTTATAACCACAGCACAGTCCTTGACTTATCAACATACAAGAAGAAAGAGTTGTCTATAAATCCTCTTAAATTTCAGCACAGCTCGTCTGCTGAACCAGTACATTTTCCTCTGGCTGCAGATGACTTCCTATTTTTATCCCACATAATTCTGCCCCCTCCCTCCTGCTAATAACTAACGCCTCCTACACTCCTACTAACAACTCCTACAAGGATCAAAGGTGTCATGAAATATGTGAGAATTCATGGAGTGCTGAAGACTAAGTTTGGGTGGGCTGAAGCCACCATCGGAGGTCTGACTGGAAGTTTCTAGGAAACTCAAGTAGCAGACAAAATTTGAAGCAGCAGAGGCTGCCCTGGCATACCAGCTTTCTAGACAACTAAAAGCACACAGATTTTACAGCAGTTAAGGGTGACTCTAAACAGAGAGAGAGAGAGATTAAACTTAACTAGATCAGAGCTGGCACCCCGCTATACTGAACGACCAGGTGAGAACAACAGTGCAGAACAACAATGTGGTACCATGTTATTGGAGCAGAGACGTGGTCAAGAACTGGGATTTCCTTGTGCTAGCAACTGTACGTGCATCTGACAGAAGGCCATATTTCCTGTCTGCTCAAAGCACAATAGCATCTAGCATCCCCATGTCAGCAATGACAGGAGTGTGAGCTAAATTATGAACAGCTGAGTTACAAAATCAGCTATACCTTGGAGTACGTTCACACAATTAAGCGGAAACAAAACCCACATACAAAAAGTGTAGCTTTATGTCCAGATAGGCGTTATGCCTCTATATAGCTCTCTCCACTCCATTACCAGAAAACACCACAAACCTTTAATTTAAGCCAACGTGGTTTTCCATACGTAGGAGTTCAGTTAGTTGGAGTGTTTTTTGTACACAAACTGATGGCATGCTAGTGAGAAAAGAACAGGGACAGTATCACGGACAAAAGTGGAATCACCATTCTTATATCACTTGCTAGGCCAGGACCCATACTGCTAGTATACACACACTAATAAAAATCGGACCGAGCCTCTGGCAAGACTAATACAGGGAAACGAGTAGATAAACTGTAGAAGACTTGACATGTGACAGTGTCACGTAGGAAGCCTCCACCTGTTCTGGAACATTTGGTTCTAGAGTCAGCTTTCATTCTGGTTCCATATTACACCAGTTCCTCTGAGGAAGAGAAAAGATTTCTTTACATCCAGGGTGTCACAAAGATCATCCTTCTGCTCTTGTATCGTATCTTTAAGTTTGAGCTTTTTAAGAGGAGAAAACACCTGGCAGCATTTATTTCAGTTTAGACAGTTCAGTGGAAACCTACTCGCATCATTGTGCTGTTGGTTACCGCTCTACTGGTAAACAAAAGAGTCATCTTCGATAATCACTACACTATTAACCTAAGAAGCTGATCAGCCCAAAAGGTCAGAATTTCTAAAGATGAGACTGCTCCACTTACCCATCCCCATATGCAACTATTGGCTTCTTAGTGAGAGGGTCAGATGTACTGAGTACAAAGTGCAAGAAACAAAGCACTACCTGAAACTGAGCCACGGCTCCAGTCCTCCCTCTCCTCCCGCTGCTGCTTCGCTATACTGATAATATTTGAAGAGGGTACACAGTCAATTGGATCAGAGAACAGCTCCAGGTTAAAATTCAGCACCACCACCTTTTGACTCCTCTCAGGTTTTTCTTGGAAAAGGACTATGTGAATACTACTTCTAACCGGATAAACTCAGCAAAGAATTGCCGCTTGATTTCTGCCCTCACATAGACAAAAGGTTATTAGATAAGGAAGCAGGTCCACAGCGTCCTTCTGCCTTCAGCATCAGGGCACTGCCAGTAAAATCCAAACTTTCGACGCTTGCTGTGCCACTGCACGGAAGGGCTTCAGCAGCTGCTGCCGCAGTCACCCGCGCCCGCTGCAGCCCTTCAGACTCTCAGCCCTCCTTCCGGGGGTATCTTTGGGGGGGGGGGTGATTCATCACAGTCGGACCCAGAAGATGGGAACACCCCGACCCTCAGGCCCCAGAGCGGCCTCCGGACCGCGGGCGGCCCAGGCCCCGCCGGCCGTACCTGCTTCCGCATGGTGTTCATGACGCCCATGAAGCTCGCCAGCAGCTTCGCCTCCTCCCGCGCTGCGAGCTTCTTCTCCGTTTTCTTCTTGCTGCTCTTCTCCGCCCCCGAGGCTGCCATGCTCCCGCCGCCGAGACCAGCGCCGCCCCAACCGCGCCGGGGCACATGCGCCGCGACGACGACGGCGACGACGACGCCGGCCAACTACCGCCACCCCCGGCAGCCGCAGGCCGAGCAGCTGCACCGCCGCCCGCCCGCCCGCTGCGCTGCGCTGCGCTGCGCTGCGCGCCCGCCGCCGGTGCCCACGGCGGAAGCGGCCGACCCGCGTGGGGCGGAGCGCGCTGACGCCATCAGCCGGCGCGCGGCCCCGGCGCGAGGTAAACAAAGAGCGGAGGGGCTTCGCCGCGTCACGTGGCAGGGCTGGCGGGGGCGGGGCGCGGGAGCCGGAGTGCGCGTGCGCAGTGCCCCACCCCCCGCCGGCCAACGGCCAACGGCCGGCGCTGTGGGCGGGGGGAGGGGCGGGAGCGCGTCTTCCGTGCGGGGGAGCTGGGCGCTGTAGTCTGTAAACGTTGTAGGGTTCTCTGGCTAGTCGATTTTTAGGTAGCTAAAAAAGAATGCGTCCAGTGCAGAGACTAGCAACGCGTCTTTTTTAGTGTGTTTTCCGTGAAAGCGCCAGTTCCTGCCGCTTTCCTGCCAGTTCTTTTCGAGCTGAAGGAGCTCGGGGGTCTGGGGCGTGCGGAGAGGGAAGGGGAGGGTGAGGGTGGGAGCCCCAAACCTGTGCTGATGAGGAGTCCACCCCTCTCACCCAGGGAGCTGGATTTGGCTTATTTTGAGAGATGTTTGGGCCCAATTCCTGTCTTACCTAAGGGCCTTGGAAGCTGCGCTGGTCAAGGGACAGCTCAGGGGTTGGGGTTGTTGCTGACCAGGCGCATGTGTCAGCAAATGGAGGCCTCTAGCATCCCTTCCCTTAAGGCCCTCTGGGTCGGTCTCCCTTTGATAAGGTAGAAGGGTGACAGATTTATTTGGTCTGAGGATGGAAACAAACGCGAAGCAAAGATAATCGCTTCCCTCTTAGTGATTGTGTCTGCCTCACCTTCCAAAAATAATACTTTGGCCCAACTGTTTGGTGCTTTTGTCCCAAATAGGGTGATGACAAGCAAAACTTTTTTTTTTTTTGCACATTTGTGTACTATTTCCAGTTTTAGTCCCACAGATATCATGCTTTTAAACAGCTTTTTAAACAGCTGTCAGCTGTGCCTTGGAGAGATGTTTCTGCATGGAATAAAATGACTTTTTGTTTGTTTATTAAAGGAGTTAGTTCTTTTGGTCTTGATACCTCTTACCTTGTAAATAATAATAAGATATAATTTGCACACTATGTGTTACTGTGTGGTTCTGCTGTGCAGTAATAAGAATTAGCATGTACTTGTAATGTGCTTATTTCATTGAAATATGGCTAGTCACACTGACGGAGCTATCACTTGGTTTTCTCTATCTTACTAGATAACAGTAAAAGGGGAAATGAAAAGGCTACACCTCTCTTGCCATGGTAGTAGCCTATTATCTCTGGTCTTAGTAGTTGTATCATAACAAGAAACTGAGAAAACTGGGACTGCGCATCTGGCCAGTTTTGAATTTCACAGTGTAAAGAATCTACCTTTGGTGTTTTAATTTCAGGCCAAAAGCAATCATAACATAGCTGCTTTATGTTTGTGATACATGAAAATAGCTGTGTCAGAGCCCTGAGCACTCCCCTTCTAGGAGTTTAGTCTGTTGCGTTAAGGAGTTCAGACTTGCTGAGTTCAAGGTCAGCTCCTGCACTGATGAAAGATGTTGTGAAGAAAGCTCAAAACTTCTCCTTGCCCTTGGGAGCTGCTTTGAAGGAGAGGCTTTGCCACTGGCCTCCACCTGTGCTACATCACAGCTGGGCAGCAACTATGGTGATGCCGGGTCTTGTAGCTCCTGCACCTGCTGGCTGGGATTCCTGGCTTGCCCTGGGACCTGCCTCGTCTCTCCTGACTTGCCAGGTGACCACCCAACTGTGTCTGACCCTGATCATTGCCTCTGGACCTGATCCTGACCCTGACTTGCTGCCCTGCCTCTTGGCTCCGTGCTGGTGAGGTCGCTGTCCCTGTCTGCCCTGGTATCACGCTCTGCTCCCAGCTCCGCGCCCGGCTCACCCTCTCTTGTGGAGCAGGCGGCTCTTGTTGCTCCCTGACAAGCTGTTCATCTAGTACTTTGGCCCTGAGTAGTGAAGACCTCACTGAAGAACCTGGCCTTTTGTTATGTTGCCCATTGCTGCGTATGGAGATTGCTTGGATCACAGGATTACCCTCAGTCTGAAATGTCATTGAAACCGCTCCCCATACTTGGGAACGGTTGACCCCTCATTTGAACCTGATCTGGATATGGACGTCGTGTTATCTGCCTGTTGATGTGACAGGCACCTCTTTGGACGTTTAGTGTAGTACAGAACGACTACTTCTATGTATTAATGCTAATAATTCTAATCATTAGGGGAAGTAGCCCTGGCAAAACCAGGGACAGTGTAGTGCAAACAGAGTAATGCAAGAGTGGTTGTCCGTTTATCTATGTGCTTTTGTGGCTTCTATCTCTGTAATATCTAAGTGCTCCAAAAGTATCTAAAAACAAAAATAACCATAGCCTTTTCTCCTTTGCAGCGAACTAGGAAAAAAGTTTGACTTGGCTGTCATTTACTTTGCCTATGTGTCAGTACTACATTTAGAGAGAGTTCTAGATTTAGTTTAGATTTAAATGCTTATAAGGTTAAATGTCATTTTAAGTGTGATGAGATGCTATGTTCCTTTTTTGCTGAGAACTGGCTAGCACCTCCCTGTTTGTGTGTGTGTGTATGTGCACATACATGCACTGCCATTTGTAATTAAACAAAGCTACAAAGGAAAAACAGGTCAAGATGAAAAAAAGTACATGTATAGAGTTTGTAGATTTCAGTGTAAGGAAGATATCTTGGAGGGATGGCAGAACATAGTATAATCTCAGAGACAAAATCTCTTATTCAGAACTTTGAGCTGAGAATTGGAAAAAAGTGGAAGAGTCAGCTTCTTGTGAAATCTCAGAAATTAATTTAAAATCATGAAATAAGTGATTTGTAGCATGAATTGATAAAATAATAGAAATGAAAGCATCATAATGTGCTGCATCTCTTCCAAACACAATGTTAATCTTGAAGCACTCTGCAAACATTAACAATTTAATGATATCTTATCCTCCAATTCACAAACTAGGGTTTAAATTAAAAATTTTATCCCTCCTCATTTATTACTCCTCATTTTGTCTATGAGTTTGACAGGGAAATAGTTGATCTGGCACAAACAGTATCTTACCCACTGTGGTTTCAAAAATGTATCAAATTACTTTCTGAGCTATCAGCGAATACTGCTTAACTCCTTTATGCAGCAGGGTTGGATAGCCTCAAATGTTTTAGTGGACATTGTTTGCTTAATCTAATAATCTCTAAGCCATAGTGTGGTGAATCTGTTTCCACCAAGATAAGTAGTAGTGTTCTGTGCTGATATTTAGAAGAGTAGCAAGGCCTAGTTCTTCAGTACAGATTCAGAAGGACCCAGAGTACTACTTACATAAAGCTGCTTGCTGGAGTGAAACCTAAACTCAGAATATTTATAGCATCTTTTTTGCTCGGAGGTGCTTCTGTGGGCAGAATGAATGCTCTTCAGTTACTTTGGCATTAGCGTCAGGTTAATTCCCCTTTTTGTTTTAGCATGAGTAATGTGTAAAATACTGTCTGTAAACACTAACTATTCACTTGTGCTTTGTTTTTTCCAATTCACAAAACAGAGCTAAAAGAAAAAGTTCTGAATCTGAATGTATGGCTTTCAAATTGTGTCACAGTGATATGGACTCATTATGGAAATGACTGCCACAATATTGATATATCTGTCATGCTATGTTTGTGTTTTCTGCTCTTGGGCCTGGGCCTCTTCACCCTTCTCCCATGCCACTCCTTCCTTCAGATGAGGTAGTACTACTCGCAAGGCCTCTCCGTTCCTTCCCTTCCTTCCCTTGCTCTAGCCAGCAGTACCTCTGCCTGTTGCAGGCAAAGCACACATGTTTGGGACAATAGGGAAGCTGCGGAGAGGTGTGTGAGGAAAGTGGGAGAGAAGGAGCCAGTTGTGCTGGAGATGGAGAATGTCACATTGCCGGCTTGCAGTGCAGCTTTCACCATGAAATGAAGGCTCCCAAGGGAGCCCTTCTCTCTTCCCAGTGAGACTGGGATGCGGAGAGAGAAATCCTGCTTTCCTGCATCAAGCCATCTCCTTTGAAAATCACTGTGATCCTGTCAAAAAGATTTAATATTGTTGTGAGGCTTAGCGGTATTATAATTCTATTTTGGGGAGTAGTATAGTGAAAGATTCACATGCCTTGGGCTGGCTTTTATGATAGGTTGAGTGCCCTCTAGTTACACTGACATGAATGACTGATGGATGTGATGGGTGTTGCTGTTGTCGTGAATATAGCTGACAACCTAGATGAAACAACAAAATCGAACGGAAGATCGTGACTCTTTGGAATGGTAACAGGCTTTATTCAGTGTATATTGACTGGAGAAGAGCTGGCACATTCAGTATGAAAGAAAGACTGCTCAGATGAGACTCTACTCATATATTTAATGAACACTGTTTTTCAAACCATTTCTCCTCTTGAATGTGTAGTCAACTGATATCACGTGGATTAGAGAAATATAAGCCAAAGTGTCACAGCAGAGAACAAAAAGGTCAATGACAAGCACTCAAATCAGACACCACTGGATTAAAGGACATATGATATCAAAGATGAAGCTAGATGCTCAGTTGGGGATAGTATTAAGAAAGGGGTTGTCAGCGGGTTTGACTCTTTGAAATGGACTGCATGCGTGTCTTGTGTGTTATCTAACAAAGTGGCAAAATACTTTCCAAACTGTAATGTTTTTATTCTTTTCGTCTTAAACCATCCCAGATTTTTAAAAAGCTCCAGGCTGCCCTTCATGTCCCCCAGACCTTTTTCCCCATACAGCTACCTATAAGAATTTTTACTGGGTTATGCCAGAAAGGGGGCCAGGGCAAGTCACAGCATTGACACTCAAGGGAGGCATGAACTTCAAGGAGAAAATGGGTTTATCAGTGCATTAGCCAGGGCACCTGACTGCATGCATTAAGGAGATCAAGTAGTGTATTTTCCCTTGTACTCTCAAGAGCAGTGGGACAACTTAGACTTCCTGAAATCAATATTCCAGTTTTGACTGGTAAATTTTTAACTGTCCTTGATCTTCTTAGAAACGTGTTCTTACTAGGTGCCAGCTTTCTCTTCTCTGAAAGAACCTTTTGTCCCACCTTTTGTGATTCCTTCTGAGCTGTGCCAAAGGGCAAGGGGAATTCTGTTTAAATGATTTCCTTGGGTTGGGTGAGGATACTGTCTCCCAAACAGTTTATTAGAAGTCCTTCTGATTTCATGGTTTGGATAGTTGTTTTACTGTCTTGAATTAAGACTTTCTTGTTGCTTGTTTCTAGATTTCAGGTGTGCTTTTTGCACAGTCTCATTCTCTTGTCTTAATGAAAATTTTTTATTTTTTATTTCTGTCATCATTTAGACTTGTGACTTCAGTGCTAATGGAAGGGGAAAATGTCATTCTCTTAAAACTCTCTGAACTATGGCTTACAGCATCAATTGATATTCCAAATTACCTTCTGTCCTGATAGATATGTAGGTTGCATTACAGCTTTAAAGTCTGAGGGAAGAGAGACTAAAACATTTTTACACTTTATTTGCTTGTTCATGATGTAAGGAAGTTAATTTTTTTGCTTCCTTTTTTGCATTAAAAGTTCAGGTGTCCTTTGGTTTTTTTGAAAAAAGTGGACCACAAAATAGCCTCAACTATGTAACTGCTTTGTTTTCTATTTAATTTTTACTGTCTGTTAACTCGAGCCGTAATGCTTATTTCAAAGCAGCAAGTTTGTGTCAAGGAGCAGGAAGACTGGGGCTGCTCCAGCAGCAGTTTCTTCCTCAGTTTTTAGGGCGCCTAACTTTAGACAGCAGTTTGAATATGCAAAATTTGGTACAAGTCAGTACTTGTTTTTGAAACTGTACCTCCTGCATTCTTTCTAGTTAGATATCATGTTATTTAATTACACTGCTGTTGAAATACAACTCATCTGTATTTCGCTGGTGAGTTTTGGGACAGGCGGGGTTAATGACTGAGCGCAGCTTTGTCCTGGGAGCCCAGGTTGGTACATGTTTTTTGTCAGGCAGGGGTCCTTTTTCACTGTCTGCACTCCCATTTTAGGTAACTCTCGAATAATTTATGGTCAGAGCCAGCTAAAGGAGGCAACTGTGACAAACGCACATAAATATTCTGAAAATAATCTCCTTTCGGGAGCAGATAAACAATACAAGAAGGAAAGAAAAGGATTCTCTGGCTCCCTGTTTGGCTGACCCCAGCCAGTGGGTGGGGTGAAGTTAATTCTGCCACAGGATGTGTTGCTCAAAGTTCTTAAGTCATTTATGTTTGCCTTAGATGGAATATATCTGCTTAGTTTTTGTTAATGTCTGGAACCAATTCCAGACCTTTTCTTTAAGTTGGCTTTTCCAGTCTGAAGAATGATAAATATTTATGCTTTCTACAATACTTTTAATCCAATCCACTTCTCTGCACCTTCCTCAAGGAAAAAATAATATTTGCGTCAGTGTCTTCAAGCCAATTCAGTAATTATATCATACAGGTTATAATAACGTATCCATAGAGCAGCAAAACAAAGCAAGCCGGTCTCTGAAGTATAAGGATTTGGGGCTGGCTTTGCCGTGTGCCGGTAGCACAGTCTGCTGCCCTTTGGAAATGACCTGTGGGAGCTTGCCAGGTGCCGGGCCAGTGGAGTCTGAATGTACTGCTGAGCTTCGGAAGCTCTAGTCTTCCTTGACCAGAAGAGAGAAAAGCAAGCAGCCCTAATGAGGGAGATTTTGTAGTAAGGTCATAACCATAGGATAATAAAAAAAAGAAAGTCTACAGGGAAATGAATTATAAAAAAAAAAATTACCTTTCTGAGTTTTATTGCTTAAAGTTAGTAGACACCTACTTGGTAAAGACTTTACCATGCATTATTTCCAGGGAGTTTTAAATACCATAACCCTAAAATGATGACATACAATAGGAGAGGCCTGTCCTTTTCCAGCACAAGTGGCTAGACCCCCCGCAAGGGCTGTCTGCCCCTCTTTAGAATGAGTCTTTTTCTGTAAGAAACCTAGAAGAAGAAGGATCAGCTGCATCTAAACAGCTCCTATTGGGGGTGGCTCTCAGTGTTAATAAATCCACTGTATAAGTAGGGGAATTCAGACGTTAGGTATTTAGGTATCTGAACTTGTTTAAGTTCACAGTAGGTTAGCATCAGAACTGGAAACTGAGGTACAGAAAAGGAGCGTAACAATAGCAGTTGCACGTAGTTGATGCCGTCTCATCTACCAATGATGTAGATCACAAATGTTAGATTTCAAAAGTTGATATGACCAATTCCAATTCACAACTTTTTACTCATTTTCCAAGATAAACAAGCTATATCCCTGAATCTCCTCTACTTGAATAAGTCAAGGGGTTGCTTCTCATTTAAAGACCGACATGAACGAGAGGGAAGGATTGCCCACGTCAGGGGAAAACCCTTATGTGGGCACAGTTTAAACACTTTTGTGCCAGCACGCTACAGAAGAGTGGAACTCTCTTCATATTAATGTTGGATTCTGTCATCACTTAAAGGAACTCACAACTTTTAAATCCCACTAATCAATGTGATGATACTTCTATATATACTTTTTAAAATAAATCACATTTTTCCATTTCAAATGCTGCCTGGAATGGGATGCCTTCAAGGAAACAATGTATGAGTCATCCTCAAGAGACGTGCAATTGAGGCACCTCCTTTGGAACCAAGTCATGTATATCCAGCTAAAAATATCTAATTATAAACAGTATTATGTTACTTACATAATTGCCCAATAGCCTTAGAAGCAACCTTTTTTTTTTTTTTTTTGAGAAAATAAGAATTAATGTTGAATTGTTGATGTTGAAACTGAGACTGTCATCACATGAAGATTAAAATGCCATTTAAGTGATAGTTTGTTCTGGATTATGTCAAGTAAGAAAAGAAGCATGAGCCTGTGATCATTTAAGTCTAATAAAACTTTTGCTCCTTGTTAAGCACTTGTTGTTTGAATGTAAAAGATATTTTGTCAGGGTTAATTCTAATGGGAACCTGCAGGCAGATGGAGAATTCATTATGGATTTTGATGGGTAAGACAGTAGCATTCACATGCTTATATGTGGAATGTTTCTTTCTATGTCTCTTTTTGTATCATGAAAAAACTATTGTAGAATAAATTTTCACCTGTTT
Source organism: Struthio camelus (assembly GCF_040807025.1). Taxonomy (NCBI): domain Eukaryota; kingdom Metazoa; phylum Chordata; class Aves; order Struthioniformes; family Struthionidae; genus Struthio; species Struthio camelus. Next base: position 37,306,385 of record NC_090943.1, on the reverse strand, counting down.
CCATTCATACATGGACTTAGTGCTGGCTGCATTTCTCAGCTCCTTGGCAGTTTTTAGCTGTCCCACTCTGAGAGGTAATACAAGACAGAAAAGTTTGAGAAAGGGTAAGTATATGTCAGAGTCTGCTTGTTGCACGTGCGCGATGGAGTGCCCCACAAGCCGTAAGCAAACGGTCGAGTTCCCTTAGGAGGAGCAAAAATGTTTTGCAGGACCTGATGTGTGAAACCCCGTGAGGATGGAGAACGGGCCCGTTGGGCTGTAATGCTTTGCTGGTATTGCTGCAGTTCCATCCTGCCTGCTAGAAGAGTTCCTACTGCTCCCCTCATCCCTGGGATAGCATGTATGGGTCAGCATGGAGCTTGCACAAAAGTGAATGGTATGCCCAACTTTACCCGCTCTCTGTGGCTGTAGAAGGGAACTTACGAACTTAAAAAGCACTGGTTAGTTAGCAAAGTGAAGGGACTACACAGATAAGTTGAGTAATTTTTCCATTTAGTTGAAGAGAATGAAAAAATACCCAGCCCCTCTAATTTCTCTCCCCACAGTGACCCACTGGACTGAGCTTTTTGGAGGCTTTTCATACCACAGAGATAGGAGACCTTCTGTGCTTGGGAGCCTGAACTCCAAATGACTGTTGAAGGAGTAGTGGTCCTTGGTGTTACTAACGCAGTGTGCTATTGGGAGTAACTAGTTTTGAGGAATCATCTCGGAATGACACTGATGTATTCGTCATGCTCATTTCATCAAATGCTTACTTTGTTTTGCAGGTAGGAAGAGGCTGGATAGTTAAAAGAAACAATGATTAACAGTTTCAGAAAGAAGCTGCTCTGCAGTAGATGATGTAACTGATGCTGTTCGGTTCACTGTGTGCGGGCACATTTAGCCATGTGCAAAGAGACTCTGCAGTCAGGACAAACAGAGCCTGTAAGTATAAAGCAGTTATTTACTGGCTAATGCACATAAAAGATAGCTAGGATTTAACAGGCTGCTGGTGTTCATATGCTCACCTCCCCCAAAAAGGCACCTGAAGCTGGCCTGGCCGGCCGGCATCAGTGCAGAGGAAGTGAGCTAGCCTGGTTGTTTCCTAGAGCAGACCCTCAGGGTTGCTGAGTTGTCCTCTGTCATCAGGTCCTCCAGTGACAGTGGTGGCTCCCCGTTTCCCCGCCTTTAGGATTTTATGCCTTTCCTTGTCAGTGTTTTTCCTCTTGGATCCTTTTGGACTCCTAACTATCCCCATTCAACAGTCCTACCTCTGTAATTTTACCTTTCGTTATCTTGCCTGACTACTCCCTTCAGACTTTCTCACAGCTTTTTGTCACAACCCAGCAGTCTCCTCAGAAGTTTGGGCCAAGTTGCAGCTGGGCCGTATCAGAGTTCGACCGTAGATCTTTGGCACAGGGGCAGCTGACCCCCGGTGGAGCTGGTAGACGGGGTGGCAGAGAGGGTGGCAAGATGCACTAGACAGAGGGTCGTAAGATACGCTGGACCTGTCTGTCTCCAAGCAATGTTAAGCAAGTACATGTTGCCAGGAGCAGCCTTTCCTCATGCTTTGTGCTGTGCACTCCTCCACCTGATCCAGAAACCTGATAGGAAATTTAGGCTTTTCAGTTTCATGGCAATGAAACTGAATGTATGTATTTTCTCATAGTAGCTAACACCTGATAGCTAGCCTTAGCGTGGCAGGGACGCTGGGAAGAGTATCACTGCTCTTTCAAGAGTGTATATTATTATAGCTTTAGAAAATAATGTATAATTCCAACAAATTGATCAAGGTCTTTGTGAATGCATAAAGGCCAGACAGTGCTTGTTATGCATTGACCTATGATATCTCACTTCCTCAGGAGTGCTAACATGTAGATATCTCCCCAGTAATATGCATACAACTGGGATACAGTAAGGGAGTTACCAGTTTCCACTGGGCAGTGAGTGGGGCTATAACGAAATTGCTGACCCACTTTTATCCAAAACCAAACAACCTTTCTCTATACCCCTCCCCCAAGAAACAGGACTGTTAGATCCAAGGCCAAATTCATGTTGTTGTGAACAGCTGCGAATCCACTGACATCAGCAAAGACGTAACCACTTAGTAATGCAGTGAATCCAACTCATGGTGGTTTTTTGGATGCATTTTAGTGGAACAATTATGTTTTGTCCACCTAAACTTTTCCTGAGGTTTTCTTTAGATGGATTTATTTTTCCTGTCCGGTGTAGCATTGGTGTGTGCTGTCAAGCAGCTGCGCTACTTCAGTGCCATGTAAATGGTTCTTACAACTATTCACTTTATGAAGCAGATTAGAGTCTGCCTGGATGAACTAACTAGATAACGGAAATGTATGAGACTGTAAATGGTGAACTAAAGCTTTGCACCTCCCATGCGAATCACAGGAGACAGGGGCCCAAGAAGGACAATATCCCAGAATACGGGGACTATGAAGTGTGTCAGACAGGTACAGGCCCTAGATGGCCAGCAAGAAGCCCCAGTGTAATGTTCAAAGGGCTACTCAAAATAACCTCAGTCTTGCAAGATGCACTGCACTCTGGCTTGATCTCTCAAAGCACCTAAAAATTAGTCCCACTGATTTAGACCTTAAGTTACACAGATCTAAGTTAAGCAGAGAACAGCACTGCAGAAGTTCAAGCTTAAGAACAATCACTGTTGATTGCAAGGACTTACTTTTTCTATTCTCCTGAGAAGAGAGGAGACTGTAAATGGGAATAAGGAAGGGGCTGCTTATCTCCAGTGGCTTCTGCACTAGCAGCCATGCCTGAAGCACAGTGGAGCAAGTTGTTTAACCTTTGGCACAAGAATTTATTTCCGATAGACTATGTCTGCATTAGGTCAGATTGTCCAGATCCTAATCCCTAATCAAGGCTGCTGCATAGGAGATGCCCTCCAGTTCTTCCCTTTAAGTTATGGTTGTCTAAGGAGTTTGCATTCTCTGCGTTGAAATGGTAGATAAATAAACAGGATCTTTCAGGAAAAAAGAAGTATTTCTTCTTTTAATTAGGCAATCTGAGTTTCTGTACTGACATTTGTATATGTAAGAGATTGGTAGAATAACAATTTTCACAGTTCTAATCTTCATTTAAATTATACAATGAAGTATTCATAGATTACTAAGATTGACTTTCTAAGGCTGACACGAGCATAATACAACATAAGCAATCAGGGTCTATTGATCATGTTCTTTGTGCAGTCACAATAAAGTTTAGTCTGATCTTGAATCACAGCGGTAGGAACGGCAGTGGTTTGGAATACTTACAATGGGTAATTGACAAAAATGAAGAGATGTAATATAATTCTGAGCACTGAGATGCAACAGTTCTATGAAAGAGACATGTCTGGATCACGGAGGGAAAATATTTTATGTACAGGCTGAATTCAGAGAGCATCCCATCTTGGTCTAGCTTAGTCTGAGGCTGTGGGAAGAGCAAACAAAGAACATGTAATTGATTCCCAGATAAGAATAGCCAAGTGCACATTGAAAAAGATAATAGGTGAAACTAGAAGATTCAGGGACGCTGCATGCAGTCTCCAAGGAGAAGGAAACTTCAGTCTGTGACCTTGAAAATCAAAAGGAGTTGAAACAGTTTTAAGCCCTTTGAGAAGACGCAGGAGGGGAAGATCACCTATCAGAACCTCCCCGTGGAGATGAGCTGACAGAAACAGAAGGAGCAAGACTGCAAAAAGAATTTAAATAAATCCAGTCTTCCTTGATCAAGAGGATGGTAAGCCTAACAATTGTATGTATAGACAGTATACATCTCTTCATTGTTTTAAAGATACGCTTTATCTAAAAGGCTTTCATATGCAAGCAAAGATAGTAGATTTTAAGCTGGCCATTCATTGCTGCTATTGTTACTAGAGAAAATAGAAATACAGGATGTGAAGTTATGTATGAAGAACTAAGGGAATCATAATCAATAATCTGGAAAGTGCAGACAAGGCCCCGTCTGAAAGCAGAAGCATTATAATATTTCATCCCCCAAAAAAGAGTGATAGAGGCTTGAGATGTGGGAAGATAGGTGCTCAGAGAGAGGTCAGGTCAGAGGTATTTTCAAGTATAGCAATGTCCACAGGCACCTTTCCCCCATTTCAAAGAACTGGAACATGTGCTTCTCTTCGTGTTGTCTTCTTACTCCATATCTATGACTACCTTTTACCATCTCCTCCTCCTTTTAGATGCACAGACTCTTGCAAAGGGTAGTATTTTATGAAAGGAGGTGGTAAATACTTGCCCTGCATGTACTAGTAGTTGTTGCAGCTACTACTCCAGCTAGTTTTGGGATAGTCTTCAAAGAAAAGGCATTAGTGTTTCCTAAAAGTGTGATTTAACAGAGTTAAGTGGAGTTGTTTGAAGAAGTCTTTTGTAAAATCCTTTTGAAGCATCTTTTTTTCTTAAATTGAGGTGAACTATTTACTGAGGGAGAGGTGCTCTTTCAGCTGTGTGACTAGTACCTTTCAGCACGTTTCTAAGCTGCCAAGCATTGACAGCACATTTCTAGGCTGCCAACCCTAATACTTTGGGCAGTGGATGGCTGCTTTTAGCAGCCATCTGCTGCCAAATTATTTTTGCCAGTGCTTTTCTGATTTGTAGACAGCTTGAAATCCAGGGCAGGCATGCACAGGAAGTTTGAAAAAGGGCACATCAGACTTCTTATGCATTTGTAGACTGAGTAAATGCTCAGCACATATATTATATGTTACTCTTTTTTGTTGGCTTACCAGCCATATACTTTGCTTCTTTCCAGTTTCTTCTACATTATCTTCCACTGCTATCAGTAGCAAGAGCTAATTTTGCACTTTGAATCCGTGTGTGTCGTCTTTGCCTGTTGCTAAGTTTAAAATCCAGGGCCTTGCCTTCAAAGCCCTGCTGATACCCCCCCAGCCTGCCTCAGCTGTCTCATTTTTTCTCTTGTTTTCCACCACATTTTCTCTCATCACCAATGACAACTGTAACAATTCCTTCATGCACCTTTTCTGTCCTTATCTCTGTCTTATTCCAATGCATCTCCTCCATATGGAAAAATTTCCTGACCTTGTATATTGTGATTTCTCTGAAGAATTCACTAATTTCAGACCATCCACTTATCTGCAGCCATCTGTTATTATTTCTATGGCTACAGCAGAAGGAAAGGGAGACCCCCAGGAGACAAACAACCCTCTTTTGTTAAATCAAAATCTTCCTTTAGATTTCCCGGTGAGCCTGAGTTTGTGCAGCATTAGACTGCAAGTTTATTTGACCAGGACTGTTCTCGTTTTGCTTAGTGGCAGAGTCTGGCCCAGTGTGTGCACTTCTTTCCCAGGAAATTATTCTGTAAACATACTTAGTAGCAACAGCCAGAATCTGAATGCACCCCAGACGCAGACCGAGCATGCAGATGTCCCTTGCTACTCTATGTCATTTGCCCCAATATAATTCTCTGCTCCTCTCCATTGAAAAGGGACTGAATAGAGTGAAGAAGAGGACAATAGACTTGGCACATGTCATCCCCTATGCAGTCGGTGGACCTCCTCAGGCTGGGAGGAGGTTGCCAAGATGCAGCCATAGTCTTACAGTGATGAATGGGTTTAAAGGAAAACCAATGCACTTTGCTTCAAAATTTTATTGTGAGAAAGCATCTTGAACAGTTGGCTACTCTGGTTTTATTTGAAAAAGCTGCACTAATTTCCAAGAAAAGACGCTTTAGAAAACATTAACTCTTGATTCTTATTTTCAACTAATATGCAGATCTATTTGCATTTGCAAATAGGAAGTGAAAATGTAGTAAGAATATATACCATTTTTTCATTTAAAAATGTAATAAAGGTACAGTATTTTTATTGTAGAGAAAATAAAAAACTTAATGTGTAAAGTACTGCATATATTTCATTTACAAATTATGCTGTTTTGCCTGACCAGTTTCTAATATCTCATTTGTTTTAACAAAACCCATTTCAGTTACATATCTTTAAAGTGCCACAATAACATGTATTTTTCTAAAATTAATGCTTATTTGTATTTTACTTATAGAAAAGATATACTTAATAAACTTATTTCTTTTTTCATCTAACCGTTTAAAAAGATCTATTAATCTATCGATTTAGTTATGCATTGTAGATAAAGTTTGAATCATTTCTTCTAATCCCTTTTTTATCATGTGTCTTTTGAGGAAGCTGGAACTTAAAATGTTTAGAATAACAGCATCACTGTGTTTCTTTCCACACATTTCAATACAATAGTAGTGTTCAGTATGTGAATTTGCACCAACTCTGAATAGAGTGGTGCAACTCTGAATAGAGTGGTGCAACGTGAATAGTGTTAACACTTGGACGGTGAAATCTGTGTTCAACCCTATCCCCTCCAGTAGATGTCATCGTGACAAAGGAAAATACTGCTGGGAAAACTTGTAAGGAAGCGTCATGTGCCAAGCAGAGGGAAAAGCTTTGTTCTGGTAGACCTAGTTGCTGTCAAAACAAGATAGTTCTCTCAGCGCTTAGCGTTTATAGAGAGCCTTTCATTTCTACAATGCACTGAAAAACATGATGACTGTTAAAAGATCCAGTCACCAGTCAGGGCACACAGAGCTGTGGTTCATGGCAGTGGTGTCTCTGCGCTGTGGACGTGTCCATAAATACAAATATGTATATGTAGGCATGGAAGTGCAATGCTCAGTTTGGCAACTGCTTGTTTTGTTCAGCTATATAGCGTCATTCGTGTGGCCGCCTTTTGTCAAAGCCATCACATGCTTTCTGTTTTACTTTTTTCCAAGTCCTCTTTAAAAGTAATTTCTCCAAAGGAGAAACAGAACTCTCCTACTTCATTTTTACCAGTAATGAATTTCTCCGCACCTGACAGCACCTGACCTGCTGATCTTCTTGTCAGTTTTAAGATTCACAACTGTTTGAGAGAGTTATTTAGTGGTGAGTAAATCCACAACCCTGTAATATTACTAGGTATAGTATTAATGTGTCAAACAGAATACAAACGGCCAGAGCAAGGCAAGGGGCAAGCCAGTCCCTGGCAGTTTTCCCATGCATGAACGGTGCAAGGCTGGAACGTACTTGCCTACAAAAGAATTTGAAAAATGAGGTATCTATGTTTCGTTATTGTTAAATGCCAATCTGAATTTCTCAGACAATGGTGTTTAAGATCATCAGGTTCTGGCTTAGGAAAAAAAAGTACTAGAAGTCTTTTCCTCCCTTGGAAGTCTCAACAATTTTGATTGAAATTAAATACTAATTTTAATCTAATATGTGATATATAATAGACATGTATGACATTCAGTTAGTGCTACATCTATGTTCTTATGGCAAAGTGGTATTATGGAGGGACGTGATCAGATAGAACAGAGCACAAGCTGAGCCATGTGAAGGAAGAAAACTGCTGAGCTGAAATGTAAGTGACTTAAAAAATCAACAGGGAGCAACTATATCAAATAATAAGTCCATAATTTGAAAGTTCTTTTTTGTCTAGATAATAGCCCTATGAATAAGAAGGTTTTTTTTCCTTTAAAATGTCAGGCTTTGGGAAAGTAGACAGCAAGAAAGTGGTTGGTCTGATTAACTTAAGAGTCTGCTTCTCCGTAATATGGTTGTTGAGACTGAAACATGTCTCTGTGATTAACATTATAAGTTCTATGGAAAACGGCCAAATGATTAGACCAGATCTGTGACCTCCCACACCAAGAGGAAAGCAAGTCTTACTAGCAAGGTTTTTTTTCATTGTTCACATTCTTAAAAAAAGTTGGCTGGAGTTTTGTCCTTGACCAAGTTGAGAGGATCTCTACTTGTAGGAAAACGAAATATTTCATCAAAACAAAGCAGCTGATTCCCTTGATAAAGAAAGAACCAGCAGTGATCCAAAGACTCCATATGTCATGCAGTTCCCCAGTTCTCCCTGGAAAAAGCTAAGAGTTCAACTGTATTACTAACGTTTGTAACCCTAAGGGAGGACGATGACAAAGCGAGGACATCCATAAACATCTATTAACATAAATGGAGTGATGAGAGGGGTGGGAAGAATACACTTGTTTATAAGTTACCATCTCATCTGGGCCCTGTCAAAGTAGCCTAAACATGGGGGGAGGAAGCATGTCTTCATTGTCAGGAAATTTAGGATTGTTTATTACCAAAGCTCATAACAAAAAACAAACAATAAAAAAATCCCACACACATAGTAACACTTTAAGAGCTGAAAATATGTAGATATCAACTATAAAAGCAGGGCATGAATTTAGTAATAATCTATCAGAAAAGGTAAAAATGATAACTAACTGCCTCATGTCAGTTTCTGGTTTTGCTTCAAATGTCTAACTTTTATTACACATACATTCCTATTTCAGAATACTTATATACCCATTAACAGTGTTCTCGTACTTATTCTAAAAGCATTTCATAACACTATAATTTAGCACTTCGGGTTGCACTTAAACCTTAAAACATTAGATCTGTAACCCGTTACTTTGTGAGGAGAAAGTAAGTGTGGCTGATCAGAGCTTAGAAGATAACTTGTAAAGAGATATCACTCAATTCTCTCTGTATCTCTGCCTTACGGCAGAGTCAAGGATACCTAAGCTGTTCTTAAAAATGGAATTGAAGGTGATTCCGCAGTCTCTTTAGGCAATCTGTTCCCGTGCTTCATTGTATAGGTAGAGCAGACCTTCCTAACCTCTCTCTCCCTTATTGCACCTTAACCCCATAATTTCTTATACTACACACTAAATTAAACGTCATCCTCCCTCAGGGCTCCAAACCTTAGCAATATAGCCAAATGTAGATTTTCCAGGGGTAACCGCATGAAATAGAGAGTCTTTGGATCACTGCTGGTTCTTTTATCCTGAAAGAAATACAGCTGAGAGTAGGATGGGGTCATGATGGTAGGGGTGGGTCAGGTGAAAAAAATGTTGCTATCTCGACATGTGGATGCTGCTTTTGAAGGTAGCTTCCACTAGTTCCACATGGAGCCAACCACCGTATATGTGCTAAGGGTCTGCTGACAGGCCTGGAGCCAGGGTGTCCAGAGAGGACATCAGGCCCCATACCCAGGCTAGCTGAAGACACACACACTTTGTAGACTTAGGTCTCATGCCCCAGTTTTGGGGCTGATGGAATTATATCAGAAAGGCGAGCTTCCGTTATACGCGTGCATGCATGCGTTTCTAGCTCTGATGATTAAAAGGCAAAGCTTTCAAGCGTGACCCAAGAGAAAGCAACAAAGAAACGTCAGCAGGTAGCTTGGAGCTCAGCCCCACCCTCCGCGTCAGCTAACCGCAGGCGGAGGGAGGAAGCGGCGAGTGCATCCAGGCTGGCCCTGCGCATGCCAGAGAGCGGCGCGGGAGCTGTGCAGCTGCTCTGCCGCTCGCCCCAAGCTCAGGCCACCAGGGCAGGGGGAAGAGGGCTTCTCACGTGCTAGCTTTGGGGTGCCCCCGAAAACAAGGCGGGCCTCGGTTTGTTTTGTTCACTGGGAGGCAATTCATGAGCTAACTTACACATGACTGTAAGCATCATCTTAAAAGAATATGGAGCTTTTGGGCTGGCCAGGGTGTCCAACTGCCCCTGTAAACTGAGCTGTTCCTTTTCCTATAGGTCAGCGGCAAGATGAGAGGCATAAATACCTACACTCACCACACTATCAACATGCTCAGGCAAGTGTGGGCTGGGAAAGGAATTTTCTATAGGAACAACAGTTAGTGAGCATGTAAGGCCTGAAGAACTAACAGTGTAAGAATCCTTGAATTCCCTTACATTGTTTTTTCCTCATCCTTCCCCTCTTTTTTTCTCAGCATCTCCACCAGCCCCCACTGCTCCTCCTTGTTTATGCAATGAGGAACGGCTCCCACTCAGGCACTGCAAAGCAGTTGTGGTCAGGAAGAGGAAATCCAGCTCAGCTGTGATAATTAAAGTAGTCGTGATACTTTAACTGAGCCGCTAATACCAAGTTAGGGGTGTTGCATAAAATGCTTAGTGGTGAGTAGTTCTTCTTTTGGCGTTTCATTTAGCAAAGAGGGCTGCAGTGCAGAAAGGGGATGTGCTGCAGGGCTCGTGGGCAGCTCTGTGCTGTGGTGGATTCCTGTTGCTTTCCCTAGTCCTGCTCCCGAATGCAGTCTTTCCTACTTGAAATTCTGTCACAGCGCTGTGTAGTTAGCTGTACTTCTCATGAGAACAATCTCCATGTGTTTCTCCTCTCCTGCCTTTCCCTGAGTGCTTGTTCTGGGGATTCTGGACTGCTCTGATGAAATACTTATGTCTTTCCCCTTAAAACAGTTAATCCTGTGAACTGCTGCATTTACAAACCTGCATAGGTGTTTTTAACCCCTGTTTGACACTAATGTTTACCTCAGCCCCAATGCGCTTAGGAAAGCGCGTGAAAGAAAAGCACTGGACTTCTAGTTCTCACATAGTAAGAATAGATTATTCATTATTTATGTTTGTTACCATGTGGTTGCTATATATTTTTTCTGAACGTTGCCTTTCAGCACATTGGAAGTTGCATTAGTGGCACAGTAAGAAATAGCTTTTTCTATTATCGGACACCTTGCAGTAGCTTCTCCTTAAAATCTAAATCAGAGGAGTTGTTATGTTTTACTCTCTAGTGCTGTGAACATCCTTCCTTAGTGCAAGACACTGATATGAAACGTGTTGCTTAGAACACTGGCCTTCAAAAGCCCTATGGGATCAAAGTTGTTTTTAAATTTGAGTTATGTGAATTTCAACTTTTGGAAAGCATTTGAATAGCAGAAAGACATAACTACTTTGTTTTTAATTCTACCGTGGTGTTTTTGTAATAAATACTTATTACAATATTAGCAAATCAAGATATAGCAGCATTATACTAATGTATAAGATTTACCAAGAAAAAATTAAAGAGGAAACCTAAGGCCTTTTCTGCCAGAAGTAGTCCATGTCAGCAAAAAGCATAAGATAAGAGCTGTCTTTATTTAGAATAAATAAAACCTCTAATCACTTAAGTGCAGGAAATGGTTTTTAAAGTTCTGTGCCAATTTTTTTTTTTTAAATCTGTAGTCCTTTTAGAAGGACCTCTGTTCAGTCAAATGATCAATAAAATGTTTATTGAGGCCTTCTTTTTTGATCATTTTTATTTAAAGCATTTTGTGATTAAAATAAGAAATCTAGGGTTATGAGATCTTGTGATAAGACCACACAAGTCCTAGATTTCTCATGTGAAGTGTTTCAAAGTCAAATGGACATTAGTAATTTTTTCTCTTTGCTGGAAGATTTGGTAAAGCACTTTCCACTAAAGCAATTTTCTGTCAAAATATGGATTTGATAAAACTTTTTTCAGGAACATATCTGTTTCATTTATATTTTCAGGAGAAACATATCAAAATATTTTATTCATGGTTGAAACTAGACTGTTAAGTGGAAAACCATAAGTCAAAACTGAACATTTGACAACATCAACATTATTTTATTTCCGTCACTTGTTTCAGAGCTCCCAAAATAAAAATTGCAGAATCTGTGTTTTGTAGCAAGTGTTGACTTTTCACTTCAATTTAAAAGGAAATTTCAGAATATCTGCTTTTGTTCTTAGGTCAACATTGCGCTGCCCTTTTTTTTTTTTTTTTGGTTGCTGAAACTGTTCTGAAGTATGTCAGCCTAGTAGTCTTCAAACTCCTCTGCAGTTGATACAAAGCTCTTGGAACTCTACTGACTTGAGTGAATGAACTGATACTTGCTTGCAGTCCTGACTAATGGAATTAGCAAAGGCCCTGTAGGAGGGGAACGTGAGTCCTGGACGTTTTTGAAAATGTTAGCTGAATTTCTAAGCAAGACTTAGCACTGTTCTTAATTCTGAAGTGAATTTTATTCCAAACTTAAATAGAAGGGCTACTCCACTTATCTACCAGCATGTATTTATTACACTCACAGCCAGCCTAGCTTTGGTTGGGACGGTGACTGATGGCTAACAAAATTCCAGTTCTACAGTTTTGTCTCCCTTCCTAAATAGCATTCTCCTCAATGTCTTATAGGCTACAGATTTGGTATAAGATCAGATGACTGGAAATAACTGCTATTTTTTTCCCAAGGTCCAGATGCACTATTTTTTAAGGTGGACTGTGTGTTGAGTTGAGCTTTAAGAACATGGTCATATGACAGAGATTACAGTGGTTAAGCATTTATTTGTCAATGATTTCTATCTTTAAAGAAGCTCACGACCCCATTATAGTTTGCAATCTTATTATAAGAAATTAAAATGAAAAGCACAGACCAAAAATAGTCAAGCAAGCAGAGGTTGTTAAGTTCTGAATTATTTTCCTGAGAAATGAGAATATTTTATGAAACGTAAAGGAAATGGCTTCCTGGAAAAAACTGTTTTTGAAACAACATTGAGCAGCTTGGACTGCTGGGAAAGTAGAACAAAAGTTCTAGTTCTCTGTGGCCCTCCTGTTCATAGGGCAACTTGAAATGGATTTCTAATGGCAAAAAGACTGCCACACATACAAGGCTAAGGGCAATAAATGATGTGCACATCTAGGCAAAGAAATATTAACCGTGTTAGTGAAAGGAAAATGCACACAGTCTTGGCATTTATAATATTTAAGGATAATGTGGTAAGAATGCTTGAAGCACCAAAATAGTCTAAGTATTAAAATTGGTGGAAGTAACATATGCTATTTTCTTTTGATAACGTGACCCGAAATTGCAGAAATGTCAATGAATGTTATATGCTGCATGTGAAGTATTTGCCTTCTTTTTATTTGTATGTGATTCATTACTTTTACTAATTATGAGAATCATAATGCACCAATAACAATAAAATTAATAACTAATGACATGTGAGCTCAGTACATCGCTTTGCAACTAAGAGGATCACTTGGTGTGTCATCTGTGTCAGAACCCACATCAGTATCGGGATGTAGCATTCACATTCAGCAGTGATTCTCCTTCCTGACGCTGGGTACGTGCTGGGGCTGAGGATACTGTAACAAATTTGGTTTTAAACTTCTTTTGCATCGCTGTATCTTTACTCCCATCATTTGTTCCTGATTCCACCCTGCTCCCAAAACTGTAGGTCTGAGCATTTAAACCAGATCAGGGAACAGAATCATATTAAAATAACTTTTTTTTTTTGCTTGGTATCTTCAAACTGAATCAGTTGCAGTCAATTCAGTGGATTGTTTGGTCACAGAAACAGAAAAGATCTTGGGAAGAGGTACAAGCAGCAGGTGGGAAAGTCCTCCTGATGGGAGCTGCTTATGTGTGCACTATTGTTGGAAGAAATAGCAGTGGAAGTGCAAAGAAACTTAGATACTTGATAAACAGAGTTAACAAGAAGAGAAGCATTTTGGCTCTGATTCAGATGTATATTCTTTCTAAGGATAACATTTATTTTCCCACTCAAAGTTCCATTTGGTTGTTCCTAAGATTATATACTTTAACTGTCTCTCTTCATCTTACCACAGTTAAATAATAAAACTCCCTTACACCTCTGTTGGAACTAATATAATCTTTCTTTTCAGGAAAGCAGATCTATTTTACCCAGCATCACAAAAACTGATGCCAGAATGAATTTAGACCATAACACAGTGGGAGTATTATAATACAAATCTCTGTCTTGGTAAATCATTTGTCTTTATAAAAGCAATTTTAAAAAATGTATTATAACTTGTATTATGAATTATCCTTGAAAATAGCCCAGAAAATAGCCCATGTGTTTTATTAGCAAGAAAATGATATACTGGATCCCTGTGGAAATGAACGGTAAAACAGAAAGATAGGAAAGTACTTATACAGGATGGCCAGGAAATCTTGACTAAATGCATAGAACTCTCCATTTTCTGAGGTGCAGAGCTCCACATAAATCAACAAACTTGTGTATAAACACACAGGCATCTACCCGCACAGAGTAGCGCAAGATTAAGACTAGTAAAGTACAGAAGGGTAGGGCTTTTAAATGAGTAACTGTATGGGACAATGTCTAATGTCGGTAAGTGTTGGTGGATCTAATTCTGGCTCTGTCATTATATGGCATTTGGGCACTGACCAAATCACATGCTCCTTGCCTCAGTTTCACCAAACAGCAATTAGATTACTGATTTATTTAATCTTTATTAATCCCGAAGATTACCAGAAGCATGTGCTTCTCAGGATTAAAAATTAATCCTTAAAACATTGTTGCAAAGCAAATGCAGTTAAAACAAAAATTAAAAACCAAACTTCAATTAAAACAAAAAGTAGCTAATTATACTGCGTTCAGTTTTATTTCAGATTAAGCCTTTAGAGCAATCCAAGTAGGAAGTCAGTTAAAAAAAAAAAAAAAAAGACTGAGGGGGGGGAAAAAAGGGGGGAGAGGATTTATGATAGAAAAAGGCCATAGACTGCTGTGCAATTAGGCTCGCCTGTAATTACTCCATCTTTAGAAGGCTTATAAGAATACAATGTCTAAATAAATAATAGAAAGACATGCCTGATAAAAATTAGGAGCTTTTAAATTATAAGGCATTCTCATTTAAGGTGCCTAGAAATGTCACTTAAGGATTTGTCACTGCAGCTAGTATAATCATCTCTTTGTCAGGGCTGTAAAAGTTAAAGGCTCAATTTTGCTTTATAGTCTCATTAGCTACTGTATCATAATCTATGTTTTTATTTCTAAGCAATTATTTCAGGTGGGATTTGGGGAGGGAGGATTGTTTAATAGGACAGCGGTAAAATAAGTATATCTTGTCCGGACTACCAGCCTGGAGTTTTAAGCAATCACTTCAAACGTCTTGCTTATATTTTTCTAAATCACTTAACTCTCTCCTGACGTTTGTATTACAGTTTTGAGACCATACGTCTTTAGCTTTCAGGCGAGCGCCCTTGGGCAGCCTCGAGTGAAGCCCCCCTCCTCAGGATGAAGCCCTGCTCGCCGCTCCGGCTTCCTTCCCAACGTTCCTAACGGTCGTTTGGCAGCACGAGGCTGACGTTTCCCGCCCAACGCCGTCGCCGCCGGGCGAGGCGGCCGTTGGTCAGGCGCTGGCCGGGCCCGGGCCCGGGCCCACACGAAGGAGCGTGGCCGCCGGGCTGGGGGGAAGCGGCGCCCTGAGAGCTGCGGCCCTGCCCGCCGCTCGCTGGCTGCTGCCGCGGGCTTTAGTCATGTTCCTGATTCCGCACCAACGGGGAAACAATGACTCGTTTTCACCACTTCCCTCGGCAATGCTTGGGCTGTCACCGCCTCTCTTTCGCGTTGCTCGGCCTGCGAAGGGCTCCGCGACACCTTCCCCCCTTACCCCCCCGCCCCCCCCGCACAGCGGTGCCCGCCCCCCACCCCCGGGGCTGCCCTCGCAGCCCGGCGGGGGGGGGGGGGGGGCAGCCCCCTCCAGCGCCGCGCCTGACACAACCCCGCCGCCCTC
Source organism: Struthio camelus (assembly GCF_040807025.1). Lineage (NCBI taxonomy): Eukaryota > Metazoa > Chordata > Aves > Struthioniformes > Struthionidae > Struthio > Struthio camelus. The sequence goes on along the minus strand of NC_090943.1, from coordinate 37,291,049 downwards.
GGAGCGGGACACCGCCACCCATTGGGGGAAAGGAGGGCGCGGGCGCCAGCGCCGCCCACTCTGCCATCCTATTGGCTCGCGTGACCGCGCTTCGCTTTCCTACTGGCTGCCGCCTCCGCCAGGCAGCGGCCGCTTGGGCGGTGCCAGCGCGCCGCTCTCCGCCCTCAGCGCTCTGAGTGCCCGCGGGCGAGTAAGTCCGTGAGCGGGAGTGGCGGCGGCGCCGGGGTCCCTAGTGGTGGCGGTTGCACTGCTGCCGCCGCTGCTGCCGGGCGGGCGGGGGTGAGTTTGCATAAGCGGCTGCTCGCACGGAGGGAACTTTTTTTCGCGCGGGGCTGGAGCAGCGCTCTTCGCCGCCGGGACGGTTGTGGCCGTTGGGCAACTAACGGCTGGCTGAAGAGAGCCCCCTCCCGCCCGGCCCCTCTCTGGCCCCGGGTCCGAGGCGCCTCCTCCGCAGCGGGCTCCCCCGCCGCGGGGCGGGGCGGCCGGTGGGGCGCGGCGGGCGCGGCCCGGGGCTGAAAGGAAGGGAGGGAAGGAGGGAAGAGACGGTCCGAGCGGTCTGGCGGCGGCCGAAGGGCGCTCGGGGCGGCGCGGCGCTGCGCTCCGCTGCCTTGGTGGAGTCGAGGCGGCGGGGGGGTCGGTCCCTGGGCACTGCTGGCGGCGGGCGCCCCGGGGAGCGGATTCCGCCTTTCCCTTGGCGTAAGTAGTTGCTGGGCAGGCGGAGGAGGCGCGGGTCGGTGCGCTCCAGGCATCCCGGCTGCGTCTCGCCGCTTGCGCGGGTCTTCGCGTGTTCAAGTGTGTCTGCCTGCTCGTCTCCCAGACAAAGATCGGGGAGGACGGAGGGAGAAAGCTGCGGTCGCGCGGGGGGGGGGGGTGGGGGCTCGGCGCTAACCGCACTGTAAATGCTCGTGTCCCTTGACAAAACCTGGAAAAGACAGTTTGAAATGCTGGCAGCCGGCGGCAGACGAGACAAAGAAACTGCTCCTGTTCATCTCCCCCGAGTAGGAGGACACCGCGGTGCCGGGGAGTAGACTTTCTGCTCGCTCCACTAAACCTATGTGCCTGCTCATGGGCAGATTGAAGAAACAGTTAACTACCGTGCTATTTGCAGTGCTGTAAATAATACACACATTTTAACTGACCTCTCCTGTATATTTCGTCTGCTGCATTGATTTCGGTATACTCGGGAAGCTATGTGAGAGGTGGCAGCAACAGTTCTAATTGCTGAGAGTTTGCGGTTGAGATTCCGAAGTAGGAGGTACCACAGACTGCAGGAACTTGTGTCTGAGTAGGTTTCATTGTTTAGCTGCGTGCACGTTAAATTGGAGTAGTGTGTCTTGTGCTTTGCGTTTTAAATACAATGGTAAAAGAAGAGGGACCGCCTCGTGGGCTTGTTTCATTCTCTGTTCGTTTCCCTTCCGACTGAATTTTAACTCTGTCCTGAAAGGCTCCTGAAAAGTCTTGCTTTCACAAGCAAAAGATTTGGAATACTCCAGGGTTACATACACCTTGTGAGCACCGATCTTTTGCTGTTTTAAATATAAATTGCCAGTGTATTGAGAAGAATAATATAGAGGAATAAAATAGGAAAGGCTCTATAAAATGGTTGCTATTAGATAGTTTTACTGGCTGCAAATTCAGATTCTTTTTTTGAAGGCAATTTGCAACAAACGAACACCGCAAGGAAGCGGTTTTATGTAGCAGAGTGTAGACAACAATGATGCTTGTTTATTTTCATTGCATTTAAAGGCTTTTCTGGTTTTCCCCCCTCCAAGAACGTTGTGAGACACTACCCTTTCTAAAAAGCCTCTTTTGGGAAGTTTGTACTTTTCACAGAACGCTTTCTTCCACAACAGCACCTTGCTTTCGTTGCCTTCTCCTCCTCTCCACCTCCCAACAAGTTCTTTTATATTGTGAGAAGTAAGTAGTGTTGTAAAATTCAAAATCAAGTTAGCTTCCACTCTATTTTACTCCTTCCAATGAAATATTTTAGGTAAGAATAACATACTTTGCAGTTGTGTTTTAGGTCCGTCTGTGTTGTTCTCAGACACCTTTTCCTGTAGCATAAGGAGACAGCATGGAAATACTACCTCTGAGATGCAAAATTCAGCTCCTTCTCTTTTGTGATCATCTCTGTGTGAGATAGGGTGGCAAGTTTTCTAATGGGGAAGGCATGGCAATTTTAAAGAAGTTCAGTATTGCTTTGAATGAATTATTAGTTACAGTAGTTCACTTGCTTTCCGTGTTGAGCTGTTTTAAGATACAAGTTAAACTTGCTCAAAATGCTACTGACAAGGAAAAAGGCTTTTGTGAACAGAACGATGGTGAACTTTAGTCACAGTCTCATGAATGGGAGGTTTTCTTTCACTCTAGAGAGTCCATGGTAGTCATGTTCAGAGGCATAGCTGGATAGTTAAGTCATTTGATTTCTAATTTTGTAAGGACTTGTATTGCAAACAAGTATGTGCATAAGTTATTGCAAGGCTAGGCTCTGTACATGGTACGTACCGTCTATATTATGAAGCTAGCTGTAAGTTGTGAGGAGAGACCCTGTGTACTGATGCAAATGGTAGGACTGTGTTGAACCTAAAGTAAGCCACTGAGTTTAAGTCTAATTCTTAGTACATGTTAGTTTACTATTTTGAGTACCAAAATCCAGATATTGAACCTTCTTGGCATGTTCGTGTCAGGAAATGCACTGTCATTAAATACTGCCTTAAGGTAAACATTAGGTTCTCTCCTGATCTGTGACTTACTTTGACACGTGCTACACTAAAATCACCGTATTCGTTCTGGAGATCTACCTTATTATTAGTTACGAGATGTTGGCCAATGCCTGCTTGTTTTAATTATAAATATATATTTTAAGTCTCAATTTGACACTGTTTAGTTTCAGATTGTATGGAAGATGCATAGTTTGAGAATTCTGCTTGAATTATAAGAGAAAAATCAGTTCCCAGGCTTGCTTTTGGGAGTTTGGCCTGTGGGGTGGACTTTATATTAGAGGCTTTCAAATGAAACTTACATGAGGCTTAAATGTTTTAAGCTGATGAGAATATTAAAATGCAGTAGCACTTGGAGTCTTATGAAGATCACCTGGTCGCTCTGCAAACATACGAAGCCTCTATCAGGAACAGCTTAGATCTAAATCCTGTAGTTGGATCACCAGGTTTCATTCCCAAGCCTTCGTTCAGGCAAATACCCTCTCTGTTTAACCTGGCATACTTTCTGCCTAGCAAATGCAAGAGACTGGGTCCAGAGCTTATACTTAAAAGTCTGCTCTAGGATTTGTGTGAGTAGTTTTGTTAGTGTAAATGGGGTTTATGCTTGATAATAATGTAAGGAATATATAAGCACAGTGATATGCAGTCAGTCTTTCAGAAGGAATATGCATGAAGTTTAAGCAGGAGATCCTATAATGCTGTATAGAAAATAAGAAGCATGATGATATGACCTTCACTGTGCATGCTCTATCGTCTTTGAAGTTAGGAGAACTAATGGCCAATTCTCTGAAGCTTTTTAAAAAACTGAAGACTGTGCAAATTTGTATTTATGTTCTCAATTGTAATAGCTTGATCACTTAAGTGACTGTGTGTAATCTCTAAGAGACTCCTTACATGGTATTATGAGAATACACTATGCTTAAAACGTGTGTGTTTACATTTGTGTGTGTGTGTGTGTATATATATATATATATATATATATATATAAAATATGATTTTTAGGATATTGGCTTGTTTCTGGCAGGACGTATTTGACAACTTTTGTTAGTATGCTGGAATCTGATAGTTTGCCTCTCTAATGAAATTAAAACTTTTGATTTGTTAATGCTGTTCAATCAATTATGGGAGTAACTAAAAAGAACCCCTGATTAGACTTGCAGGCATGATATCTTTTCTTTAAATCCACTTTTCTTTTTCAAAGAGGTGGCTTATGTGGCAGTTCACAATCCTCAATTACCGGAATTGAAATGGTGGAGTACTAAACGCGTGTTTGTGAGTGGAGAATGTCTAAATGATTCATTAGGTATTGGGGTTAAAGCATTGTTTTATTAGCATCTGTTAGTAGGAATTTAAATTGGATTACTTTCTGTTATATACTTCTTGAGATAATCTTGGAAGGCGATAAAAAGGTAGTGTCAGGATGAGGACTGAAATCTGTGTCAGATCAGTGTAACTGAAGACAAGAAGTACTAAACTATGGAAGCTGGAAAATATTTTGAATGCATAGCAACTACATATTGCTGCAAAGCAGTGTTCAAAGCTTCTAGGGTGCTCCCAATTCTGTGGTCCTGTCAAGCATTTTCTTAGCTCATGCATTGACCAAGATTTTCCCTGGACTGTGTAAAATGTTGTGGTAAATGAACACACAAACATTTAAGGTGATGTACTTCCATGTGCTCTGAGGGTCATCTTTGTAATAACTGACACTTAAAATATCTGAAGTTTGGTTAAAATTTAAAAAAACAGGTCTTTTATGAGGCTGAGAGGTAAGATGCTTGCTTCTGCGTTTCTTCTTATTGTAAATGATAGAAGTGCTATCAGTTAGTGTTGGAACTTTGTTACCACGCTGACTCGAATTCTTCTGAATTAGAAAACAAAGTCTGAAAGATTGGATGGCTGTTATCTTAAATGTACAAAACATCACAAACAGTGCTGGGTATGAAGTATTTTCGTGTACTTCTCATGAAATTCTTGTGAAGCCTTTGTCGAAATTAGGACCATTAAGACCAACAGCATAAAAATAGTAGGTCGGCTTAGTCTGGTAGGTGGCTCTGTTATTTACATCTATTTCTTTGGACTCATGCCCATGTGAACTTACACGCGCTGGTAGTATTGCAACTGGAATGATAGTGACTGAAAGTAACATGTCTTGCAGCCCAAGTGAATACTGAAATTGCCTGCATGTAGCCCATTGTTCTTGTGGTGCCAGAAACAGGAGAATTTTGGTGCAGGTATTTCAGTGGGCTGAATTAATGGGTTTACAAGGCTTCAGTGTATCTTCTGAATGGCATACAAATTTAAGAGGAGTGGGTTTGATCAATGGTTGTTATCTCCTGATAACAGGAGATTTATTAGTTCTAATAAATAACTGTGTTATTTATTAGAAATGGAATCAAAAAAGCATATGGAATTTGAGCAGATAGTTAATAATCTTCACTCTCTGCGTGGAGAATGCCATGAAAAGTGAGGCTATGCATTAATACATCTTTTACTTTATTTTAAATAATCAGCATTGCAGGAGAGCCAGTTGCATCTGACTGTTAGGCGGAAGATTGGAATTGGTTATCTTTTCAAAACAGATGTTTGCTTGTGTTCTTCCATCCCTAACCCCTGATGATAAGAAATGCTGTGTAGCAAGCAAAGCATAACAAAGAAATTTAGGTAAAGGCAATACTAGCTGAGTAGTAAAACACACCTACTGCTGACATGTGAGTCACTGAGTGTTTGCTTTCCCTACTGATTGGAATAAGAGCTCTCATTCTAAATTCAGTGAAGGAAACTTTGTATATTTTGAGTGCTTTTGATAGCTATTAAAGACAGCTGCCTTAAGCAAGAGGGAAGGTGTCCTTTGCATTTTGTTACTGTTTTCTGTTTGGAAGCTAACCTTTAATTAAAAATAGCATATTATGCTCTGAAACTGCACTGGATACTAATTAACTCACTTAAGTGCTTAAAGCCATGCTGTCTCCTACAGTTTCCCGCTGTTTGCACTGGATCAATATTTATGTTTCAGCAAGGCATTAACTTCAACCTGGTGAATTGTGCGTACAATTTTAATATTTTTGTTAATACTAAACACCATGATTGGGTACTGTACTATGTTTTATTGCAATTTTTGTTTTAAAGAGGAGGGAGAAGCCCATTACACTTGAAATCTACAGTCTGTGCAAGACTTGTAGATTCTAATGGGAAGATTTTTGATCAGTGATAGAGAATTAAATAAATCAGCTGTTTGTACTTTACTCAAGTGAGGGATGGATAGCATAAGGGCTTCGTGAACGTTTGGTTAATGGCCGTATTATAGTCATTTTGGTTTGTCTTCAGTTACTCAAAGATAATTATTTTGTTTTTCAATTCTGTTTAATATTAAAATATTTCCTAAATTAAACAAAATGATTGGAACATGGGAAAAAGCTTTGATGTGACCTAATATTAAAAAGCTGTCTTTAAAAGTTTTTAATGCCAGCCTCCCTCTTTGAAATTTAAGATACGGTGAATATTTTCAGTCTATCTTGTAAGACGTGCTTATTATACTATATTAATATAACTTGTCTATGGAAGTAGGCCGTAGAGTCTCTTCTTCAGGAACAAAAATTAATACTTCTTTCCATAGTAACACTCCTCCCTGCTTGCTGGCTGAAGGAAACTGTTGCAGTCGTGCAAAGGTGAAGTTGGTCACAAAACCACACTGCAACTTTGTATGTTTTGTGTTGGACTGAAGAAGGGAAATTCTTTTGGGAGCATTGGGAGGAATCACGTTAGAAGGGAATTCTTTTGCTCTAGGTATTTAGTACTAAAACAATATTTTAGTGTTCCTTGTAGTAACTTCAGATTGTATTTTGGCAGTGAAATTCCGAATATTCTCTTACTTTTTTTTTTTTTTTTTTGGATTGTTCCAGTACCTACCTGCTTCATGTCACATGCCGTGGGCATGCTGCCATTCCTCCTACTCACAGTTACAGCTTTCAGATTCAATAAGCCTTATAGCCTTTCCACTTGCATCTCTCATGCTTCCAATTATATTGACTCCCTATGGCAGATCTAGAAAGACTAATAGGCTCCTGCATTTTTTTTCCCTGCTTTGAACTGAATTCCCATTGTAGCAGCCAGACGAGCAGGTGATAGGCTTTTGACAGTAATTCTGCACATCCGTTCGCACATGCATTCTGTGCATTTGCCAGTGCTGGTATAGTATCTACAAGTTCCTATCTGCTTTGAGGAAAATATGATCTACTTGTAATTGTGAAGCTGAAAAAAATATCATTTTTTCCCCCTCAGCAGCGTTTTGCATCATTACTGTAAATGGTAGGTATTTTCACCATAGTGTTTTTGTACTGTGATGAAATATTATACCTCAGATGATCAAATGCCATGTTACTTCGTGAAGCATAAAGAGGAAAGCATCTGTTTTGCAAAATGCTTGGTGATACTGCTTCTAATATATTGAGTCTATTGTTTTGGTTATAGTTGGTTGCAGTTGGTCCAAATACCTTCAAGACATGAGTTGCCTCTGTTGCCTTTTCAGTAACAGAACTTAAACTTTTCCTGCTTAACGTGGCAGAACCCCTCTTCATACGCTTGCTAATCTAAACTACTCAAAATCTCTAACGTGATGCTATCTCTGCTACTTTTAATTTCTTTGCTGCATTAACTTTTTTCATGTGTATTTTTAAAATTATCCTTTGTCTTATGTCAAAATATTAAGAGCATCTGAAGCGTGTGCATTTGCACTAGTTAAGCAGAGCTCTTGCTAGAGTACAGCAGTTATCTGTGCAGTAGTATTTTATCCCAAACTGATCATATTGGCAAGCTGTAACTGTAATAGGAGGTAAGGATTTCTACCCTGAAATTTAGCTTAACCAGAAAAGATGTGTAAACAATGCAGTCTTATGAAGATATGCATTATATATGTATTCATTCCTTAAGGAAGTCATGGAAATCTTTGATTCCCCTTTTAGTGATCTTAGATACTTCGTGATGTTCTAGCAAAGGAATGGATGATAGTTCATGATGCTGCAGTGATCGAGTGAGACAGTGGAAAGGACTAAGTCACTTAACTGAATCATTCGTAACTGCTTTTCAATGTGGAAAACACAAGTTGTGCATAAATTCACTAACAGCATAGCATTAGGGTATACTTGACATCAGAGGAAGAAGGAGCCCTTAAAAGAAGGTGTCTGCTTGTACAAAAGCCAGAGGAACTGACTAAAAAGTGTGACTAGGACGTAAATTGAATGATGAAACTAAGAACCAAATGATACCACATTCACTCCTTAAGCAGTTCCTTAAACATGCCTACTGATTTTTAAATGATAGGTGTATGATCCTGTTGTGTTGTGTGATTCTGCCTCTCCTGACTCCCCTTCACCTCCTCCTCGGAACAGCAGGTCATAACAGTTGGAGAAGTGTGCATTTGCTGAGATTTCATAATGTGAGTTGCTCTCATATGATAGTGTTTTTATTTTTTCCTTTTTTTTGTTTGTTGTTTTTTTTTCTCTTGGTTCATTGCAACTCCTCTTAACTGTGGATATAATGGTTTTTTTTTAGGAACATAACCTTGTGCTTCTTAGGGCTGTAAAGTGGTATGGATGTCATTCAGCTCTGGTTCGTTTGGGTCTGCTGTGTCACAAATACATATGTAGTCAATGACCAATTTCCAGGTATTGTCGTAATCACATCTGCAGCTCAGCTGTCTTTTAAGTTTCCATTTGTAAGCAGAACATGACAAATAGAGTTCCAAGTTCATATACTTCAGGTCATTATATAAACAAATGTAGAGTGTTTTGTTGTTAAGCTACAGAAATACTTGTCAGGCTCTAAATCCCCATGCCTGTACTCCAACCCAGGGCTCTGAATGTTTAACTGGTTACTGAAGTTCTGATCACTTACTCTAGAAATGCTAGGTAAGTAAGCCTGAAATAACGCTTTTACAAAATCAGATTTGTGTTGAGCGGGAAAAAATCTTGAGATTTAATGAGGATGCAAATAAAAAAACAGGACAAGCAAGTTAAATGCATGCTTTAATATTTTTAGTCTTAGACTGTTTTGCTGCTGTCCAGACAATATCAATATAAGTTCTTTAGAAAGTTTCACATAAATTTCTGTTATGACTTTGGAACCATGGCAAATTATTTGGTGATGCAATTCACCCTGGAAATCTGTACTTGAATTGTTCAAATAAGAGTTCCTCTAGAAGAATTCCTAACCTATGTAACCTCAGCTTTGTTAGTTATTCTAAGAAAGAAATATAAATCTAATATTCTGAGCTTTAGATGGTTTCACAAAGTGAGAACTTTTTTTACTTGAAGAGCTTTTTCATCAAGTATGAATCCAATCCAATTTGATATGCCCTATAATGTAAGACAGTTAATGCCTTTCTTCTGCATTGGCACTATTATACTTTTGGGATTTTTTTTTCCTTAATTACAATATAGAGCAAGAAATACAGGATAGTAAATTGTCTGAGACTTCAAGTTGATCATACATTAGCTGCACTAGAGCACTGAAACTATATCTGGCAATAGAGCATTTCATGTGTTAGAAATACAGTTTTCTGAATGAAACTGAAGTGTGGGTAGTGCTGTTACTTTTCTAAATTTTCAGTTAAAGTCTTTGTTTTTCTGTTGCTTATAAGGTATGTAAACTACACAGTGTTCTCCATAGATGCTCCGAAATGCTTTTCAAACTAAAGTGACCAGTTCTGTGAGTAAAACAGCCTTGTAGAAGAGAGGCATTGAGGAAGGGAAGGGATGAGGAAAAAGGTCAGAAAACTACAATGGAGAGATAAAACATACTTTTCTCAAAGCAAAATTGTAGTACCTCTGTTCTGGGAAAAATGCAGCTTTATGTAGTGTTTTTTTGGGGGGGGGGGAGAGGAGAGGGTTTTTTTTTTTTCCCCCGTCCAAAGAAACTACTAGAACAGATTTCTATAGATCACTGCAAACCTCTCTGTGTTATAACATCTGTGATAGATGCATAATAGCAATGTTCGTGCTCTTCTCTCATGATCTGTGGGGAAATAGAATGGCAGACTATATTTTGCGTACATTACCTTAATCAAGGTTGCTAATCCTTTTGAGTTGGTGGAGCTGGGTGATGGGAAATATCATAGCACTCATTTAAAATAAATGCTGAGGGAGAGGAAAATAAAATCAAGCCCTTCCGTTAGGGTTATCTTTGATCATATGTAATGATGTGGTAACATTGTATTGTAGACCTACCCTGAATAAATGCACCCTAATGGTCATTCTTAGGGTGTACAAAGTTTATTCTTTAAAGCCTGTTTCTGGGACATGCAAATCACTGAGCTATCCCAACTTGCACTGAAAGTATGGTTTCACGCTTATTTCAGACGCTACGTTTTGGACTTTAAACTATGAGTGGAAATGCTTTGAGAGGGCAGTTCATATATTTGTGGGTACATTAAAACTTCTGAAAGCTTTTAAAGTAGGAGTTCACGTTGTATACTGAACTCTTAATTTGGCATATACAACTGTCTGGCAAAGAAGAGTACGATTTCAGAGTGTGACAAAATTCTCTTTAAATGGCTTTTATGTTAAAAATATTACTTTTAAGCATTTTGAGAATTTATAACTTAACTAATTTTCAGCCAAATAAAAATGAGTCATTTCTGAAGCACCTATAACTCTTGAAACCTAATACTTAGTCTGTGGAACTCTCCATGTTTTGTGGAGGCGGAAGCAAGATTTTGCTCAAATGAAGTCCCAAGAGTTCATACAAATTTCTTGGTTTCTGGGTGTCCTGGGGCTTGTGTAACATCTTATAAAGTCACCCACTGTTGACCAGAGTAGGCATCTCTGCTTTTCAAAGTGTGGAGCGGATACCTAGAACGGGAGTAGGAAATAGGCAGAATTTCCTGAATCTTATCCTCGGCTAGTGGGGTTGGGAAGTTTTGGCTCAGGGTTGCATTCTAAGGCTGCTGCTAAAAAACGCTTGGAAGGTGAAGAGCCTGCTCAAACTCCTGTCCCTATGCTATGAGCTAAGTCTTTTACCTTCTGGTACAAGTCACTCATGAACTACGGGCCAGATGGAGACTGCCCCGCTTGCTCTAGTCAAAGCTGCGTGTTGTAAAAGTAGAAGGTATAGGTCTTGCGCCTTTAGCAGCTGATGCTCAGAGGTGAAATACAGTCTCTTCTCAATTCTCTACATGCTTTTTTAGGTGTTGTTCTTAAGCCATGGTGCAGCACCTACTTATGTGTGCTTTACATTGACAGTCTTGCCAACTGCTGACTTAATCTGACACCTTTGTTTTTGATAAGTGGCTGAAGGCTTTGGCAGAAAAACTCCAGCTTGAGAAGACTTGCAATTTTCTCTTGGAAAGCTTGTTTTTAAAATTAGCTTGCAGAAAATGGACTTCACAAACAGCTAGATTAAGTGAATTTCCCTGATAACTGCTAGTAAAGCTATTCTGTCATAGCAGTGAAGATTGAGGAGGAAAGGTAAAGTCTAGATTTCATAGCCTTGCTACAAAAATACTATTTTGTGCTCTTGAAAAGACAACACTGGTTCAAGGCAACACTGGTTTAACCCTCGCCCCCCCCCCCCCCCCAAACTGCAGCTAATTATTTTTCCTTCATAATTTCTTCTACTGCCTTACTTTACTGAAACCTAGATGATGATTTAAATTTAAAACTTCTTGACTTCATAGTGATATATCATACTTTGGGCTTAAGGGAACTAGAGAGTATGAGAACAGCAAGTATAGTTTGCTTGGAATGCTGTACTGACTATGACTTGACAGTGGGTAACCTCTGCAGCACCGTGTTCCCTTGTGAAAGTGTTAAGAGCACGGAGTCGTATGCTGTGGTGTTGGCTGCTCTTAGACGCTCTTGACACAAGTTACACAAGGGCTGATGTATACAAAACAGTTCTTACTAAAGCTTTAGTTCTTTCTTATCACAGTACAAAGAAGATGTCTTTACCTTAATAGTATGTTACTTTTGCTAAAGCAAAAACTGAAAAACCTGTGTGGATGAGGCCCTTGAGTAGTATTAGCACGCTGTTCTCTTTCACACATTTGTGTTTCATTTCAGTTATGTTTGGTTAAGCTTGTGGATGTACTCCCTTTAATGTTGCTGTAATTTAAATCCTATTTTCTTATGATGCATGTAGTTACAATTTTCATTTTTCTTTGCTTATGTTAAAGTCTTAGCTATATCAGTTTTATGTAACTAATAACATATTTTAAGACAAGATTTTTCAACTAGGCATCCTTTTATTTATTTGACACTAGCCAGCTTAAATCTTTAAGGAACGACAGATGTAATAAGATGTAAATGAGTGCTTGCATGGGCTAAAACAAAAGAGGAAGGAAATACTTCAGCTGCTAAGAACAAGTGTTTTAAAGTTAGTAGCCCTTACTTTAGTTTCCTATAATAAATGTAACTACTGATCTATTACAAACAGTAGAAAAAAGTGACATTTGAGGATATACTGCAAGTGAAATACCTTGAAACAAGGTGGAATTTCTGTAAACTGGAGAAAGGGATGTAACCAGGGTAATTGCCTTACATGTAGTCAGTTTTAGTTGACCTTGCAGTTGCCTAGTGTTGCAGTCCTCCTTATGCTGTGCTTTTGTGCAGAAGAAAGCAAAGAAAACATGGTAAAGAAGGATTACAAAATTATTTCATGCTATAGAAATTTTCTGAGCTGTTACCTTACTCCAGTTTGATGCTGTACTAAGGCTGTTTTTGTACAGCTTTAACAATGCAAATCTGACTGGTATATTCACTTGCATTTGTACAATGATGTGAAGTATCATTTCTGTACCTCACGGAGTTGTTTAGTTGTCTTTGAAGAGTTATCTGCTAGCTGGTAAAGGGTAAGTACAAGGTCGGGTGTGTACAACGGTGGTTATAATTATTGCTTGCTAATCTGAAGTTAAGCAAATGTAACTGCCAGGAGTCAAAGATCAGGATTAAAATATTATCTGAAGTGTATGCATATATGGATCCCACCCTCTGCTTCAGATCTCAGAAGGCTTTCATCAGGAATGTTTTGGATCATATGTGCTCCAATGTCTATTTACTAGAATTGTAAATAGCATTATGACCTCAACTGTCACTTATTTTTGTTTTTCCTGCTGACAGAGTTGGAAGATGTAGAAGGCTGAGTTATCGCTGGATATGCCGAGTGTATGTGCATGTAGGTTTCTGGGCTGCAAAGCCTCAGTGTTCTGTGGCACTAAGAAACAACTGCATTTAAGATAGCTTTTTTTTTTTTTTAATAGTGTGTATGCAGTCTGGTTAGTGTACGCTTTCTTTAGTGTAACTTTATTTGCTTGTTAAACAGGCTGTTGACAAAACTGAAATTGAGGCACATTGTCTTTGTGTTAATCCTGTGATTTTAAAAACTTGTTCTGAATATCATTTAGGAGGTTTTTTTTTTCTATTTGATGGGTGGGTATCTATCACTTTGCTGTATCCTGAGTATAAATCTTTCAAGAAGCATAAATGTACAAGGTCAGGAAATCTTATATAAGTCTATGTCATGGAAAAGGCCGTTGACCTCTGACTTTTCAAGGCTAATGTTCCATGTTCTCATCTAAACTGCAAGTTGCAAATCAGCTGGCTGCTTCTGGCTCTTGTGGCCTGAAAGAAGAACAAAGCAAAATAAAAACCCACCCTTGGCAACTTCAGATTCTAATCAACTGCAATTTCGGTTCCTAAGACTGTTTCCACTGGTTTGTAAAAGTTAATAACATGTTCAAACTTGATGTCTTGGTACAGATTCACTATCCTTGTTGTGAAGAAGACTGCAATAAGACTGACTGTAGTGGATCAGACCAGAGTTTCTTAAGCTTCTGTGTCTAACTGTGGCTGTTAATAGGTACCTAGGGAGAAAACAGGATGTATAGTGGTATGGGAAGCTGGAAGAGTATTCTGGGGGAGCAGCTTCTGGCTTGGACTTCCTGAACTAGAGGAACTGCTTTTACACTTAGCAATTGTGGACGGATTCTATTTCCTTGAATGTGTCCAGGCTTCTTTATTAGGTGCATTCATGTAACCTTCTTGTGGGACATCAGACCCTGACATGGGACTCAACATACACTTCCTCACATTACATTTTTGGTAACTTCTGTTTGTTTTGAGCCTATCACCTCATAGCTTCACCTAATGTATGTTAGTTCTTCTGTTGGGAGACACTGAGCAGCTGCCTCTTGTCATTTTGGGAATTTATGTGAGCCTGAGTCGGTGATGCTTAGTGCCCCTGTAGCCGTCTTGTTGACACTGCCTGCTTTTACACTTAAGGTAGCGATTGTAAGAGAATATTTGATACTGAGTCTTTGAGCACTGCTTGCGCTGTATATTTGAATAGAGCATGTGACTTGTTGAGACTTTGAACAATGGATTTTTTTGTTTCTTTCTCTGTGCAAGTTTGAAGAATATCAGAAAATCAGACCTGGCTTTTGTTGTTCCTAGAACCTCTCAGAGTCATTTCTGGAGTCCAGAGTAGCATCACTTTCTTTTCTCAAGAGATTGAATAATTTGCTATCCATTACTGGACCTACAAGTTGATTTGCAGTCGGTGTCTGTTTGAACAGGGTAGGTTGAACTCTCTTTGAAAATGTATAATAAATGGACAAATCACTATATCATTAGAATATTATTATATTAACCTCAGGAAACGTATTCACCTATTAACGTCAGAAAAATATGTTCTCTTCTTTGGCAGCTCGGTCAAGAATACGTTTATCTGAGTGCTGTTCTACCTTCTGAAGCCTACCAGGCAGGGCCCTTGCCTCCAAAAGGAGACAAAGAGCTGTTCCCTGCTTTTATAATGAACTGTTGTAGAATACGAGGTATTCACATGTACCAGAGACTTGATTTCTTATGGGCCTGGAGCATCATAACAAAATGCTCACAAGTTTACCTTTTGTGAGCAAAGTAAACTTTCACTTTTATGATGAGTTGACAGATTTGGCTGGTGATTCACAAAAATCGTAACGTTCCACTCCAGATTTCCTTCAGATTTGTTTTACCAAAGACTAAGAAAAATATGTCATTTTTTAGCAAATAGGACAAACTTCCAAGCAGATGCTTTTCAGATTACATAAGGTCAGGATGTATGCTTTCTCTTCTCCTCAGTGGTTCCCAGAGGACGGGACTTGAGCTGTTTTTGTCTCCTAGGGGTTTTTTTTTTTTTCCTCCTTCTCCATCTCTTAGCTAATGCTTAATGTTGTGAAGCAGTTTCACAGAACTTTGAGTTAGTTCCTCATCCAAGTCCAGCCTCCTTGTACTTGATCCAGGTTTCATTTACACACACATTCTGTGGTTAAATTTTGCAAAGGTTAGGTAGCTTTACTAAAGGAAGGCACCCATTGTGAGAATTTATTTTTAAAAAACAACCTGTGTGTGGTGTTGGGTGTGGTTTCCTTCTAGGCTGCAATTTGATATTATTACATTTAAAAATCTCAAGTGACTGAATGGAAAGCTAAAGTCATTTAAGTAGATGGATCCATAAGTAAGTTTGTGAAAGAGGACACCTTATTTCATCTTGGCTTGACCTCCATGAACTTGACACATACCAACTTTTTTCTCTAACTGAACACAGCAACCTCAGTAAGTTCCTGGTGTATTTGTTCTGCAACGGAGGGAAGAAAAAAAAAAAAGATTACAGAGACTTGCTTGAAATCTCTTTCAAACAAGATTTGCTTTTCAGATACGCTTGCTTGATATCTTATGCCAGATGTACCATGCATCTTGAAACGAAGCAGAAATTGATATCTCCTCTGTTAGGAGAGTTTTATTATAGTATTAGAGTAGAACAAGATCTATTCACAGCTCTCAAAGGCTGGTTATTACTTTGGGAACAAATCCAGAGAACAGTCTTACCTCAAGCTGTATCAAAATGGATTGTAGACTTTTGAGTGGAAAAAAATAATAACTTAGATTTATTCTGCTCTTGTTGGCGTTAGAGCTCAGTTACATCCATAGTGTGTCCTAGTTCCAATATTAGAGATTAAGGGCTGTATGGCTTGTATGTTTACATTAATCACTGTATGTTTACATTAAATAAGTGATCTATTAAGGAAGCTGGTTTGTTACTTATTGTTTAATGTAAATCCTATTTCTTGCTGCTTATCCAAGTGAGATTCTAGTGAAAATACTCCAGAGTGCTTTTAACACATGAGGCTAAAACATGAATGGATTTGCCATGCATTAAGCTGGGCGGCAGTAGCCATGCATGCTTTCCTCATACAGCAAATGAGAAGTAATGGGATATAATCTATAATGAAAGAAGAATGTTGCCTATATGAAGAATGAATGAAGAAGGTTGCCTAAAGTTGCTTTACCTTATATGTGATACAAGCTAAGAATGTTTGCAGATGTCTCTTAAAAAGTTTGACAGATATGTGATAATCTGTTACTGAAATTCATCGCAGGTAATTTTGTGGTGTCATTTGGGTCTTTGAGACTTGCTCCTCTCTCCTGCAGCAGTCCTCCATCAGCGTGTCAAAATGCCTCTGCCTCTTAAACTGTTGGAATGAGGAGGGTGGGGACATTCACAGCTGCCGATGAATTTTAGTCAGTGTTGTTTGAGTTGTGGGGAGTATATGGACAAAAGTCATTTGTTTTTCACTTAATTCTCAAACTCTGTTTATCTGAACTCCCTGCAGGAGACTGACAGGAAGAGGCCAAGGGAAAAGTCATTTTATTCAAAGGGAGTTATTTGCTGATGTAGCTTGAAACCAGACTCTTTTCAGAAGATGCTGTTTAGTGCTTGCTGTATTGTTTGAATTTAAGTTACAATTTTGGTAGTTACGTATTTACAAAGTACGCTCTCAAAGCAGTTTTAAAGTGTGGTTGCTTTGTGTATATCCAGTTTATCCACTTCATACTGCTTTGGTTGTATAGTGACTGGAGTGCTTAATGCTTATTCTGGCCTATATTTTGCAGTTGAATCCACTCAATGGAAGTATAATTCAGGCATGCATTTTTTTTCCTAATCCTATTGGGATTTATTCCATAGAGTTTTAATAGATGCTATTACTTAGGCCTTATTATGATCTATTTAATGTTCAAAAATCAGTTTAAGTTAACTTTTGTGTGTATGTGAACTTTCTAGAGACTTCAGATAAGCTGCATGGAAACTTGTTAATCCTGCCTTTAGAACAGTCTGTTTGTCAGAACTGTCTATACATTGTTGCAGTCCAGCTTGATCTGTTAGTTATTTAACTAGCACAAAATGCAGCAGTCCTCAACAAAACAGTAGATTGTTAGCCCGTTGTAATAGACCATGCATACCTGATACGTGTAGGCTCCCCCCTCCTCCCCCCCCCCCAAAGGAGAGAACAGTCTAGCAGAGAACTTTACTCTTTCTCCTCAAGGAAAATAATTATAAAACTAGATTTCTCATTTTGACACTAGTACATGTGTATTATTCTGAATGTGTACGTGCTTGAAGTTAAAGAGCACCTTGAAAAGGGTATATGCGTTTTTACATGTGAAGGTAAAATAAGGGAAGTTTGTGTTTTTTGTGCATCTCAGCTATCTTAATTCTTGACGGAATGTTTCCGTTCTTTTAAAGATCAAAGACCAGATCAGCAAAACTTATTCCTGTTTCTTTTGGTTCAGCTTTTTGTAGCTTTTCATGTCCAATGTTCGTGCTTTTGCCTGACGTACCAGAAAAAGGCCTGGTTTGAAAATACAGTTATTGAAGCTTGAAGTATTTGTGCAATAGATAATGCCAGCCAAGGATGCTTTTGCTGCTTCTGCTGATCAAATGAATCCTGCATTCTCTGCAAGTCTTTAATCTGAAAATAATACTTAATGGATCAGTAGAACTAGGTGAAAATTAATTTATCAGTTTGGTGAATGTGATACCAGATATGGGTCCACATATCCAGGTCTCCTTTGGATGTCTTAAATCATGGGTTTCTTGCTTTGAACGCTCAATATTAGCACGGGGGTTTGTGCTAGTAATGGGGCCTACTAGGAAGTGATAACTCTTGTTAAACCTGATGAAACATGAGACAATGCAAAAGCATTGTAGTAGCACAAAGGTCCTGCTTCACAGGAATGGAAATAAGACTAGTAGATCTTGGATTCTGTAGGAACTGATGGGGCTGTTGCTTCAATAACTGATGTGGGACTGGCCTTTGCGATTGCTAGCATATATATTATGCTTGAAAGCCTCACTTCATCTCAGAGTTTGACACAAAGCCTGTTCCATTCAGAGACCACTTATACATATCTTCAGTTATACCTTTAGAGATAATTAGAACTGCTCAGAAAGGAGTATCATTTAGCTAGATGGGTTTCCTTCATGACAATCCTAGTTGTTCTTTAGCCCTACTGAATCACAGAATGAGTGGGGTTGGAAGGGACATCAGGACATGGTCTAGTGCAAAAGCTCCTGCTCAGAGCAGGGTCAACTAGAGCAGGTTGCTCAGGACTGTGTCTCAGTGGGTTTTGAGCCTCTGTGAGGCTGGAGCTTCTACAACCTCTGTGGGCAGCCTGTTGCAGTGCTCAGTCACTGTCACTCTGAAAGAGCTTCCTCCTTGTGCTTAAACATGATTTCCTGTATTTTATTGCCTCTTGTCCTGTCACAGGGCGCCACTGAGAAGAGCCTGAGTTCAACTCCTTTACACCCTCCCGTGGGATATGTGTGCACATTGATAAGATCCTCCCCGCCTAAGCCTTATCTTCCCTAGGCTAAGCAATCCCAGCTCTCTCAGCCTCTCCTCATATGACTCCCTTCATCGTCCTCAAGATCGCTTGCTGGATTCACTCCTGTGTGAAGTCCCTGTGTGTCTTGTACCGGGGAGCTGAGAACTGGGCCCAGCACTCCAGCTGTAGCCTCGCGAGGGCTGAGGAGAGGGGGATGGATCACTTCCCTCAGCTTGCTGGAGACACCCGACCCCATCCCTGCATGCTTGGACAGTGTCCCTACACGCCTTGCAGGTCTCCTGTCCTTGTTTCCACCTTTTGTTCGCTCCCTTGTTGTGTTTGAGTTTTGCCAGGAGGTCCTTGTTCATCCATGCAGGCTCTGTGCTGCCTTTGCTTGATTCACTGCTCGTCAGGATGGATCATTTTTGAGCTTGGAGGAGGTGATCCTTGAAAATGAACCAGCTCTCCTGGAGCCTCTTCTGCCTGGGGCAGTGTCCCCTGGGTTTCTTCCAAGGGAATCGTTGACCAGGCTAACGCCCGCTCTCCTGCGATCTCGGAGTTGAACTGTATCTTGTTCAAGGTTCCTTTCCCTTCCCCCTCTAAACATAATGACTGGTGTTATTGGTGGCCTTGTTCCTTCCTTGCAGGGTCCTCCACCATCTCTTGGTCAGTGGAGCCATGGTGGCCCCTGACAGTCGCATCCTCAGCCAGTTCTTCCTTGTTTGTAGGTGTGAGGTTCATCAGAGTGCCTGCCCTCATCAGTGTCTTGATTAGCTTTGTTAGGAGGTTATCATCAGTGCACTTCAGAAACCTGCATTGCCATCACCTGTGCTAGTCTGCCCACTAATCCGGACCCATAAACTCTCAGCTGGTTCATTATGTGTCCCTTGGCAGAGCGCCATGCTCTCCTGCTGCTGTCTCACATAAAAGGCAGTGTGGTCTGTCCTCCCCATCCCGGTCTGTCCTCCCCATCCCGGTCTGTCCTTCCTAAAGCCCTTGTATTGAGCTGTGGCAGCACTTGGTTATGTGAGTTACCCCACTACATTGAAGTTTAGATAATTTGAAGAGCTCATGACTTGAACTCATGATTAAGCTGTCATTTTTTTTTTTTCCTTCTTGTCTTTCCTTTCCCTTTTCCTTGGAATAATCTGTGCTTGTTTCCTCATGACTGTCTCTTGAGGAAACTGCCAGCCCCCCTGAACTACGCTTTCCATATAACCACTGGCCATGAAATGCTGCTTAAAACCTTGGGAGAACTTGAAGCCTACTTTATTTTCTCTTAAAGTCTATTATTCTTATCCCACTATTTTCTTTCCTTTTTTGAATAACCATTAATATGCTATGTAATGTAAGCTGCTTTTCACTTTAAAAGAAAGAACTGGTAGAAAGTGCTAGTGAGGGGGAAAACCTGTTGCTGCTTACTCTATTACTATGTATTAACATGTTTCAAGAAGTTGCTGAACAGCCTGTTCTGCTTTCAGATATGCACTGGAAAAAGAATAATAGTTATTTCCTCACTATCAAATGCCTTGAAAGATTTTAGTAGCTTTCTCCTTAAGTAAAGGCTCACTTAACTTCCCTCCTCCCCCCTGCTTTGAAGGGCTTATAGTGAGCTCTTGCCATAGCTGTGTTGGGTTCTTTTCCCTTTATTTATGCTTCCTAAAATTCTCCGGATATATTCCATTGCAGTCTGGACCTCAGAGCAAATGCTTTTTTTTTTTATTTGTGAGGTATACAAGGCAATTCTTCCTTTCCCCTCTTGTTGCTTGTTATTGCTGAACAAACGCCATCCTTGGTTATCACTACTTCATAACTAATTTAAAATTAGCAATACAAAATTGATGGGCTATCTAACATGAGTGAACACTTCTTCAAGTAAGGGCATGCATGGGTTTTTTTTATTTTTATTTTGTGCCCCCCCCCCGCACTTCAGCTCAGAATTTAATTTCATCCTTGTTTGTTTGAAATCCCTCATTACAATTTGGGTAAATCAATGTATGTTGTTGCGTAGTTTACATACTGGTGTGTTCTTGCGGCCTGTCCTTTTTGACCTTTAATAGCTTTGTATCTTAATGATATGTTGTTCTTTGTTTCAGAATAAGCTGTTCCGAAGAACAGTTATTTTAAAGCGTTTTTAAAAATACTAACGGGAATATTAAGGGAGATCAGAAGTGGGTTTCAAAAGCCACTTTAAATCTATGGTGTTCAAGTTTTGGTATGGATGATCTTGCTTTTTCTGAAGTTTTGTGGCCTGTTAGGCAGGCGTGTCCCCCTTGGGCTCTATGCTGAGGCAGCAGACTAGTTGTCTCGCAAATAGCGTGAAGGGGGAGGAATGAAGGGCATTCTTTCAGTCGTTATTTCGGTGTCCCTTTTCCAAGTCAGGAGTAGCAGGAACCTAAACCGTGATTTCTCTTTGAGTTAATACAAATTTCTTGCGAGTCCTGCTGAAAAATAAATTGAGAATGAGAGGATAATATTTTCCCTTTCTAAAATGCCATTTTTGCAGATCTTTGACTTATTGAGCTTCCTACGCAATACATATGTGGAATTTAACTGCTGTGTGTGAAGACTCCTATGCTTAATGCTTCCAGCAGCTTGCATAAGTGAGGTAGAATAAAAGTTTGAGCATGTGAAACGTTAAGAAGTGAAAGCAAGATAAGATTTCTTAAATATTCACAGGAACTTGATCTTGCTCAATTCTGTTTAATTCAGTAATTCCATAGTTTTCACAAATTGTTTTTGTTTATTCTTTCAGGCTAAAGGTTTTGGAACAGATGTTGGAAGATGTTAGCTGTGGATAGAGGGGTTGTGGAAGAGTGGTTGTCGGAGTTCAAGGTAACATATGAGATGTGCAGTACTAGTGTTTGAGTTGCTGCTGGAGCAGTATGCAGGAGTGCTTGATTGTTGTAGAAAATGAAGACAAATTTTAACCTTGAATTTTGTTGAGCTGACATTAAATATACACATTTGTGCTTGAAAGGATTCTTTTCTTTGTCTTTGAGATTATGTACTGATACAGAACAGTGAAAATGTATATTGTGGATGAATGGGGGGAAATCTTCAATGGGCTATGATAAAATAATTTTTATTACATTTTGCTCTATTTCAACTTTTGGCTGAGAATGAACTATAGGCTATCAAGTTGTACTCAAAATACTGGTCTGTCAAATATTTGTGTGCCGTTTACCTTTTACAGAATATATAAGTTATTCATACTCATTCTTTCCAGAGTGCCTTCATTAAGTTTTGTCATTTGAAATTTAACTCTGCACGACAGTAGCTGTTCACCTTAGTTGATGAACTGCTGTGACTTCTCTCGTATCCTGTTCTGACTTGGATTGCTATATGTTTTGCGTTCAAAACGTCATTTACAGGCAGGTGCCAATTTCATTCCTTTGCAGCTTGCATTTGCCAGCTGTTGCATTGTTGTGTTAGACCAGGCCTGACTCTAAGGAGGGCAAAAACTGTACAGGAGAAAACCTCAAAAATAAAGCAGAATACAGATATCATTAGTCTTCTCTGTCTGCCTTTGCTACAGGGAAAAAAATCTGGATACACCAAGAAACAGTAGCTAGATATTTTTCAGTGTTGATTATTTTCTGAGTTTTCTTTAATGATACTAAAGACAACTCTGAAGTAAGGAACAGTCATTTTACCATACCCTCATGAGTAACTTGGTCAGGCTGCTGTCTGGCAACTGCAACGCCAGATGGATAAGCTAGCTGCAAGGAAACCAGAATTTCTGTAGTCTGTTACTTCAGAGCAACCTTGCCAGCACGATATCAATATGTAAATGCTGCTATTTAGCTGCTATTTAGCTTGAAAAATGATACAAATTAGAAATAGTAAATCTATGTCATTATTCTGATGCGGTGTACTTCAATTCAGTATTTTCCATCTGAAACTTGACACACGTTTCTGGGCACAATTACTAAATAGGCCCCCCCCCCCCCCTTCAAAAGCGGATGAGTCACCCAGCCCCGTTCTACTGAGTTGTACGCTGAGCCTTGCTTGCTCTTAGGCTTTCTAACAGCTGAAAAAGTGGGTTTATGTAACACCTAGACTTAATAGTTTTAAAAAACTTGACAGATAGAAATTGAAGTTTAATCTTCTAACGCTGTGCTATTAAACCATAACTTCTGGTCATGATCAAACTGTGGTCTTGAAAATCCTAGAGTGGAAGATTCATATGCTATCTGCTTATCGGGAAGAACACCTTAAGTATGCTGTATAATTGTAAAGGAAAATGCAACGTACCTTATTATGTATCCATGTGGATTCTAGTCTAATCTTATTTCTCTATACTAGAGTTTGTCTTGGATTGTTAGGTAATTTCTCAGTTGCCTCAAACTACTATTGAAGTGTCTTATGAGTCCTCAGCGTTCCATAATTATCTTGCTGTTGAATAGTTACAAATCTGTATAATGGGTTGAAAGTCGGACACTTCTTTAAAAAAAAAAAAAAAAAAAAAAAATTGTGAAAATTCTAGTAGCATGATGGATTTCTTTTATATTTCAAATGTGCACGTTGATGTTTTGTTCCATCCTTTTTTTTCTTCCTAATATTGATTGTGTTTTGGAAGAGGGATGGTGTATGGGGGCTTTGATTTGAGTAGAAACTGGGACGTGACTGTAAGTTTTGCTCCTGGTCTATTCTGATGTACTGGGAATCACTCTGTTATGCTATCTGTGTAATGGAGTCTGATCTCCTTGCAGATAAAAGTATTATAAGACCTAGAAATAATGAGTTTAAATGTACAGCTTCTTTAGCCTTTTAAGTATGGGCAGAAAGACCCCAATTTAATGTTAGAGAAGAGCTGTTTATGTCAGCGTGGATTTGTGGCCAGTGTATCCTGTGATAATGTTCACTGGCTGTGTATGGTCAATGCATCCTGTAGTAATGCTCACTGACTCTGTACAGTCAGACTCGGGAAAACTCCTTAGCAGTTTACAAATCAGTACTCAGGTTTTACAATGGGTGAGTGTGTACCACTGAAAATAGCAAAAATGGAGTAGGAAGTTTTTTTTCTGATTTTTATCAATGTACTATTTTTATGTACGTTCAGCAGGACTACACCTCTGAAACTGTTGCTCTTCCTCTATTTCCAATTTAATTACGTTTTGCATGGAACTATCTGCAGAATTATGATAAAATGTAACATATCTTCTAGCAATTTTGTTGTCTTAAACACAGTAATTTCTATATTGAATATTTCTTTGTGAAAGAAGTTTTCTTTTATAGTAAACTTTTATAGAAACTTGTGATGAAAAATTGTTGTTGAAATAGCTGTTATTTTAACGCTAAAATTGCTTTTTCTAATAGATATGATTTTTTTTTTTCAGACACTGCCAGAAGCATCCATATCCAGTTATGCTACAAACTTGAAAGACAAGAGTGCTCTGGTTTCGTCTCTTTACAAAGTAATTCAGGAGCCACAAAGTGAAGTGAGTATATCAGATGTCTCTGATATAAGATACGTCTGATGTAACGGCAGCAGAATTAAAAAAAAAAAAAAAAAAAAAAAAAAAAAAGCTTGCATGCTAGGTAATTGTGTTCTAACTAGTTATCTCAGAACTACAGAGCTCCTGCTACAAAATACTTTTCCTCCTAATTTTATTAGGATATGTTCTTAGCAATGACAGTAGGATGGAAACTGCTCACCAGTTTTGTTACATACACAACATAGCTAAGCTGGTAGATTGTGCTGAAGGGCTTCAGGACTTGGGTACAGAACTGAGGAGTATGTTAAAGAACTGAGAAGGTGTTTAAGACTGACTGAATTTTTTCTGTAATTCAATATCACTTGAATGTGAATCTATAACTGTCAGAAGCTTATCTGTTATAACCCAAGAGGACAATGTTCGGTAGGTTTGCAATCCTTCCAAGTTATTGTGTAGGTGTTAGGGCTTTTTGTTGTTCTAAACACTAGTAAATATATGCATTTGTACAACAGATGTACGTTTGCTGAAGTGATGGCAAAAGAAAACCCCTTTCACTTCCTTAGAAATTTCTTGAGGGGTAGGTTTGCTCTGCGCATGTGCAAGGGATGGTCCATACCCCATGGCTGCAGTTTTTTTCATGTGTCTAGGTAAGATTGGAACAGACTGAGCTGGTTTTGATTGGATCTTGGTAACTGTATTTTCTCCCTTTCTACCATCTAACAAAGCCTTGTATATGAGTTGAGAAGGCGTGTTCCAAAACATCAATATTATTTGAAAACAGTATTACTTGAAAATTGTTGCAAGTCCTTCATTCCTCTTCTGAAAAGACCTAGCATATGGAACTTTGCCAAAGTTTATGATGATGCCAATACTGGGCAGAGGGTAAAATACTTCCCATACAGGTGTGTTTTTAGAGAGGACGCTGGTAGAAAAATTCCCAGGTTTTCCAGTAGAGAAGAAATGCTGTTACTTTTCTTTATGTTGCTCAGAAAGGCATTCTGGGTCATTCCAACTTCTGACTTAAGGCTGCCTGGCCTTCAAAATACATGTAACTATATAAATTAATCTGAGGAGTCCCCTGTTGATAGCTTTCAGTTGGTACTTCCATATGTTCTTTGATTTCTTACTACTACTGGCTATGACCAGGTTTCTCATGGACCTTAGTAGCAGAGTGGCCGAGGCCCTGATAATTCTGCTCAAGAGATCTTTCAGATAATTCTGGGACAAGGTATCAAAGAATTCTCTATTAAGTGAAACTTTGAATTGAAATGAAAAGTCAGCATTAACATGTGAAAGTGTTGTGAGGCCCTGAGAGAACAGTCCTAAAATCTTTATTTGGGCCATTCTGAGTATCTGATATTTTGTGGAAAGCACTGCTTGAGGTTTCGACATTGTGAAAATACTTAGAAGTAAGCACTTAAAGATGAGTAATTTCTTTCCTCTCAACTGTTCTTTGAGATCTGTTACCTGCATTGTATAACCGCAGCCTGCATTGTAGTTTAGGACATGTGCTGTCCTTTCTTATCCTGTGCATGTTATGCCAAGGAGCAGGATTGATGCATGAACCCTACAAATACTGCTGAGATAAAAACAGGCGAACAACCCTCCACCCCCATTTTGATACCTTTGAATATATGTACTTCTAATGTGATAATTATCTGTGCCTTAAAATTGTATTTAATCTCACCTTTGGGGGATATAATTAATTTACTTAATAGCATTTGAAGAGTAACAATGTGTCTTTGCATCCATGATTGTGCATTTTCCAAAAGCATGTTTGCTTTTCATATGCTTTTTTTGTTTGCATTTCCAAAGGCTTAACGTTTGAGAGAGAAAATGAACTACTTATGTATGCTGCAGCCAATTCATAGTAGCTTTGCTGGTAAACTTTGAGATTATTGGGCCATAAATGATGGAGAAAAATGTAATTTGATACACGGAGAGTCTCCAGTAGGTATGAAAATTTAAGGTGATACTTCATTGCGTAGACATCTGAGGGTCAACCTTAAATTTTTTTGAGGAAGTTTATTCCTTTAGAAAATAAAGGTTGTTGTTGTTGTTATTTTATATGTAAAGCACTGTTGTTGTGCTCTTAGATAATACCCTTTTTATTTCCTAATGCAAATGCCTGAAGGAGTGTTTGGATTGTCTAACGTACTTGGATGCAACTTAAAAGGAGCAAGGATGAGATTACTAGGATATTTTTCTGTTCTAGCATTAAAACCCTTGTCTCAGTCTGGTTTTCATACCTTTTACAATTGGTCTAGTGTAAAACAGTATTTTGAAACAGCAACAACTCATCAGTGGGTTTGCACATTAGGTTTTATCATGCTGTGGTGGCATTTTGAGGAAGAAAAGCTGTTTCTGTACTGATTACATTTGTAAACTTGTTGATTTGAAGCTGTCTCAACTGAGATAACAGTATGAACATGGATACTTGTCATAGCTATTTCTGTCCCTTTTAAAGTTCAACTACATCATTCCGAACCTGCTGCTTTATTAAATGAAGCATGCAAATTATTTGAAAAATAAAAGCTGAAGAAGGAAGGCATTTGCGCTGGTAAGGTTTTTCAGAAGGATCGCTGACATTCTGCTTTTAAACTGACAAGTCATTTAAGTTTGGCTTGCCTTTTTGCCTTTGTAGATTTTTCATAAATGATTTTCCAAAGACAAGTTGCATATATTGGAAGATTAAGAAATGCTGCTGTTAGTGTGTTGTGTGTGGTGTGTTTTTTTTTTTTTTTTTTTGATTTTTCCCAAATGTCTACTACTGAAAGAAACCCACTAATCCTCTAGGTGTGTTGCATTTGAATCCTTCCGTCCTTCAGAGATTTGCAGCTGGAAAATGTCATATTTTGTGTAATGACTTTTTTTCCCTTTAAAAATACCAACTGGAGTTGGTTTTTAAAAAGTTAGGAACGGTGTGAATCTCAGATTTCGTTTTGTGAAGTCTGCTGATAGAAGTGCATCAGGAGTCTAGATTTTTTCAAAAAATGGTTTCTTAGATGGTAGGGTCCTTTTATTTGCTACTACTTGCAGATACATGATTTAGAATATATATTTTCTAAATTCTTAACATTTTCCATTGTCTATCTCAAACCTAGAAATAAGCAGAAGTTTCTGAAAGATTTAGATAAGAATAGGAAGATTGACTATACAGTTCAAGCAGACTTAAGAATTAGTCAGTTGTAATACTTTGAATATGGGTGTTATATTGCTTTCACTTGGTAGGTAAAAGTGTTTTTTTGTGTATGCTATTTGAGCTCTAGAGTAATGAGAACTTCTCTTCAGATACTCTTCCTGTGTCTTAAATATTGAGGGCATGGTATAAGCTGTGGTCATAACCAGTACCCTCTATTTACTCCTTTGAGGCTAGAGGAAGAGAGCCAAAAATGAGAGGAGGGAGCTGTTGGTATTCTTCCTTCAGGTGGGATGGAGGACTCCACTTTCATCATCTGGAAGTACGTTATAAGGGATGAAAAGTGTGTAATGTGCGACTTAGGCAATTATTGCATCACTTCCAAATAGCTAAAATGTAGTGTTTATAACCTTATGGTTTTGTCCAAAGGATTCATCAGTTTTACTTCCACGCAAGGTGCAATTTCTTGTAACGTTTTATGCCTTAACAGTTGTAATTTGTGTTTCAGCTCCTGGAGCCGGTTTGCCATCAGCTCTTTGAGTTTTATCGCAGTGGTGAGGAACAACTACTGCGGTTTACACTGCAGTTTCTACCAGAATTGATGTGGTGCTATCTTGCTGTCTCAGCCAGCAGAGATTTGCAGAGCAGTGGTTGCATAGAGGCTCTTCTCCTAGGAGTTTACAACTTGGTTTGTATTTGCGCATAATTATTCAGGTCTAAAAATACTAGTGTGCTTTTTGGGGATACTATATAGAATAATTTGCTGGGGAATAATGGTAAGTTTTTTGTTTCAGAACTGAAATGAAGTGATTAGGTATCTAAAGAGGGAACTATTTTATGGGCTCTTGCAAATTTTGATTCTTGAAGGTGATGCCCTAGTCTGAAATCTACATCATGAACTTTAGATTCTTTCATCTTGGTGAATATTTTTTTTTTGCTTTTTCCTCTGGTTCTTGGGAAGTGTAATGCACTAATAGCTGAAGGGGCCAGAGGAGTACTTGAAACAATCTTTTTTCTAGACATTGTGGTTAAACATACATTCTGCTTGAGACTTTTTAGAGGAGCTGCTTTTGAAGTAATCGCTCATGTTTTCTGGGTATCTTGGCTGTTAGAGGAATTGCAAAAACTTTGCTTTCAGCAAACTTTTGGTCTTTGATTTTGAACAGATTGTTCAGATTTGAGAACTTAACAGGTCTCTTTTCATTTTCATCTTCATTTAATAACCTTTTTCATATTTATATGAAAAATTACTGTTTTGTATTAAATTGTGACTTTGAAGAACACAATAATGAAGGAACCTTAACAGTGCCATATTTTAGTTACTGCAGGCAAAATACATTTAATCTTTCTATGGCTTCTCACTTTCTATGAGAAGTTTAGTGTTATGTCTTTTGGGATTCTTTTTAGTGTAGTTTACATGTTCTGGATGTGTTAGGAAGGCCTTTTGGGAAGTGAAGCAGTGATGAAATTTGAGGTCTCCTCTTCCCACTCTGAAATTCTGGAGAAGGCATTGCCTGTCCCTCTTCTCAGACCAACCTTGAATGTCTTTGTGCCAAGCTAATGAAAACATTTTCTTCTAGGAGGCTACTTAAATACCTGAATTAATATACTCAATTCTGTATTTGGCAAAATACAGGCTATACGTGCTTTCTATCTTCTTAATTGTAGCCGAGAAGAAAAGCATTCCTGGAAAGCATATGGTGCATCTTATGCCTCTAGCTGATTCACTCCTTTATTTCCGTGACAAAAGCATCTAAAATAGTTAAAATATGTGGCTCTAATCACTCGTACCTCCTAGGATTAAAGATATTTACAGTTAGGCTTGAAACCAGTGCAGTAACTGGCTCTCTTCTCAGAGCTTCTTCTCTTAGCGCTGAGCAGTTTCTTCATCAATTACTGCCGTAGCCATCCCATCTCCAGTTGCTTGGGGTCAGAGGAGTTTTACAGCAAGCCTCTGTAGGAAGCTGTAGACTGATGAAATTTTTGGAAACAATTTTTTTTTTTGCTGTTGTGCTTTAACACGTAGCAAATACTAATGCTAAAGCAATGCCAAGTTACTGATGCTGATTTCTTTGCCTCTGTTAATGTTATGTAATACTTACGATTTAAACAATCGGGATGGTGTGCTGTTCTTTAGTATACCAGGCTCAAAAGGTAAGAGGTGATCTGCTTAAATACTTATTTTATTAGATACAAATAGCAACCCTTCTGTAAATAAGTGCAGTGATCTCTTGGAGTCTGAGGGGAATTAACATCCTGAATTGAGTCCTGCACTCTTTGTGAAGCAAATTGAACTGTTTAATATTGCTGAGAATAATTGTAAATTCACTACATTGTGAGGGGCTGAACTTAATATCATGAATTGGTTTGTTCTACCTTCAATTTGAGGTAAAGCTGAAGAACAGACTTCACGGAGGTAGATAGTGCATGCAGTTGATTTTTTTAGCTTTCCGGGCTGCAGGTATCGGTTTTTCTAATGTACTTCAGATCTTGAAATTTACTCCTGAAACTTAATTGTAAGTCAAATCAAAATATAAAAAAGTCAATATTTTGACATTTCATTTTAAAGTTTGGATATAGCTATCTTCTTTCCCCTTCCAAATATTCAGGAAACTGATTTCCACACTGATGCAAAATTAAAGGGTAAGTAACTTATGTGGAGAACGAAGGAGCAGTATGACTGTATTCAGACTGAACAGCTCCCTATGCCTTTGTGATATTTCTCGGTATTCCTTTCCCCCATTGTATTCCACTTTAAGACAAGGATTTTAATGACTAGCATGTGAAGTTAGTCCTTCAACCTAGTGACTTCTGAGAAGGAGTTGTTAAGAGACACTTTATTGAAGCTCCTCTCTCCACCTTTGAGTGTATGGAATCTGCTGCTGAACAAAAACATTGGATGATAACGTTCAGAATACAGAACTGTGTGGCGGGAATCTGGAAGCACTCTAATTAATAACTCAGTACTAGAAGATAGAGAGAGGTGGAGTCAAAAAGGGAATATACTGTCTAAATACACGGTATGTACAGGATTTCTCTTTCTGAACTTTAGGATCTTTATACGAGACTGGCTGAAATCCCAGAGATCCTGAATGTGTGCTTGATGGGGAAATTAGGTTAACTGCAAGCCAAACCTCCAAGGTGCAGCCAATAATCCTTCCCACAGAAACTGGGATGTTGCCTTCTCTAAGTATCATTTTCTTCTTGACAAGAGTTACTAAAAGTACTCTTTGCTATAGCTGTGCCAATTGCCATTGCTGTCTCTTGTAGATCCTGACAGTGCTGCAAAGTGTTCTTGTATGCGTGGTTTTGGTCTGGCAGCTCGGAACAAAAGCTTCAGAAATAAGAAGTTCTGAAGTACTTCAGTGTTCTTCTGTGATACCCTGGCACATCTTTTTGGCCTTACCCTTTAGTCTTCCACTTATTTTTAGGAACGGGAAGTCTGTCGACCTACTATTGTGGTATTATCTTTCAGGAAAGTGGCTTCTCTAAAGCTTTGCATCTATTCTTTTTTCATAGATTCCTTTTCTTCTCTAAGTATATAACTATCAAACCTGGACTTCTGTAAATATTTTGATATCTGCTATGATCAAACTATGAGGCTGCACTTGTTTCAGAGGCAAAACAAATGGCTTATAGAGCCATTATTCTGTGAGTGAATAGTTTTCAGAACAGAATTATCGAGCGTTAACCTTCACAAACAGCAATTAGCATATAATTAAAAATATGGTAACACTGTTTAAATATATTGAGATTTCCAGTTAGTCTTTTTTAAGGTAGCCAATAGCTATGAAAATGCGTGTGCCCTTTGCTAAGTAATTTGAATGTTAAAAGCAAATGTACTGATGTTATTTTTCAGAAACAAAACTGAGCTACTGTGTTAGGGAGCAAATAAAAAGATAATTTCTAGCTTGCAGCTTGGATCGTGATAGTGCCCCTATGTGTTCAGTAATAATTGATTTGTTTTCCTTATCCGCTTACTCTCTTCTAGCATTTAACGTTTTTGAATGCTTGGTTTCTGTAGTACAGCGTAACCCTTGATGCCTTTGTCTTTTGCAGGAGATAGTTGACAAACAGGGCCATAGCAAAGTGCTGAGTTTCACAATTCCGTCTCTGTCCAAACCTTCAGTCTATCATGAAGTAAGTGACTTTTAAAACATGAAGTTGTTACTGATTGTGAAATGCCATATGCTTTTTGGGGCCTGTCAGTTAGGAATAAAAGTGAAAATTAGTTTGACATTTTGCATGATGATGTAGTAATGTAATTGATTACTGCTGATTGGTATCTCTGAGGCCTTTTCAAGTCTGAATAGTAATAACTGCATAATGTCCGTGCACCAGCTATATATTTGTTTCTTCTCCCAGGCCTTGCTCCCTGTCTAGTGTAAAATAACCTCTCAAACCCAAGACTAAGTAGTAGTCAGATAACCTTAAGCCAGTTGAAAACTTGTATACAATGATGTTGATCTGTTGTCTGTTTTTAACTTGCATTGTAGCAAGGCTTCAGGTTTTGATTGGCCTTTTTTCTTTAGCCTTCCAGCATTGGCTCCATGGCTCTCACTGAAGGAGCTTTATCCCAGCATGGTTTGTCCAGGGTTGTATACAGTGGACCTCATCCTCAAAGGGAGATGTTAACAGCACAGAACAGGTAAACCGTATAATAAGATTTTACTTGAGAATCATTAATGAATCTTAACATCTTGTATTAAATATAGCTAAGACTTAAGGTATATGATTTTTTTTTCCTTTTTTAAGCACGTTTAAATGTGGATGCATAAAGAATGGGAGCACATATTACAACATGTAGGGATGAGACAATTTACAGACCCAAACTACTCAATTATCAATAACTTTATTGAAATACAATACCAAGTCTATTCAAATAAAACTCTTGCATGTTTCTATATCAACTTGTTTTATTTCTTTTTAGAAAGTAAAAGTGGCAATCTAATCTCTGATGTCCCTTGTAAACTCCAGGTTCAAAGTGCTGACGTTCCTTCTACTCTGTTACAATGCTGCCTTAAGCTACATGCCTGCAGTTTCTCTTCAGTCATTGTGTCAGATTTGTTCAAGGTAATTTCAGTAAACTTATTACACTTAAAATGGTATTGTCAACTTGAAATGTAATCAATTTGAGTGTATTTAAAAAAAAAAAAAAGTTCAGGTACCTGAAAGCTGCTTGTAGACTTGACTTTTTTCATAGGTGCTTATAGTTGCATTATTTCTGTTTAAAGTATCTCTTATATGACTTTGGGTTGAGATCTCAAAATAGGGGAAGCCATAACATGATTTAAATGCAGTGTTGTCCAATGGAAAAAGAAATCAAAGTGAGGGAGTTATGTCTGTTTTGAATTATAGTAGTTGTAAGTGTTTTAATTAAATAAAATCAGAAATATTTTCTAAAATCTTGACAAAGCTTGTGTTGCAAGCTTATTAAAAATATTTGGATGCTGTGCAAGTTGAAACTTGCTTGAAAGTATTTCTGGTTTCAAGATCTAGTATAAGTTCATTCTTGCATGTATTTTGGGTGTTTCCAAGATACGATGCTACTTTTTACAAGACGAATTACCTCTACTTTAACTATAATGTCTACTTTTGACCCATATCTCTTTTTAAGAGGAGAAATGGTACTGAACATGTCTGTGCCTAAGATTCTGGAAGTGGACTTTTGTTTAAGGAAAATATTAAAATGTTTTTGTTAGCCCAGGAGAACCAAGATAGAATCAGAAATCAACTATAGCAGCTCCCAGTCATCACTTCAAGGTCCCAGATTCCTCACACAAACATAACATGGTAATGGATGCTTGTAAGGTTCATCCTCCTCTGGAGGAGATGAGAGAACACTGAGAACATGTGAATGTCTTTAAGAGTCTTTCCAGGAAGAAATTTGTTAGATATGGTCATCTAAAATTTAAGATAGAGAAATACTTAGCAGCTAAGGACTATAGACAGGAGACTGATGTTGCTTATTCTGCTTGGCTAGGTTTTGGATTATATTTGGCATCGACAATTTAAAGAAGCCTCCAAAAAAATCCAAACGACTTCCTAGCAGGTGCAGACAAGCCTTCCTCTAGTCAGAAATGTTGAAGCTTTGGATACTGAATGATCTGATGTTATAATATTTGACTTTTGCTATCTTATTTCTTCATTTCCTGCTTGTTTTGGCATCCATGCTTCTCTACTCACTGGAAAATCTCCTACCTGACAGCAAGTTAGGGATTCAAGGGAATGTGTCAGAGGATGAAAATGTCTCTCATTATCTTTTTAAAATGTGGAGCTGACAAAGTTCTCATAAGAATCTGTAGAATAACTCTTCAATTGGTTTGAGCAGTACTGGTTATAAGTTCCTTTTTGGGCGATCTCTTTTGTATGAAAGATGTACAGTGAATGTGCATTCTTCTAGAAAAGTCCAGTTCAATTTTTATGACTTTTCTAAAGAAGCACAACCATCTAGTACTTTTTATTTATTATATTTACAAAGCTTAAACTTACTCTGTGATAGCAATTGCAGCACAAAAATATTTTTAGCTGATCTCGAGTGTTATAAATGCAGACTTTTGCCTTTGGGCACTTTCAGTGATAGTCTCTGTTTTCATAAAATTATCTTACTCTGAAAAGTGAAGCAGTTCTGCTGATGTCATTCAAGCCTTTTTATGAGAAGTAGCTCAGGCTAGAGTAGGCTTTTTAAAATTGATCAATATTGGCATTAATAGAGTACCTATATTAAGATGGATCTTTTCTGTAACCTTATCAGTGTAACTGATCACATTCCTACTGCAAGTTCACTATTTTTTCCCCAAATGCTTTTTGTATCCTTACACTATCACATCTAATAAATGCATAAGTACATATATTTGCATGAAAATGACCTAGTTAGATTTTTTATCTCAATTAGCATTTTTGCTTAAACTAGAGACTCATATCTAGACAAACATTTGT
This sequence comes from Struthio camelus, assembly GCF_040807025.1. NCBI lineage: Eukaryota > Metazoa > Chordata > Aves > Struthioniformes > Struthionidae > Struthio > Struthio camelus. The sequence continues at coordinate 37,257,178 of NC_090943.1, read as the reverse complement.
TTAAACTAGATCCCTCCCTCCATCCCCCAGCTTTACCCAATGCTGAAACGCGTGTTACTTTAGTGAACTGTAACAGTTGTCTTTGAGCCAAACTATTGGCAGAAACTATGGAATATCTGAAACTAAGGTGTTGCTTTGATTTTTGAAAACCTAACTTGTGTTATAGCAGCCTCTTCTGGGGGAAAAAGAAGGGGAATATATGATGGGTGATGCATATTTTAAAAAAATATTTTTGGGGGAGGGTTCAATTCAGTTAATTTTGGTAGCTAGCTTATGCCATCTGAGAATTAGATAGAAGCTTTCGTGCTTCAATTTTTACCATATATGGCCAAAACAAAATGTGAGAGGATGAACTCTGCTGTTTCTAGCGTCTTAAACATGTTTCTCGGAAGAGTCAGTTTGATTCACTAACTGGAGGCGAAGTTTTTGTTTTAGCTAGCTATCAAAATACTGTGCAGATTAACTTCATATATTGTATATTTGCATTCTAATTTCTAAAAATTTAATGTTGTAAGCTATTTGAATAGTTTGACACAAATCACAATGTAATCTGAAGTGAATATATTCCTTTCCTAACAGTAATGAAACAGAAATTATTAATCTGAATGATTATGCAGGAAGTACTTGAATGGTGTATGCTTGTAGCCAACAACTATATCAAATTTAGAGGAAGAACTTGCATTTATTTACAAATTAACATGTTTGGCCATTCTGGAAAACCAAAATTCAAAACTAAGCAAGTTTTTTAAAAAAACTAAGTGTTTTTTAGAAATATGACTTTAAATGGTTGCATTCAATCACTTGAAATTTCATTTGTGCCAGTATGAGAAATTCATACTTAAGGTTGTAAGCATCAGTGAGAATTATAACTGAAAACTGATTCTCAGAGCAACAGTTGACCAACTTGGTAAGTGACAGCACAAGCTTAGGGCTTATGGAATTACTCTTTGATAACAGATGAGTGTATAGTGAAGTAAGTGTCTTACTCCTTGAAACATTTCAACGTTCTTGAAACATTCTTGTTTCCTTACATATTGATACTGGCATGGCTCCCTGTATTTCTTGATGCAGTCTTAATTTTATTTATTTATTTTTTTGGTTGGAGATTCAGCAAAATTAGTGTGAGGAGTCAAATTGAGATTGTGCTAGTACATACTGGGAGAGTTGTTGAGCCATGCAGAGCTTGGGGGTATTGTTTGTTTGTTTATTGGAAATACCTAAAGCAGAAGATGAATTGCAGGATAGAGAGGGAGAAGAAGAATGCACAGTTAGTGGCAAGTTAGTGTTCCTTTAAAAAAAAGGCGAGGGAGGTCCTGAAATCGCTATTACAGATATAATTTGAAAGATACTGCAGTATGATCTTACAAGAACTCAGAAAGGTATTTTTTGACTCTGGGGGAGGGGGGGAAGTCTAAGAGCAGTGTCACAAGAAGCTTTCTGATACTCAACTTTTTAGTCTATGCTTTGGAGAAGGGAATACTTTGATTAATATTATTAAAGGTCTTTCCAGCAGTTCAGTAATATGAAGCTGGCTGTTTTGAAAAGTCAATGAATTGAATACTTAGCCCCGAATATCTTTGATTTCCAAACTGTTTTGACTACAGAACCTGATGTGGAATTTGATTCAAAGCTAATCTCTAAAGCTGACTTTCACTGGGTTTCATAATAATTTTATAAATATGACACTCTGATCTCTTTGCTCTGAAACTTGTGTGCAACTTTATTTTATATGGAATGACATGCTTATGTCTCTATGAATATTCATAATTGATAGGCTACTTCCATTTTCCTAAATATGATTGTGGGAATTTTTGTGGATGGGCTTTTTTCCCCTGTTCAGTAGCAAATGCTTTCAATTCAGAGTTACTTACTGGCAACTTTTTTTGTTCTTGTTCAACTGCAATGTAAAAATAACGTGAGTGACTGGGATGTCTTCTATCTATTGTATTTTGAAGAGTTTGAACTCTGCCGGTAGAGGGCATATCCTTCTTTCATAATACTTTCAGTAGTAATCTGGTTCAGCACACATTTGTTGCTGGATACTTTTCTGTGGGTCTTTTGTAGTTAAAATGTATATTAAACACACAACTTTGATGTTCTGTACAAAGGTGGTTCTATGTTATTTACTAATGACGAATGCATGGTTTCTTTAGAATCTGTGTCTGTGGATATCCTCGCCAACAAGTGAGAAAGTACAAGGGAGTAAATAGCAGGATTCCAGTTTCTTCTGAATTTATGGTGCAAATGCTAACGGGGATTTATTATGCCTTGTGAGTTTTTTCTTTTTTATATATATGCATACAAATGTCAGCTTAATTTGTACATTCATGAAGGCATACGTCCTTTCAAATGTTTTATTTCCTAGTGGATAGGAGTGTGTCTAGTAGTATGGTCATCAAGAAGAGAATGCACTTCAGCTAACTAGTTGCAGAACTAATCCATGTAATATTGGAGAAAGGATGGGCTAGCACTTATTGGGTGTAACTGGTGATGTGAAAGTCTTTGAATAAGTTTTCCCAGCTGTTGACTACTGCCTACGTTTCTGCTTACGTAGTTTTGACATCAGTCTAGTTAAGGAAAAAAGAAATTTTACCGCTGCTTCTTTGAAGTGCTGATGTCATTCACCCTTTGATAGTCATGTTGATGTGTGAAGCTCTCTTATTAACTGAAATAACTGTTATTAAGACTAGCAACACAGGAATATTCAAAAGGTGGAGTAATATTAGAACAATCCTGTTTGAAGTTAAGAAAATGTCACGACTAGGTAATCAACAACTATTTCTGTCATTTTTATACTGCTCAGGGTAGTCAATGAAAATAAAACTTGTTCCTCCTTAGACACCTCTTTGGAACAAATTTTCTAGATAGCAGGCATGATAGGCAGTAATTAGTTTAACTTCCTTGAACCTTCAAGGAATACTATATCTGTGGATGTCATGTGACCAAGAGGGATCATCAGTTGATTAGGTGCTAATTTTTATGTATGAACTTATTTTTATAGTTATAATGGAGAATGGGATCTGGCTCGTAAAGCTATGGATGACATTTTGTATAGAGCACAGCTGGAACTGTATCCAGAACCTCTGCTGGTAGGTGCTGTATTTCAACTTTGAGCAGAATTTTTAGTCCAGTAAACTTTTCTGATGAACACACACCCTGGTGCAACATCATACCAGGAATCTAAATCCCACAAGGTCTTTGTAGTTGGGCTTAGGTAAATAGCTACACCTATAAGTATATAGACACAGACTTTTTTTATTCTCTTTTTTATTTTACCGTATCCTCTAGTGTACAAGTCCTTTACACTGAAAGACTTCCAAGTCTTGAAGGTTTAGAAGATGCAGAAAGATGCTGGAGTTCATGTTGATTTAAACTAGAAGCTTTGCTTTAAATAGTGTGATGAATTTTAAATAAAACTTAGTTCTGAGAGAGAACAGAGAAAATGCAGCTAGGCTTTTTTTTTTTTTTTTTTTTTTTAACAACGTCTGCAAAACGTTAGTGTGCTTAGCAAAATGTTAGCGTGGTTATTTGAACTTAAACTGGAATTATACGGAATACTCTTCTTAGAATAATAAGAATCTCCTTACATAATTCTTCTTAACAAAAAGCTCCAAATTTTAGGAGAACTTACCTGTATTTGTTCCGTTCTAGGTTGCTAATGCAATAAAAGCTTCGCTGCCCCAGGGTGCCATGAAATCTAGTAAAGAAGGTACAAGATGCATTCAGGTTGAGATTACACCTACTTCCTCTAGAATATCAAGAAATGCTGTGACTAGCATGTCTATCCGAGGGCATAGATGGAAAAGACATGGTAAGAAACATTATTTGCAATAAATTCTGAACTTTTTAATCCTATTTAAAGTGATATTTAGGTTTTGGTTTTCGCACATCTTCATTGTTAATTAAAATGCCTTCAGTGAGTGAATATTGTACATTAATTCTCTTTAGGTCGAGATTGCTTTTTTGAAGAGAATTATTGAGACTTTTAATATGGGTTTGAGGCAGTGATAAAACCGATTATATATGAAATGGGACGTGCCATTCTGCTGCTGTTAGTAAGCAAACAGCAATTTGGAGGGTGTTTTTTTTTTTTTTTTTTTTTTTTTTTTATAACCAGTGAGTGGAAATCTTAATGCAGTTCAGATGAAGTATTTTCTCTATTTCTTTGCTTGACCATGTTTGGATTTTTTTGTTTGTTTTTTAGCCAATTTCTATTAAAGGGAATTGTACAAAATCACTGAATTTTTAAAGAAGCTGATGTTCCTGTTTTCTTCTGAACAGTAATGTACAGTACCTGAAGCAAAGCCAATATATATGTAACAGCATTACCATTATATTTAATATTCTTACCACAAAACCTCATCTGTGTTAAATTACTGAAATAAAACTGGGACTTGAAGATAGTCAGATAAATTTTTATTTTTAGGGCAGATTAACATAAGTGCTTCTAAAAAGTTGAACACAGGTCCGTGGTGAAAAGTGAAAAAAGATGGTGCTGAATGTGCTGCAGAAAGAAACGTTATATTCCACTACTACCCGCTTCAGATGAAGAAGAGCGGATCGACCAGAGATCAAAACTTCTCATTGCTTGCTCTCCTGAGCTAGTAATTCTGATCACAGGTTAAGGAAGTGAGTGAACACTTACACTGAACCTATTAAAAGAATATTCTGGCTTTTAAAGTTGTATCATAAAGACTTCTTGTATAATGCACACTATGAAATTTTACAGTGTATAGGCAATGCAATTAGAAAAATATTACAAAATCCCTTGTCATAACGGACCTAGCAGTTTTTCAGGCAAGTGTTGAGAAAATTATTTATATTTATGCTGATAGAAAATGACTTTAAAATAATGACTGAACTTTCTGAGTAGTGATGATACTCACTGGTGGTAGTACCAATAGTAAGCTGCCCAGGGGCAAAGAAATTTAAAATAATCAACTGAAAATTTTGATTAAAAACTGCTTAAAACTGTCCAACACAGTTGGAGAGTTAAAATATTAGCATCTTTAACTTGAGTGAGGTTCTATAGAAATGTTAAGATGCTAACAGGCATTTTAGCCTTTTGTGTTTATTTTCCTTTCTTCAGGCTGACGGTTCTTAAGCAGGGAGTATTCACCAAGTGCCAGAAATCTGTACGATAGCTTAGCTTTTAAATGGAGAAATACCCTCTGAAGTCTAGCAATTTTGTCTGCTATTATTTTTGAGTTGTTCCGATGTTCATTCAAACTAGGTAACAGAGAGGAAAATGGACCAGTGATGTTGAATGTTAGCTCGTTCAAAGGAATTGGAAGCATGTTAAAACAAACGTCCCCTTACTCTTGTCCTTACAGAAAAATGTAATACAAAAAATGTTACAGAATCAGTGTTGAAACTATCCTTATGAGACTGCAGATTTCTTAGCAAATACTGAGATCTGGGAGTTTTTACAAAAACCTATGATCTAGTATTTCCTTCTTGTGTGGGCGATACTTGAGATTCAAGAGGAAATGGGTAGGACAGTTGCGTACCACAGTAGATAACAGTAAGGTGGAAGAAATGAGAATAACAGTAGAATTCATAGAAATGGGAGGGAAGAATGCTGGGTTTTAGGGCAGCCTCATATAAAGCAGGACAAGTTGAGAGAGAAACAGTAGTGTAATCTAGTTCTAGTTAGTATGACTTGAGCAAGGAGTGGTCAGTGTTTAGGAGGTGTTAGGTTTGGAAGATTAAGGACTTTTAGTAAAAATCTCTCTTGTCAACTCTTTATCTGAGTTGTTGAGAAAACTTCCAACTTGCCTCAATAGTAGCACACAGGATTTAGTAGGGGAAAAAAGTCACTTTGTGTAGTGATGGGGGAAAAAACTTGTGTGAGTAATTGTAAATCTGAAGGCTGTGGAAACATTAGGGTAGTTTAAAAGCTAAAACTGAATCTACAGTATTTTGACTGACTGAGAAACAATTTGTTTTGATTTAAATGGCAAATGTTCCATGTATTGTACCACTTCAGATAGCCTCCTCAAAAATGTTGTTGCAAAATACTAACAAAATTGTTATTTATGACTTAAAACCTGAGTGGATTGTATCCTGATTTCAAAATTCCTAATAACAAACTGCCATGCCCCATAATCCCTGATGGAAGAAAGAACTGCAGGGTAGGCATGCAGAGAGAATGAGCAAGGCCTGTGTTTACAGATGTATGTTTGAGTTAAAAACGAATATTGGAGTTAGTAGAAGTCAGGTGGCAAACCTTGTTACTCCTGATCATTATCTCTCTCAGAGTGTGTGGGAGGGTAGATGGGCAGATGAATTTGGTAGTTTTATTTTTGTGGTTCAAAAAAACCAAGAGTCCTACAAAGAGATTAGGAAGCCAAACGCGACAGTGTGACGCTTAGAGCAAGTTTGGTCTTCTATGTTGCATGCATCACGAGACTCCCTGAAGCAAAAAATCCCTTGGAGAGCAAGGACAGCATTTTCCATCGCTGGCTATTTGTTTAAAAAAAAAAAAAAAAAACTACAGATTACTATGGGCTAATCACGTTTCCAGCTGAGAAGTGTGTGCTTTCTTTCTAGTAATTTTTTAAAATTACTTCTGTTTGCAGGCACTAGATCTTGCTTACCTTTGCTAAAAGTCTCAATCAAAGTCGGTTTTGAGAAAAGGTCAACTTTAGTGTTTTATCTTATTGTCATACTCAACCCTGCATGTAACCCTTTCATTTGAGCTGTTACTTAGAAGGGCGTTTTCTCAAGTCAAGTTGGTATTGTGAATTTGGACCTCTGACAGAGGTAGTAAATGGAAAGGCCATTAGGAAAATGGATCCATCTACTCACAAATGAATAGGATTTATAGAGTCAGTTGATATTAGCTACCACTTGTCCATGAATTATTTTGTGCTGTTGAATTGTTTTGCTTTTAAATTGTAAACCTAAAAAAGAGGATTTGACTGAGCATCAGTTTTTGTAGCGTTCACATTTTAAAAACAACCCTTGGGTGAATGTAAACAGAGGAGCCGCAAGTGGAGGGGGAAAAAAAAGGAAAATTAAAGCATGTAAACACTTAAATGAGTGGTTATTTATGGAAGCAAGGACAAAAAAATAAAGCAAGCCCAAGTAACGCTTTCCTTGCTAATGTAAAATTTGTATAACACTGCCCAGTAACAGGAGTTTTTTCAGTAGCTCTTTATGTAGAGATAGTGCATATAAGACACATACTCTGACATAACTGACTGAGTGAAAAGAACTGAGCAGATGTTGGGTAGATACATAGCAAAAAAGATGACATTGACTAGAGAAGAATGACTAAATGTTGTTTTTTCCCCATTACAATGATTGAAATTCAAGTACTGCACAAGTTTAGAGATATTAGTCTTTGAGACTCTATGGAGAGGTGGGGTTTTTTTTTAAGCAGTGTTGGCTCCTGAAAGAGTTAATTTTTTTTTTTTTTAGGGATCCAGAATGAATGTTAATTTGGGGATATAAGCTTGATACTTCTGTAAATAATTCAAAATTCAAAATGCTGACATGGCTGTAGAGGAGATGCAGCTTGAACTTGTGGTGGTTAAAATTCAGTTACAATCTAGATGAGCAGTTTGATTGTTTGGAAGCACTCATAATAATAATAATAAGGTAGACTATGACTGAAATACCTTTTGAATGAATTTTTAGCAGCTGGTAGTCATTAAATATGTTTATCAAAGTTGGTTGTACTACACAACACATTTAAAACTTGACTCCAAATGTGTTTTTCTTCAAATGTTATACCATATTTATGGTAGTTTTCAAGGTGACATATTTATTCAGTTTTGTCTATACGCTATTTAGCAATGTCCTTTAGCATTTTCTCTTTTGCTACATTGTCTTGAGCACTGGATATTAATATCTCTTTCTCAGAAGAATAAACCCCCAGGCTTATCAAGTTCGAAGCAGTATTATCTTCAAAAAGAAATCTTTGGAAGCTGAAGGCTTGTTTTAGGTGTTTTTAAAACCTTTAAAAATGAGGATGGAATGCACCTATGAATCACAGAATCGTTTAGGTTGGAAGGGACCTCTGGAGATCATCTAGTCCAACCTCCCTGCTCAAGCAGGGTCACCTAGAGCATATTGCCCAGGATTACATCCAGACGGGTTTTGAATATCTCCAGCGAAGGAGACTCCACCACCTCTCTGGGCAACCTGTTCCAGTGTTCTGTCACCCTCACAGTAAAGTTGTTCTTCCTCAGGTTCAGATGGAACTTCCTGTGGTTCAGCTTGTGCCCATTGCCTCTTGTCCTGTTGCTGGGCAGCACGGAGAAGAGGCTGGCCTCATCCTCTTGACACTCCCCCTTCAGATACTTGTACACGTTTATGAGATCGCCTCTCAGTCTTCTCTTCTCCAGGCTGAACAGGCCCAGCTCTTGCAGTCTTTCTTCATTAGAGGGCTGGAGCACCTCTCCTATCATCTTTGTAGCCCTCCGCTGGACTCTCCAGTAGCACCATGTCTCTCTTGCACTGGGGAGCCCAGAACCGGACACAGTACTCCAGGTGAGGCCTCCCCAGGGCTGAGGAGAGGGGCAGGATCACCTCCCTCCACCTGCTGGCAACACTCTGCCTAATGCATCTCAGGAGACCATTGGCCTTCTTGGCCACAAGGGCACACTGCTGGCTCATGGTCAACTTGTTGTCCACCAGGACTCCCAGGTCCTTTTCTGCAGAGCTACTTTCCAGCAGGTCAACCCCCAGCCTGTCCTGGTGCATGGGGTTATTCCTCCCTAGGTGCAGGACCTTGCACTTGCCTTTGTTGAACTTCAGGAGGTTGCTCTCCGCCCATCTCTCCAGCCTGTCCAGGTCCCTCTGAATGGCAGCACAGCCTTCTGGTGTGTTAGGCACTCCCCCCAGTTTAGTATCATCAGCAAACTTGCTGAGGGTGCACTCTGTCCCTTCCTCCAGGTCATTGATGAATACATTGAACAAGACTGGACCCAGGACTGACCCCTGGGGGACACCGCTAGCCACAGGCCTCCAACTAGACTCTGTGCCACTGACCACAACCCCCTGAGCTCTGCCATCCAGCCAGTTCTCAATCCACCTCACTGGCCACTCATGCAACCCACACTTCTTGAGTTTACCTAGGAGGATATGATGGGAGACAGTGTCCAAAGCCTTGCTGAAGTCCAGGTAGACAACATCCACTGCTCTGCCCTCATCTACCCAGCCAGTCATCCCATCAGAGAAGGCTATCAGATTGGTCAAGCATGATTTCCCTTTGGTGAATCCATGCTGACTACTCCTGATCACCTTCTTGTCCTCCAGATGCTTAGTGATGACCTCCAGGAGGAGCTGTTCCATCTGCTTTCCGAGGAAGGAGGTGAGGCCGACAGGCCTGTAGTTTCCTGGCTCCTCCTTCTTGCCCTTTTGGAAGACTGGGGTGACATTGGCTTTCTTCCAGTGCTCAGGCACCTCTCCTGATCTCCAGGACCTTTCCAAGATGATGGAGAGTGGCCAAGCGATAACATCCGCCAGCTCCCTCAGCACTCGTGGGTGCATCCCATCGGGGCCCATGGATTTATGGATGTCAAGTTTGGACAAAAGATCTCTAACCCGATCCTCCTGCACCAAGGGAGAGTCTTCCTTTCTCCAGCCTTCCTCTCTTGTCTCCAAGGTCTGGAATTCCTGAGGGCTGGCCTTAGCAGTGAAGACTGAAGCAAAGAAGGCATTCAATAACTCTGCCTTCTGTATATCCTTTGTTACCAGGGCACCCGCCCCATTCAGCAGCGGGCCCACGTTTTCCCTAGTCTTCCTTTTGCTACTGATGTATTTGAAGCACCCCTTCTTGTTGTCCTTGACATCCCTTGCCAGATTTAATTCCAGCTGGGCCTTAGCCTTCCTTGTCGCATCCCTGCACACTCTGACAACGTCCCTGTATTCCTCCCAAGTGGCCTGTCCCCTTTTCCACGTTCTGTGTGCTTCCTTCTTCTGTTGGAGTTTGGCCAGGAGTTCCTTGCTCATCCATGCAGGTCTCCTGCTGAATCCGCTTTGCTGGACTTCTTACTCAGAGGGATGCACTGATCCTGAGCCTGGAGGAGGTGATGCTTGACTATTAACCAGCTGTCTTGGACCCCTCTTCCTTCGAGGGCCCTACCCCATGAGATTCCCCTAAGTAGGTCCCTGAAGAGGCCAAAGTCAGCTCTCCTGAAGTCCAGCGTTGCAATCCTACTTATTGCCCTAAATGAAGGACTTAGATGGCGCAGTCTCATCACTGGCACGGGACTGTAGATGCTATAGCAGACAGCGTTAAGTGGGGATGAGATACCCTATATCCTATTTCTGGTTAATTTCTTCCCATAGTTTAACATTAAACTCTGAGGAAGGTGTGTTCCCTTTCATTAAAAGTAGTTAATAGCTCTTAACTAAAAGATTAAACATAATTGTATTGAGTAAAACTCTCCAGTTGTTTTTCATTTGATTGGTCACAGAGCTGTGGGAATACAGCAGTGATGGCTGAGGTTCTGGTATCAGAATGGGATATTGCAATTAGAGATGCATGATACCAAGCAAAATAACTGTTGCTATTAGCACTTAAAAAAAAAAAAAATCCTTTGTTCCTCCAGTCTCTGCTGTGCCTTTGGCTATGTGCACTCTGCATCACTGTTCTCTGGAGCTGGACACTACAAATTAATGCATTTTTGCCCTTTCTGGGCAGAAGCAGGGACTGACAGCAAGCTCTCTTCTGCCTTCTCTTCTCTCTGCGCTCTTTGCTCTAAACAAGCTTTCTAGTAGAGTAGACTTGTACATGTGGGGATATGGATCCTGGGAAGATCTGCTGAAATAAGGTGCCTATAGCTGTACGGATGGGGTAACAGGAAGAGGTTTGAAGACTGCCATAGAAGTACAGTTACCTCCCCCACAGTGGAATGAGACCACTTTACCTAGATGGTCAGTGCTGCCTCCTCACTAAACCTCTGCTCCCATCTTTAAAAAAAAAAAAAAAAAAAAAAAAAAAAAAGTGCATGCACATGTGTGTGTATATATATATATATACACACATATATAAATAATCTCTCTTGGTATTTGATGATGATTTGATACTACTTTGATCATATTAATATTCAACTGGTACTGGCTACATTTTAATGATAGGTAATTGTAAAATGAGCTTTATATTATTGTGCATATGTCAGCAGTGCAATTTTCCTAGAGGAATTTTGAAGTTTGTTTTTTGTTTTTTGTTTTTTTTAGTGACTAGTTATTGCAGAGCATAAAGCTTTCTAATGCCTCTACTGCTGCAGTTCAGTGCTCCATTGCTACCTTTGTTACAGACTGTAAAAGACTTCTGCAGAAAATGCTGTTAGCAGAAAGAGAAATTGGAAACTCTTAACTCTTTTAAATTCGGTGCCAAATATCAGGAAGTTAATTGCTGCTGTTAGCTACTTCAATGCCATTTCCATTGGGTAGTGCAACTTGTTAAACAGATAATTTAGTTAGAAACTGAATAGTTAGAAAGAATCATAACACTTAACGTTTGCAGGTAAAATCAGGGATAGCTCTTACACTGGGGAGACAGTGGTGTCCATCCCCAGCAAAATAACCTCCTGGCTCTGAGACTTATTTCCCTTCTGTGCCAAAGAAGCACAGAGGCCAGTAAAAAGCCAAGCACCACAGCATGCAGGAACTGGAAGTACACTGTGCCTGCACAGCAGCCCTCACTGCGAGGGGGATACCCTGCAGCTAAAAAGCTTTAGAGCTGCTGCTGTATAAAACCATCTCATCATAAATTCCTTTATTTTTGTATTTCATGTTGGCAGTTAAATGTCTGTACTGAAAACTTTCGTCATCTGCAATAGCAAACTGACAGTCTAGTCTTAAAGTTCCTTTCCTTAGTCCTCACAGTTCTGCAAGACCTGGGTTATGGATAAAATGCTGGGCTTCACTGAAGCTTTAACCTGAGCTGTGTTTTTAGTTCATTTTCAGTCTTGTCAGATTTATTGCCCTAGTATTTGCATATAATATGACATATATAGAACAAGTAGGATATATAGTGTATAGTTTTCTTCTACTTTGCTTGTATTTCCGTGGTATACGTCTTCATGGAGGATGTGCAGTGACGACCTGTAACTGATGGCTTCTCTTTTTCTTCTCCACGTCATCAAATGTGGTTTTGTGGTTGTAGAGCTAGTGCTGATAAAGCATTTCTGAGTAGTTTTTTGAAAGACCTTCAGACACAGAAAATACTTCAAACATTGTGAAGCTGAAAGCTTGCAAGGATTGTAACTTGCTACTTGCATATACTAGGAATTCCCACGAGGTCTTTCTTATTCCCCCAACTCCTCCTTTTTTTTTTCCACTTTTTTTTCCCTTCCTTTCCCCCCTCTCGAGTTTATCCTTCTCAAACCTGTCTTTGTTTAACTTTAGGGATCTTTGAGTCGAGATTTGTTTGAAAAGGACCTCATAGGAACTATTGCACGGTTATCATCATCATTAAAACTCTCGTGCTTACACACAGTCATCATTCTTGCTCTTTGAGTAGCAGCGTGATTTATTCATTTCATTTTTTTTTTGAATCTACAGGAATCTCAGAATGTCTTAAAACAGTTTTTTGGCCAGAGTTAGCATTTGTAGATCTTCTGCTGTTGACTTCCCGAGGTGAAAAGGAATGATTTTGGAACTAAGTTGTGTTTGTTTTTGCCTTAATTTCCTTCTCCCAGCATTGCAGAAGACTCTGTTGTTTCCCTCCTCTCCACTGAGTTACTTAGTAACCGACTTGTGTGATACAGAGAAGTTTATTGCAAATTAAGATAGTTGTAAGCTCATGTAAGAGGCTTAGAATGGCCGAGAAGTTCAGTATCTATGTTATAATGTTAGTAGTGGCAAACACTTCAGTAAAACTCTGTAGATTTTATCTGAGCAAGCTGATTTTAGTAACTGGAGAGCCTTCTTAATTTTAAATATTTTTCTGATTAAGAATGGTTTTAAAATGAAGACGGATGTGGGAGTTCAAGTGTGCTTGAGCTGGCCTGGTGGTTCAAGTATTAGTTTTCAGGCTGATCGTAGCGCAGCATTGTAACACTGCACAGGTACTGAAAGTGGAATTTCTGGTCTTAAATGATAACACACAAAGTTGATGTACCACTCCACTGTAAAAATAACTTTAGAGACAGGGTTGTGGGGTTTGTGGTGGTGGATTTTTTTTATTATTATTATTTTTTTATCTTTTTTTTAGCATGCTGATACTGAGAAGATATTCATTATTATGGAGAGTTCTTTGATATTTGAAATTCTATGAATGTTTGTTTCATGATGAACCTCAGAGCTTTCAATTTTGAAAGATCAAGTGTGGGAATTCTGGGATGTGGGTGCAGGCCAATAATTGGAAGATTGAAGTCCGTGGTTTAAAAATTAAGTAAAATTCCATACTCGTTAATGTTAGTAATTAAAAAGAGGTTAATATCTAAATATCTGCTTTAATTCATAATGCTTTAGTCATCTATTTCTGTGGGGTTTTGTTTCATATTTTGTTTCAGACATCTTTTGTTTTGTTTTTTGTTTGTTTCTTATCCATCTTTAATTCTAGAACAACCAGAGAATGGTAATGATGCTACTGAATTGGGCAACTTTATCATACCTGAGATTAGTGTCACAAATGTGGCTGGAGAGAGAACCGGGAATGGGGAAAAAAGCAGAGCACTAGCAGAGAATGATGTTCAGCATTTACAGGGTGTACAGGAAACAGCTACAGATCCTAGAACTGACAGCAAAGGCATACCAGAAATCAGGAGGCAAAAATCTGTAAGAAAAATGATGGAGGATGGAATAAACTCATCTGGCAGAGTGCAGTTTTAGCAGAGCACTTGTAGCTGCACTCTAAGGTACCGCTGTTGATTGAAAGGGTCACTGCTGCATGTTTGGAGAATTAAAGTATGCAGTTAATATATTTGCATGTGTAATAACACAGATGCATGTATTGCACACAGATTTGTCTGTGCCACAGGCAACGATGATGTACTTACAAGTAGATGTATTTAATTTGGAGCAGCTACACTGTGAGACTCAGCATTACTTTTGATTTTGTAAATCCAATAAATATGCTTAATAAAACTCAGTGATCAATGGAATGATCCTATCATTAAAGCTATCAAAATGGACATGAAAAACATCTTGCTGTGTGTATCAGATTTCCCCAAATTTCACTTTTCATGGTATACTGGAGTTTTCATGTTCCGCTGTGCTAGAGTTTCCAAATCGTACCATCAGACCTACGATGCAGAAGGTGACCCTTCAGTCCTAAAGCATTCTTGGGTTGCTAAATGTGCAGGTGCCATACTGGGTGTTCTGGGGCATTGATCACATCTTTAGAATTAATGAGCTTTGCAAAATAGTATATGGGAGCACTTGCTCAAAATAAGATTTCCACTTTTTTAGTTTTGTGTGGTATCTTCTAATATGTTTCTAATCTCTTGCATGAATTAACAAGACTGCATTTTTTTTTTTTTCAAAATCACTACAAAATGAGATTGTGGGCATGCTTCTTGATTTGAGTTAATGCAGCATTATTTGCTGTAATTTTATATCCCAATGAATTGTATTCCAAAATGTAAAATAATAGGTAAGTGTTCTGTCTTCTATTTGCTCTCTGTTGTGTTGCTTTAAAGCTTCATGCTTGTAAATATGAGAAAGTCGAGTAATACATAAAATCATTAAATATGAGAGTCACATGTTAATTTTTTTTTTCTTATTCTGCCATGCAGGTAATACTGATTTAGCAATTCAAGAAGAACTGATAGAAGTATCTGAAACTGATGAAGGATTTTACTCTAGGGCTACTTCTAGCGCAAGTCAGTCTGCCTTATTGAACAGCAACACCAGCAGCAGCAAGAGCCTTTTAGGGAAGAGCCAACGTAGATCTGGCGGAAGCAAAGCTGGAGGGAAAGAAAAAGAAGGGGAAACCTGCAGAGAACACTTGTCACGAAAACAAACTCAGAGAGCCATGAGTGAGAACCTAGAGCTCGTCTCTTTGAAGAGACTGACACTGACAACTAGCCAATCACTGCCTAAACCTGGCAGCCATAGTTTGGCCAGAACTACCACTACTGTTTTTAGTAAATCCTTTGAACAGGTCAGTGGTGTCACAGTTCCAAATAGTCGTGGTGGTGTATCTGGTACAGAGGCAAATAGGTTCTCAGCCTGTAGTCTTCAGGAGGAAAAACTGATATACGGAGCAGAAAGAACAGATCTTCCTATTTCAAGTAAACAATCCAATCAGCAGCGACCTCCTAGTATCAGCATAACTTTATCAACAGATTGACGTTGTTAAATTGGCCAATATGAAATCAGTTTTATGCTGATGTGGGTAGCATATGTTAAGCTCCTTAATATGCTATGTATTACCTTCTTAAACCTGAAGCGCATAAATTCTTATGTTTGGCTCCTATTTGACAGTAAGAATGCGTAGACACAGTTGTAATTATTTTGCATCAACTTCTCATAGCTTGGAAAGTACCTCTTTAACTTCTTACTATATTTGTATGCCTGCTTGTTTACAGCTTCATGTAACAACAATTTAACAAGCATCAATCGGTTGTTTAGCCCCTGACCAAGATGTGTGGCTTTCTACAAATGCACAGTATGGGAACAAACAGATCCCCTTTGTGAGATTTTACTCTTCACTACCAGCTGGCATAAGCAAAACTGCAAAGGTTATTTAGTAGGAGCCTTGTGGCGTGGGCATGAAGTTTGAAGCAGCATTGTAAGAATATAACACTTTCTTGTATTTGTCCTAAGAAAGCTGCGTTTACATGTAAGGTTAAAACTAGAAGCATCAGTTCAGTGTTTGTTATGGCAGCTTTTGTAACAGTAGTTAGTACACATGGCAATACTTCCACTTTTGCATACCTATGAGTCTGCATTATAGATACACTGTAGTTTGTATGCACGCCTTTGACACTGGGCAAAAGTCATACAGTAGCAGTACTTGAGGATGAGAGTTCTTATGAATTGCTATAGTAGTCACTTTTCAGACTACCAATAGTCTGACAGTCTCTGTATTTCTTTCAGATTCTTAAATATTGGGCACAAAGTTACTTACTGAAAAGTCACTATTATCAATAATTCTATTTATGGGAAAGAGATGTGCTCACGTGATGGTGTCATGTAGAAATAAGGTATGAACCCTTTGCACTGAATCAAGCAAATCAGGAGTGTGAATGTGTTTAACATGAACTTGTAACTTGAGACTAAGAGAATATTACCAAAGGATATGTACTTCTAGTAACTTGCAAGCACAAAGGGAAGTTATAATGTAAATACAACTAGCATTACACTTGCTAATGTATTGTACCTGTTATTTTTCTAATTTGAAATTCTAAAATAGAAGCCTATTTGAGGTTACTTAACTTCAAGCCTTCATGTAGTCTGACCTTATTTGTTACTAGCTTCCGTAACCTTGAGATTATAACTGAAAAAATGCTTATGCAGAACTTTGGAGAAGCAACAGCTGATGAAAAGTTCAGTAGCAGTGACTATCTGAAACAGACCATATATTGTGAGTGGAGAAACAGGATGAAGATCTAATGCATGTTCATTCCCAAGTGACCAGATTTTCACAGGTAGCAATCCCTTATTGTCAAGAATATAGGAAGGCCTTGCAACAGAACAAGTGATAAGATTTTAGTAGGCTTTCTTATTTGCCTGGGGGTAAGTTGCGATACTTGGGTTTTTTTTTTTTGTTTAAACTGAAGCAAGTAACTTAAGCAGCCCATGTTATGCTAGAGTCTTACAGCTTCCTGAATTAATTAATAAAAAGGGATGCGAAGGTGTACTTGATGGCGTTAAACAAGTTGTTACTGAAAATGGACTAGTACATACGGTCTCTGGAGCATGCATAACCACAGGCAATGGAAGAGCTTCAGGCAGCTAGCAGCAGACTTTGCCTAGTACTACAGATTACCCTGAATGTAGAGCTTTTCCTTTCCTTGAGATTTGTTTTAGATGTTCTGAGTTCTGCAGGTTATTTCTTCATAGCTGCCTCCTGATCTGCTCTTACAGTGAAGTATTTAAGAATACTTTGAAATACCTTACAGTAACTTACATTGAAAAAAATAATTAGAAAAATAAAATTTCAACTGACAAATTATTTGTGACAGTATTAATCATGCACTAGTGTTAAGAAACTATTATTTCTAAGTAGGGTGGGTTTTTTGTTTAAGATCACAATTATCTCCACAGTAGACACTCTTTCAGACTGGGTGTTGTATAAAAGATGTTTATTATACTTGGAGGATCTAGCCACTTTAGCTATAAATCATTAGCTTTCTGAAGCATCTAAAATGCCATAAAATAGAGATGTAACATAATGTTTACAACGCTGTTGGCTTCAAGTCGGACAGTGTTAAAGTACAGTTAGCTTACCCTTTTATTTTATACAGCTAATTATTCTAATCTTGGTCTGGCTTGAATCCAGAATGATAGCTCACACTGTACAGCTGAAACTACATGAGGCTTCATACCTTTTTATGAAATGATAAAAGGAAAGTTTCTTGGTACTAAAGGGCTGCTGCTTTAATAACGTGCAGCTTCATGTAAATGTGTGCATTAGTCTTTGAATCAACTTATACAGTGTTTTCACAAACTGACATCACATGTTCATACTGATTGAGTCCCAAGAATTTCTTTACTGATGTAAGTAATGAACTTTCAACTATACTTCTTTATTTTCTTTAAATAAAAGGGAGGAGGAGAGGGAGAGCAGAGTTATTTATTTTGTCTGAATAGCCATTGAATTCCAGAAGACAAGTGTTGCACTGTTGCTAGTGTAGGATTGCAGTAGAGATGGGAAGGGAAACAGTGATATTAATTCTTTCCTGCTACTTACAAAATTGGGAAGCTCTTGGTTTTTGAGCATTAGCTGATCATTTTAGACTGATTAATGGAAAGAGGCCTTTTAAAGGTGTAAGGAAATTATCTTAAGGCATTACATATTCTACTCTATCCCATAGTAGGTAGTTGTGATAAGTATGTTCCGAATGTCATACATAGTTGCAACATTCTGCAGAAATAATGTTAAATAGGGGTGAATCATGTCAAATTATAATAAGAAGCTGTTGAATGCTGGCATTTAAAACTGACCTTACTGTTTTAAATCGTAGGGAACTGCTTCCAGTGTTGGCTTTGAACAGCACCATTAGCAAAACTATATTGAAAACTGTGTAGAACTGCTTTCATTTTGAGAATCTGTAACATTTGTGCAAAGAGTGAATGCCTTCTCACCACTCCCTCTGGGGCTGCGGTGGCTTTTCTGGGGAGGGGGGGCAGGGGAGAGGAAATGTCCTTGAATACCTGACAGATTTGACAGGTACAGAAATATATTACTATTTTACCCCATTTATCTAAGGTCTCTTCTGATTTCTTTAAGGACTTTAGAAATTTCTAACTTAATTCTCTGATATCTTTTGTCAATGTTTGAGGCTTACAGTGCTATATATAGACATGTAATATATTGCCTTTTGTATTTGTATAATTATACTTCTAAGTCAGCTGAATAGATGTGTACATTTCTTAACAGTCTCCAAAGTCTCTGAAATAGCTGCATCAGTTTATAGATGTTTGTCTTCCCCTTGAGAGCCTGAGTTTAAAAGACAGTGCCACACTTTCTCATATTCTGCAGTTTGTTGTGTGACACTATTCTATTTTAGTAATGCAGTATTTCACTTTTTACAGAGTAAAATGCGTTTTTAATTGTACATGACAACTTACATTCCTAGTGTATAAACTACAGACTTGTGGTGTTTTGTGTTTAATACTTTGGCCAATGAAATAAACTGGATTTTTTTGAAGTTGTATACTTTTGTAAATACTTTGTACAGTAGCAAACTTTGCCTCTTTTGTACAGGTTTTGCTGAAATACACATTAGGTAGCAACACATTTGTTCAACATTCATTATGCACATCTAGAAGTCACTGCAGATTGACCACATTACTTAAAACGTGCTGGATACCTCTGTTACACACAGGCTCTTCTAATACAGCGTTGGCAATTAAGACAATGTGACTAAGCCACTTGGCTGAGAAATAGTGGCTCACGGTTGTGTAGTGGCTGGTGTCAGAAGTGGACTGTCCTGCCAGTAATGCAGCACTGCTTGTGTAACTCTGATAGTTGTGATCATGGTCTTTAATGTAACAGTATTCTTATTTTTGATAGTTTACACAGCAATAATCTGTGATATGTCTTCATTAGCACTCCTATCCAGCAGTTTCTGCTGTGTGTTTGACATGTCAGCAGTCCGCAAGGACAGCTGCAACAAATAGTCTTTGATGTGAATGATGTAATGAAGTAGTCTTTGATGCTGATGAATGACGTGAGTGGCAGGAACTCAATAATACCCTGAAAGGGGAGCCAGTGCTACTGGCTCTGCAAGTGGTTTTCTCTCAATGTTGCCCAGGCAGAAAGCGGACAGTCCCCTCAACTTTAACATTATGGAAGTAGTGCTAGAGTTCCCTTTTCACAGGATCACAGAGTGCATGAGGTTGGAAGGGACATCAGGACATGGTCTAGTGCAAAAGCCCCTGCTCAGAGCAGGGTCAACTAGAGCAGGTTGCTCAGGACTGTGTCTCAGTGGGTTTTGAGCCTCTGTGAGGCTGGAGCTTCTACAACCTCTGTGGGCAGCCTGTTGCAGTGCTCAGTCACTGTCACTCTGAAAGAGCTTCCTCCTTGTGCTTAAACATGATTTCCTGTATTTTATTGCCTCTTGTCCTGTCACAGGGCGCCACTGAGAAGAGCCTGAGTTCAACTCCTTTACACCCTCCCGTGGGATATGTGTGCACATTGATAAGATCCTCCCCGCCTAAGCCTTATCTTCCCTAGGCTAAGCAATCCCAGCTCTCTCAGCCTCTCCTCATATGACTCCCTTCATCGTCCTCAAGATCGCTTGCTGGATTCACTCCTGTGTGAAGTCCCTGTGTGTCTTGTACCGGGGAGCTGAGAACTGGGCCCAGCACTCCAGCTGTAGCCTCGCGAGGGCTGAGGAGAGGGGGATGGATCACTTCCCTCAGCTTGCTGGAGACGCTCTCCCTAATGCAGCCCATGAGGCTGTTGGCTGCCTTTTCCACAAGGGCACATTGCTGGCCTGTGTTCAGCTTGTCCACCATGCCCCTCCCCAGGGAGGGTCTTCTCTGTAAAGCTGTTCTCCAGCTGGTTGGCCCCCAGTGTATGCTGGTGCATGGGGTTATTCTTCCCCAGGGGCAGGACTTTGCATTGTCCTCTGTTGCACTCTGAGGTTCCTCTCTGCCTGTTTCTCCAGCCTGCATCAGCTACTCCTCTGTTTCATGTCATCTGCAGATCTCACTTGCTCAGGGTGCTCTCTAAGCCATCATCCAGGTCATTAATGAAACTGTTAAACAGTAGTAGTCCCAAGTATTGCCCCTGGGGTACACCACTAGTGACTGGCATCCGGCTGGACTTTGTGCTGCTGATCATAACACCTTGAGTCTGGCAGTTCAGCCAGTTTTCAACCTACCTTGCTATCTGCTTATCTACCCCTACTTCATCAGCGTGTCAGTAAGGATGTTATAGGAGACAATGTGAAAAGCCTTACTAAAATAAGGCTGTTAAACAATGTCCACTGCTTTTTCCTCATCCACCAAGCCAGTCATCATACTGTAGTAGTAGGCTATCACATTGGTCAGGCATGCTTTCCCCGCTGTACGTCCCTGCTCACTGCTCCCAGTCACCTTGCCCTTCATGTGTTTGGAAATGGTTTGCAGGTGCTTCATCACCTTCCCAGAGTAGAGGTGAGGCTGATCAGCCTCTAGTTCCCTAATCCTCCTCCTTACCCTTCTTGAAGATAGGAGTGACATTTGCTTTCTTCCAGTCCTCAGAAAGGTCCCCCAATCATCATGACCTTGCCAAGATAATCGAGAGTGGCCTTGCAATTACATGGGGAAGCTCCATTGACGCTCGTGAGTGCATCCCATCGTGTCCCAAGGACACGTGTATGTTGAGTCTGTGTAAATGTTCTCTAACCTGATCCTCCTCCCCGAAGGGTAAGTCTTCCTTGCTCCAGACTTCCCCTGTGGTCCCAGGGGCCTGGGACTCCTGAAGACCAGTTTTACCGTAAAGACTGAGGTGAAGAAGGTGAGAAGACCTCAGCCTTTTCTGTGTCCTTTGTCACCCAGGCCCCCTGCCCCACGCAGCAGTGGGCCCACGTTTTCCCTGGCCTCCCTTTTGCTGCCAATTTAGTTGTAGAGACCTTCACTGTTGCTGATCACGTCCTTTGTTAGATTTTTGGGAGATTTTAAGTTTTGGGAACTCTATGTATTTTTTTAATTTTTTCAGCTCAAATATTAAACTTTAACCTGTCCTTTTCAATGGGCAAAACTCCATCCCCTTCATATGAATAGGTGAAAAAGCAGATGTCAGATTTCTAACATTTCAGTTGAACACAGTAAGAATTTTGTTTTCTTACTAGGATGAACTGGATTTGCTCCTGTGATTGTCCAGGGAACACATAAGATTTGCTATTTTAGTTACAAAGGATGAAAGAGAACGCCTAGGATAGGCTCTCACATGGTTTCAGGTAGGAATAATCATTGGTTAGTGAAGTACCCCAAAACAGCCCTTAAAGGAGGATGAGAATAACTAAAAGTCCATCTGCTAGGCAGTCCATACTGAAAAGGGTGTTTGAAGGTAATATAAGCAACTAGGAAACAGATGTGAAAATGACACCTATTTCTACAAGCTTGTCTGGATTTAACTTGTGATAATTGTTTTTCATGCTTACCTTAATCTATTTATGGATTAAAGGTGACTTCAATATACAGATCTTCTCATGACAAGCAGCTGCCAGGTACTTCTGGCTGCTTCAGGATAGTGGAAAAAATGCTCGGTGTCTCTATAAATTGCTGTGTAACAACAAGCTTTTACGTTGCCTGGTGTTTGCTTCATTAGCTTGATTCCTCTGAAATTTAACAGTATAGAAAGATTTGCAGATTACGGCAGTTAGACTGAGTCACACAGTACTGTTACTGTCATTAATGCTGACTAACGCAGGCAGCCCTCCATATAGTTTCTTGATCCAGATTTTAACGGTAGATCTTTCTAGTTTGAAAAGACAGATTTCTGAGGAAGTGAGAAGAAATACCAGCTTTTACCTCAGGTATGCACAACAAAGTAAATGAAGGAGTGTCAGGTATTGGCACAAGGCAGTCCTCAGTTCAGCTGGGATTTTCTGATGTTACTGCAATACAAGTATGGAACGAAAGAATGAGCAAACATTCAGCATTTTCACTGAGAAGATGCTTTGCTTATGCATGAAACTTGAATATCATCTTTGATTCCTATTGAAGCAGGAACAGAACAGTGACTTGTTTAATGTATCTATACATAGATATGGATTATCTGTATTTATAGGTATAGTTTCCTATTCAGCCAATGAAAGTATGGAGGTTGTAGAACTATGGGAGAGACCACTGGAGCTGACAAAGATCTGGACCAGCACTGGTGACCATGACCTATGATGCTATTTAAAATAAATGTGGTTAGGCACTAAGAAGTTGTACTATTATCAGTATGTTTTCCTAGTGATATTATATATAAAGAATAAACTGGTTTGGTTATAAATGGTAAAGGATCTTGCACTTATTCCTTAAATGTGTTGATAAAAATATCATGATAGAATATTATTTTTTCTTTCGATTTTCAGTGTTAAAATGCATTATGGTTTCATTATTGTTTACAACTTATGGTCCAGACTCTGCTAGTAATTGGGATTGAATTGTTGAATTGGGATATCATTACAAATGATAACATTTTGGGATCAAGTGACACCCAGCGGTCATACTATATGCCAGCTTTTAGCAGACCATTCTACTCCTAAAATGTTGGATGTTTGAGAAATCTGCAATTATAAATTGCAAAATAGAAAAACTCTAGGAAGGTAACAGCCATCGATATTCCCCAGAAGACTGTTTCCTTGTTTGTTTGTTGGGATTTATATTCCTCAATTCAGCTATTAAAACAGTACTTATTTATAAAAGTACTTATTTATATAAGCAACTCATTTAAACTCTCTATATATTGAGCAGAGAAAGGCAGTTTCAAAGAGAGATTCAGCGCCTTCTGAGGTAGGAAGATCCTCTCTAGCACCTGAAAAGTATTCATCGCATCTCTCACTTTCCTCTTATTCTGAACAACTAGCTTAGCATTACATCCTTGTTATTATTTCCTGTTAAACAGAATCTTTACATCTCACTCCTCTCTGTTCTGAGGCAAAATGCACATGAATAAGGTTTTAGGTCATAGCTCTGAATAATGTCAGTAGCTGTCCTATTTTTACTAAAAGTCTTCCAAGTAGAAAGGAGAAATCTATGAAGAATCGATTCTGATTTAATAATTCTCCTGGCCAGGATTTAAAGATCAGCTTGAAATAATGGGGACAGAGGCTAAGAGTTACAATTTAATCAGAATCTGTTTGGATTATTTGAGTAAACATGAAACAGCTGCATTTCTAAATGTCTAAACCAGGGAAGAAGGAAAGAACTGGAGCACAAATCCCTTTATAGCATTCCTATTTCTACCATTCTTGCATCAGAATCCCACTTTCAAGTATGCAATATCTTTAACAGCTTAATGGTTTAAAGGTAGAACATCAGCAAGATTATTAAAACACCCTTAGACGTGCTCCAGGTGAATCCTCTGACAAATCTGAGGCTTGGTTCTTAACTACTCAGCCTGGGAAGGAACTTCCTGTCTGCCTTGCAAATCGCATCAAATTTATCACTTCAGACTTCTTCAGTTACCCATGAAAACTTACTTTTTCTTGTGACTAACATAGGACACCTAGCTACAAAAACATTGTCCTTGAATCTAGCACAAACTTGAATGTGTTTCAGGTGTTCAAGTCCTCCTCTGCTCAGTGAATGACAAGAGATTTTCATCACTTCTTCAGTCTTGGCTTGAGACTGCCTTCCTGACAAAGTTCAGATGCACTGCAATGCCCACAGGCTAGTTCTTAAGTATTTTTACTGCAGCAAGTTCTATGTGTGGCTGTAGTAGTGAGGACAACAGCAGTTTCCAACTTGAGATTTTACAAATAGCTTGCCTTTGCATGGACAGACCTCTATGGTGTTGAAAAGCATGAGGCCAAATAGGTCTCTAAAAAGGCCAGCTGGAGGGATAATTTCAAAAGTCTCAGATTGGTTGCTGTATTGAGCCCAAGCAGGGATTCAGCTGCTGATTTCCTGAAACACTGAGAGCCTACTTCTAAATGGACTAATCCACTGCTTTGATGTTACCCAAAATAAAACGTGCATATGGACAAACAACTTGAAGAAGAAATTACTGGACAATGCAGGTCTCTAAGATCCCATAGCATGTGATCCATCGTTTTCTTGAACCTTGGCCTGCACTGTACATACTGCAGCACGATACACGCACTCTCATCTCAATGAATGACAAAGTGTTTTTATGCCTTGGGAACAGTATTGGACAAAAAACTCTGTGCTGCCTATGAGCACAAAGAGTTTTGAAGCAGTCTGGTAACTGTGAGATGAGTAACTTGTTATATATGCCATCAATATTAGTTGCTAGGTGGATCCACTTATAAAGCGTTTGATGACATAATTTCGTTTAAGGCAGAACAGTGCCCTGGGTATAGAATCTTCATTCTATTTTGAGACATTGAACAGCTTTAATATGCCTTGACATTCAGTACCAAATTCATAATCTCCGTAATTATTCCTTCCTACTCTAATAAGAGCAGGCACTGCACAGTGCAAGTGCTGAGGGATAGTTTTGTTTCATGCTTGAAAAAAGAACACATGGTATAAAGCATGCTTTGTACTCAGCTGTGGGAAACAAAGCGAATGGGAGAATAGAACAGAAGCTTTAAAAGTAGTTCAAGATGTCTAGTACACTTCCTCAGTATCTGTTTGTCTCTGTAGACAGTCTCGAGTGAATGAAGAAGCTGAGCAAAATGAGAGACTATAAAGCTGAGAACTTACTAGAGCATTTGGAGGAAAACTTTTCTCCCATTACTCCCATCTGACTTATAAAGGCAGGCAACATCCCATCAGACAGGTCTTGCTGGTCTGCCCCTTCCATCCCTCCATCCAAATCTTGTATCTCTCTTGTATGTCTCTGTCTCCTTGGAGAGCATCCTGAATACTATTACATACCTCACTAACAAACAGAGGAAATCAATTTTGAAATGACCTAACGTGGGGATAGAAGGGCATGTATCTGCAGTACAGACAGCTGTGCTCTGTTCTTTATGTTTAAGCCATGATGATTTTCTTGTCAAGCTTTGGTGTTAAGAAAAACATAACTGCTACCTGGAGCCAAAATGTCAAGAACTTCTGGAATGTTTCTGTCACAGGATTAAGCCAAAAAAAGCGCAGAAAATGGGGGAATTTGAAGAATATTTGCTTTCTTAAAGAAGTGGTCAGTAGGATGGCTATTGATGTGCTTCTTGAACCGGAGGAAACAATGGTATTAAGAGAACCCAGAGGATGTATTAGCGATAAGATGGATATCCCAGAGAATTTATGGAAGAGACAGTGCAAAGGCTTTTGGTCAGATCTGACCTTATAAAGGTCTGATATGAAGGATGGAGGATTGGAGGCTGTGGAGGCATCTCAAGACCTGTGGTTATCAATCAACGAGGAGAATCAGGAAGCTGTGGTTCACGAGGTCCATGGAAGGGCAGGTCTGACATGATGGAGAACCAACAAAGCAGAGCTGCCCATTGTGGCAGTAGAATAGGTGATCTAGCCACCCAGACTGAGAGTGAGGTGCAGATCTGGCTCTGAGAAAGGTCTCGGTAGAAAAAATTCCAGATTGCCTCACTGGTTTGGGCGGAAAGATACAGCTTAGAAGTTCTTTTTTTCAGTAATGCCAGCAGTTTGCATACCAGGACAAAGTAACTGAGACCACTTATGCAGTACGTGAAGCTGGTTACTACAGAAGTAACACAATGGAATAGCTTTTATAAATGTAATAGGGGTATGGAGAGATCCATGGTACTGAGGCATGGCGCAGATAAAGGCAAGGTTGGGGGAACAGTGTTGTACACCAACAGTGCAGTGACTAACCAAATAAAAAATGACAATACGGTCTTTGGGCTAAAATCTCTTGGGCGAATGGCAGTAAAAATGGTTTTAGTAGGATAGTGTTACAGGCCTGCTCTAAGCCTTTGAGGATATAAATATGGATAGATTTGTAATCTTGGCAGAGGATTATTGACATGAATTAGGAGAGACTTACATTTTTTAATACAGATTGGAAGATAAATTCCGTCAATAATTGTACGTCCTTATTGCTTCTGGAAGTTACTGCTGACAGATTTCAACAAAATAGCCCTGAATCAAGAATAGAAGGTGCTACTTTAGACTTCGGGCATTTTTTACGTTGTATACTGCCAGGCAGAGCAGATCCCTGAAACTGAAAAAAAAAAAAAAAAAGTTAGCCCTAGCTGGGCACTATGCTGATGTGAGTGTGCTTCTGGTATGTAAGCCACCATATTTTATGTATAGTAAGCAGCAAAAACTTACACATCTATGGTTATAGAAAATAACCCTTTGCTTTTTTTAAAAAAAGAGAAGGATAAAAAACAGACTTGGAATGAAAGGACTTCTTATTTCCAAAGGGTAAACTTAAAATGAAGATAGCTGGATAGTGAAGCTTATTGGCTTGAGAGAAAGCAGGAGAACTAATATACAAAGAAATTTTATTCAAAGGGGCAGAATTTGCCTCTTAAGAAGGGGAGAAACCTTGTATGCAAAGCTGGCATTGGGCATATAACTGTCTTAAAAACCACACTGGGATTAACTTGAGAGCCTGTAAGGAACTGCATGAAGGAACCAGTGTGAAATCTACTGGGCTCAAAGTCTTTGGGATGGACTGAATTATCAGAGGACAAAACTGATTTCAACTTTTTCATAGGAAATTAAAATACGTGTTAAGATTCCTTAGCTATAAAAAGAGAGAGAGAAAAAAAAAAAACACAAAGGGGAAGGAATAGGAAAGGGGGTCAGAACCAGCAACCATAAACAAATGTTTCACCATAGTTTTGAGGAAAGTTGACATTGCCATCCCATGGTCAGTCAGAACAAGGACATAGCAATCTACTTTCAAAGGCCAAAGCAAAATGTATGGTAAGGATACGATTCTGCAGTTACTGTCACAGCTGCTTCTTTGTACTGATAGTGAAAGGTCAGGCAGTCCTAGGTAATATATGGTCTAAATAGTTTATCTTTCTCCACCACAGACACCAGAGTAAAATCCATAGGCTAATTTAGATGCCATGGTACATGGTCTGAATATCCTGGACTCTTATATTAAGAACAACAACGCAGTGAAGCAGAAGGTCAGTGGCTAATCTCCTTTAAGCTTTCAATTATCGCAACAGATTAAATTTCCTTGAGGTTTCAACCCAACCTAATGGAAACATCCATCTTTTTTTTCCTGTGCTGTGCTATAAGCAAGTGCTTGCATGAAACTTTTATTTTGGTGGCTTTCATTACTTGGATGCACAATGTGAAGCATGGTAGGGTTACAATCCAAAGGTCTGGTGCACTTGTGACTCCACCTGAAGTCACTGTATGTGTCCCTCTAACAGTCAGAAGGAAGATGCCTCACAGTGATCCAATTTGACCACATTTGTTAAAGTTCTCTGAAAATCAGCTCACACAGTGGGCAAGTTTTTAGCTAGGACAAACTCTCCTAGCCTTGTCAAAGTCACCTCTTGTAGTCTATACTATATGCAAATCAAAATGTCAAGTCAAATAAAATGCTGAGCATCTACAACAGCAGGCTTTCATATGGAAGATGATGGAAAAAAAGTCAAAAAGGAGGATCAGGGTGCTCACACAGACTGGTTCCTCTAGACTGATATCCAGCAAACGCCCTCAGAAGGAGCATGTCACCAAAAATACTGTCTCTCCTTCAACAGCAAACATAAAACACTTGTATCACTTTTCACATATTGCTGTACTTGTTGGGCAGGTGTACGTGCAAGTTTCATGAATCCTAATGACAAGTCATTAATCTATCCCAATTTTTATTTCTTGGGGAAAATTTCTGTTTCTGTTATATGGACAGTGACAGAATTAACTAAATAAAATTATATGTAACTACACGAAAATTTGGTCCTTCTGCTAAGTACTGTAAGTGGACGTTGACTAACGTAATGCATAGTAAAAGGGAAGTGTTGGTTAGATGCTTAATAAAAACTGATAAAACCTAACTTTTTATACACTACTGTATTGATAAATAAAATGATAGTTTTGCTGTCATGGTTGATCTGTGTTAATTACAGTAATTATGTTTGTGGAGAACAAAATCTACAAAAAGTATATTAAGCATTCAGCACTTAGCCACCTGCCAGTCAAAAAGAAGTCTAGCTAATTTAATGTAACAGTCTATCTTCTTTCTCTTGTAAATTAGTGGTTAATTATACTGTGCAGATACTTGGCCATATGTCACTTGCTCTTGCATAACAACAACGTGCCAAGTTATTGATCATTGTACTAGCTATATCTGAAAACTGTATACCCGGGTGCTAAATACATTACGGAAGTTGCCCGGATTGATTTTCAGTGTTACATAAAAGCAGTCCTCATTCAAAGTGTAGGAATTACAATTAGGCTCGACATCCTATCAGAATCTAACATAAGGGCATTATATTAGTGTGTGAAATCTTTTTTTTTTTTTTTAGCTATTGTTACTTACTGTAAATAGTCCTAAATATAAAACAAAATACCTGAAGTGGCAGAAATATCCACTAGGAGCACGAACAGAATTACTGGGGAAAAAGCTGTTGCCAAGTACAATTTTTTTGTAACTTGTTTTATCTAAGCAGGGCTGTCCCAAACTGAACTGATTTCTCCAGGTATCTGGAAACTGGCTACTTTTAATCCGTAATCCTTGTAATTTTGGTTGCCTACTGAAAAAAAATGGGCAAAATGAGTTGTTTGAAGGGCTGCTGTCTTAGAAGTGCGTTCTCTATTTGGTAATATGCTTGTGTCTGATTTAAAATGCTGCTTAGCAACTAAATGTTTCAAATGTGCCCTTTTAGTGTTCCACAGAAGTTCTTCCTCTACCTCTCCTGATGTATTTTCAGGTCAGAGAACTGGTCTGTGTAGATACAGCTATGACAAATGTGTGTGAGGATGAAGACAAGGCTCTAAACCTGAGAGGCCAATTTTCTGCAGTGCCACAGCCTGAGGCAGCAATTTGCAGACGCTGTGAACTAGAGATAATGGAGTAGCTACTAGAATATTTAAAAAGGACAATAAGGAACATACCCTAGAATATATTATCAGATATTTCTCTGAATTTCCCCTGTGTAGACACTTTTCACCCAGGCAAAATGAGAATAAACCGGAATACAACATTAAATATCCAGCAGGAACGGCAATACAGCAGGGCAGAGAGATAGGCTTAATGCCGCTAACTAGGCTAATTGTAAAGGGGAGGCAGTTTCCAACACAGATCGATTGTGTCTTCCATTTTGCTTCAGACAGCTCAATAACGCATGTCACTCACTCAAAAGTGTGGGGCTTTGTAATGGCAGGAAGACCATTATTAATCCAGTTTATTAGACTGTGTAGCTTGTGATACGCTTCATCATCGTGTTTATGCCCTATTAACTAAAATAAAAGCTCATCAGAAAAGTGAGGCATTTTCTTGAAAAGGAGAACAGATACTATTTTAATTCACAAAATTGTTCCTTTGGTCCTTTGTAGGTAAAAAGAAGTCCAGCTACCTTGAACTAGAGGAGAAAGCACACAATTTAAACATTCATTTATCTATCTATATCTGGAAGCAGGCAGTTAGATCTGTCTAAATATTAGCACTAGCTCTCACATTAATTGAAGATGCAGAAGTGTGGATGGAAAATTAAAGGAAAATTAATGCTTTAGCCATTTAGCTGTGGTCAGAAACGTTTGCTCCAGGAGGACAGCACAGAACTGCTCTGAGTTCAGCAGAGCAGAAGCTTACTGAAAATGTTGAAGTATGCGCAACATAATGAAAATGTCTTCCTGTCTTACCTTAGTTGAATGAGCACAGCATAGTTCAGATACAGTTTTGCTTTGTTACAGCACTGTTTGCATTGATTAATGTTAGGATCTGTAACTCTCTAACAATTATTTTCACTTACCTGAAGCGAAAGTGGATACTGTTTTCTATCCACAAACATCCTGATTTCTGAATTGAGTAAGAGTGCCATAGCTGATGTCCCTGAGGGCAGTATGCTGTCTTTCACAGCTGAATATATGTTTCTACTGTACCTACTTTTGGGAGAGTTACCTTCCCTTCTGTGGGTACACAGTTTCATAAATATACCACTTGCATGC
This sequence comes from Struthio camelus, assembly GCF_040807025.1. NCBI lineage: Eukaryota > Metazoa > Chordata > Aves > Struthioniformes > Struthionidae > Struthio > Struthio camelus. The sequence continues at coordinate 37,226,878 of NC_090943.1, read as the reverse complement.
AGCTATTACTTAAAATTGAATAGTTTACTTGTTTTTCCAGGCCAGCATTGTGATACCTCGTGGAACGAGAGCTTCCAACATACGTGAGCTATGTGCTTTCCGTCATGGAGTGCAGATCCAACCATTTTGCTCTGTTTGGTCCTACCTTTTGAGCGCTGGGGATCCAGTTTTGGAGCATCTCTGAGGGTCACTTTTGAGTCATGTGGTGGCTGCTCAAAAACTGCATCACTTGTGTACACCCTCCGAGGCATAAGTGCCCTCTCTCTAAGGAATATTTGTCTGCTGTTAGCCTTTTGTGACTCCCTCTCACCTTGGTCCTCATATGACGCTACAAGCAGCAAAGGTGGGGGACTGAAAGGAATCACCCTGGGGCTCTCTGCTCCAACAGGACAAGATGAATGTGATTTCTGAGAAGCATCTGCGTTTCTTTAAGTGCAGTAATCTATCCAAGAGCTGATGTTCACCAACATCAAACACACTGTTCAGAGCAGCATGCCCAGAAATTTTGGTATTTGCATTGAAAATGTAAGCATCCATACATCACACTTCCTGCGTTTGTCTTTATTTACTTATTCTAGAATTTGCTTTGTCAGGCTAAAATGGAAATACAATTCTATTATTTCCATTTTACTCAGAGATTGAATGTGGTTTTTGCAATATATGTATCTTTCACAAAATTACGTGGATCTAAGCTCTTCCAGACAGCTCTTTTTTGGGGCAGTGGTAGCTCTCTCCATGCAGTTGTTTGTAGACTTAGTTGGAAACTGGAGTGGCAGAAAACGAAGAAATAAGGATAATTTATTAGTGCTGATATTTATATTTCTGGATAGGTAGCTATAATTCCTCTCTGAATATTGCTTAGAGAAGTTATATTTGAAGCACTCTGCGTAAGGAACAATTACTATTTCATATGAAGGAGGGACATGTGCTATCTCAAGTAAACAGTTTTTAAAAAGTGCAAGACAAGTACTAATTCTACTGAAAGCTCACATAGAAGTCACAGCGTTAAGGCTTGACATAAAAGGAATTTATTTCTTTCCATCACATGACAAACTGCGAGCTTTCACAATATGTAGTCTTCTAGCAGGGTTTCTCAAACTTTTTGCATTCCTTCTGAGTTAGAGGAAACTGTTGCTGTAAGGCAAATGAGAACAAACTGCAATTTCTGACCATGGTAAAACTTTACTCTGGAGGGTTGAAACTGTTCCCACTAATTAAAGGTATTCTATAGCTTTAACATCAAGAAATTGATTCAATAACTGCAGTTTCTTCTCTGCTTTTTCTTACTTTTTGTATTTTGCTTGCCAGAACCTTGCCATAACCTTGCAATCTGAGACACACTCGCCTTCTATATAGGGCTGTTTGGGAGCATGAACTTCCCTTCCAAAGAAATGCCAGCGTTTTGAATTGCTTTATTTGTTACTGGGACTTCTGCAAGAAAAATTACGTTGGAAGCACTAGTATAGATCTTTTCTCTGTGTATGTTCTATATAATGTATATGAAAGGAAATAAAAACTGCTGTAATACCAACATTGCAATTAAGTCTGCTTAATTTTGAAATAAAAGTGTCATACGCATTGCTTTAATAGTAAAATACTTTTTCCTTAAAAATGCATTTGAAATCACAGCTTTTCCTGTTGAATGGGTTGATTTTGACAAATATCATATTTTGATGGAAAACTGATTCCTGAAAATTGTTCAAATCAATGCTAATTATATTACTGACTTCTCACTGTTGTACTGAACATCTTGGCTTTTAACATACGCCAATGTCCTGTATATCCTAGTCCTTATATTTTGAGTGACTGCAGCAGTTCTAAATACACTTCCTAAAGCAAATTCTTAGCAGCACTCAGATGTATTTTACCTATTAGGTAATTCTCCTTGAGGAACATACATAAATAGGTTGTGCTGCTCGTCTGTAGCATCTCCTGTTCCATCCTCTGGTCAGTCTTGTCAGCTCCCTAAGATGTCTGTGAATGTAACTGAACTCTTGCCCCTATGATCAAAGATCTACCCATGATGGTTTTTTGCATCACTACTTCACATGAACTTCAAAACAGAATTGTTAAGAGGCACCTATCTCTCAATTAGCTTTTCTCAGATTCATCTCCTGCAGCTAAGTTGGCCAAACTATATTTAACCTACGTATCAGTAGGTGATAAAGTGTCCTTCCCTCTACCACTAGAGTAAAACCCCAAACCCCTTCCCTGCTCTCCTCAGCGAGTGCTTCTACTGGAGCTTCACTTGCAAGCTGGTGCCTGGACCAGCTTCTCTTTTTCTTGGTGATATGGTTACACTGGCTGTTTCATGGGGCTTTCAGGAAGTTGACAGGGTTTGTCAGATGTGCTTGCTTGTTTTTAAACAACCCCCTTTTTGATGACTTCAAAACAGAGCTGTTACACAGCTGGATGAGATCTTTACATTTTTGGTAGTTGCCTATGCAATGCCTCTCATTCAAACTCCTCATTATTGCCTTGCTACCTGCCACAGATGTTGATGATCCTGCACAGAACTGAGCACATGCACATAGGCAGGTGAGAACATCATAGGCACCCATGGCATGGCTGTGAGCATTTGGCTGCTTTCACAGCTTCATTAAACTTTAACAATGTATTGCTCAGGCTCTGTAAATTAGTAACACCTGAATTAAGACTCTTTATCCCTGGTGACAATCTAGGAAACTGATTCTTTGTGCTGGGCTGCTATAACCTGCTTTGTCTGGCAAGGCAGCATCAAAACTCTTGTGGCGGTAAAATATAAGGAGCGTGGTAGGTCCTGAGCTGATGCACAGCCAGTGGAGCAGTTTCTGTCGTCACCCAGGCTAGGCTGTACCTCAAGACTGTTCCCTTGTAGGTACATGATGTCCTACTTCTGACAACTGCTGGTGGCCGCCGTGAGTCAGAGTATCCCTCAGGTCACCTAGCCTGATGACAAATGGTCCAGCTGTGTGAGGGGAATTAGAAAGTTTAAATCTGTTTTTGTACATTACTCCCCTCAGTTTATAATGTACAACCTCTGGGAGATACAGTTCTTGGAAAACCAGGCTCTTTTAGCAGGCTTTTTTTTCCTCCTAGTGTTTACCTTTTGATTTGAGATAAAATATGTGCCAAATAGATACCAAGGCAGAAGCCTGGTAAGCCTTCTAACGTCAGTTGAAAAGTAACAAATTTGGAGTGAAATTCTACTGTTGTTTTTAATCTCTGTAAATGTAGAGGAACTCCAGACAAGACAATTTTGAGACTGCTCTGGATTTAAGATAGCTTGCTTGGGTAGAAAATTTAGATTTTGATGGCAATAGCAAAGCATTTTAATGTTTAGCCCCACGCTTAATTTGTATTTGAAAGCTTTCACATTTATCAGGCCTCTTTGGTTAATACTGCCAGTCATCACTTTCTAAGTAGCATCGATTCCTTAGCGCCTGTCCTCTTTTCCTTCATTTACTGTAAAGCAGTCTGTTAGGCAGTGGTAATCACGTTACTGGTCATGGCAAGCCTGCTAAGTGCAGTGCTGTCAATAAACACTTAGAGAGAGCGGTTCAGGCTATCTCTGGGGACAGTGGAGGCCAACTGGTTGGTGAGCTACCAACTATCTTTCCGCTTTTGGCAGAAGCCCAAGCTAAATTTGTAAGAATATGTAACTGTGTAGGAGCAAACTTCTAAGCTTTTGCTGTGATTAGTGTCTAAGATCAAACAGAACTAGCTCCCAGGTGGCATCTAATGTTTTGTCCTCTCAGTGGATGACTTGTAGTACTTAAGACACTATGGGGTTGTGAGCCTGGGTCTGGGTGACCAGTTCAAGAGAACACGATATGTATTATACAGCGTCTTTTAATGTTACTGCGATATGAGCGAAGAACACTGATACTTGTTTCTCTGTCACATATTTACCGGGGAGCTCAAAAGGTAGAGTAGTTTGCTGCCCTAGCCATGTCGTTCAGAGGACTTGATATGAATCCTGTGAAATGACAATTCCAGATTTCCATGTCTGCATGTTACAGCACAGCCACATTGTAACTGAGCCTTTCTAGCTGTCTCTTTCTCTAGCGCTGTGGCTCGGGATTGGTGTGTGTGGCTGGAAGCCAATATTCAAGTGCTTTACCAGCGTGGAGTTGTATTGCAACTCATGCCAAGTCTATACCATCCTTGTCTCGGGTCAGCACTTTATTTCCTCATTTTCACATAATATTTAAGGATTTAAAGCACACTTTTTTATCCTTTCTCCTTCCCTTTTCCCTCCAAACCTTTGTTCTTCATGTGATTTTCCATGAAATAAACTGTTCTTTAGCAATAACTACTAAAGGATGATTTTATGATTATTTTACTGCAGTAGTACATGCGGGTCCTCAGAAAAGCTTTAACCCCACAGAATGAGATGCTGTACAAGTCCCTGCTTGTAGAGCAAAACAGGTAACTAGAAAAATTTTGGGAGACAAGGAAATGATAATCTATGTACTTGCATATAGACTTACATGCAGTTTTATTATTATGACACAACTAAGAATTAATACAACAGTTAAATGAATGGATCAAGTCATGAAAATCTCTGCCCCCTATGGAGGAGTTATGATATGGACCTCTATATGGAGTGGTGGTTGATTAGCATAACAAGGGGACATTACCATAACACGTACAGAAATCAGTCTGACAAGAGTTCACTGTCAGATCTTATGGAAGTAGAAGGTGGTACATAACTGCAGAATCTTTATTTAAGCAAATTGATTTTAGTGGCTCACACTGATTCTCATATAATTCATTCACCTGCACCCATTGTCTGTTTTACCTTGTTTTCAACATGTGTTTTTGTGATTGGCTAACTGGAAAGGAAAGGCATAGCTGATATGCTGCAACCATTTTGCCATCCTCTTGGTGTTTGGATGCATAGTCTTTTGCTGACAGGTCATCTGTATTGTGACCTTTTCAGAGTGCACATCTTTCAGTCTTGAGATAAACAGAACAGAATATTCTCCTTTGTTACCGATACAGGCCACGCTTTTAACCCACTATTCTGCTGTTCCTGCTGGTGCCTAGACATATCTCCTTTCATACTTCGCTCATGCCAGTCTTGTTATTTCTATTACAAATCTCTACAGCTGTAGATTCATTCCCAGATTCTTGATCCCCTTTTATTAGGTGTTATAGTCTCTCTAGAATATGTCATTTAATGCCACACAGCTGTAAAGTCTTTGACAGCATGCAGAAGAATGCTCTGTTGAAATGTAACCGAAGCTTATCAATGTCAAGTATAAGTATTATACTTAGTGAAAGAAAAATAAAATTTTGGGGGCTCCACCCCCATGTTTATTGAATTACAGACTTATTAAAATGCTGAAGTACATATGAAGTAATTAGAACACCGAGGTGGCTCATATAAACAGCTAGAAAAACAACAAAATTACAGCTGCCAGAAAAACAAATGGAAGACTGAAACCATTTATTTCCTAAGACATGTGCTGGAGGATTTGAACTACTACTGCTGTTAGAGGAAGCTGCTACGCTACATTTATTTCAAGTGGGAGAAAAGGAAACCATTCAATGTTTAAAATCTTCTTGAGTTTTAAAGATTAAATGAAAATACTGGTCTGCAGCAGAGATATTTGGCATAGGTCACTCTCATTTATCTCACCTGGTTATTTAGTATATCTAATTCAACATTAGGACAGTGGGCTGCTAGAGATTCTGAAAGTCAGGGAAGAGCAGCCTAATGCATGCATTCACTGACATTTTTATTCCTACAAATGGGTATGTAAGAGGATACTGTATATCCACTCACCACTTTCATATTTCATTGGTTTTCCTGAGGTCCATTTTTATCTTACTGCATATGGTTGTGCCCAATAATGGACATTATACATGGACAGGAGACTAGATCCTGACTTCACCTTAAAACTTGAAGCTGAGATTTGCTAGTGGTAGTCACTAGGTATGGAGCCAAGAGGGGTGAGTCTGCATTTAGCAGCCAATGTTAGAACATACTACTACTTGATAGTATTAGACACTTTGAAATAGAAGATAGCACAGAATGTGACTAATTAGTCTTTAGTGGTTAGTTATTAAAAAAAAAGGTGATTACTCAAAAACTGACAAGCAGGAGCCTGCAAATTCCTGGCTCTTAGACCTATTCTAGCCATTCAGTATTGGAAGTGGAATCTTGAAATCAGTTTTTTTAGTGACCTTGTTCTTCCTCCTGCAACTGAATTCACTTGTGATATGGAGGCTAAGAAGTTTTTCTTACGTCGCTGACATAAGACAAAGATGCAGATGAAAAGGATATTCTGAAAACTGCAGCTTCCTTGAGCGGAGCAAAAAATTGCAAATGCATTATGCAGTACCTTAAAGTGAACAAATCTGCACTAATCTAATAGTTTATTCCACTGGTTCTATCCACAGTAATGTCTTCCTGAGACAGGTATTTGGACACCCAAAAAGACTTATCACCAGGCCTCTCTCTCAGTGTCTCTTGCCCCAGAGTGACTCAGTATTCCTTAGGAAAAGCATCCTATATAACTGCTCAATCTCTTTTAAAGTAATGATTGATTTCAGATTATTGGGTTTTTAAATTTGAAATATACAAAACCTAGTATAAAAAGGCTGACTGTTTTTGACAAAAATGTGTTAAACTAAATGTGTTCTGTAATACAAGCGGTACTATGTGCTAACAGCACTTTTTGGTAACATATCTGCTCCCTGGTTATACTAGTCAGACCTACTTCCCATCAGAAAAGTGGCAAATTCTGTTTATTTACCTCAAATGATTAATGAACTTCAGCAAGCTGCCTCCAGTGCAAGCAGAAACAAAGCCTATTTTATGTTTTTTTGACAATTGCCTTTGAAAAGGCTAATACAGAAAAAGAAATAAGCAGGACTCAGCTAACGATACATGATATCAGAACAGTATTTTAGGTAAACTGTGGCTGTGAAATCCTAACTAATGCTAGAAGCAGCAGACGAAAGCAGACAAACGTTTTAATTCTACTGAATGAACAGTTCTGATTATATAGTAAATACAGCTCTGGACCTGCATGACAAGAGAAGCGATGTGAAAATTAGACTACGTTTGATATTAAACTAGTTGAGTGTGCAGTGTTAAAGAAAGATGACTATATTAAAAATAAGTTTAACTAAAAGTCAGATAGTGTTCCATTTACCCTGTTTAACCTATTTCTCAGAACAAATGTAGGAGAAAATAAGTTAACAAATGCATTCGAGTTTCCAGTGTCTCTGTGCTTTTGGAGCACGCAATGTGATATGCAGCATCACAGTGCTAACAACGGCCTTTCGAGTTTCCTTAGTCACCTAAGACACGACTTGCACTGAGCACGAGTAGGGAGGGCTGCACCAAGAGTGAAACTGAAGTGGCAGTCTCAGTAAGCCTAGCTGGTTAGAAGGGGAAAAAGGAAGGCAAAACTCAACAAAATTTAACGCCTTCTTTGGACACAACTAGTGCGCCACTTGTCAGACCCACTCAGTAAAATCTTGTCTGGGAGTATAATGAGAAAATTTTATATGTGACATCTGATATCACAAAACTTGTAAAAAACGTCTTTAATAGTTAGAAAAAGTTGCCCTGCAGAATTGAGAACTGAAGTCAGGAACCTTAAGTCTTTACAATATACCAAAGAAGTGCTATTTAAATAGCTTCCCTCTGCCAACTTTATAAAGATAAGAACAATTTATTAATCTATCACTTGGTCTGTTAACACAAGTAGTATAAGAGTGTAGTATACAAGTGCACAAGAGATCTTATGCAATCATAATTTTGCCCAAGCTAGAATTTGTGTTTCTTTTCTGACGTTGAGCTTTATTATGCAGAAAAGTCCACAACTTCTAAATGCATTATAAAAGCATACAACAGATAAAGAAGCAGAAACTACCAAGAAAAAAAAAAGCTCTCTGAACAAGGTTAAGAAGCATTTGTGCAAATGGATATACCTCTAGCTTGGAGCCAACTGGGAGGAAAAAACTCAAATATATGTAAGCCTAGAAGGTACAACAGAAGTTGTAGTGGACTGTTGGATGCTTAAGAATGTCAAGAATGAGACTAGTGTTTAGTCTTTTAAGACAATTTAAGCAGAGTCTATTCACACGTAGTAGACTCCACAAAGTTCTAAAAAAGGACAAAATCACTGGTGTTTTCCTGCTAGACGTTACAATAGTATAAACATGGTTAATTTCCTAAAAGGAGGAAGGAAACTTGAAGACCTATTTAAGGCATCTTAATAGCAGGAGGTTTTAATTTCACGAGATGTAGAAGTATCCTTTCACTGTCATCAGAACTCCCATATTTAAAAATACATTACTAAAGTAACTGATGTATTGTACAAGCTTTATGCATGGAACATTTTGATTCCTTTGATCTTTTTAAATTTAGGTTCCCCTTATCCAAAACGAAGTAGTCTACTTTTTCAATGAAATACTATTTTAGTTTTTGTCACAGGCACAAAACGAGAAGTCCATCTGCCTACAGCAGTAGCTACTGCTCTAAGACAGTTATTTTGCATTACCTGCAACTGCCCATGTAACTGAGTTGGGCCTGCTCAGCAGAACAAACACGAATGTACAGAGCCTTGAGATCTCATGCTTCTGAGGTATTAATATCATTACACCTACATCACAAATATTTTTGAACATTTCATTTATATATTACAAATAAAAGGGAGAGCTGGGTACAAGGGAAAGAGAAGATATGCTGCCTGGGATTGGAATAACAGAAGATCAGCACGGAGGTAGTACCATTCAGTAAAGCCTGTGAAGCTTACAGCATGAAAAACGTCACCTTCCATCTCCAGAGAGCACCAGCTTCTCTGCCCCAAATAACTGTTAACTGTTTTAATTGAAAGACATAATCAGATAACAACTACAAAGGAAAATTCCCCTTTCACTCAGTGTACTGAACAGATGAAAAGTGGTGTAGGGGAACTATTCATTCATTTTTTCCCCATATTCAGGGCATTTGTAACACTAATTTTCCCACATACTTTATTTCACATAACTGCTTCACCAACACTGTTTTTCATTTGTACGTAACATATAAATATGTTTATAGCTTACAAGTTAAGAAAACTTTAATTCAGGAGTACAGAATGGATTTATCTATGCTTTTAACACAAAGATAATTTTATCAAGGAGACTTTGTTAGTTTTTGTCATGGAGCAAAGGTTAAAAAAAAAAAAAAGCCACCTCTAAGCTGGGAAGATGGGCTTGGATTTACCTGGTGGGGAGATGGGTGCTGTCCTCTTGCTGCTGAATGTGCTAGTTCTTCCAATATACTGTACTACTGCAATGAGAAGAAGGAGAATGTTAGTATTGCTGCAAAAGACTGAGAGATGAATTTGAAAAGTAAATGACAGGCCATAGTAAACCTTGTCTGAATGTCCTCCTTGCAAACCTCTGTCTCTGGACTTCTTTTATTGAAGGTTAATCTTAAATGAATTTCTTGAGTTTACAGTAATATGTTTTGGCGTAACTGCCACATTGCTTTAATTTACTTTAAATCACTGACAGATATTTCTGACTCCTATTTTAACATGATTTATCTGGAAATATACCAAAAATGAATAACACAGTAATAGTTTATGCAGTATTTTTGAGTTTAAATTGTAAGTGCCCACTCATTCATATTTTAACATATGGTCTTAAATGTGGTCCTTTTCATCAGAGTCATATGCATCAATGACTAATTCACACTATCAACCAAAATGTCCACAGCAAACTAGCAATAAGAAAAAAGCAAGAAATGCATTGTGCAATGTGCTTGCTCATGCTACGAATGGGAGTTTTTAATATGTAACACCAATATGTACCACCACTCTGTGGTATACGTTATAGAAGTCTTAGGAATGGAAGGCTTCATAATGGAAGGCTCCAGTCTTTCCCAGGAAAACAAAGAACGTAGACTACAGCTAATACATAAAAAATTGGTGTGTTTTTATAATTTAAAAAGCTGTTAGAATGGGTACTGACCTGCTAGGCAGCATAGAAAGAAAACAGAATAAATATATTTACAAAATAAAATTACAGTGGCTGTATTTAGCTATTCAACCTAGTGTCAGTGAAGGAGGGTATTTAACGATGAGTCACATGAATCCCATGAACGGTATTGACAATAAGTACAGTAAATAGAGTGGCCTTGGTGTACTTCCATTTACAAAAAGCCTAAAGTTCCTCTTGTAATTTGAAATCCTAGTAATTAAAGATGAGGGAAAGGGAGAACAGCCTACTAGGGCCTCTTAATCCTTCATCTATATGCAAATTGTTTTTTTTAACCATACATTTCCTAGTACTGTGATTGGAATGGTTTTAAAGGTCTACAAAGACAAGCTTTCCAGTCCTTGAAGAGACTGTTACTGAATGATAAACACACACACAATGCAGAGTACTTGTTTTAATAATAAAATACTATTTTAATGAAGATCCTTGGTCATCTGATCTGATTGTCACCTAGCTTCTTGAGGGGAATATTCTCGTTTCAGAGCAGGGTTAGCCGCTGGTTTCCTGAGCTCTATGACCTGAGATACCTCATCTATTTCATTAATGTAAGATCCTCAGCTGCAGCAGTTTGAGCTGCTATTGATCATTTATATGATGTTTATGACAGTCAGGCCTGTCATAGGTTATTTATGCAAGAGATATGTTTGAGTACTGGCCTAGATCTCAGAAATTTGGATTTTATTCTTGCCTCTGCAGGTCATTGAGACAGATAACTTGCCAGTCTGCCTCTCTACTCCTCAGTTTCTTCATCTACAAAACGGGCATAATGATCTCTATTAGCTTTTAAAAACTGTTTTAAGATATACATGATAAATTATTAAGCAGTGTGGATTCGCTCCTTTGAATAACACACAGCTGTTAATACACTGACTCATCCACTTCCCTATTAGCCTCTTTATTTAAACATTCACTGTTCTTACTCTGACATAGCAAAACACTCATTTTCTCAAAGCTGCATTTGAAAAGAAGCTTTTATACTGCACAAGTGTAATTAGAATAGTAGAAAACTAGTGAGATTGCTATCAGCTTTGAGCTCGATGGATTATCTGTTATTTTAAATTCATGTAACTGAGAGTAACCAAAATTGCTTCCAGTTCAAGTCTGCCCTCCACTGGCTTTCATGAAACACTGCTGATACGTTTTGGATCAATAATGTCTTTTGCAATGGAGAAGAGGAACTAGATTAAGAGAAGCTAGCATCTTTTGTTTATTTTTATAGTAGCAATGTAATCTGTAAATTTCTGCTTAGTCTTATCTAGCTTCTCTAGCAGATTCTTGTTCTTCAGGTTTTCAAAAGCCCATCAGCTTATCATTCATCTCACAGTTCTTGGAACCAACATACAGCATGGGAAGTAACCATTCTGCACATGGTTTTAAAGTCATTTAATAGAAGGAAGATATAAGAAAATATTTTGTTATGATACAACTAACAATTCCAACATATAGTGTCACATGTACCAGTCAAGTACTAAAATCCTAAAAGCAATCAGTATTAATGTAGTCTAGTATTCTGTCACCAGAAGCAGTCTTTCCACCTAACATATGAAAGCAAAGAAGATAAACTTTTATTACTGTGTTTATTTTAGAGAGAACTTTCCATCCCAAATTCCATATGCAAATAACTCATCTGGGAGGGTCTGGGAGCCCAGGTCGTTTTCTCCTCAATCTTGCCTGGGAGGGGAAAGGATGGGAGGAGGAGTAGACGAGTTTTCCAAGTTAACAGCTGGCTGCACCACTAGTGTTGGCAACAGGGCTTTGGTTTCTATGACCATGGGACCCTGTTTGAAGATCAACAGCTGATGGGGAGAGATGGGATCCACCTTACCAAGCAGGGCAGGCGCGTCTTTGCTCACAGATTGGCCAGCCTGGTAAGGAGGGCTTTAAACTAGGCAAGATGGGGGAAGGGGAGCAGTATAGTGGCAGGGGAGTCAGTAAAACACCGCTCAAGTCAGGATGCCTCCAGCGGGTGCATACAGCCAGGGGAGACAGCACGGGACATGGCTATGGAGGATCCTCTTGCACCTCTCCTGGGAAGCTTACATGCTTGACTGGCTCTCTCAAATGCCTGTATACCAATGCACGCAGCATGGGGAAGAAACAGGAAGAGTTAAGAGATCTGTGTGTGGTTGCAGGGCCATGATCTCATTGCGGTTACAGAGACATGGTGGGATAGTTCACATGACTGGGATGCTGTCATGGATGGCTATGTGCTTTTTAGGAAAGACAGGCCAGGAAGGCGAGGTGGTGGAGTTGCTCTTTATGTGAGGGAGCAGCTAGAATGTGTGGAGCTCTGCCTCGGGGTGGATGAAGAGCAAGTGGAGAGCCTATGGGTAAGGACTAAAGGGCAGGCTAACATGGGTGACACGGTGGTGGGGGGTTTACTACAGACCACCTGATCAGGAAGAAGTCGTCGATGAGGCCTTCTACAGACAGCTGGAAGTAGCCTCACGATCACAGGCCCTGGTTCTCATGGGAGACTTCAACCACCCTGACATCTGTTGGGAAGACAGCACAGCTAGGCACAAACAGTCAAAGAGGTTCCTGCAAAGCACTGATGATAATTTCTTGACCCAGGTGGTGGAGACGCCAACGAGGAGAGGTGCAATGCTAGACCTTGTACTAACGAACAAAGAAGGTCTAGTTGGAGAGGTGAAGGTTGGGGGCAGCCTTGGCTGCAGTGACCATGAGATGGTGGAGTTCAGGATCCTACGAGGAGGGAGCAGGGCAATGAGTAGGGTTGCAACGCTGGACTTCAGGAGAGCTGACTTTGGCCTCTTCAGGGACCTACTTAGGGGAATCTCCTGGGGTAGGGCCCTAGAAGGAAGAGGGGTCCAAGACAGCTGGTTAATAGTCAAGCATCACCTCCTCCAGGCTCAAGAGCAGTGCATCCCTCTGAGTAAGAAGTCCAGCAAAGCGGATTCAGCAGGAGACCTGCATGGATGAGCAAGGAACTCCTGGCCAAACTCCAACAGAAGAAGGAAGCACACAGAACGTGGAAAAGGGGACAGGCCACTTGGGAGGAATACAGGGACATTGTCAGAGCCTGCAGGGAAGCGACAAGGAAGGCTAAGGCCCAGCTGGAATTAAATCTGGCAAGGGATGTCAAGGACAACAAGAAGGGGTGCTTCAAATACATCAGTAGCAAAAGGAAGACTAGGGAAAACTTCGGCCCGCTGCTGAATGGGGCGGGTGCCCTGGTAACAAAGGATATACAGAAGGCAGAGTTATTGAATGCCTTCTTTGCTTCAGTCTTCACTGCTAAGGCCAGCCCTCAGGAATTCCAGACCTTGGAGACAAGAGAGGAAGGCTGGAGAAAGGAAGACTCTCCCTTGGTGCAGGAGGATCGGGTTAGAGATCTTTTGTCCAAACTTGACATCCATAAATCCATGGGCCCCGATGGGATGCACCCACGAGTGCTGAGGGAGCTGGCGGATGTTATCGCTTGGCCACTCTCCATCATCTTGGAAAGGTCCTGGAGATCAGGAGAGGTGCCTGAGCACTGGAAGAAAGCCAATGTCACCCCAGTCTTCCAAAAGGGCAAGAAGGAGGAGCCAGGAAACTACAGGCCTGTCGGCCTCACCTCCATCCCCGGAAAGCGGATGGAACAGCTCCTCCTGGAGGTCATCACTAAGCATCTGGAGGACAAGAAGGTGATCAGGAGTAGTCAGCATGGATTCACCAAAGGGAAATCATGCTTGACCAATCTGATAGCCTTCTCTGATGGGATGACTGGCTGGGTAGATGAGGGCAGAGCAGTGGATGTTGTCTACCTGGACTTCAGCAAGGCTTTGGACACTGTCTCCCATCATATCCTCCTAGGTAAACTCAAGAAGTGTGGGTTGCATGAGTGGCCAGTGAGGTGGATTGAGAACTGGCTGGATGGCAGAGCTCAGGGGGTTGTGGTCAGTGGTGCAGAGTCAAGTTGGAGGCCTGTGGCTAGCGGTGTCCCCCAGGGGTCAGTCCTGGGTCCAGTCTTGTTCAATGTATTCATCAATGACCTGGAGGAAGGGACAGAGTGCACCCTCTGCAAGTTTGCTGATGATACTAAACTGGGGGGAGTGCCTAACACACCAGAAGACTGTGCTGCCATTCAGAGGGACCTGGACAGGCTGGAGTGGTGGGCGGAGAGGAACCTCCTGAAGTTCAACAAAGGCAAGTGCAAGGTCCTGCACCTAGGGAGGAATAACCCCATGCACCAGGACAGGCTGGGGGTTGACCTGCTGGAAAGTAGCTCTGCAGAAAAGGACCTGGGAGTCCTGGTGGACAAGTTGACCATGAGCCAGCAGTGTGCCCTTGTGGCCAAGAAGGCCAATGGTCTCCTGAGATGCATTAGGCAGAGTGTTGCCAGCAGGTGGAGGGAGGTGATCCTGCCCCTCTCCTCAGCCCTGGGGAGGCCTCACCTGGAGTACTGTGTCCGGTTCTGGGCTCCCCACTACAAGAGAGAGAGTACATGGTGCTACTGGAGAGTCCAGCGGAGGGCTACAAAGATGATGAAGGGACTGGAGCATCTCTCCTATGAAGAAAGGCTGCGAGAGCTGGGCCTGTTCAGCCTGGAGAAGAGAAGACTGAGAGGCGATCTCATAAACGTGTACAAGTATCTGAAGGGGGAGTGTCAAGAGGATGAGGCCAGCCTCTTCTCCGTGCTGCCCAGCAACAGGACAAGAGGCAATGGGCAGAAACTGAACCACAGGAAGTTCCATCTGAACCTGAGGAAGAACAACTTTACTGTGAGGGTAACAGAACACTGGAACAGGTTGCCCAGAGAGGTTGTGGAGTCTCCTTCGCTGGAGATATTCAAAACCCATCTGGGTGCGATCCTGGGAAATATGCTCTAGAGGACCCTGCTTGAGGTTGGACTAGATGATCTCCAGAGGTCCCTTCCAACCTAAATCATTCTGTGATCTCTTAAGTCACAAGGACTCATTTTCCTTTCTATATTTGAAGTAGGAAGGTAACTGAAAAAAGCTGTCTTGGTGATACTTACATAGATTCGTCTAGTATAACTGCAACCACAAGGTAACATTTGTGTCTGGAGTACAAAATTTGTAACATCACACAGTGGAGGATGTGATCAAGCTGAAAAGCCTCTGGTTTATCTATCCTGTCATCTTTACAGCTAATTATACATAATCACAGCTCATCTTTTGTGACTGCTACCTAAACCTATAGTGAAGGAGAAAAATGTGGTTTCTTCAGATGTGTACTTAATATACACTAGGAAAAAAAAAGGAAAGGAAAGGACAAAAGTGCTAGAGAAAGGTCATTGTGGTCTATGCATTACTGGAAACAGTCTAAGAGAAGCTTACAGATATGTGAAGCAGGGTTCTATAAAGAGAGAAGCTATGCTCTTGTGACTAGTTGGCAATAGTTTAAAATTATTAAAATCTAAAAATGTGTCTGGGCTAAATATGGCATATGATTATGCTCAAATAAACAAAAGCTAGAAAAAAAATTATGTATGAAAGACAAAAGAGACTAGACACTTTAAGAAATTGATATATTTTAGTACAATAGTGAAAATTTCTTTAGCCAAGAGTTGTACTTCATTTAATCCTGATAGCACTAAACATGACTTGCAGAGGAAGAAAAAGGATTTCCCTGATAATCATCTCATATCTATGAGAAACCTTAATTACTCCTAATTATCATACCAAATTACTGATTCTGATCTTCCCTGTGCTGAACTAAAAGAATTTTTACACTGAAATCTGAACTACTGAAAGGTGAAAAATAAAGACAGTACATAAATGCTTGATACTTTTGTTAATACTGGTTCAACTTCAAGTTCTGAAAGACAGTCTGGAACACCATCCTTAGTAGGAAGCTTATGCAATGCCTAAGAGTAGACTGTTTCTCTCCTTGCAGGTCATCTTTAAGCCATGCTTAATTAGGAATATGACAAAAGCTTTGTCCTTAAACTCATGAAGACAATTCACCCAAAGTGAATTTCTTCTAATAAGAAAATATTTTATAATAAATCTAAGTTTTTAAATATATCTAAATATATTTTAAAATAAGTCTAAAATAACTAATTTGTTCAACATTTAGATATACTGCGAGAGATTCAGTTACATGTATATCTGACACACTTACTTTGTTGACTGGATAATCCTATTTAAGTTCTAAGAATATATGATTTTTACCTTTCCTGAGGTGCTCTGGACTCCTCTGCAACTGAATTCTGTAATCTGCACAAGATGAGTTGTCAGAAGCTATTATAATGACAGCACTAAAACATAGACTTTATTTGAAATAAGAATTAAAGCTATGCTTATAAACAATATTTAATTATTTTTTTTTAATCCTCATTTTAAATAACATCCTTCCTGTTTTGGAGGAACCAGAGGAAATGGACGGATACTTAGGGACACATACAATAACCCAAAATGTTCAATTTCGTTCAAGATACAAAACGAAACAAATTCACCTTGTAGCAGAAAGCCTATCCAGACCTGTTCCAGATCCATTTGGAATATTTCAACTCTGAGGTCCTTCTTTTTGCTTTACTATTTGCTTTTTGTTTGCTTATTATCAGCAGATAATTAGCAGTGTGTTTCATTCATTGGCTATTGTATACATTTCTTGTGTAGAGTCTAAAAGGGTATGTTTAAAAGCATCATCCTAAATCACTGAAGCTACCGCTGTGCAGCAATTAGTTATGATTTTCAAATACCTCATTGTGAGAAAGAGTTCTTTTTAGCATCATACTTATTTTTTGCAGCTATTAAGGCAAGACTGGTACAACAACAGTTCACTGAAGGAAGAAAGCTGAATGTGGAGTTTAATTAGAATTCTCCTTTTTTTAAATGCTTCAATTCCATGTTTCATAATAACAAAGAGAAACATTTTATTTTTATATGCAATGCTGTCAACAGATGCAAAGACTTATATTCTCAGTTTTGTTTTTTAAGGTTGTATAACCTTAATACAATATACAAGGTTTGAAAGTGGTATAAAAACAGGTATACTGAGAACAAAGACTGTTTTGGGAATCAGAATATATCCACTGTTTTCCTGATCTTATTTCTATCACAGAAACAATTGCCTAAAACACGTGTCCTTTAAATCCTGTAAAATCTTAACAGACGTATGCTGTTACAATAATGTATTCTTCAGTATCAGAAATCTAGTTTTCTAGATTTGCTGACGATTAAAAAGTTTACATTTAAATATACTTAATGTCTTTCTGAAGCTATTGAAACCTTCACTGCTCAGGTGCTAAAAAGAATGCTCAATTTAAAAACAAAGAACAAAGAATGAGTAAATATGGATATTAGTTCTGGCCTCAGAAAATCCTTTAATCCATCAGAGTTACGCATATCACTGTACGTATGCAAGCAATCAGATTATTGTTTTCATCCTTGGCCAAATATCCCAATCACAAAAATGCACTTCTAAAAAGTATTACATTTTTAGAGTAATTACTTATAGTGAAAGGTCGCAGTATCTTTAACACTTCATTTTCATTACTCAACAAAGATGGGGAGAATAGGAAAGTCAAGTTTAATTTTAATTAGATTAAAATTAAAAATTATATTAAAATTAAAATTGTGCCGCAGACAATATTCAATTTCCAAGTACAACAGTGGCTCTTCTCAAAGGTGTCCGAAAGCATATGATGAGGTTTTGCTGAATGTGGTCTTACCTCGTCAGATTGCTACTTCTCTTTCATTGCCCTCAGAAGCTGTAATGAAAAATAATGACATTATACATTGTCTTTGCACTCAACTTCATATGAAATGCTTAGTTTCAATGTACTGTTAAATAAATGACTAGTATTCTTATTGTATTAAATATGCAAAATTACTACACTTTGCTTTTTTTTGTTTCTACCCCTCACTGTTCTGTAGTCTCTGAATCTTTTGAAATTATGGTAAATGCAAAAACTGACGCATATTCATCTCCAAGTAATCGAGCTCTTACAACAGCCAAGAGAAAGAGACATTGCAGAATTCTGACATTTCCCAAACAGCACCTTAACCTTAATCTTTTTTATTTTGACTGTAGTGCTTTCCCTCTCTTTTTGTCTCTTTGTGAAATGTGATCTCTACAAACTGATAAGGAACATTTTCCAGATCAGTGCTGCTGCAAAATGTTTGGAATTTATTGGACTAAATGAATGGGAATATTCAATCGGAATGGAAAAAGGGCCATCATTACTAGACAACAATAAAAATAGGTAGTTCAGTCATAATAATAAAGTAAAATAGAAAGTGTAGTGATAATACACTACCAGTTTCAGCCTGTAATATAAGTCTGCTAAATACCTCTTGCTTCCTTATGTTCTTGTATTGCTTATAGTGATTTACAGTTAATTTCCAAATACGAAGCATCTACTAAAGTATCTTTAAAATGTAAGTTCCTCCTACATAGGGTCAAGCTAAAACTGCATTTCAAAGTAGATGAATTTAACGCAGTTTCTTGACAGTAAATTGAAGGGGGAATCTCAAAAGCAAGAGTGCTAAGTGGGTAATGAAGTATCGAGGGATTTCCTATGTAGAGTATTGTTAGAGAAGGAAACTAGCCGATTTAGCTTCAGCTTAGCCTAAGTCTGACTTTTGCTTAGCATAAGTGCCTAAAGTAGATGAAGCCTGCAGGCCTCAAGGCTGAACTGTCAATTAACTCGAGAAACACTGCCAACGATATAACATTGCCAGCGATGTAACTGCAAAATCAATTAAAACCAGCTAATAAAGATACAAAACAGCTAATGAGGATACAAAGTAGAATGCAGGAGACAAGATGGGATGCACCTGGGTTGTGGTTGACCTTTGAGAAGATAAGGGAGCGTGGGAAACAAGAACATGGCAACCAGCCTGGGAGGAAGGTCAAGACCAGACAGAAGGAGAGAGACCACTGACTCAGTAAAGAAGACTGGAGGAGACCTTCACTGGTAGGCAGAGAAATAAAACTGTAAAGGGTATAATTGCCTCAGAATTTCTTTGTTCAGGGTCCCTTCTCAGAGGCACCCAGCTCAAGATGTTAACTATGCTGTACTGTCATTTAAATAATTAATTAATTCTGCTGCTATATGTGTGTGAGACTCTGCTCCTCAGAAACCTAGGGTCCAGCCGTTCCCATAACAAGTATACAGTGTCAGCTACTGGGGAAACAAGGCCGAGTGAAGTGAGGGGCTCTGTTTTGGCAGCTAGTGGGTACCACGGGTCATAGGGCCCCTGTGCTTGGGTGCCAGCTACAGGGGAGGGGGTGAAGTGCTTCATGTTTATATTTTCACCTAACCTCGTAGGTCTATGTGTGTGTGAATCACTAGCAACCTTCAAGCTGCACTAGCCAGTGAGTAGGAGGCCTAGACTCTGCACAGGGCTATTAGATGGGCAGAGGGCATGTGCCGATAGTCAAAGGATCTGAGAGTGCAGGGGTGCCTGTAAGACAAGCAGGTGAGTGCATGCATCTGTTTGCTCACAAGCATCAAGCGGGTCTAGCCACCAAGGAGATCCATAGAGCAGGTTAAGAGCCCAGGATCTGGGCAGGGATATTAGATGGATAGAGGGGCCATACTGATATGCAACATGTCCTATGGCCTATGTCCATGTTTGTGAATCTAGAGAGTGAGGACACACACTTTCGCTAGTCAACTTCAATCCTGATCAGCTGGAGAAGCAGAATGTGGGACTTGGCTGTCTGTATTTATGTTTTATTGGAGTTCTGGTGGTGGTACATGAGTGTCGCTGAAGACAGCACCCTGTTTGTAGCAGCCTGTGTGGGGCGGTGTTTTACACACTCCATCACACTACTGGTTAAACCTGAAAATGGGAAAGCAGTGGGACAGGAAGATCCCCACCCAGGTCTCCGGGCCCACAGGGTTGGGCTCCAGCAGCCAGGCAGGGAGAATCCCTGAATCCTGGAGTCTGCCAGAGGCAGTGGCCCCTATAACATCCCTTATCAGAATGAACTTTGTTTCATTTGCCTATCAAATGCTCAATTTGTACACTTCTAAGCTACAGCATTAACATTTCTTTGCCCTGCTTCTCTTTCAAACCAAATGAATTTTGATGCTATTAGTTTCCTAGTTTTGATGGTTATATAAAGCAAATATTCTACCGTCTTTTAGCCAAACATTAAAATTAGCAGACATGAGAAATGAGATCTATCAAGGAAAGTTTCTGTGTTCAGAAAACTTTTCCTTGCCTTGATGTGAAGGAAAAGAGAGGGCAAGGAGCTAGTACACACACACGGCATGCTTCTGTGAATAGCCTTTCTTAAGAATATCCACAACAAGAGCATATTGTATCATATGTGACACTGCTAAACCAATTTCAGCTCAAAGGGGACAGAGCTGTTTAACCATTTGGATCAGATGTTTAGTATGTTTCACCTTCCGAACCTCACTTCTGCTAAACTTGCATTAAGTCTGAGGAAAATACATTTCAAATGTAATTCCAGTATAGCTGGGTCACACTTTATCATGATATTTCAGAAGGGATTAATCACGAGCAGTGTGCTGTAATGAACAGTTGTTTTTACCTATTTAGAAAGAATAAACTGTGCACAGTAACTACACTTGGAAACAGATGTGATTCGGTCCATTCAATATAAACTCAGAAATAGGTTCCTGCAGCAACCCCTACTCTTCCTTCACAAAGGGCAGAAAGGAAATCTGCAAGGTATGTTAGTTTTGTTTCTGTAGTATTTTTTGCTTTTATTTCTCGACTAAATCCCCAGGAACTCCAGCTACCTGCTTAGTAGCAGGTAAGAACCCACTCCTCATGGAAAGCTTCAGGATTTGATTAAAAGATCGTAACTCTCTGAAACTTCTTGTCAAAATATCCCAGACATCAGCCAGCTATTAAGTTACTTCCCAACAAACAAATCGACCCTTCACTGAACACTTCATCCATATGAAAATTTTTCATCTGTTTAAAAATTCTGAGTAATTCAGACAGGGCTACAAGCAAACAGTACTTAAAAGAAATACCTTCTGTTCATCCACTTGGAAGCTCAGAATTCTGTCACTGCATGTTATTAAATAGGTAGAGATGTATGGCAATGACATCAGCAAAAGGACATTGTGTGTACTATTCAGTATGAATAATTTTCTATGCAGGGACTAGCAGAGCTGTCTGTATTAATTCTTAAGGAAACAACCATGACATCTCTGTTAAACAAGCAGAGAAAATAAAACATCTGAACCAGAAACTATTGCAAAATTCTGTATTAAATCCAGAACCACCATAAAATCCCATAAAACGCTGATTGTGCAGCTCTGATAGGCAAGGAGTAGAAAGATCTAAATTATTCATGCTACTCAATGGCAACAGAGATGGGATTTGCAAAAGAGGTGACACATGGCACTATACTACAGGATTCACAACTTTTAAAGAATATTTTAGAAAAGTTGTTCTCCCTGGGAAGGGAGATGCCCCTTTTACATTTAAGATGACATGCCATTACTTACAAATGAATGTGTCTCTCACACTACGGTACTTCAGAACAAGAAAATAGGAATATGAATAAACTACCAAACCCTACAGAGATGTACTTTGATTTATAAATTCTCCACATTATGCTTAAATTTGGTAGAACTCTACAGTGTCTACAGTCAGTAATATATTCTGAGATGAGATAAGATTTGCTCTTTGTATTTTTGACATTTTTCATGTTTGCACAGTTCTACTCATGATTACTAGATTGAAAGGTTTGGTAACAGTGATACACCTAGAAACTGAAAGTTAATGAAATCCTATGGATAGAAAGACTCATTACACCAACCTAATTTTAGAATTATCAGCTTTAATAGAAGACTGTCTCTGAAAAAATTTATGTCTAGTTATATGGCACTCAATTTCAGGAGTGCAGACATAGCAAACCACTGACCTACAAGTACCAAGCTAGATAGATATGACAGAGTAGAAATGTGTGACCACATTGGTAAGTTCACATTTAACACCAACCAGAAAGAAGCAATAGATAACCAGCACTTCAGAGACAGCTCTGTCTTTTATGGGTGAATTATTTATGTTATTAGTTACCCAAGACTGTAAGAGAAAAGCTTTCATTTGTAAGTTCCACAAATTCTAGATTTATTCCTAGAAGTATTAAATTAATACAGGGGCACTATTCTGAGCTAACTAAATCTTGATTGCTAAACAACAGACTGGCAAAAGCCCTGACTGCAAGACGATATTAGGAACACCTTGCTTGCTGTAATAAAATGATGAAATCTAGCCAGAATTTTTGTATCCATTCCAGAGGCTTGCTATGGAAAAAATAGAATAAGGTGAAACTGACCATTGGAAAACTGCATCAAGCACAGCTAACCACCTTGCAAAGTCAATCAACATGACATGTGCTTCCATGAGTAGCATTATCTGGAGTACATTTTGTTGGCCCCTAATGGCTGAGAAGGCATAGGGACAACATGACGTATGATACATATGTTATATGTGATCTGTTATAAAGGCATACTATTTTCTGTAGCCTCAGAGTCCAAGCTTCATACTGATGTTCATCTACTGATGAACTAGAGCACTGGTGTCTAACCTTTCTTCAGGGATAACTACTTAGTTTATTACGAAGCCACTGGCAGACTCTAAGCCTCAGCTCTGTCTATCAGATATCATCAGATATGTGAGTTACATTACTAGAAATACTGATATATCTCATTATGTGTCTGAGGCATTATGTATCTGATGCATACACATTGGCTCACAGGAGGAAAGACTATGCATTCTGTAACACGATAGCATGTTTGTGCCAGCACAGCACCAAATATCCTTTGCTCCCCCACATTTTGATTATGGAAGAAAATTAGAAGGTGCCAAAAGCAAGCTGTGGGCCACTACAGTCATTCATATGGCCTGCAGCTTGCTACCTGTCTGCACCTGGAAAGCAAGGACCAGGCAAGGACCATGTAGGTCATATCTGAATGGCAGAATGAGCATCCATGCATTAGAAAGTGAAGAAAGGGGTATTTATTTATTATGCCCCTGGAATTTTTTGGGGCTCTAAAAGCACTGACATTTTGCTAACATTACCAAAGAGCTGTGGAACTATAAGTAATTGTCTTAAGCAAGTAGATACACGATATACAGAACTTTAACTGTGTTCAGTCATTAAAACACGGTTGTGAACAAAATTGAGTGGACTTCTGCACTGTCATCAGGAGTGATTTCCCTGGTGGAAAGAACTTTGAACAAAGTTACTATCTGCAATTAAACTCCCTCCAAACTATTAGGACAGGATTTTGTTCCTGAGTTAACAGACTTGATATAGACTGCCAACATTAAGTAACAGTGCTGACACTTTAGTAATATTAAGAACCTGAAGATCTGGATCTGCCGTTATGGCAAAGGGCAACGGACTACAAGAGACAAAGGAAACATAGTGCAGACACGAAATAACTGGCTGAGTCAGTAGCTCAGATACCACATGGTAAGATGTCCCATAAGTAGTGGTGCCAGACGAGACTGGCCGCTAAAGCGGTGCGAGAAGTTCTTGCAGAGCCCAGACACACTCATTTAGAAGTTAGAAAATACACTGTCTCAGTACCTAACCGGGCTCTGAACTTGGAAAGACAAGAAGCCTGAATTTCTGTATCAGCATTTTCAGATATTCGGTCTAAAAGGAAGTCTTTCTGGTTGACCTTCCAGCCCCCCGAGCTCCACGCGTCCACGGACGGAGCACATCACACAGCCGGGGACCGGGGGCAGAGGAAGGTTCTCCATTTCACTCCGCAACTTACGTTTTTCTTAGCACACCGTCTCCTTATGCCAACGAGTTATGAAGGATCTCGCCACCTTGCACTCACCAAAAGACATTCCCCAGCTTTCAGAGGCGGCGAGCAAAGCTCCAGCATACCTCGAGACCTCCTGAGAATAAATAATAAATAAACACAAAAAGCCCTACAAGGTAAACGAGGAAAAACCCCTAGATTTTACCGTTCTTGGTAACCCCATCATCCTCGGGCCAAGGCTACAAGGCCGGCGGCTGGCCCGAGCCCCTGCCCTCCGGCGCGGCGCGGGGGGGGGGGGGGGGGCAGCCTGCCGCGGGTGGTGGGTCCCCACCCGGCCGCCGGGGGCCCCACGGCGCTGACAAGCCGAGCCAGCCCCACCGCCTCCATTTCCTCGTCCGCCTCGCCGAAGCACCGCCTCGCCGGCCCGCCCACGGCCGCCGCCGCGCAGCCACGACGCCGGCGCGGCCCGGCCCCCTCCTCTCTCTCTCTCTGTCTCTCTCGCCCGCTCTCTCGCCGCCCGCCGGCATGCCGAAGCTCAGCAAGGAGGCCAAGCAGCGGCTGCAGCAGCTCTTCAAGGGCGGCCAGTTCGCCATCCGCTGGGGCTTCATCCCCGTCGTCCTCTACCTAGGTGAGCGGCGGGCGGGCGCGCACAGCGGCCCGGCGGCGTGCTGCGGCCTCGGCCGCCCGAGCGGGCGAGGCGGGAACGGCGCTCGCCGGCCGTGGGGGGGGGGGGGTCGGGGCCGGGAGCGGAACCGGGGCCGGCGGCGGCGTCGCCCGGCCCTCCGCGGCCGTTGGCGCCCGCGAGGCAGCGCGCGCTCCCCCCCGCCCGCCATGCCGCGCTCCGGGCTCTGCGGCCGTTACCGCGCATGCGCGGGAGGCTGAGGGGACCGGCCTGCAGCTCCGCGGGCCGGGAGGGGAGGGGGAAGGGACCGGCCCTTGACAGCGCCAGCTGGAGCCTTATTTATTTAAGAAGGCTCTTTCTGCCCCCTTTTGTTTCCTTTAGGCTGAGTGTGCGCCGAGAGCGCTGTGCGCGCTGCGGCCTGTGGAGCGGGCGTTGCCCGTGAGGGCCGGGCCGTGGGCGGCGGGCGGGCGGGCTTGGAGAGCCTCACCCCTTGTCAGGAGGGGGATGAGCGTGCATCAGGGAAGTTTTAAAAACAAATGAGGCTGCAAATTTAATCTTACATCAGCCTTTGGCAGCCTTAAGTACACCAGCCTGTGTGTTTCTTGCAGCGGGGGGACAGTGTGCCAGGAGGAGGTTGTCTGCAGCTTGGAGCTCAGCGCTGTGGGTGCGGAGGCGATTGCCAGCCTCTGGCTGAGGTTGAATTTCCAGCTAGGCACAGGTTACAGTCTGTCCTGAAGTGCCGTGGCTCTCGCTCTCCAACTGCGCTGTGTGTCATTCCAAAGCTGCCTTTATGTCGCGTCTGGCCCCTAGGCTACATCTCTGCTCGCTCCTGCCATGCGATAGCGGTGCCCAGACAGCAAGCCCTAGGGTAATTTGACTGCTGAGTCTGGGCGGTGCGCCATCAGCTCTGCTTATTAAAGAGCTTGACCTAATTCAGATGTGCATATGTGTAATATGCTTGCCGCTTCTGTTCACTGCTTTTATGGCAGGAAAACTAATGGCTGCGGTTCATCTGGCTTGCTTTCTGCCCTAACTCTGTTGGGCCTCTAGGGAAAAGCACCCAGAAGCAGGCCAGGGCCAGGTATCTCTGCCTTCGGTGCAAACGTGAAAGCGGGATGGGGGCTTGACATGTTAACTGTCAAAACTGACAGGTTGTTTGAATTAATTGAGGGGAATGCAGTGTATAAACCCAATTAGAAGGCCTTTGGTAGTTCAATTAATAGATAACAAGCTGGAGAAATTTGATCTTTTCAGCAATTACATACCTGCTTTAACAACTACAAGTAAAAGAGGTCACTTAAAGCATTTACGGGAAAAAAACTAATTGGCAGTGCTAGTTGTACAGCTGAATTACATTACTGGCTTTAGCTTATTGATCATTTTGATTTGATCATTCTCAGGTGGGAATTTCAGCAGTGTTTTGTAGCCTATTTTTGCTGTTACTGAAGTTGTTCTATTGATTATACTTTTATGACAGCATCTGAGAAAGCTGTTTTTTGCTCTGAAGGAACAACAGGGGAAGTTAAATGAGCTACTTCAAGTCATATAAACCCATCTTATTGTGCTTACAGTTATACCAATATCAGGGTTCTTGGTGTATTTCTGTTATGTGGTAATAAGAAACTGAGCTGTAGTGGCTTAACCTTGTATCTTTAAAAATAAGTGTGCTGTTCCGTATTTACATAGGTGAATTAGGTTGGTATGGATTTTTTTTTATTATTATTATTATTATTTTTAAAGACGGCTTGCTGATTAGAAAGTACCAGGAAAAAAATAGCCAGAAACATTCTCTAAATCTGCTTCACACGCACATGATACTACTTGTAATACAAATTAATGAATTTTTAATCGATTTTGCTGGAAAGTATGGCCACCAGAGATAACAGGTCAGGATTTTTTTTTTAATAGTCTCAGATCACATGGGGTTATCTTCCAAGGGCTAACCCAATGGCCATGAAGTTAATAGAAGTTTTTCCATTAACCTTCATGGCCCGTGTTTCAGGCAAGCTGTCATTGATTATTTACTTTCTGAGAACTAGAGAAATAATAAATTTTACATATACCATCCTCTTCTATATGGCAAGTATAAGAGCGTATGTTCAACAGTGTATGTCTTGCATAACTGTGCTTCAGGACTTTAATTTACAGTCCAGTAGGCAAAGATATCTGATAGACTGAACCTAGAATCACTTGCCTTGCATACACATGCTTTAGTGAATCCAGTATTTGAGTAATTAAGTGGGGATGAATTTTTTGTAATTAGCCTTTTTTTCCCCTTGGCACTAGTGGGTTGTCAAAGCATCTTGTTTATTTGCAAACTTTGGTGCTAGATAGCCTTTCGAGAGGTGCCAGTAAGAATGAAAGATTTTAGGTGTGTCATTCCATTGCTGCTGTTTTCATAGTTTGAATAGCATTTAGAATTCTCTCATCCTAAATCAAATGAGCTTTTATTGAAACATTACTTTAAGTTCTACATCGGGTGTCATTAAGGACATTGCCAGTGGGGACTCAAGGTCGTTATTTATACCAGTGATATTGTTACTGTTACTAGGTTACTTTCTGAACAAGACTTAAATTATGTGTTGGTCTCTGGGGTAGATTTCTTCCATTTCATATAGTTGTTCCTGAATTTTAGGTCAAATAAAGGTTCGAGTAAATAAGTGTTTGTTTTTTAAGTCAGTACCTTTGTATTTATTCTCCCTGCTCCCTGCACTGACAAGGACGTCTAATTTTTGTTCCGGTTAGCATACAACTTGATGAATCATAGTTCTCGATTCAATCGATTTTCTTTTTTAATTCAATTTAGGGGTTTGGAATAACTAGTACTTGCTTCAGCTGTGCAGGAGTCTGTGTACGTACATATATGTGTATGTAATATATATTTCACTTCAGGTTTTAGAAGAGGTGCAGATCCTGGAATGCCTGAGCCAACTATTTTGAGGTATGTATCGGTTCGTAATGTTCAAGCAAAACTGATGCAGGTAACAACTACCTAAAACTGTGACTAACACTGGACAGCAAAAGTTATGCAGGTTGTCTTTGTTCATTGTTTTTAATTGTTTAGGATGATAGCACACCTGGTCACAGTTCTTGTTTCTTTAGAAATCCAAACTAGATAAAGGCAGCAAAGCAGAAGTTTTTAAGAGGAAAATACTAAAGCCCTCACAATCTTGTGTGGATTCTAGTATTGGTACTTTCTGAGTGGAAGCTGCCCTCTGATCTGTTGTACAGCTATTTAATGCAAGATTCTTTCTGCACCTAGGAATAACTATTTAGCTCTTTAGTGTGAATTTAAAACAAAGCCCAGTCCCCTTTGCAAATATTTTAGTAATGCTCCATAGCAACTGCATGAAATAAAGGAATACAGCTTGAGTAAGATGTTATCAAGGCATTTAATACGCCTCAAGATATATTCTTCATTATTAGTCATTTGTCATCAGGTCAGAAAAGTGCATGTGCACATACTGCCTCTTTCTTGTAGGATTATTTGTTAGTGCTGCAATGTTCTCCTAGTAGTAATACTTGAATTATTGTGATATTGGAGTTTTTTGGAGAGTTTCCATGAGTCAAACTTCCAACATTAAAGTTTTGAGGAAAGCGTGATTCCTTGGTTTTAAAATAACTTTATGACCACTATGCAGAAGCAGGTATTGCTAAACAAATGATTGGTAGTCTGAATTGTTTGCCAAGTCGTATGTTACCTGTTTTAGCCTTTCTCAGTTAAAATGTATAGAAAGCTCATTTTCAGGACTCAGTGATTTAAGGGAACTTTTTTTTTTTAAACAGTAGAAAATATGAGAAAAATGTTTCGAGATCATTTTACAATTTCAGTAAAGTCTCCTTTTGTCTTAAGAGCTAATCTACAGCAGTTATTTTTTTGCTGATAAGTGTTGATATGTTTAGCTTCCCTAGCAGTTTGAGACTTTTTTTTCTTGATCTAGTGAGCATATCTGCACAATATAAATTTTGTATTTGTGCCCAAAGTGAAAAGGTCTATTATCTCCTTGTGTGACAACCTCAATCTAGCTATTGTAAATCTACAAATACCTAGAAGCATATGTTTGGGTCTAGTCCAAAGCTTACAGATACTGATTTTATGGGCACATGATCAAGCTCTCAGTGAGCTTAAATTTAATTTTATAAATAGTTTTATTTCAGTCTTTTTGAGGGTAGCATTTATTCTGTACGTTTATATGTCAGGGCTGTTCCTCCTGACTTTGTACATTTAAAAGCAAACACATGTTGCAATTGTGACTTTCATTTCCTCTCCCCTCCACTTTCAGTTTACTTTGGGGATGAAAGCTGTGGCTGTCTTGTTCTAGAAGAAGCTGATGAACAGAGAAAATGTCTGAAGATACGTACATTCCAGAGGAGGAGGTGGACACTTAACGTTACACCAGCTGGCTCAGGCAGCTTGCTAATGACATAGATTGTACATACAGCAAAATGGAGTTTATATGGACCTAACTTATTTGCATTACAGTGTAATTAAATAAATACAGTTTGAATCAATATGTATTGTTTTAAAGTCTTTAAATATGTATAATTTAGTAATTCCTTTATTGCAGAAAGGATAACCATTTTGTTTTCTCTAAGTTTGGTGAAGTTTAACCTCCATATTTATCCTCATTATGATGATCTTTAAGGTAAAGATTCTCATTTATCTTCAGAATAAAGAGAAAACTGAGCTGTTTTAAATATTTTAATATTTGTCCAGTATTTCTTGCCTGAATGTTGGTAAGCCTCTGCAGCTGTTCAGTCTATGCAGACCTGTTCCCCTCCACCCTTCCTCTTTTGGATTTATTCATCTCCAGATACCTTAAGCATGTAGCCTGTATACATTTTTTTTGTAGCATAACCACATAGTTAAAAACCCAGTGTACTGTCTTCTGCCACCTTTACTTTATTTGTGAGTGTCAGAATTGAACAAAATCAGTTTGCTACTTTAGCAGTGTTGATTCAGACCTCTTCAGGTATAAAAAACAGTATTTAAATTTACCATAATTTGGGAAGGAGTAGGGAACAAAACTGCCTCAGATCTATTTACTTTCAAATAACGATGATGACAGGACCTGTTTAGGAATAGATGTGACAAACAGTGATTTACAGTGTTCCTACTTTAAGAGGAAGTTATTGATGTGCAAGGGAGGAAAGAAAACAAGTATGCTAAGCAAGGTATACACTTAATTTGTATTCCAGACTCTTATTCTTCAGAATATTGTTGTTTTGATTTCAGCCTGTGTTCTTCCTTTAACACTGAAATTTTATCGCTAACATGGCAACTGCTTGGTTTCTATTAAATAGAAGCTGCATTGTGTAATTACTCTCTCCTGTCCAGAGCTGTACGGGTCAGTTTGTAACTGTACAATGATAAAAAGAGATGATTTGCTCCCAATTCTCACTACAACAAAAACATTATGGAGTTCTGATTGTCTTTTTTTTAACCCCATAGACTTTCAGACAGCTTGTATATTAGTTAAACATTTAAGGAATAGGATATTCCTCAGTTTCTCGTCTATTAAAATTCTTAGTAAAATGTTACTATGTTTAAGGGAAAACATGAATGAAAAGAGAAAGAGAAATGAGCAAAGGGAAAAATTAAATTGAAAGACAAGAGCTAAAAAAGAGGAAGTGGAAAATATTCATAAAACCTACTGCAAAACAGCATGTTTCTTAAAATCCCATTAATCACGGTAATTAAATCAAATGTCTTGAAAATAAGTGAAATAGCTGATGATTATAGACCACTGGCTGGGAGACAGAGCAGGGAGTGAATGCAGAACATTCTTGTTATGACCCCACATGCTGTTGATATTGTAGCTTTTCTAGTGCCTTTTTTTCTAGTGGTAACTTAAGTTTAATGTCATCACTCATCTGTCTTAAGTTATGATCGGAGTGCGGTTTCTGATCTCTGTTCAGTGGTTTTAATCATAAACAGGAACCTCTTTTCCTCCACTGAATCTAGTGGAATGTCATAAGAGTACAGTACTACTCAGTGTACAGTAACTCAAGTTTCTTGAAGCCTAATTTTACATTTCACAAGGGTTATACAATGACCAAACTGCAACAGTGGGTGGACGGGC
This sequence comes from Struthio camelus, assembly GCF_040807025.1. Taxonomy (NCBI): domain Eukaryota; kingdom Metazoa; phylum Chordata; class Aves; order Struthioniformes; family Struthionidae; genus Struthio; species Struthio camelus. The sequence goes on along the minus strand of NC_090943.1, from coordinate 37,196,490 downwards.
CCAGAAACCTGCGAAAGTATATTTCATATGTCCTATTTTATGTCAGATATTTGGGGATGTGGTTTGTGGGTCTTAACCACCACACGGTTTCACTGGCTGCCTTCCAAGAATAATAGTATTTGCCAAGAGGTAGATAAATAGGGAAGTGTTCTTGTCTCTTGTGTTAAAAGTACTTGTGTTAAAAGTATGGATATATCAAGCATGGGGCCAGCTTTTGTAACTTCAATGTGTTAAAAATTTCCCTTAAAAGTAGTTGTCGTTCAGTTCTTCATGACTTAAAATTTATCTGATAAATATTGCTTGTGCAATTCTTAATTTTAAAATTCCATTTTAAACACATAGGGTAGCAAATTTTTAGTAATTTGCTGCTATTGTGGAAATAAATGCAGTTACTGTTCTCTTAAAAAAAAAAATCAAATATGGTTCAGAAAGTCATTAGCCTAGAACCTTTGGGTTTTTAAATTCAAGAAGAGTGTGCTTTATAGTACACGTAAGCCAAATAAAACTGAATGCCAATAGATAGTATAAAAATTTTTATGTTCACACAGCCAAGCGACGTTTCATTCAACACCGCGCTCTCTCTGTAGCTAAAAGACGAATGAAACACCTTAAATAAACACTCCTTTTTCCCTGGAAAAACAGGGCAAACATTAACCATAAATCTTGGTAACTAATTGTAAGTAGCAAAAACGGAGTCAGAGAAACTTTTTTTTCAAGGTTGAAGGAAGGAGTCTTTGGTTGCAACCTTCTGAATTTTCTTTGTCGTTATTGTCATTTTTACAAATTTCAGATGTGCTTCTAAGAATTGATTAGTGTCCTTTGAAATTACATGTTAAATGTATTTCTACAAAGAAATCTTAATTCTGTAAAAAAAAAAAACTTTGGGGAATATGCCAGTTTTATCAAAACTTTTTTCTTTTTTTGTGGTGCTAGGGGGAAGGGGGCAGGTGTCTGGAGTAAAGTGAAGTCGCTCATATATGCATCAGAGCTGTGGAACGCTGCAGTCTATGGACTTGAAATTAGGTCTTGCTCTGGGTCTCTTAACGTCTAATTTTTGCTTTTGCTATTTCTTCCAATAGAACTTCAAAAAGTTTTATTTCACTGGAATGGGAGGCATTTAAAAAAGACCAAACAAACATGAGCTTCCCTGCTTGACTGTGTTGATCAAAAGATCTTTTTCAAGTGAAAGCATTTTTTCTAGCCAAATAGGGATTCTTTTCTGTAATGGAGCTTGTGACTCAGTCCTTTAAGACTACATATAAACTCTGAAGTTTATATAATAGATGAATGTTGCTTACTGAAAATCAAGCTGTGACTTCCACAGCTGGGCTCAAGTTTACACTTTGATTGCAGTATGAGATGTGTGAAAGAGTTAGTGATTATTTTATTTCACACGTGCTATGAAGAATAAACCCACTATGATATATCTTCATAAGGCCTTACCTGGACATAGGAACAGTTCAACTGCAGGTCTTTTCCACTCTGGGAAGCAGAGGTGGATTGTGCGTGCAGTTAACTTGCATGAGGTGAAATGTCCCAATTGGCAGGTTGTCACTAAAGCCTCTTGTACCTGATGCCAAACAGTTGTGTGAGGCTTGGGGAACGTTTCCACCTGGACCAGTCATAGGAGGACCAAAGGTTGCGGTGACTCCTAGCTTACTATGCTTGTTGCTAGAAGTAAAGGAACTTGCATCTTGAAGATGTTAAGTGAGGCTAATACCCCATTCTTGCTTCTCCATCTTGCAGTGACCTGCAATCCTATGTGCAGGGTCCTATTTCAGGTGGAAGACAACAGCTCTCCTCGTCCAAAGCGCCAGCATCCTAGTTGGCTTCATCCTATGAGAGTGACACCACACAATGGCTTGTCTGGCCTCCTAGGAGGGTATCTGTGAAGAAGGAATTGTCCTCATCCCAGGACCGAAGAGGTGGGCTGCAGTACATTTTCTCCTCTCTCCAGCCTGGCTGTGTGTGAATTACTAGCCAAGCATCAGGAGGTTGTGAGGGGCAAGGAGCTATATGGTGTCCTGCCTCGTGCATACCTCACTCTGTCATATGTATACATGGATACCTGCTTTTGTCTTGAAATAATTCATCAGCAAAAGTTACAGTAACCTAAAGCCTATAGCTTTTGAACATGTAAAAAACTTTGCAAACCCAAATGTTATTCATCATTTTGTCACAGCAGGTCCCTGTATTGGCATGTATAAAACCAGTGCATCTTGTCTTTTTACAGCTGTCTTATGAAATGGCTGTAGGTGACAAAGTGCTTCTTAAAATGTATTTTTATTGAAACAGAGAACTAATACATTGCTTTTTAACAGGAAAGATTCCTAAAACGGAAACTATATGCCCTGGATATTTTGGGGAATATCTCGTTACAGACTTGGAATTTAAGCTATGATGAGAGTCATGATAAATTTTGGAAATAAAGCTTATTACATCTTTTCCTACCACAGGAGTAAACACCACATCCTGGTTAAATGTCATATGACTAATTTAATTTTTACAAGTGACTAGTTAATTGCAATTTCTAAATACTTTCCATGATAGTGTGCAATATGGTAACTGCTTCTTGGTTAAGCTTGTGGGTTGCAAGCATTGTTTCTGGCTTATACTTATGTTAATTAGGAGGATTAGGAGATGGGTAAGGCAAAAGGGATGCTTATCTAGGGGAAAAGGAAGCTTACTCTTATATTTTTTCTGATTAAGAAATCAATTCTGAATTGTTATTAAAAATAACAAGTTCAAGTAAATGGTAGGCAATGAGCAGTCATCAGCCTGGAAAATGAGATAAACTGAAATTTCCATTTAAGTTCTAATTCTGTTTCCTAGGAGTCACTTTATTCTTGCAGAGACCCTCAAATGGTGCAACTAATAACTGTGCAACTGGAAAGCAGTCCCCTTTCTAGCAAGACTGGAAGATTGCCTGTACATCTCCCTTAGCCCTAAGTGGTCTTTCTTCCAACAAACTCCTTTTGTGCAGCCCTATCCCAGGGCATCGAGCTCTCTGATTAGGAGGGGTATAGCTCTCACAATCTGGGGAACATCTTTGAACTTCATTGTATTTGTTAACACGTGCTAATGTGGGATCCACAGGTGTAGTCAAGATATCGTCCCTCTTCCCTCTGTGTCTCTTCAGAAGTTACTGCTAGTGGAAGAGGAGGCAAGGACTGTTGGCAAGTGAGCAGAGGACTGGACTTTGAGCTTTCCTTAGGTGATTTTACTTGTGTGTGTGTGTGTGTAACAGCTCTAAGTGATTCCCACGTAATAAAAATGTTAATGTAATTTGCTTATACATCATATTGTGCCTTTTTATATGGTGCGGAATATAGAACCTTACTTACTAATACATGCTTTGAAGAGATAAAGAAACAGTTAATCACACATATAGTTGCTCTTATTGAAACTAGTCAGAATTTGGCGTTGAGTACAGTAGAAACAAGGTAAAATTGTTTAAAGTGCTGTGTTGGGTAGACGTTGTGTGATATTGCACAATATAGCTAAGTCAATCTGATGTGCGTTACTGCTGAAAGAAGTGATCCTGCTCCCCTTGCTTTGCTCATGGTGCAAGTCTTCCCTCTCTTATGTCAGCTTGGTCTTACTAACCTCACTATCCGTTAGCCATTAATGAAATCAGTGAAGGTGCTAAATATGGAGAGTTTTTTTCAAGTATCTCTTGTTCTTTCTGCCAAAATTAGATGTTTACATCAATACACAGGCTAACTGGGCAGGGGATGGTACTGCAGACTGACAAGTGGATCAGGACTGATTTCTTTTTCTTTCTTTCTTTCTTTCTTTCTTTCTTTCTTTCTTTCTTTCTTTCTTTCTTTCTTTCTTTTTTAAGAAACGTTAGTTTCTTACACAGTCAGACTTCTATTAGGAAAAAATATAGTTAAAAGAATAGGAAAATGACACTTAGGAATAGACTAGGAAATAGAATAGAAATAGAATAGAATAGGAAATAGAATAGGAAAATGACTGTCATAGCGAAAAATAACTACTTCTGCATTACAAGAGTATATACCTTAGTATTAGGTTGTATTTTGTCCTTTCAGAGTTTTTTTTCCCCCTTCTTATCTAAGGTTTTAGTGGTATGTTCACAGTACTGAGGCATGTTTTGTTTCTCTTACTCCTCTGACACTGTCTCTTAGACCTGTGGGATTTTTGATGCATACTGTAGATTATATGCATGCTTTTTGACTTAACTTTCTCTACCCTCTTCCTGCATTGGGAAAGCTAATTCAAGATAAAGGGCGTTTGTAATCTGTTGAGCATTCCAAAAATTCTGTGTAAAGTTAATGAGCAGAGATTCAGCACAAACGTGGAGGAAGGCTAGCTGGATTCAGAACATGTCATGGAGATGCTAGTCCTGTACATCAGCAGCCAAAAGACCCAAAGGACTGGGCAGTTTCCTAGTTTTTATGGGCAATTATTAGCAATTGTGTGTGTGTGTGTGTGTGTGTGTGTGTGTGTTTTTTTTTTTTTTTGCTTTGTGTGATACTAATGAGATAGCTGTCAGTTGTGAGAAGCTCTATTTAATAGAAGTGTTAAGATATTTGTTGCTAAAAATAGTATAGTTATTTTTCTAGGATTGATTGTTAGAGTCTGGAATGCTCATTTTTACTGCTCTAGTTTTGTATGTGTTTCCACTGGTCTGACGACTAATAAATGTCTGTGTATGTTCACTGCTTATTGTAAATACTTTGTGTAGTGAAATACACAGCAAAGTGGAAACAAGGAAAATAAGTGAGTCAGTTTGAGAGGTTCTGTCACATACTCAACAGTGTTTAATTCTCCTCAGATTTCCATATGAATGCTTCACTCTGAGTGTTCCTGTGCCAGAGGCACCAATTTGTGAAAATTTTGGAAAACGGTACTTATCCTGGGGACATATTCCCTGAAGTTGACACAGTGACAGCAGAACTGTGGTAGATGAGGCAACTGCCGCATTTAGGTGCCTGGCTTCCCCTGAGCATGGCAGGTGGCTGTAATGACAGTGGCAGTACCTCGGTGCAACTTCAGTGATGCCCTTCACTCCATGAAGGACTTGCAGTTGACCTCTACCACCTCTCTAGCAACATTTCCCCCACACTCCAGCAAGCAGTGATTGTTGCTCATCTTCTGCATCCTGACATATAGTGACATGTACGTCATTACTAGAATGGCAGCAAACTAGGGTGGCCACCAGCTGAAGGGCCTGAGATGCCAGTTGGAAGTGGAGACATGGGTCAATCTCCTGCGTGAGACTCCAGCCCTGGTGTCCTAGGGACAGGAGGAGCTCAGTGCAACTTTGTAATTAGCTGAAGTGTACATAGTGGCTAATGGTGACCTCAGCCAAACACCAGACACTGGGAGAGGTGAGGCCAGGAGATGGTTATTTTTCTTGTCATGGAGTAAGAAAGTTCTTAAAGGGTCCAGCTTGGGATCCCTATGGGAAAAAAAGTTTAATCCTGCTGTGAACTCGTTCCTTTTATGTCATTTGGGTGTCCTGTTTGAAGCAAATACGGTATGATCCGTACTGCACTTGTCAGCGGAGGATATATTTTTGATACTTGCTAACTCGAGAGAATGGAGGCGATACAAGTCTTAATGGCAATACATGATCTCACTCAGACAATTTTTTTTAAGAATGCGGACTGAATTTTTATTGTAGATGTTCTGGAGTTTCATCCAGACCAATAGATTGATGTTATTTCCTTCTCAAAGTCGCACGCATAGAAGACAGAGACCTGCTGGCTGATCATGGCCTTCTACTTGACAGGACAAAATGATTTAAGTGATCCTCATGGCTCCCCTATAGCTATTATGGACATACCAAGGGCCAGAAAGGTTTTCTAACCAAATGGTCACTAAGAAAATCTCTGTGACAGTTAAGCTCTGAAAAAGCCAAAGTGGATTTTCCTAGGTCTTCTAGAGCATATGCCAGAAGAGCTAAAGCAATATCTTCTGTGTTGCAAGAAAAAACATTCATCACAGACATCTTTAAAATGACCACTTGGATCAGCTGCACAATGAATGGGCTGGTCACTGTTTTGGCATCCCCAAGAGCAGTGTGCGGACAATTGCTCAGGGGAAAAGCAGAATTTAGCGACATCCTCATCCCCGTTCCATGACATCCCTTTCATCCCCTCCTCTGCAGTACTGTGCTTGAGAGAGGCGGTAGTTAATGGTCCACCGCTCATGCTGTAGGGACGAAGCACCAGGGGCTCCTTTTGTGTATGCTATGAGCTAAAATCCTACAGAGATTGGGTATGTAAGGTACATGCACAGCCACAAGGAAACAGGTGATACAGCTAAGTAATGTATCAGTGATTCAGTCAGTATTCAAGCTAAGGACTTTTTCTATGCAGTGCTCAGCAATTTACATTCATTTTGTTGTGACTGCTCCATGGACTATAAATGATAAATAATAAAAGACAAATGCAACATCTTAGCAAAGATCCATTGATTTATACCACCTAAGGAAAGGGCCTGATATTTTCTCCACTTCCTGGCAGAGGGGGGAAGAATATCTGATGAAGCTTGGAAAATTTGTTTGGATGACAGCAATAATCAGCCAGTGGTTCAATATCAAACCTGTTAATTAGGTATCTGACTGTTTTATTTGTTTAAAATAGATGGCATGACTTGTAACTATCTACTTAAAAAGGATTAAAATTTTATAGAGTGATCTGTGTTAAATATGCGGGACTCATTCTCAATATGTTTCTCAGGACCAATGATGTTTTATCCTGATGATGTTTATTCTGAAGGGCTATCTGTGTTCAGTACATCTGCTTCCTTTACATGCCGTTTTAATAATTTCATATTGATCTAGTTTGTGTGTGTGTGTGTGTATATATATATATACACACACACACACACACACACACACACACACACATATATATGCATATATAAAGAGAGAGAGAGGGAGGGAGGGAGGGAGGAGGGAGATACTGTATGCAGATAACTTTACCTGTGATACAGATAAAATGAAAACATTCTTGAAAGTGGTTATTTGATAATTGTAGGTATTCAAAATTGAGTACTTTGGAGTTCCTTAGTCTTATTTAAAATTCAGATAGCTTATACAGTTTTTTTAAATCAGCTTTTATTTCTTTTAAAAATATAAATAGATCATAAATACAATCTCTCAAATACTTTAAAAGCATAAGTTATACAATAATATTTTTAGCTTCCAAAATTAATTTGTTAAATATGTATTAAATCAGTTGATATTATGGATAGTACCATTAGAAAGGAAATAAAACTGGTCTTCTGTTTAAATTATTTACTAAATATTGAAAATATAAATAGGCAACATTAGAAATGAATAAATATTTTAAATATAATAAATAGGTTCCTAGAAGGAAATGAGAATATATATAAATGCAAATAATTGTTACTATTTCTGGTTCTGAAAACAGAACAACACTGTCATCTGCCACATGACAAATTTGTAACAAAGGATTGTGCCTGAATTAAAACATTCAAACACTGAAACTCCTGGTATTTTTCAAATAGCGAACAGCCCTCACAGTTTTCTCCATAAACGAAGTAAAGTCTCGGAGGATAAGGTGTGTGGTGATTTTCTCTATCCAAGTCTTATCCGACTTCAGCTTTACAAGAAGGGACTTCTGGGTAGCTGAGTCTGGGATGATCACATCATCAGGATTTATCACCTACGAAAAAAGACAATAAAGGTGCAATTGTTAGAACATTATAATCAGTCTTGTCTCAGTTTACATGTAGAACGTGCTTCCAACCAGCTGCATATGCACCCTGTCCCTGCTGGCTCTGATGGACCTTCGTGGGACATGCGCTTGTGTATAGCCCCACTCCCGCTATGTGATTTGAGGAACGTTTATATCTGGTATTACTACAGCTGAAGAATCAAAGGGTCTTGTTTAATCTATAAAATCCATTCCCGTTTGAACATAACTTCTTGCATTCCTGGCAAATACACTGTACTGAATAAATCAATGCATCTTTTCTTGGTATCTGCTAACAGCGTGGTTAGTTGGGTTGATGGTGAATGCGGTTTGTCCTAGTCCGTAATAGCTACCATGTCTTGAGTTGTAAATTATTTGGATGATGTTCCCCTTCTCTCACATTTTGCAGTAGATTACGGTTTCCAAAGATACCAAGCAGGATTAGCTGCTTAGTTCTTCTTTCCAGGCATTTAGGCTCAGAGGAGACTAAATCTTACCAACTGTCATTGGTGTGTGGGATCCTAGCAGCAAGATGCGTAAAAGGAACCAGGTACCTAATTCTGACTGACAGCGGTGGCGGCTGGATACCCAAATGCCTTTTAAGAACCTCTATGAAGTGTCTGGAGGACCTTTGAAAATAGCAATTACTCCTCAGAATTACTGAGCTCTTTTAGACAATCTGATTTGAGGTCTAGAAGCCTAACAATAAACAAGTATCTGCTTCATCTTGTTTGTAGGCTCTCCGCTACCTTTTAACAAATGACAAAAGCATGTGTACCTCCTTCTTAGACATATTTCTTGTGGAAATTAAATAAAATATGCACATTCTTTGTATTCAGACGACTTGAAGAAGTGGATTCTGATCACACATCCAGTCACTAGTATGTCCATCTCCCTGCTACATGCTGTAGAAGTTTGTCTGCTTGATATCCAGACAGACACCTTCCTTGCTAATGGGCCTACCTGAGCGCAAATTAAAGGCAGGTGAGTGACAGATTCTGTCCACTAGCTCTTCTTGCCTTAAAGAGTAGATATTTTTGTTGTTGTTTTTGTTGTTGTAATGTCTTATTTCCAACCTGGAATCTTCCACTTCTTAAAATCTCTATAGTTCCCACAAATATCAGTTTTGCTATTGAGCTTTTCATTAGATCTATTATGCTTAATTCTGCCTGCTCTAACTGATTTTTTTTTTTATTTTCAAAAAGGCTAATCTCATTCAGTTATAAAACAAACTTTCTACAAACTCATATATGAGGTTTGAAGTCAGTAGTCAGTCAGTAAGTTGTCTTCTGATGACAGGACTATTATTCTAAGTTACTATAGTGTGAAAAAGCAGTTCAGCTCCCTTTCACTTAAAGAATGGTGAACATACATATGTTAGAAAAGGTATTTTAAATACACAATGGGCTTTTCAAATGCTAAAAACCACCTTGTAGTAAATAATAGCCTTAGATTTAAGCCTTTCTTAATTATGCAGGCCTTACTCACCTGGGTGGTTCATGTTAATAACCCTTCACATGAATACATTCTTTGTCATCAGTGAAACTATTTGCATGAGTAAGAACTGCAGGAATGAAGTGCATTTTCAAAGCGCTCCAACACAGAAAAAAACAGTCAGAAGTAAGTATCATTTAGTTTACTGTATCAAAAAAGAACCAGGTGTTTTGTCAAGGATTAAGATTTTTCCTATGATGATTGCAATCAAAAAGTACACTTTCTCTTCTTCAGTCAAATCATTAACCTAATTCTGAATGTAACTGCTTTCATTGTTTTTTGAACTACTGATGTCTGAATGTAACATACGGCTTCTACTTAAAAATTTGTTTTTGAGAGTTTTAAAGATTAATAATTATTTAAAATTGTATTTGTTATTATTTGTGTTTTTTCTTTTAAATACTTATTTCTACTTTCTAGGGGTTTGCGGCGTTAGAAGGCGAGGACTGAACTGCATTTCCACAATTATGAACAAAAACTTGCTTCTTTTTATCAGCCCGGCAGCATTAATATATTTGTTCTTAAAACAATATGATGCATTTAGTTGTTGGAGTTGGCTTGCAAATCAGAAATAACAATAGAAAGTAGGAAGGAGAATCCTTTCTTAAAAAAGCTTATAAAATCCGTAACTTAGCCGTAAGGGTAAATATTGGAGTATAAGGAGTTATGTAGCCATCAACCTGTTCCTACTGAAAGGAAAAGAAGTGGGAAATGTTCAACTTTACATAGCATTCCTATTTCTCTGACTATGTATCAACGGTAAGTTTTAACAGTCATCTGAGTAGATTAAAAAAAAAAAAAAACCACTCACCATCTGTCTTAGGGTAGTTGCCAGATGCTTTGTGCTATAGCACAGCGATTCAACTTTTTGCCTTTCACTAGTGAAAGTTTCTTGCACGTATTCAAGGTATGTCTGAAACGCGAAAAGCCCGCTGGAGATTTTCCTCAAGCATTTCTCCTAAAATGAGAGAAAGGTGAGAGAGTCACTTACGGCTCAGAAAGGCCTGGACGACACCGTTGCCGGTCCCGGGCAGGGAGGGGGCAGCGCGGAGCCGCGGCCGCCGCAGATCTTTCCGCCCCGTGGTGCGGTTTTGGCTCCGGTGGCGCCTTGGCGAAGGGGATTATCGGCGGTGCGAGCCGACGGGAGGGACGGGGACGGGGTTACGTGAGCCCTTGCCTCGTCGAAGCCGGAGAGGAGACACCCATCTTCCTCCGTCACCTTGGGCAGGTTGAGGTTGTTCTGGACGAGCATTTCCATGCTGTTCTCGCAGACGGTAAACTTCTCGCACATCTGGGGAGAGACGGCGGGACGTTTCAGCGCGCCGGGCCGGCAGTGAGTGTGAATGTGTGTGTGTGTGTGTCGGTGGGCGCCCCGCGGCCCCGGCCCGTACCCACCTCCTCCTGGAGCCGGGCCGCCCGGCTGTGCAGCAGCCAGGCCAGCGCCTCGCAGTCGGGCAGCGCCGCCCGCCGCGCCGGCGCCTCCTCCAGCTCGGCCTCCCCGGACGAGTCGGCGGGCAGCGGGGCGGCGGCGGCCGGCGGCAGCAGCAGCAGCAGCAGCAGCGGCGTCAGGGCGGCCGCGGCGCGGCCCCAGCCTGCGGGGAGAGAGACGCGGCGTGAGCGGAGCGCAGCGGAGGTCCCGGCCCCGGCCCCGGCCCCAGCCCCGGCTCCGGCCCACTTACAGCCCCCCCAAAACTTCATGGTCCGACGGCGCGGCTCCTCGGCTCTGGCCCGTGCCCGTTTCTCGTCGGCGAGGCTGGCGGGTTGAATGAGCTCCGGGCATCCCTGGACGTGTTTTTATCGAGGGGGCTTCGAGATTATTCATGGCCCGGGAAAATCCGGCATGAGAACACGGGGGGTGTGTGGTGTGTGTGTGTGTGTGTGTGTGTGTTCGTGCGCGCTGGGTTTTGACGCTCGGCGCTCGCCCCTTCGGAGCGCCGCGGGATTGTGAAACGGGGCGGGGAGGGGGGCGAGCCCGGCGGAGCCCGAGCAGAAGCATGAAGTCATTTTCCTCCGCGGTAACCCCCTGCGGGCCGGCTCCCGCCGCGGCCGCCGGCTCACCTGGCCCCCGCCGGCCGGGGGGCGCCCCCCGGAACCGCCCGGTCCAGCCCCGGCATCGCCCGCAGCGGGCCCGGCCAGGGCACCCGCGGCTAGCCAGGCTGTGGGGACGTGCACGCCTAGATACATACGTACATACACACGTACAGACATTTATACACATACAGACACACAGACACACACACACACACGCTTATGATATCCATACACACACACACACACATATATAAAGAGACGCATGTTCAGGTGCTGCACCTGTGCAAGCTGTCATAGGTTTCAACAGCCTGTTCATCACATAGTAGGGTTTTCTCAATCTCTGCGATTCTCTTCTCTCTCTATGAACTGCATGAATGAACAGGACATAATATGTTTTGTCACATCCGTATGTGTTATACGCGCAGGGAACGGACAAAACTCGGCTCCTGCAGTTACACAGAGATGATGGCTGCAGGAAATGCCACACACTTGCGTTATCTGTCCCTGCTGAGGTGGAAGGTGTGGCAGGAATTTTAACGTTACACATAGGGATTCTTCACCCAGGGCAAGTGTGCCCATTTAAATAAATGGCACAGAGCGCGGGTTGAGTCAAACCACTAAAGGCATGCCGTTCTTTAAATTTTGGAAAGTCTGGAACTGACTGGAGCAAAATTGGCTTGTTTCTTATGAAGTTGGTACCATTTTCTCATGTCAGCAAGACTAGAGAAAGAGCTGATTCGAATCCCGCATGGGAGAAGAGGGAACAGAGAGAAGAGCTGGGGAAACGTGAGATGGGGCGTAAGAGAGATGATACAGTGACTGAACTTGGATATCTTCATTTGCATTTTCCTTTTTTTAAAAAAAATCAGCTACTGCTAATGAATTTTCTAAGAATAGCCTGGATAGAGAGCCTCAGGAAAGAAGTACAGCACTACTGTTTTGTTATTTCATGTGCCATTCTGCTGTAGTGGAAAGGCCACTGTAGTAATTGTGCCCAGCGGAGAGACACTAGCACTAAAATCCAGGAATGACCGAGCGATTTCCAACAGCAGCAGTCAGTGTCAGCCGAGTTACCTGAGCTCAGCGGCAGGAAGCCACAGCAATAACCTTCTGTAACAGTAGCTCTGTCATACTAAGTTTGTGCTCCTAGCTGTAAGAATAAAGCATACAGCTAACTGTATGTTTGACTAGTATCAAATTAAATGGTCTGATTGCAAGGTACGAAAGGATTGAAACAACCGGAGCAGATCAACTCAATGGTCCAGACAAGTCTGGTATTTGCCTTTTGGGCATATCATCAGGGTCAAATACTGCAGAGGCAAACTCTAACCTCCCACTCTTTACACTCACGAGAGCACATAGACGTACATGTCTAAGGGATATTTCCTTCTAATTCTGGTCAGTTCACGTTGGTCACTGCATGACAGCTGTACTTTTCCCTTTGTTCCCCTTTACTTAACAGAACTCTGACTCTGTTCCTATAATTCCACAAACTCTTTATAATGCTACATTTCCTTCATAATATCTTTCCCACAGGCATTCCGTAAGGTAATTAGTCTTGTTTGGAGCTCTTTAATTTTTAATTTTGTAACATCTTATTTTATGAGCTGTCTTTTTCTCCTTGTGTCATGGAAATGTTTGCTTCTTAGCAGTTTCCAAAGAAACCTTTTTGTGCTGATCACTGTTTTACAGAGAACATTCTTGCTGATGTATATATTTATATCTTCAAATTTCAATTATTGTTCCTCATGTAAAATCTTCTAAGCCTTCAGTTATTCTTGTCTCCTTTTGCCTTTGCATTTGTTGTTTATTATTTTATATGTAAGTGTCTGTGTGACTCTTTGGAAGTACAAAGTATACTTACATGCTGCAGTGGAAGTTGCTCATTAACGCCTTATAGACTCAGGTTGATAATCTGGAAGAAAGCATAGCATTCAAGGGAAAGATGAACTTTAATTTTTACTATTATTCTATGCAATTTCTTAGGGCAAACTGCTTTTTTAACTGGTGCTGCAGATGAAAAGAATTCTTTGCACTGATCTATCTATAATAATGTTTAAAATTTGGTGAGGGTTTAAAGGAGGTTAATTAGTCTGTGTTATACTACACATAACTGCACTGTTTCATCAGTAGCCACACTATTCAGAAAGTAATAAAGCATGAAATAACAACACTGGACAACCAGTTAGTTACAAGTCAGGAGACCTGGCTGTTGGTAGTTTAAATGTATAAGTAATTTTATTGAGACTGTAAGGCATAATTTGTAGACACAGATGCATTTATTTCCTATGCAGTAGCTTTGCAATACTGCAGTTCACTGTTCTTGTATCCTTTTATTGCTGTTGTTCTGCATGTTACTGTGTAGGTAAATCCTTTTTCTGTTGCCATTTATACTGTAAAACAGATTCTGTAAGTGCCATGTTTCTCCTCCACAGTTTCTTTTATTTCCATGGTACAAGGCATTAATAATATCACTTTGAATAGTCTCCATCAAAAATCCCAAGCTTCAAAAATTTTTTTACCCTATGCATTTCCAAGTGAGTATTTTCCATTCGTTCTGCTAAGAGGTTGAATGATAAGTAGTAAACCAAGGTGCCCTGTACTATATTTAAAGTGAGCAGGTCCTGTATTCATATTTCTCATAATAAAACGTTTCTTTCAGAATCTGCACGTGATGCCAAGGAGCACTTCTGCACTTGACTACCAGCCCTGGACTTTGACTGCACTGCAAGCTCCTTGGTTCCCAGCTGGCTGTCTGCCAGCAGGGAGCTGCAGAGTTATTTGGGGATTTTTGTGAGAAAAGCACTGAGTATTGCTCATTTTTCTTCCCTGAAGGCATACTCGCATCATTTGTAAACAAGACTAAGATACGTAGTAGTAGACCTAAATGTTCTCCTTGAGACTATCATATGCAAATACTGTGGATTTCCCTGCCTGAGACTACATTAGAGATTTGGAGGAAACATCTTTAGCTAGCTTTCAGTTATGTTCTTCTGGTTTTCAGCTTTATCTGCTTAATCTTGAGAAGTGAAATCATGCTATGATCTTTACTGGTCAACTTCCAGGGTAGGTGAAAGATGCCCTGGCAGCGGCAAAGCAGCTCTTGCTTCCCCTCCGTCCCAGTGTAGTGGGCCCGGCGCTGGGCAGCCCCGCCAAAGTGCAGGGCTGCTTCACACACTGCTGCAGGGGACTGATGAAGTTAAAAATACCCTGGTGGTCTTTCGTCTTTCATAAGCACGAACGCCACGTGCTAATCGTATTTGTTTTCTTTGTGGTCATCGCTCCCTCGGTCAACCCACTGTTTTGACAGACACCCCATTCTGAGTTTTGTGTTTCAAACTATTGTTGGGCTGAGTTTCTAAAGAAAGTCGCTGGGCTCTTTTAAAAATAAATTCACTGTAAATTCCACTTGTGTTTAAGGAACTGCTTGGTTCCCTCTCAGCTTGTTTAAGCATGAAAGATCAAACTTCTGAAGTAGTTGTATAACAAAGGAGAAGAGGGAGGATTTTCAGTCATCAGGAAAGATGGTGAAACTGAAAAGAGAACACATGGAGCAGTTTGAGTATATGGGAGGTACGGAGTGGTTTAATTTGTTTCTTATTTTTACTGTTTGTTATTTTTAATATAGTACATTAGATGTAAATTGCATTTTACAAAGCAATCAAAAAGACAGGTTCTCTCCCTGAGGAGCTTGCTCAAAGCTGGAGAAAAAGAAAGGGCTGTCTGTGTGTCTCTATCTGTATTTTAGTTGAATAACCATAGAATCTATTTCACAAAAAGTAAAAAGTAAAAGTTAGTAAAAGTTTTGTATGTTACTTAATGAGACACCTGCAGATCTAAATGGGGTTACTCATATTCATGTGAGTAATCTCTTTATCAGACTATTCTCTCGTGTAGTCTGACCTCTGGCCATGCATCCTCCTTCTGCTTTTGCTAGTGACTGCCTTTTCTGCAATGTTGTAAATTACCTACGCATCACCCAAGTCATTTAATTCTTGTTTTGTGTTTTTTCCTGGAAAGTAGAAGTTTCTCTCTGCATTAAGAACAGGAACTGGATTGTATCAGTGGTTATTTTCACCGCTGCACCCTAAATGATGGAAGAGATATGATGCCTCATGCTTATGAACTCTTTATTTCTCTGTCAGAGCTTGGACCATGGAAAGATGGCTGAAGTGTAGGCAGGTGTAATTGAAATCTCGTTTGAGTACAGTGAGACGTGCAGACTCTCCACCTGGAGGATTCTCTTTTATATATGCTATAGAGTGGTGGTGCTGCTTTAGAGAACAGCAGTTACGAGCAACAGAGGATGAGATCACTGATGAAAGTATTATAGCTCCATTGCCAGAATCAGATGCAAGTCTTCGGCACATTACTTTTGGGAGATAATGTTTCACTAGTAGTATATATGGATTGGAAATTTTTCTTAGGAGATGGATAACTAGAAAAAACAAAACACCCTATGCACCTGCAATGGCTTTTATGCGTTTCCGTAACCGTCCTATCGCTCAAGGATCCTGTAGTGACGCAGCAGTAAAGGAGCTACTGAGGGATTTGCCTTCATTGTCATACGTTTGGCCTTACAGTCTTTTTGAGAAACCTGAATGTCACCGCTCAGAAATTGTGTCATAAGTGTTGAGGTTTTTTGGTCTTCCTTCCCTTCTTGGCAGGTTCTAGCAAGCTCCTTTATTGCTCTAACCTGAATTTGGTAACGTGGGAGCCCTTCGTAGTAAGGTAACGTTAGTTACTACAGTGGGAGCCCTTCGTAGTCACACCTCCAAACATAATTGTGTGGATTAATAGGTTCTGCTGGATCTGTAATCTTCACTCTTCCTGCACGGCTATTAATGAAGCAAAAGTATCATGGGGGGCCAGGCTACCTTTAAGGACTTTGACCCAATCACTAGAGGACTGAAGCGATTTAGGTTCAGCTAGACATTTCCTTCAGTTGGCCAATTAGATGGCCCAGTGCTTTTAATTTAAATTACTCAACCAGGATGTGGGAGACATTGAATCATATCCCTTCCCTATCTAAAGGGATTATGAACCCACATTTACTACTTTACAGGAAAGTCTCCCAACTCCTAATATAAACTTGGCCAAGATGTTTTCCAATCTTTCTTCTTAAAGGGAACCATTTTTCGCCAGAGAGATGAGAGAAATCAGGGCTCCTCACTCTTTACCCTAACCTTAGAGGTTAGGACACGTGCTGAATTGGTGAGGAGATCTGGATTACAGGTTGTATTTGGCTGAACAGTTAGTATGAGAAATTAGACACTTTGACAGAAATAGAAAGTGATTGCCAGGGCGCGCTCTGACCTCAAAGGTGTTGGGTAAGGCTGAGGTGGGGTGAAGGCCTCTATTATCAGCCTTACTTCCTCTACGGGCTGCATGTTGGGAAGAAGAGCCCATATGTACGCTAAAACCCAGGAGGAGTTGAGCCTGCATTCTCCTGGGAGGGAGATACCTCCAGCTGCCCCGGATAGGCATCTGCTTTCCCGAGGGGGCAGCAGTGTTGGGCATGCTCCTCTGTGGGGTTCATGCCAGCCAGGGCCCGGGCTCCTCAACTGACCTTCTGGCTTCTTCGTACCCACTTCCTCAGCACAGGTTTGCCCTCACCTTGGGAAAGGAACGCAGAAACGTCCCTGAGGACGGTGCCTCTGCCTGCCCTGAATTAAGCGCTGCTCAATGTCAAGTCCCTCGTGTACCTCTGCTGCCAGATGCAGGATGTTCTCTGATTCACCCGCTGATTGTAAAAATACATACGAAACCAAAAGAAAAAAAAAACAGAACCAGAAAAGCAAAAAACCCTCTCATCCAAAAAACCCCAACTTTCCTGTGTGCCTGAAGCTACATACGACAATGGCAATTCTGGTGTGGAGAGGGAATATATTGGGTATCTCCCTGCCTTTGTAATGTAGTTGTACAGCATCAAGCACCACAACCCTACTACTCTGGCTTTGATCTTCTTCACTGTTTGATTTTTCAAATCTTGGGATTTCTGTGGTCTACTTTTTTCTAGTATCACATCAGTACTGCTTGTCTGGACTTGTCAAATTAACTGTTTAGATTTCTTTAAACATGTGTGACAGCAAACCATATTCTCTTTATTCTCTGTAAATGCAAAAAACCGACAAATATGAACAGAGAGTAAAGACTTTGGTCAAATTACAGAGACTTATGAGAAAGGATAAATTAAACTTTTGTGTTTCATTCCACAGTATTTTCATTAGGTGTTTGCAATATCTTTACAAAATTTCTGGTGTGAAATTGCATATTTCATACTTTTTGTAAAATTGCTACTTTTTAAAATTGTAATTTCAATTAAATTGTTTTTATTTTAAGGAATTTTTCTGTCTGCAGAGGACATTCCTTGGAGACCGCTATGCAGTTATGTTCTATGCACTATCCATGTGTGCTATTTAGCCTAGGTCTCACGTGTGTACTTAGTGAAATCTCCTGCTTTCTGTCTGACATTTAACATGTGGTTCCATGACTACTGTGAGCTGATATCAGTGTGGGAAAGATGCTACCAAAAGGAACGATGCTGCCAGTCTGTAGTCTGGCTTCTGCCACGAGTTGCTTATTCTCACCACCTCCCATGTGTCAGTGCCGGCCTTTGAGCAGCTGTGTAAGACTGGAGAGAGGATCTAGCTGAAAACTAACCCATCAAAAAAATTAATAATTAACATTTTTCAGCAAGATTTGTTCCGTGATCTGGCTCACTGCATGTCTGCTCAAACACTTGTGTCAGCACAATGGAGACCACTAGAAGGCCTGACTCCTAGGACTGTGTCCACCTGTTTTCAGCTCCCAATTGTATTATGAACAAATTTGCTATTCCCTAAGTGGTCTTTTGGGCCAGCCCTTCCCACTCGCCCACAGAAAGCTATTACACATGCTTTAAATTATTGTAACTCCACTGATTTTGACAGGGCTCCCCTTACCTGATGCCCATGGCAAGAGAAATACCGAGTAGGTAAGTCCACAGCTGACAATTTTTTAGATTAAGCAATCTGAGGGGGTTGTCAGACCCTTTAGTTTGCAAATTTAATCAGATTGAATCCTAACTTCTAGAAATCAGAGCTTTAGAAATGGGGTTTGGCATATGGATATATATCTAAAACTTCAATACTCTGGTCTACCAAGAGCCTCTCCAGAAACGAAAGCCTTCAAACATCGAGCAGGACAAAGATGATGTTTTCTGGTTTATGCTCAGAAGAAACATGTGGGAGGGTCATTTAACTTCCCTTGAACTCCTTTCCTTTTTGTTTCCTGTTTCATGGCTTTCTTATGATGTACATATTGAGCAAATTTCTGTGTGCTGTTTTAGGGAGCCAGGCATGGGGATAATTAAATAATTGTTTTATTTATTTTTTCTCCAAGGTGAAAGATCAATGTCACATAGAGGAAGAGCTGTTTTTAAACGTCAATGTGTGGTAAAATTACTCTAAATAGGTGGCTCTGTGTTGCCCCTGAACTCAGTGGAAAGATTCCTATTGAATTTGTTATGAACCTAACCATGTCCTGTATGTAAAAGGAATGACAGATGAGTGGATAAAGTGGGAAATAGCTTCTACCATCCCTCCTACTTTCCGTACAGTTTGTTCATTCTCTTCTTAGCCTCTCATTATGCTTTTAGAAAACTTTTCTAAAAGTAGTGACATTCGAACAAAGGCTAGGACAATAAGAAACATATATAATTTGTTGGGATATTACAAGGAAGAAAACTAATCAGATGATACCAGAAAAGGAGAAACTACGGGTCTCTGACATCTAATTGAAATTCTTTGCTTGCCATCAACACTGAGCACTTCATTGCTAGAGGGCAAAGTCAGTTTACCTGTTCTGCCACCTCTTTCTTTCAATTCGCCTCTTACGCACTACTAATCGTGATATAGCCTGGAGTAACAACAAGAAGACTGTGATCATGAAATCCCACCAACCACACAATGGGAGCTTGAAATTTCATAATTCCAAAATGAAATGCCAGGTGTTCGGGAGTGACGTGCTTTTTGTTTTAAAATAAACTTTCTGTGGCAATTTGTCAGAAGCAATACCTTTTTGCAGAACAATTTCATTTTGACATAGGTGATGTTTTTTGATTAAAAAATAACTGTTGGAAAAGGATGTGTAATTCCACAGTGCAAAGTCTCTTGATACTCTTGAAGTTTGCTGTTAATTCCCTGCTAATGTATATAGTTTTTGTGTCCTCAAAAAACCCCCTGCACTTTGGTTCTTTTTAGGTAACCTGAGTCTCTTTCCCCCAAATCATCTTTTAGCCAGGACTTTTCTCTGTGCACATGAGGTAGGTTTCCTTCCAGTGTTAACACAACTTTGCTCTATAAAGCATAGCCAGTTTCAGGTAGCCGTAACTTGGAATTGGATGGAAAAGGCCATGAGATGATATTTCCTTGGGCAGCATCAGATCATTTTTTTCCTGGTAAAAGGAAAAAAAGTCCTTTGGAGCTGCTTGTGTAGGTTGTTATTTTACCCTTGCTCTTTCCTATTTTCTTTTTTTTTTTCTTTTGCCTCTCACTTTAGCACTTTTAGTCATTGTCAAATAAGAGTTTATCAGGAACAAAAAGGTTACATGAAGCAGTTATGTTACAGTAAGCCCAGTAATGTCCCAGTAAGCCAAGGCTACGGGGCAGACTTGCAAAAGAAATATTGACAGTTTTGAGCCACCTTCACTTTCTTCCCTCTAGGGGTCTGGTATGGTCTTTGCAAATCAGAGCTACTTTACATGAAATCGGAAATGCTATTCTTCAGCCGGGAATGCTCTAAAACATCAAGGATGCTTCCTGGCGCCTCCAAATTACCTGCAGTTGTAGCTCAGCTCTCTCACTTCAGTCAGAAAGTGAATTAGAAACTAGAGTCTTGAATATTTTTCTGCTAAAATTGTGTATCATTGCAGAAATGATTATTTAGAAGCTTATTTGTGTATTAAGTGATGCGTACCTGATCTTTACGGCGAACAGTCAGCTCACGATGTCCCTTGCCCTGAAACATGGTAGCAGTGCTCTGCTGATAACGTCACACCTTAAACATAAATGCCAGAAATGCCCGTGGGACCTGCCTGTATAATACCACAGAGCCTGATTCTTCCCTAAGCACTTCCACAAAGCAAATAATAACCAAGCCACACTGACAGTCTTTTTCTGAACCACAGCTCCTGTTACCTTAAGTATTGTCCTCAGTGAGGTAGCTGTCCTCTTCCTGATGCAGAAAAGAAATATAATGTCTTGAGCTATAGTATCGTAACAGTATGAGTAGCCCTCCCCGAGGGAGTGAAGTGCACCGGGAGCTAGTTGAACTCTCTTGGGTTCAAGCTCCCTGGAGCTGACTCCTGGCAGAGCTGGCTGAAACTCAACATGGTGGTGTACAAATTCAGAGCAGAGAGGGATCAGCTCCTCTCTTTGCTGTAGGACAGACAATAAATACTACACACTCCACTTTGTAGTGGAAAAACGCTTGTACAGGGATGTCTCTCTAATGTGAATTTTAGTCTTGGCTCTGCTACAAGCCGTATGATGGCCTTGGGGGCACTTTACCTGGCCAGGAATTGTTCTTAAATGTTCACCAAAGGATCACATTTTAAATGCTAACCTGAGATATTTAAGTGTGTCTGTTTTCATTTCCGTTTCTCAGCTTCTTTAACAATATTGTCTTATATGCGGAAGGCTGGATCTGCAAATAAGCACTTAACCTTATGTCTCTGAGTAGTCCTGTTGATGCCGATGGTGCTATGCCCACTTAACAGTGAAACATATGAGGATGTCTGCAGGCCAAGGGCTCTGCTACAACAAAGCTTTTTCTAAGGTATGTTGTCTGAAACCTTTAGTTTCAACATGAGTTTCTCAGCATACACTGAACAGACAGATGTAAATACCTTCCTCTGAGGCAGAATTTTACGCAACGTGGCAGGAATATGTTAAATGTTTCCCCAAAACAAATGAAATCTTTCCAAAAGCCTGAGCTGGAGGGCACCAGGAGAGAAAGACATGTGATACCCTGGCATAAAACATCATGCTAAAGCATAGTAAATGTGTTTTATGTAAATAATGTAGTCTGATCCCATTTCAAATAAGCACATTCTTACGGCTTGTGTCATTTCTCACCACTGATTTCTAACTTTCCAGTCTTCTGCATTTTATTCATTATAGTTAGCTTACTGTGAAATCTCTTTTTTAACAATTCATAACACGTAGGTACCATTTTTCCTTACTAAACAGCCGTGCCCTCATAATTTCATTTTTAAGCTTGGTGTTTTATCCTTGAGCTGCACTGGAAGGTTAGGGTTGTTGTTGGTTTTTTCTGTTGTGTTGTGGTTTGAGTTTTTTTTATGATGGTTTTGTAAGGGACTGAGCAGAAGAAAGAGCTGGTCTGGTTTAAATTGCTAGGAAGAAATCTCAGAATTTCCACCTGGCACAGAGTAGGATGTTTATAGTATGTTCTGAGCGTGGGATGCAGGGATTCTATTGAAAATTGTACTTTGACCTCCCAAGGTGAAACTCATTAAATAAGAAGCATCTCATTGAAAATGGTTTTAAAATCTATTTCTATGTATATATTTCTCACAGACTGCAGAAAAAGAAATTTTCTTGTACCAGCAAGAGTTTTGCCACTGAATTCAGGAAGATTGGGAGGAGGCAAAAAGAATCCATCTTGTTAATTTTCCCCATATTGCGAAACTTTTTAAGCTACGAATACTATAACAGCAGTGCTGGTAACTGTTTTACCAGGAATGCTGATTGAAAGAGATAATACAAGCAGAGAAACGGAAACCTTTCAACGAAGAAGGGGATCTAGAAGGAAATTGAAATTTTGAGTGACAAGAGCTAACTCTTCATCCACAATTTCAGCTCTTGTCACTCTTTTCCGAGTTAGTAATTCCATAAATGAAACTGCAGAGCTATGATGGCATTTTAGGTCCTTGTGTACCTATCACATGAGCTCTGACAACACATACTGTGACACAGTGTATAAGATTGCTGCCTCCAGCTGTTTGCGTACCCCACTGGCAGCAGATGAGCCCAAGCTGCCACGGATGTTGCTAGTGCTGGTGAGCCAGGTAGGGGACTGGAGTGACACATGTGTGGGCACATGCTCATGTTTGCTGACCTGCTATGGGGATGGGGAAGAGAGTGTGACCTCTGGCATGCAGAGAAAGGCATACGTTTGGTGATAACCGTCATGAAAGCCACTTGCCTCCATGCTAGAGAGTCCCAGCCCTTATTTCTTTATACTGATAATGTCTGGTTAGCACTCTTTGTTTCTCATTCATTTTAAAAAATTGGTGGAGCATTGGTAATTCTAGGTGTTGTGTCCCATAGCAACTTGCAGAGAGGGATGTCAAAAGAAGTATGAACATACTGCAGGCTATTACTCAATTAGTTTGTCTTTTCTTGCACACTTTTGAGTGCAAGCCACTCATTTTGGATCACAGGTCTGTCACCGTTTTTCTGTTCCAACTACCTAGAGTTCAAGATATAGAGACTCTGGCACTTTTCCAGAAAACTCCTGGATTATTTCAGGATAAAGTATGTCTTTGAATTTTGAAGGGATTGGAACATGGAATCACAGCCCCGGCTAGCAAGAATTTTTAGTTTTAAATCTCTTAAATAGGGATAATAATACATGTCTGAAGAAAAGCAAACTTAGGCCCTATAGTTAAAAAGATGAGGAAAAAGGTGACTGAGACAGTGACCATTTTTAAAACACGTATTTTTGAGAACTTGAGGACACAGCAATAGAGAAGTACGGCAGCACTCCAGCTGGCACTGGAAGATGGGCTGAGTGAAAATCAGAAAGTATCTGTGCTAGTACAGAAGAGCAATTCTAAAATGCTTTCTTCTGCCTCCCTCATTTGCTTGTTTCCCGCTTCCACTATGGTCAACACAGTAGCTATTTCTTAAGCAGTAACCTCAAGTAGCTGCCGATGTTCGACTCTGCTGATGCCTTTAGGTTGCACATATTTCCTGGCAGAATATGGCGTCTTTCTCACCATAGTTTTAGGTAATGGGATCGATATGCCTCTGAATGGTTAAAATTTTTCTTTGTCATCATCCTCTTCTGAACCCATTGGTCTTTGAGGATCACCTCTTGAATACATCCTTGCTACTGCCCCTTCCAATATCTTCTTTCAGCTTTGAGAGCGCTCAGTTACAAGTGGATCAGTCTGGACCTTGGATCCATCTGCTGCTTTAGATCCCAAAAACCTTCACCACCTACCCATTCCGCCTTTCCCAGGTGGAGTGGCTGTCCTTCTCCATCTCCCAAGCTCTTTGGCTGTGGCAAATCTCTTTTAGTGGAGGATATAACGTATCTCAAAGATGCTGCTGCTGCAGTGCACCCAAAAAGCAGTGAAAGCAGAGCCATACTAACTTCAGGATGACAGGGACTCCTCCCTAAGGACTTGAATCCAGTGCTGGGCCTGATTGTACCACGTCCTTGCAAAGGCTTGTGCCATTTCAAGAGGTAAGGGTCACGACTGGAGCACAGTAGTCTGCGGAGAGAAAAAGAGAGCACAGTGCTTAGCTCGAGTCCAGCGGGAATGGAGGCAGCAAAGAGGAGCTGGTATCTGGGGATCGGGTAGGAAGTTTCCCCTTGGGGATGGGAGGAGGTTTTGTCCAAGCACTATGTGAGGCACCAGCCATTACCAGTATCACCAGACTCATGTGGGCTGCATGCTGGATGGATCTCAGGAGCCTCATACATACTTAACAAGCAGAGAAAATTACCACAGATGCTGATTGTATTCATGGCGTACATTCACTCTCAGACAAAAACGAGCATTGCTTCAGGAGGAGAAGACTTGCCAAATGCTCAGGATGGTGCTGTCTACAGGCAAGTACTTTGGTAAGAACAGTGCAGGGGCGGCAGGAGTGCATGGCTCTGTTTTTCACTGGAAATTAATTAATTTCTAGATGTACTTGCAGAGAGTTTCCACGACTTTAAGTTGATATTGGGTAATAGTTTTGGCCACAGATGGAAAGGAGCTGATGGCTATAATTTTTTGGGTGATGTTGTCCAACTGTACCTCAAGGGAAACAGTGAAATAAGTGATTGCACAAGAAATGGTACCAGCATGTGTGGGATCGGTGTTTAATATTGATTGTCAAGCTTTGATATAGCTTCAGGAACAAGCCAAGCTCCAGCCATCTCACACAGATGGGTGATCGAGGTGCAACTAAAAGTGATGACTTTGTAGACGTCAAGGGCAGGATTTAAACACTTATATTTAGAAATTACGTCAGAAAGGACTTTGATGTAGAGTAAGTGTCTAAGTTTTCAGAGTGGAGGTACTGAGAGACCTTAAGGTGTCTGAATGTGGTTGCTTACTAACGTAGCTGTTGTGAATACTAAGCGAAGGAGAAGAGTGAATGAAATGAATCAATGACAGGCTACCTCTCTTCCAGTGAGGGTGCCAGAGGGTACTCCTGGGCATACAGACTCAGACGTCTATGTTATTAAAGTAACAGAATATACCTGGCCTTGCTCCAGGCTAGGGCAAATTATCAGTCTCTAAAATAATTTTCAGGCATGGTTTAGGGGTTAGAACCAATCAGCCATTGGCAGTTTGTGAGCATCCATCCTCTTTTGGAAGGTGAGATGGCTTAATAATGTGGATGTAGGACTTGGTGCCTGAGAATGGTTTTAGTCACACCTAATTTGCTAGCAAAGATTTAATGTTAGATGTTTGAAAAACCTCCTGGCAAGTAAATTAAACAAATCCTGGCCAAACTGCCTAAGAAACGGCAAACCCTGAGCATGAAATTGTTGAGTCGATCTTGTGCTTTGATGGATAACCTTACTTGTTTGGCTCCTACCTTGCAATCACCCTGAGCCAGGCCTGTATTTGCCACCTTTGCCATGCATTGCCACAGCCTCCCTCCCTTTCCCTGACACCTTGTGCCAAATACAGCTGTGGCACTTCACAGCAGCCGGAGGATGCTATGTAGCAAGGTCTCGAATTCTAGGGACACGACCTGAAGGCACAGTCCTTGTGGGCCCTTTCCTTCTCGTGTGACTCCACAGAGACCCGGTCACATCACCTAACGTGGCAGACGTGTCCTCTGTCACATTCTCTGATACTTGCACTGCAGAGGGGACCATCTGCGGTGTCAGGGTCTTCGTTAGCACTGCTGGAAAAGCACCAACAGTCTGTGGTAGGCTGACCCGTTCCTCCTCCCTGGACCAGCTCTCAGAGGTCAGCCAGCGAGGAAGCCAGCACTGTTTCCCTGCACATGAAGGCCGGTGAAGATGTGGAGCTCAAAACCTGGGGAGCAACTGGCTGCACAGGATCAGTTCAAGAGAGCCTGCTGTGAGCCTGGGCATGGGGATACATGTAGTGAACAAGATCTTTACCAAAATCCCCTGGTAAGAGGGAATACGCTGGCCAGTTGGGGATCCGCTGCCAGGTGTCGAAGCTTGAATGGATGTTGCAGCTTCCAGGGCAGACCCTGCTGCGTTGATTTGCAGATGATAAGCATTATAAAAAGCACCAGTAGCTTCAGTATAATTATTTGTGTCATAAGCAAAGACTTCTGGCTCCAGTTCAGGAAAGTTTGTGCTTAAGTTAACCTCTATTCAAGACAACAATTAAATGTATATAGCAGTTGAAGTATATAACTAAGATCCATTGAAATTGAATCCATGCTTCAAACATTGTCTTGATTCGAAATGCTTGTTGGTAGGGCATCTGCTTAGTCCAGGCACCATTTCATTTATTACCTCATGAAATCATTCTCACCAGACTACGCTAGAGTTACAGCCATGTAATTTTACACCTGATCAGATTTTACACCTGAGTGCCTAAAATAGCAAAATAATGATTACACACCAAAGTTTAAAATTTGACTTCATACCTCTACTACATGTAGTTAAGGAACAACAGGAAAAAAATTAAAGAAAAATTATTAGGGGAGATGTTTGCCCTCCAGCTGGACTAGATTCTTGTAAAAGCAATAATCTGTGTCAAAGTGATCTAAACAGAACATTCAGGAAAGGAAATTAAAACTGTCATTCTTTGACACAGAATACCCCTTAAAAAAGAATGCAGAACAGCTGTAAGCTAAATGAGCCACCTAATATTTAATTTTTCAGGATGTCTTTTTTTTTTTTTTACAGATGTCACAGCTGTGTTACTATAATATGACTCTTTTTTGGCAATTAAATGGTTAACAATAGTGAATAAGGTCAGTGATTTAAAAATGTATTTTTCATATTATCTTGAAAAACAAGCAGTAGAAGCTGTAACTGGTAATTGCTTTTGGAATGTGAATTAGTGTTTAAGTCTTCTGAGAAAAGAAAATGCAATTTCAGGCCCTAGTCCTAGAAAAGCAAAGAAACAAAGTCTCTTGCGTTTTACATGTGCATTTTTAGAAAACATATTTTGCTTATTATTCTTTCCACTTTATCTAGAAATACAAGTTAATGCATAATTTTAAAATAAAATTAAAGGAAAGATAAAAAACTCCAAAGGATTCAAACAAGCCCTTTGCTCATTTTGGCCTGTCTGCTTACATCATTTCAGAAAAGAAGAATTTGGCAAGTGAAGAAGCTAGACTTTTCCCATTTTCAAACTCTCTGTCCTTCTTCCATTTGAGCTTTGATTTCACACAAGCTTTCAAGAACAAATTATTTCCTGGACTTTCTTAGAGTTACTAAAAGCACCTTCCTCCACCTTTCCTCCCGCCCCTGCAAAAGAGCCACTTCTCACACTGAATTTGATGGACCTTACTTTGTTGAACCCTTTCATTGCATTCTCTTTTGGACGCAGTGATGCAGGTAATATGCAGGAGCTGCATCTAAGGAAATACTCTTTTTACTACTGCTCTGAAAAGGAAAGAAAAATACCCTCTCCACCCCACGCTGGAAAATGGCAGTGCATGGCAGAGGAGGGGAGCTGCTGCACGAGCCTGGGGACTCGCGCCCCGCAGGGCCGCACGCCGGGCTGCGGGGTGATGACTCTGCCCCCATGGGACAAGAAAGAGGAGCCGCATGTTTTATTCCCCTCCCTGCACTCGAGCCTCCTCGTCCAAACCTGGCTGCCTTTTTCTACTCTGCGTATTTCCCGGCCCCTGAAAGCAGTCAACTCGTTTAGCTAATCCCATTTGTCTGCTTTTGGTCTGTATTGCTGGTGGTTTCATAGTGTAAATCCAACTGGGGTGATGCAGGAGCCGTATTGCCAGCCTAGCACGCTATTCACTAAGCAGAAATCCCAGAGAGCGGAGTCTAAGTATATAATAGATGTTTGTTTCATCCTACATTTGCTTTATTGGGTTTGAGCTTCTGGGACATATTTAGTTGCTTTTCAAACTTCTCTCTATCATCACAGGGCTTGACAATTGCTTATTGTAATTATATTATTATACGTGAAAGTCCAGTGCATCTTCAGTCCTCTGAGGATATTGTGGCTCTAATAATGGTATCAACTGTACTGCAACTCTTGATAAAGTTCTAGGAATGCATGAGGCTGTAAAGTGAGTGAAACTGTAAAGAAATGCTTGCCATGAGCATGCTTGTAGTCATTCTCCATGAAGATAAATTGCATAAGCAGGAAAATATGTGAAAACCAAATCTGTTAAATTATTGCATCATGTAATATGCAGGGAAAATTACTGGCACAGCAAAGTTAAACAAACTCTCAAGCAAGCATAAGGACTTCAGTCCACCTTTCAGCTGAGGAAACATCTTTGCTGACTTCAGTCTAGTATGACTGGGTTTTTGTTCCATAAACATCTCAGATATTGTCTCTTTTCACTTTCTGCCATACTCATCACGGTAAGGACTAATGAAAATTTTAGAATTTTAGAACTCAAAAAGAGTTCTGCTTATCAGCGGCATTCACAGTCTTCTGCTGAGCGATGGGTCTGAGATTCTGCCTTTGCCAATGTTACCAGTATATTTGGGAATTAGTATATGAGAAGGGTCCATCTCCCGTGGGAGTTATGGCTGCTCTGAGAGCTGTTGGGTAAAAAGCTTCTCCTTTAAATGCCAATTTATTAAAAAAAAATATGTCTCAGAAAATATAAATTTGCGCATTTCAGATTTTATACACATTTCCTCTTGATTCAGTTTTTGCAGTGAAAAATCCTTCTGATCATTGCACATATACAGGGAGAAATACAAATTTTAAGTGCCTTTCCTGCAATTTTTAACTGCTGTTAGTGGTTTTTCCTTAAACACAGGCTTTACCCTTCTGCTGTATAATTGATCCTGGTTTCCTTATATGAGCACATATGAATAAACGCACTTAAATACACAGCTGACAGAAAAAACTATCAAACACAGAACGAGCTCATTCAGCAATGTCGCCTGTGTTTCTCTGCACCGGGTTGAATTTCGGAAACCGGGTTGCCTCCTTTGCCTTTCTCCGCATTGCTGACCAGATTGATCTTGTGGTCCTGATGCTGAGAGCCCTGGTCTCCTCAAGCTACTTTCCTTGAGCACAACCTCAGAAACCTCACTGATGAGGCAGTGGGAGACCAGAGACTTGCCCGAGATCCTGGGCGACCTCCTCCCTGCAGGACTGGACGAGGGGGACCCAGGGCCCCATACTCTCCCAAATTGTAGACCAAGAGCTTTCGCGGGAGCAGTGAAGGGAGCCCAGTGGCCTGGGTCTTACTGGCCAACCATGAGAAAACAAGGAGCTGCAGTACTGAAAATACAGCAGGCTGAAAAGGAGGAAACAGAGGGTGAGGCAGGTTGCGGGTGCTGGGCTCAGTTCTGCTCCCAGGGCCCAGCTCCCAACACATGCTGCAGACCGCGTTAGCCCCTGGGCTGCAGGGCTTGGGGAGACACCAGGCAAGGCTCTCTTCCGGCTCCTACTTGTGCACCCGGACAATACCGTTACGCCAGCTGTGCTGCCCTGCAGGCACGGGCTCCCAGCTTACCCCTTCGGAGAAGTGCGTTTTCCAGTCAGGTCACCCATGGGCTCTGCCTGCCCAGTCCTGCTCCGCCACCTGCTTCCACTCATGTCCCTCAGACAGTGCAGGGACTTGAAGGTGAGCCACTTCTGGCATGCCAGGTAGGCAGGAGACATCTCTGGCCAGGCTGAGCTCTGCCCTGGTAAGGCAGCGGGTATTTCCTCTGCGTGGTTTTGCCCATGGGCTCACACCGCCGGCTCCCGTGGAACTTTGTCTGATGCAGAGCGGGCACTAAATGCCAAGGAGCGTGTCTGAAGAAAGGCATGTGTGATGAAGACTACCCTACCACAATGTAACTAACTGGTAAACTCACCAGGCTTTGTCCTGCTTATGCCTGAGCATTAGGGCTTGCTGCTGTGCTCTGTTGCTCCGTCTGTTTATGGCCTTCCCTTGCTGGGCTGTAGAATCATCCTCCACGCACTGCAGCTAGGAAGGACCTCAAAGGACTGAGCTTCACATCAAACTATGAAATAAAAGATTAGAGCTGTTTGAGACTTCAGGTCTTTGGTCCCCCTTTCCAGCCTCTGAGTTGGTTTGTCAGTCTTTTCCTCCAGCCTGGCATGTTTTTTGGAGTGCCACACTGCAGAGCGAGCTTCTTCCTGAGAAGTGGAGTGATTCCCTCACTGCTGGTTACTGAAAACCTGACATGTGAAAGAAGATGCAACTAAAGCAACTATCTCAGCCCTCAGGTAACCCATACCACGTGAGTGCCAATAATTGAAATTAAATCCTCAATTTATAAAAATTGAAGAACTATCAGGAAAGAAAGGATAGTGGAGTAAGTTTGCTAGTGAATAAGTCATATATAGCCTGAGCCAAAACTGCTCTTGAGATGCTCCTATAGCTTGCATTTTTCTTTTCCTCCAGGTAATATGTACTTATGTAAATAAAAATATTGCTGGTACCTAGAAGCTTGACAATGGAGTCAATGGACTCCAAGTAGAATGAATTTTCCTGAGCAGCAACACGTATTCTCCCTAGCCAAGCTTGGATATCCTCCAAAAATTTGGTGATGCAAAGGAACATTTTTTTAAGCAGAGGGGGCTTTCTCAGATTCATGTAACAGTAGAGGAAATGTTGCACTACAGCAGTTCTGATTCCCTTAACATGGTTGCTGATACGTGCTCTTTACAGTAACTTGCCTCTTATGAAGGGTCTTAATTATGTCTGGGAGGGTGTGTGTGGACTGTGGATGTTGTTTATGAACAACCTTTTTCATCAGTGAGCTTGTGATAATATATTACATGCACTGTCCTGGGGCAGCAGGGAGGAACTACTTCAGGGATATGAATTTCTGATTTTTTTTTAACTTCATAGGAAACAAAACTCTGCATAGAGATGTTCAGTTTTGTTATATCTCCATGGTATTTTCTTACAGTTCATTCTGAGATATTGGGAGCAATGTGGTAACTTTGGACAAAAAACTTTGGATGGTGGTCCTTGGATGACCTCAGGCAGCCTATGTTAGAAACTACGCTTCTCAGGCGGGACAGAAGTCTGTGCTGGAGCCAGCAGCCTGACCTGGCTGCATCTGTGAATATGCAGTCATGTTGAACGATTGCAGTGTGGAATTTAACTCGCTCCTGTAAGTCCAGCTGTAAGGTCTGGTGCAAAGGCTCTGCTTTTGATGCTTCCTGCAGCCTGCTTCTTGGCTCAGACTTTGGCTGTCACCCAGAACCAACAGTATATTCTCACACGTCACTAGCGTTTGTCAGCAGAAATCTAGGAAAAGAAAAACAGTGTTGCTCATTTTAATCTTCTGGAAGATGCCGCAGTGCTGAGCAATGAGGCTTAAAAGAGTTAGTGTAAGGGTAATAAGGAAAGAGTGATTATTAACCACATGACTGATGAAAATAATGTTGCAGATCCCAGCCTGTGTTTCATGGATTTGTAGTAAAAACCTGGACTCATGGTTTTGCATATGGTACTATTGCAAAATTAAGGGAAATGTTAGTTTATCTTTTCCAAATTCTACCTTTTTATGCTGGCTAGCAACAAACCGTCTAGAAACAGCTTGTAAGTACCCGGACCTCGGTGGTGACTAGGTCATGTCACCACATCTGCCTTCACTGTTACCTTGCATCACCTTTCCCCTTGTATCTATATTTGCCTGCTGCCAATTGTCTGTATGTCAGATAATAAAATCTCTGGTGAATCTCTCTCTGTTTATGATCATGTGATTCATAAACTGCCTATTACCATGAGATTTAATTTTGGCTGCGGTCTCCAAGCTGACTTTTAACATAAAATGATAGCAATAGAAACATTATATAAGCCCCTCTGAAGGGTCTAGGGAAATTTAACATTTCCTAAAAGGTGAGCAGGACAGCCTGTAAGTCTGAAAATCTAATTTTTCCACCCAAACAGCACTGCAAACTGGTCCACCTTTGAGAGGCTAGCACACCATTTGAATGTCTACTGGGTGCAAGGGGACCAGCCATGCTTGGTGAAAGGGGAGGTTCAGGCAGCAGCAGCCCCTGAGAAGCCTCTCTGTGGCACAGTGCCTGGCTGGGAGCTTGGTGCCTGGCTCCCAGAGCGTATAGGGCCATACCCAGCATATAGGGCTGTTAGGGGAAATTTTGGTAGCTCAGACCTGTCAATGCTGCTAAAGCAGACTGAGCTGAAGGCTGAATGTCTCTATGCAAATCCCTGAAGGATCTCCCAGGATCTTTGTGTCACTTGGGCATCTAACAGGTTTGAGAAAAGCTTCATGGCCTTCCCATCCTGTGATGGGATCAAATTTTTTTTTCTATGGAAAAAGCAGATGATCCAGGTCTGTATTAATATGAATTTATACCTCTGTACATCCTGGAAGGCCCATCCAAGGAGGGTTCAGTCCTGTTCTCCTGGGATGATACCGCAGGAACTTCCATAAGATGATCAGTGCCAAAAAGCAGTTCACGAAAAGGGGAACAGTGTCATCTATATTTCTGTTTCTACTCTGCAGTCTGAATCCACGCTAACCACACAAGACAACATTAGATACCTCTTTATCTCTATAAGTGATCAGCTTATTACCATGTGCTCAGATTGTTAAATGAGGACTAAAGGAAAGGGTGAAGCCAATATCCTAAGTTCCAGGTTTCCCTGATTCATTGCTGTGTCCCACTTGTGTTCTCCAGCTACTTCCAAGCAAATAATTTTTCTGCTGAGTCACAGCAAGGCATTTTCCCTTTGTGATTAATCCCTTTTTTAACTGAGAGAAGAAATGGCAAATGTGCTTATAATTTCTGTTCTCTTCTAACATGGTTAAAGTGCCTACGTCATAAAAAAAGAGGTGGATTGGATTCCGCTCCAATTTATATCACCTCTTCCTTCTTCATTCCTGCTCACATCCCAGCATTATCTGTGGAATACGGGAAGTGCCACAGCTGCTTGAGGGAGACTCCATTTATCCATCGCCCCTCTTCCGGAGGAAGCAATATGTGCTTTTTGTGGAGACTTTCTTCAGCATGAACTGCTGTTGCAGCAAAGTGCTTATAGTATCCCTGCTGCTTTCCTTGCCCTTACTGTATGTTGCAATAGTTTGCAGAGCATGTTTCCACACACAGTCACATGCTAAATCACTCTTGACATCAACGGATAAGCTTTCCAGAATCTGCAACCCAGCACTGACAGGGCTGCGGCAAGAATACCGTTCTGATTTGGGTTTTCTCACTCTAGTATTATGAAACACTTAGGACTCATAAGGTCTCTGGTCTGACCTTACTTCATCTGTAGAGCAAAAACATTGAAGAACGCACCTAGCTGCCAGAGTGCAAAGCTAGAGGCACATACTTTCAGCTATATCAAGCAGTGCTGAGGTAAGTAGGATTCAAAAAACCTCCATGAGGCTCGAATCCTGCTTTTAATAATCCAAGTGTCAATATCAGGCAGTGATTTATTTTTCTACTTATCACATGTTTCAAAGAGAAAAGTTTTTTTTTGCCTAAAAGTCTGTGAAAAACCTATCCTGTATAGTTTGTGAGATCACGCAGAATAAGATAACATAACTAATGCTGCATGTCAGCTTGCTTCTGGCACCCGAAGGCTCCACTGCACAGCCAAATGTTTGAGCCTGGAAGTCTATGTTTGTAGATGTCACTTTTTACATTAGAAGCTGAAGCAAAGTTAGTTTCAGTTAGAGACTTGCAGCCATTAATAGATTAAAAGTTAAAAGTGAAAAAAAAACAACAGACAGGACAAGTAGAAAATGATGCTGTTACTGAAAAATAAGAGTTTTTAAAAATGTTGGAGAGTCGTCACAATTTAGCTTTACTTGAAACACAACTCCTAATTTCCTGCAAACAAAGCTGGTGTCACAACAGCCTTTGTCATATTTATTTCATTCCCCTGCTTCTCTTTAGCCTACCAGTCCTGAACAGCTGTCACAACATTTATGCAAACAGAATTTGAAGATGAACGGATGTCTGGACATCAGCCAGACCTACTGTACTTGGGGTCTAGAGTAAAGTTAACTCATCAGGAAGGTGGTGGTGGGGGAGGGGAATGCAAATGAAATTTAGCAATTGTTGTTGTGAAATTCCCAAATATCCTAAACGTGGACAGAAGAAGAAATGGGTTTGATTTTTTGAATGTTTTTTCAGATTAGACCATCCTTGCCAAATATTGGACGTCAGAGGCAATAACCTCAAAGCAATGAATTAATGTAAGATGTCATTAGAAGAGGAATGTTGAATGAACAGAAGTCCCTGGGCAGTATGGCATTGCAGCAAGCTCTGCCTCCATGGCAAACGCTCAAAGGAGCGCCGGACAAAGTGCTGCTATTTTCACATCCTGTTACATTTCAGGAAGCCTCTTCCAGTCTGCCTGAAAGTGAATGAAGTCGTTTCATTCTGAAGGAAAAAGGGAACAGAAAGTGCCTTTCCTTGACCAGAAACCAATGTACCTGCTGAGAATGAAACAAAAAAGCCGCAAGCTCTGCAGGTGGCTGAAAAATAGTAAAGGTACTTACCATATTCCCAGGGAAGCCAATGAGGAGGGAAAAGGGAACATCATCCCCCTATCTGTTTTCCCAGTTTCCCAAGCTCTATTATCTAATTTTTCACAGGTTTAAGACAACTTACTGAATAACGGATCTGAAAGTTAACCTGAAGGTGTCCAGTGCCTCATGAGAGCTCTCGCTAGTCAATATAATACCAAGCCTGATAAAGGTACATGCAAGAAGAATCAAAGAATCACAGAATCACAGAGCCGCTGGGGTTGGAAGGCACCCTGGAGATCTTCTAGTCCAACTCCCCTGCTCAGAGCAGAGTCACCTACAGCAGGTTGCCCAGGACCATGCCCAGTGGGGTTTTGAATATCTCCAAGGATGGTGACTCCACAACCTCTCTGGGCAACCTGTTCCAGTGCTCAGACACCCTCACAATAAAACAGTGTTTTTTTATGTTCAGACAGAATTTCCTGTGTTTCAGTTTGTGCCTATTGCCTCTTATCCTGTCAATGAGCATCACCGAGAAGTGCCTAGCTCCATCTGCTTTACACCCTCCCATCAGGTATCTATACACATTGACAAGATCCTCCCTGAGCCTTCTCCTCTCCAGGCTAAACAGCTTCAGCTCTCTCAGCCTCTGCTCGTAAACTCCAATCCCTCTATCACTTTGTGGCCCTTCGCTGGACTCACGCCAGCAGCTCCAATTCTCTCTTGTACTGGGGAGCTCAGAACTGGACCCAGCACTCCGGATGTGGCCTCACCAGTGCTGAACAGAGGGGAAGGATTACTTCCCTCAGCTTGCTGGACATGCTCTGCCTAAAGCAGCCTAGGAGGTTGTTGGCCTTCTTTGCCACAAGGGTACATTGCTGGCTCAAGGGAGGGCTTTCTCTGCAAAGCTGCTCTCCAGCTGGTTGGCCCCCGGTGTATGCTGGTGCATGGGGTTATTCTTCCCCAGGGGCAGGACTTTGCATTGCCCTTTGCTGAACGCCATGAGAATCCTCTCTGCCCATTTCTCCAGCATGTCGAGGTCCCTCTGAATGGCAGCACAACCCTCTGGTTTATCAGCCACTCCTCCCAGTTTTGTATTGTCTGTGAACTTGCTGAGGGTGCGTTTGGTCACATCATCCAGGTAAACTATGAAGCTGTCAAACAGTACTGGCCCCAGTATTGTCCCCCGGGATACGTCACTAGTGACTGGCCTCCAACTGGACTTTGTGCCACTGATCACAAGTCTCTGAGCCCAGCAGTTCATCCAGTTTTCAGTCCACCCCACTGGGTACTTATTTAGCCTGTACTTCATCAGTTTGTCCGTGAAGATGCTACAGGATACACTGTCAAAAGCCTTACTGAAAAGCCTACTGAAGTGGAGAACATCCACTGCTCTCCCCTCATCTACCAAGCCAGATGTTCCATCATGAAAGGCTATCATTTTGGTTAAGCACAACTTCATAAATCCCTGCTGACTACTCCCGATCACTTTCCTGTCCATTACATGTCTGGAAATGTTTTCCCAGGACTAGTTGCTCCATCATGTTCCCAGGGATCGAGGTGAGGCTGACTAGCCTATAGTTTCCTGGATCCTCTTTCTTGCCCTTCTTAAAGATGGGGGTGGGGGTGACATTTGCTTTCTTCCAGTCCTCAGGAAAGTCCCCAGTCACCATGACCTTGCCAAGATAATCAAAAGCAGCCTTGCAATGATATTGACCAGCTCCATCACCTTGCTTGTGGGAGCATCCTGTCAGGACCCACAGACTTGTGTATGTTCAGTTGGTTTAAGTGTTCCCTAACCCGGTCCTCCTCCACCAAGGGTAAGTCTTCATTGCTTCAGAATTCTCTTCTGGTCCTAGAGGTTGGGGCTCCTGAAGGCTGGTCTTACCAGTGTGGACTGAGGTGAAGAAGGCACCGAGTATTCTGCCTTTTCTGTGTCCTTTGTCACTAGGGCCCCTGCACCTGCAGTTATTAGTGGGCACACATGTGCCCTGGCCTTCCTTTTGCTGCTGATGTACTTGTAGAAGCCTTTCTTTGAGATTGAGCTCCAGGTGGGCTTTAGCTCTCCTAACCCCACCCATGCATGCTTGGACAGTGTCCCTATATTCCTCCTGGGTGTCCTGTCCCTGCTTCTGCCTCTTGCATACTTCCTTTTTATGTCTGAGTTTTGCCAGGAGCACTTTGTTCATCCTTGCAGGCCTTAGTTCCAACTGTAGAAATGGTTGTGAACTCTTTCAGGGCTAGAGCTAGACCACTGTTGAAAGCTCTCTTGCAGGGTCCTCTCCTGCATCCTTTTTCTGTGAGAGAGACTGTGGTTAATTGTGATGTGTCCCGTGTGTGAAGAAACAGTGATTCCTGGATGACTCAGTGGCTGCTAGCTGTAGCAATATTACGGTAGTTAATCAAACTAGCAGTCCTTAGTCCTTAATTACTATCGTTCTCTTTATTGTACAGGCAGAGGATTCAAGGCACAGAGAAGCTATCTTGTCCAAAGACTCTTAATGAATTAGGGTCAAGCCCCTCATGAAATTCCTTGAGGCCAAATGCTAATTTCAAATGCCTGCATTATCAGTTATACGCATCTTAGAAAGTATTTAACAAAGGTTTTGCATGCGCACATCATTATTAATTTTTCAAGCCGTTTGACAATCTAGATATTCATGTCTAACATTAGAATTAGAGGTAAGAAAACCTGAGGCGTCACAAAGTGCAATGATCTTGAACCCAACGGTAGGTTGCTGTCTATTTTCTAGAGATGATGTTTCAGGACGAGGGTTTCTTAAAGCGTTAACTGTATTGTGACGCTTCGTCTGCTGAATGTGAAAATGCAAATTTTGCCCTGGTGGTGGAGGCTAAGAGAGACCCGAGCCTGTCCTAATCAGAAAAGAAGCACAGCGCATTGCAATTGCATAGCAGGTTTTTCTCAGCATTACCCAAAGCTGGCCTCAAAACAATTGGACTCATTATTAATATTCATATCACTCTATTATAATTGATTGACAGGTATGTGGAGCTTAACTACATATTCATTAGGATTGTAGTAAGCATTTTATCGTAGAACTAAATGTTACACTACTCTATTCTTCGAACTTCAGGATTTGCTACAAGCCACATTTTCTCTCTACAGCTTTTAAAAGATACTGAGCTTTGTGAAATTTTTCTATCAATATAGATTATATTTCAGAAAAATTGACTTTTTTGTTTTTAATAAGCTTCCAGGTCTTATGGGCTAGAGCAGAAATGGAGATGGCACTCTCTGAAAGATGTTATAGAAGCTACAGCTGGAATATATTCAGATTGTATCGTAGCCTATGTTCCTCTACAGTTTTGTACTTAGAAGCCTGTCAGTGCAAGACTTTTTTTTTTGGTTTGTTTTAATAATTATTTTGCAGCAATTTTACTCAGTCATAGAGACACGCCAAAACTGAATAAGACCCTCAAAAGAGTTTCAGATTTGTTTGGAAGCATGTGGTTGTTTCCTACGAGCATGGGCTGATCGCTTCATCTCAGTATCACTTCTCCTAGCTTCCCTTTTATCCTCTTACCACTTACTATGCTGTGTAACCACAGCTTTTAAAACGTTTTTGGGGCTCTTGGCCTGTCAGTGAAGAAAGTTATTTTGTTTCTTCATCTTTTCTCCCATGAAGCTGTTGTTGTCTTTTCTAATTTTCTCATCCAACCATGAGCACCTCATGGTAACGTTCACTGGTTTTGTGTAATGCTGCCGACCTTTGCTGCTGAAATTCAGGAGTACGTTATGCCTGTCCTTATGGGAAACTCTCACTGAGAAAATCTGGCTTCCCCTTTCTAATGAAAAGTGTTAATTGAAAAAATAAATTCAATAAAGCATAGTCTGCAGTGAGAGGGGTCAGAACATGCTGCACAATGGTGCAAACTCTCAATTTTGATGTTGACTTGATCACACTCAACTGGGGCTTTGATGGTCCTCCATACACCAGCAGGAGAAGTTCCTGATATAAATTTGCCTGGCTTGCTGCCATCTCTTTGGCTGCTGATTCTGTTGCTGGATTTCCTTGGAGTGAGTGAGATGACAGCCTCTAAATACTGCAGCTGCTGAGTTGTACGCTGGAGGAAAAGACCCATTCCTTAGGTCTTTTATAATGTTTGACTTTATATCAGTTGAAATGAAAAACAAATCCCATAAACCGGCATCTCCTCTGGAAAAGGATGACCTTTTCCTGCGAAAGTCCAACAGCTGTGTACCATTGTCACATCTTCCTATTTGCTTGCTGTGTTTGTTTTTCAGCAGTGACAGGGGACTATGTCTCAGGACCTTAAGAAGCATGATCCTGTACACACAGCTTTGGTACAGCTCTAGGTTTTTATCCATTCTGAGTCTGAGATGAAATATTGCAGAACTCAATGCTCAAGAAATGGTAACTGTCCAGTAAGAATGTAGATTTTTATATTAGATTAATTATATCAAACAACCCTGATATACCGGACTTCATCTCTGAAAACCTCACAGTATCTCTCACAGTGAATCTCATGCCTCAGAAGACATGTTTTTAATGGCTCCCTAAATTATTTTGGAGTTACCCTCTTACGAAAGACTTTCTCACTCTACTCCCCTGGAAACTGAGCCTTCAAACCTAGGAGAAGCATTGCGTTATTGGGTCACTGGACTCCCCTTCAACAAACAAGCCTTTTCAGACCTCACTGTGTTATGTCGTCTCTCTAGATTAAATTATACTCCAGTATTTTGGCTCAATGTGGAGGACATGAAGATAACTGGCTAGTTTTGGCATATAAAAAGCAGGTGGACATTTCTGGAAGTGTGTCGGCACTGAATAAATGGTTGCCCCATCAGAACTCTGGTGGAGCAAGCCGTGCACCAAGGCAGCAGGGGGCTGGAAAGGCTCCCAGGTCTTTGTAGGCTCCTTATCCCGCTCAAAGAGGAAAGTAAGTCTCAGTTGCAAAGACACAAGACGCTCTCTAATAACATTCTACGGTTACCTTACTCCCTTCCTAAATGTACTGTGTAATCATTATTTTTCTTATGTACTAAAATAGAAGCGTAGCAAATTGTCTCCTATTGATCACCAAAGATTGACAAGGGTAGTGGATACTGTGATCTTTCTCTCTGATTTATTACCTTTCCCTGGGATTTACCGCACTGGGCAGTACTGGTAGCAGAGGAAACGTGAATACATGTGAATACGTTAGTGCTTTTTGACTGGCTCATCACAGTATTTTTAGGCTTCTAGTCAGGCTGAATAATATAGTTTCATAGTTTCATTCAGCCTTTTTTTTTTTTTTAATTTTCTCTTTTACTACTCTGAACATTGATGTAACTGTGACATAACAGTGTTCAGTTACCTGTTGTCCTTCCGTGACTCATGCGCTCATGGGTGTTCTGGTGTGTACTGTGCTGGCTATGTCAGGCTGTGAAGTCAGACATGAGCTATTTCCCAGGAATGGCTTAATGCACTTTCTGAAAGTTCTGCATGTACTCTCTGTTAGCAGCCTGAGTCATCATTTCTTTGGCAGAAACTCTTATGCTTTTCAGATAACGGACACTTGAATAACATCTCTCTGTAGGAGGATAAAAAGCAAAAACCAGCGGCTGCTGATGAGTGATGTTGCCATACTATTCCATTAGTATGAGATAAAATAGAACAAGGATCACTTTTGGGCGTACTGTGAAGCAAATAATGACAATAGAATAAAGCACATTTGCATCACTGAATACGGTATTAGCAATCTAAAAGCATGCTGCATACCTGGGGAGTTTTTGCAAGGAAATATGAGGTCTGAGAAAGTTAGGAGGCCACACGCTAATCTAGGGGTAGGCCAGGTGATGACTAGAGTGACGATCTCTAACCTCCACTCGGCATGGGTAGAGAGCTCCCTGTTCTTTGTCTTCAAGGCCTTGGGGATGTGAAATTACTGGAAACTGAAGGCACTAATAAAAGAATTCCACTAGGATCCCATACTGTAATGCAGGAGTGATTTTTGCAGGAAATGTAGCAATTGAGGTCACTATGTTTTGAAGTATCTCACTATCTTGAGGATCTTCTGGCAGCATATTCATGGTGGCGAGGGGTTCAATACAGAGAGCAGCACTTTCCTAGGAAGCTGACTAACTAATTGAGTGCTTATCCTAAACTCAGTGTTGCTGTAACTAGTTTGAAGCTGCATAAACATATTGACCCTACCCTGCTGTGATGCAAGGCCTGAATCTTTTGCCCTGTATCTTATATTAAAAAAAAGCTGGTAGAACAGAATGGCAATACTGTACATACACTTTCCATTGAGCAGGCAATGGAGAAGCACATGACAACGTTCAATTTGTGGGAATTTATAGTCATTCTTGGAACTAACAACATTTCATATTGACATTCATGGATAAAATAAAGGGTTGTGAAATGCACCGAAAATTAAACTTTGTGTGGGAGACTGCCATGCAGAGGGGAAGATGACATATTTAGGACCAACAGACATGTAATGGGTGGGTGAAACAGCAAACAGAGTCAGTAAAAACAAACCAACCCCTGAGAGCAGATGGTTTCCCTCAAAAGAAACTTCCCACTTCCCTCAAAAGAAGTGAGACCGGTAGCCATGTTTGCATATAGCCTTCACAGGTTTCAGTTCTTCCTCTCCAGAGCTGAGCAAACTGTCTTTGCAAGCAATTTGGTTTCAGCTTGCTCACCAAACATGTATATTTTCTCCAAAACGTATGGCTCATCATCCATCTTTCTGGAAGGCAGAGGCGCTCAGAAGGACAGTCATAAGATGTGAATTTCCTCTTGTGCCTGGCGTCCAGGCCGGCTCTCGCTGTGCTCCACATAGCCTGGCACAGGGCTTGAGCCAGGGCAGTGACTGCTGTCCAGCTGAGGGGAGCCACGAGGACGGGTGAGCCATGGGATGGGATGGCAATGAGGTGGGGCCTTGGGAAGGCAGAAGAAGACCGCAGAAGGTCGCAGCAGACAGAGGGAACGGGCTTGAGCCCTGGCTTGGGGAAAAGGTAAAGAATGCATCTGCAAGGTGGTGCATTCCTTAGCTAGACAGGAATTGTAGCTTGTAGGATCTTCTGGAGTACAAGAAATACAAAAGGATCTCTGATACAATGTGAAAACAACTATCCCAAAATGAGTTATTTCAATTGAAATATTACTTTTTTTGGCAGTGCAAAACTGCCTGGAGGAAAACATTTTCCAGAAGACGAGTTCATCAGGCTTTCAGAATATTTTATGTTTCTTAGGAATGCCGTGGGTTTTTTTGGACCGACAGAGTAGGATTTTAAAAATAGCAACATACACCCCATATTACTCTTCCAACAGTTAATCATTAGTTTTATGGCAGGATAAATTCTTCTTATCTGACTTATATGAGGATATCTCTGGTGACAGCTCAGTGATAGCTGCTTAGGAATCCCTAAGAATAAAGAAATTTTCCAGAGTCTCATTTAAAGAGCAGATCTCATTGTTAGCCAAATTGGCTGAAACATTTCTTTTACGTTCAGATATTTATGAGTTATTTTTATTCTTTTACC
Organism: Struthio camelus; assembly: GCF_040807025.1. NCBI lineage: Eukaryota > Metazoa > Chordata > Aves > Struthioniformes > Struthionidae > Struthio > Struthio camelus. Next base: position 37,154,904 of record NC_090943.1, on the reverse strand, counting down.
TCGTATAATATTGCTACTAAACATGTTTAGCAATTTTTTTGGAAAGAGTCTTCTATAAACGTGCTTTAAATGTCTTGTGAATTCTCTGGCTATCTGTTAACTTTGATGAGTAACTTGCCTACATCTGGCACTAAGTCTTCATGCAAAGACCTGCATATGCATTCATACTCTGTAATCAGCATTAGGTTCAGTGTTTTATAGACCTCTCATTCTTCCTTTTTCTGCAACACCCACAAAAATCCTATGATGACTCCTGAATAAGATGTCGTAGCTCATATACCATATTTAGGGGGTGGGATATTGTACAGAGGAAATACAATTTCCAGCTTATAATTTGGAAAAGGGTTAGCGTGCTTGTTAGGGTTTGTTTAATATTCTCTTAAAAGCAAGTCTGGGCATATTGTAATGTTCTTGGGTCTAATCCCTATAAGACTGACTAAATATACTCTGGGTGAATTAAGGAAATGATTTAGGAAGCAATTGACAGCTGCTTCCTAATTTTCATTTATGCAAACACTACTGCAAACTAACCAGCAATGTGCTGTGTCACACTACTGGTGCCCTGAGAATAGATGAAGCTTGTGGACACACCCATATTATAGGGTGTAAAAATTGAGGTCAGAATTGGGTGGGGGGAAGAAGGGAAAGGGTGAACTGAGCCGTTACTCAAGCAGGAGCAGTAGCTGGTTAGTCTGGGAAGTTATACAGAGATCAGTTTAAGACAGACATGATGGCTGTGAATTGTGATGTTCATTACCTATGTTCTTTCATCTGGGTACGTGTTAGTGGGCTTGCTCACCAGAGTGTAAAACCAGTTTGCGCAATCCATGTAATTTGTTCTTTTTAAATTCCCTCCCTTCAAGTCCTGATGATAGTCTGTTCCAGTAAATCAACGGCAGAGTTTTTTTTTTTCCCCTTCCTGGTATTTGTCTGAAGCTTCAAATAATGTTGTTTTAGCCCTTACAAATTGAGCGCAACCAATAATAGTTGAACACATCTCTCATTTCAAAGTTGGCAGACAACCCTGTGAAATCCCACACATGTACCTCTGCCAAAGGGAAAGGGAAAGCAAAATGAGTGAAGGAGAGCCACTGCTATACTGTACAGCAGGCTAGCGGGAGGTGCGTCAGCAGAATGACTCTTGCTTGACACAGTCAAGGAGGAGACCGTGGGGGGCCATGTACAAATAATTAGGTTTATTTCTCCTCAGGGCTTTATTCACTGTTGGAAATTATATGTAAAACGGAAAAGGCAGTTTAGGAAAGAGATTTGAGGGAGACAGTGTTTGAAAGTCTGCTCATACTGTAACCACCTTCCCTGAAAGACAGGTCCTTAAAGGTTGATTTACTTCTTCTGAGTGGTCTTGGCCCTTTTAAAAGCAATTATACAATGTTGATTTTTTTCTTTTTTTTTTTTTTTTTTGTATCTTACTGCTTTGGGTTAGTCCTCAGAGCATTTTAAACCTTGACCTTCCCTGATGTATTTTATAATCATCCATGTATTAATTATACACTGCATATTAAGGATACGGCAGCTGCCCTCCGGGGTTTAGGACATAAAATGGTGTTCAGAATGACCCCCTCACAATCAAACCATAAACTTAATATTGAGAGAGATGCTTAGTTCAAAATGAAAAATAAAGGGAAGACCTTAGTTTGAAGAACTCGTAGAGATATATGAAGTCCTGCAATACCTCGAAGACTTATTTTATCTTAACACTGGAAGTTATCACCAGTAGGGAAGGATTCAGGCATGGTCCCTCTGCTGCCTGCTGTACTACTAGGCTGAACTGCTGGCAATTTCTTGGTTGCCATAATAATCCCTGTAGGCCCGTGATAACCAGCAGGCTTCAAAAGTTAAAGCAATGACTATGTTCATTTTCCAGATCCCTAAAGCTGAAGTCATTGCAACCTTCAGCACTGTAGCAAAGAATCTGTGATATCTGAGGGAAAGGAGACAGTTTTAGAAGTGAGGAAGTCCTGAGCGCTCTGCTATTAATTAATCTGTGTAGCTGAAGCCATGTTGAAATGGTTTTGAAATTTTTATATAATGAATGAGGCAATTTTGTAAATAAAAAATTTTATGAAAAATGTCCCTATTTTTGGATCTGGTTTATAGGTATCCTCAGAAGAAGCTCTTTGTCTTCAGTTGCCCTCAGATGAAAGGGAGAATAATGTTAATGTAATTTTTTCTTTAGATATATTCATATTTCTGAGGTATTAGAAGGTTTTGGTGGAAAACCTCATGAGGTTAGAACCTTTCCTCCATTCTTGAGGTAGAAAACCTCATGTAAGATACAGATGGAAATGAGATGAGAGAGGGATCATTTATTGAATAAAGTGTGAAAATTCTGAGCAACTCTTTCCTCCTCCGAACAGCACTCGACCCGGACACTGCATGAGGAGGACTCCCCAGAGACAATTGTCTGTGTTTATGGAATTAAAACGGTCTACCTAGGAGCAGCCAGTGTGACCTGGACCTGCTTATGTGCTTCTGATCAAGCAATCTCCTCCTATCCCAGCTGTTTTTAAGAGGTATGCAGTATTCATTGTAGGAAGCAGCCGCAGACTAGAAGTGGGCTGACCCTTAAAGCATCTCTACGACTCACTTTTTAAAGTGTCTAAAGGCACATCTGCATGTAACTTTGCTTGAAGAATCAAAGTTCCTTTATAAGTCAAGAAAGTGCTTTAAAAAAAGAAATGGAAGCTCTTTTTTGAAGCAGTGATATTGATTTCTATCTCTTTTTATGAATATGGAAAACCAGATATTCCTATTCAAATTATTGGTTTCTTTTCTCACTTCTTACTCGAATTCTATGGACATAGTTGACAAGGGTTTTCCCTACCCTTGTCCTCCCTTTGATAGAGGATCTCTTGAACGCCTTCGAGATCAAGCTTTTCATGTTCTTACAGCAGAGATGCTCATTCACTGGCCAAGATCATCTTTCTGTTCCTCTTCCACAGAAAAGTTAACTAGCTAGCGAAGCTGAAAAGATGGTAAAATGAAAATCATAAAATGAGAAACACTGTATCTAAAAATGTCTTAATTGCTCAACTTTCACTTCGTGTTGTCAGTGTTTCGTTCCCTAATTGCCTTTCTCATCGTCATGGATTTTTCAAGAGCAAATAGGCCCTAAAATTCTACTGTGACTGCTCCCTTCCTTTCAAAGTAAAATTAAAATTCTGGAGTGCAAATTATTAAGAAATTAATATTTATACCAATTTTATCATAAGTCAGATGTAACTGAACAATCTGCCTGTAGACCTCTTCTTAGTTTTCTTAGCAAAGCCAGCTTATTTTTCAAGCATTATTGTTTACTTTTAGCCAATTTTTATTACCAATGACAATCCAGCACAAACATTTAACTGTTAAAATTTTCTCTACAGAAGAAAATCACTGTACTTCATTAATGGGGTGAAGGAGATCCTGTACCATCTGCCCAGATGACTCTAGGGTAGTCTGCCTTGTGGTACAGGGTTGGGAGGGGCACCTACAGCTGGTTTACATGGTTGTTAAATCTGCTCTCATTGAAGAGCTACAGAAGAAAATCATTTGGATGAATTTGGCCTCCCTTTGCAAGAAGCCACTGAAAGACTTGAAACCCTGTGTGTGGGCTGAGTGGGTGAAACCCAGTACCCACTGCAGTGCTGTTAAGGGGATGTGTGAGTTTCAGATCAGAGGGTAAGAAAAAGTTTATTTAGGGATCTGAATCCTACAATCCCGCTCGAATCACATGTGAGTTTAGGCACCTGAAAATCTTTTGGGGGACTGCCTGCTGAGGATGACCTAGCAGTTCATTAGCTAGAAATATCTGTATATCAAAAGTCAGTGTCATGGTAAAGTGAGAAAAAAAGCATTAAATTACAGTTCTTATTTCTGCTCTTCTTCTCCTGAAACTTAAACATATGACATCAAAGTAAGGGGAAGTAGGAAGTGTCCCACATTAGTCAATCCTGTAGCTCAGCAAAACCTTTATCCTATTGCGATAGGAGAGCTGCTAACTTCCTTTGATTACAGTGTAATTTTCTAAATGCTTGTGCACTTACCACAGTGACCTAAACAGAAGCACACAAATGAATGGTATTGCAAAAGGTAGGACAGAAATTCTGAAAGATGAATATCCTGTTTTGCTTGGGGTAAGGAAAACAATGCTCATATAAGAAAATGAAAGCAGGTTATGTGGTAATGAATTCTGCAATTAGCTCAAGAAAGCAATAGTGAATTAAAACCACAAGTTAGCCTAAGAAAAAGTCTATGCCTGAAGTTCTATTTCTGTTAAGATGTCTTGTTCTAAGAATTTTTTTTAAATGTACAGTATCTTGTCATATACCTGGCTATTTATCAGTTGTTATACTGATTTGACAGAGAGCTCTAGCTGTCTTCCAAGCCTCCCCTGCTCAAAATTGCTTTTTTTCCAAGAACTTGTGCTGTCCTAATCTTTACCCATTTTTTATTACTTGAAACAATTCACCATGAAACATTGCTTTAAAGTGCTTTTTCCTCTGATTTGTACAATGGCATGGTCCACTGAAATAAGTTTTCTAATACGGTAAAAATGAACCTTAGTTCAATTACCCTTTTTGAGAGTTGATTTCTATGGATCAGCTGCAGTTAGGGGAACAGACTCTGTCTGCATCAGTATAAAAATGGTATGCAGAGTGTGTATATGGAGATGTGTGTGCAGAATGGAGAAAACCAGTTTGGGTGCTGGAGACAGCTGTCTTTATGTGGCCAGTTCACTCTCCTGGTACTCCATCCCCCTGGGCTTGGCTGTTTCTGATACCTGAGCTACATCGTGTGGGCTACGTCTACATGGGCTACACAGAGCATTTGCAGAATCTCCTTCTGGTGCCCTCAGCCTCGTTCAGCACTGCATCAGCAGAGATGCAGAATGGCCGCCAATATTGCAAATGCTCTTTTTTCTAGGTCTTTTTTGACCAGATTTAGACTTTCATGGTAATAACAGTCTTGCTGCTCATACTTGTAAAGTTGCACCAGCACTTCCAGAGAGACCAAGTCTAGAGTAGGAAAACACGTTTACATACCAATTAAAGGCAAATTTAATGTTGTTTAAAAGCAGGTAGCTAGTAATAGTTATTCAGAGTATCTCTCTAGGGTGGATAGATATCTGCAAGAAGGAAAACTGTTCACTGTAGGTACAGACATAAATCTAGACTGTGTTAGCCAGGGCCTGTTTTGTCCAGTACTGTGGATGGTAATCTTAGAATTTAGTCTTCTGCATGAAATGTCTATTGGAGGCTAGAATGTCTTCCAATGTTAAATATTATGTACTATTTTTTTTTTTAGTCTGTAGATGGTTAGTGAAAATGATTGGAATGGAAATTAGTTGTCTAAATACACTTAATGAGATGTGCCCTAGCTCTTACTTTTCTGTAATGAGCAGAGGTGGAAAACTTTGTAGGCAAGAGAGCTTGAGGAACATAAACTGTGAGTGAGTTAGAACTGGAAAGGAGATGCTAGGACAGAGAGAACAAGAACAGAAGTTTGTCTAGCTCAGGATCTCGAGTGACCTGGCTGTGCTGTTACTGTGGAAGAGGAGGCAAAGGGCTGGGGCAGGCGTGAGAGGCATGACCGCAGATCCTGAATGACAACATCTAGGACATCAGCAAGCCCAGATTCTCTTGCTTGGTCCATCCATGGCGGTGCAGAGTGCACCACACATACGAGAAGCCTCCTGGGGTGCTAAAGACCTTTCTAGAGAGCATCTTCCACGATGGCATATCACTGCAGAGCATGCCGAAGTGAAGACGACAGTGGACATTTAGTCTGTACCCTCTTTGCCAGGGGTCTGCTGTCTTTGGGTTTGCAGCTAAACCTGTCTTTTGGCAAGCAGCAGAATAATTGATGCCTAGGGGAGCATGTAGAAACAGCCCAAGCGTAGCACAGCTCTTCCTTGATATATCGTCTCAGGCTCCAGTGATTTTAGGCTCAGTGACTTCAGGAACTAGGTTTTTTATCACTGTAACTAATAGCTCTTTGTGAGCAAATTCATGAAAGAAAAATCTGGACGTTTTTTGCATCTCCCTAAACTTCTAGCAGCTACAACATCCTGTGGAAAGCAGCTCCACAGCTTCATTGTGCATTCTTTATATTGAATCCTCCCCTCCTCCTTTTACCTCCCCCCCAACCCCTTCTGCGTTTGTACTGGAAGAGACAATTTTTCACCTTTTCTACACCATGTGGGGTTTACAGACCTTTGAAGTATCCCTCCTCAATCACCTTTTTCCTAGGCTGGCATCCCAGTCTATTTAATCATTTGCTATATAGAGGCTATTCTATACATTTGATTATTAGTCTTTGCTGTATTCTTTCTTCATTATTTCATCTCCTTTTCAAGATGGAGGACTATGAATGTATTCAAGATGCAGGCACACTCTAGATTTAACTGATGGCATAATGATGGTTTCTGTCATGCTCTTCCTAACAGTTTACTTTTTTATTTTATTTTATAGTGTTATTGGACATCCAATGGATGTTTTCTTATAACTCTCTATTGTAACTCCAAGATTTCATTTCCTGAGCAATAATATCTAGTTCAGAGCACATCACATTGTGAAGTTAGGACGTTTATTTTCATGACCCTCACAATGACATTTATCTACAGGCCATTTTATATTCCAGTGACTCAGGGCTGTGAAAACCTCCTGCAGTTCTTCATAGTTAGTCTATGTCTTTACTACCCTGAAGAAGTCAGTGTACATAAAATATACGAAATGCTCTACTAAGTCAGAGCAATGGTCCGTTGAATTCAGTAGTCTGCCTCTAACAGGTGAAATAGGTGACGCTGCTTCAGGAGAGCACACGAGCTTGGCCGCTTTCTGTGGTTCAGTCCCTTCCTCCCACCCCACATTCACAGCTCTTGGATGGAGGATGTTACATCCCTAGCAAGAATGGCACATCCCTGTCAATTCCCTGACATATCTATTGGTCAATATATTGTCCCTGAATTTGCCTAATCCTTTTATGAACCTGCTGATACTCTCTGCCTCAGCAGCCTCTCATGGCAACAGTTTCCAGAGTGCCACTACTTCCAGCATAAAGAAGTAGGTTAGGGTCATCAGCGAGTCAGTCAGTATTCAGCACTTTTCCCACAATATGGAAATATATTAACAAATACAAGCTCTAATACTAGTCACTGGGGGATTCAACTGGTGATTTTCTTCCACAGAAAAAGACTATTTATTCTTATCTGTGGTTTCTCATCTTTCAGCCATTAGTTATCCATGCAAAGTCTTTCACTCTTATCCTGTGGAAACTTGACTCCTTAAAAGCCTAGGTCAAATGCTCTTTGGAGATTTAAGTTGAATATATCAACTGGATCTGACTAGTTACATGCCTGTAGACTTAAAGAACTCCAATAGATTTATGAAGCATAACTTTCCATTTGGAAAACCTTTTTTGATTTTTTTTGGTATATCACATGCATCTATTTTTCTCCATTTATTTGATTATTTTCCACAAATTTTCCTAGAATGTAAGTCCTATATCTTAGCCTGACAGCTGAGAGTATTGTGGCTTCAAGAGAAAAATGAAGAAATATATATATAGAACTATATGGATAGATATATGCATACACACACACTCACACACACACACACACACTCACTCCCTCTCACACACACACACATATATACATACACACACATATATAATATCTTATCAAACCATTTCTGTCTTCTTACTATAACCACATATCCTTTAATTGCAAGGAAGATTTTAGGGAGAGAAATGAATGACATTTTTATGAGACTTGTCATAGAATTATGAAATTGCTACTGGAATAATTTTAATTTGGGGATTTCCATAGGAAACATCAACTCTCAGTGACACTCATCGAAGAATTTGCATACAATTGTAGGGAAAGGAATACAACAAGGATGCTTCCAACAGAATTTCCATCACCACAATTTCCTTTTTTTCTACAATTCATTAAAAAAACCCAAGTGGCCTTTTTTTAACTGTGCTACTTTTAAAAATTCATAAAGCTGAAGCAGTTCACAGACAATGGCAAGAAAAGGCCCGTGTGTAAGGCTGAGGAGACACGGACGGAGGATGCAGCATATGAACAGTTTCTGGCTAGCAAACGGCCCCATGGGCAGCTGTGACCATCCAGAGTCGATAAGAGGAGACAGACCTCTGTTTTTGCTGTGGCTGGGGCCAACAGAGAAGCAGACTAGAAGTCAAACTGAACCTTGCTGGAGCCATACCTGAGTTTTGCAAGAAATGGTGTGCAGGCGTTCAGTTTTAGATATAGGCTGATTATTTCCGCTACGCAAAATACTCCATGAAGGAAGGACTTTTCTTTGATAAATTCCTCATTCACAAAACTGAGTATGACTTTATTTCCAACCTATTGTAATTTTCCCCTTTTGTTATTTAAATTATTTTCCATTTTGATATATTTCACCTCTCAGATTTATGACCAGAATGTAAAAGAAATGTCAACATTTGAAATATTATACAGAGAAACCTATTTTTCCTCTATTTTAGAGTATTTACGCGATTACATAAGAAGCTATAATCTTTAAATTTTGAAAAGCTGTGTGACTTGTGAAGGTAGATTTCATCACAGTTGAGGAGTTGAGAAATGTTAGTGTATGAATAGGAAAAATAGTGTCTAGACATTACTTCTTTTTTCTCTGTGCAGTTTCTTTGAAGGTTAGACTATGCTTTCTTTGAATCTAGCTGCACTGGACTGAAAGAAGACGGTCCTAATGCCACAAACACTATATAAAATCAAAGGTCTCTGCACTAACGCTTCCTTCAAGCCTTTCTCCTGGTCTGAGCCACAGATACCTCCTTCCCTGCTCTGCTGCTCAGTTAAGGCAGCAAAAAGAAAACTGGCAGAAGTACTTTAAGAAAGAAAGAAAATCCCACAAGACCTTCAAGGAAAAACACAAACAACCATGCTGGGGACTCTTGGGTTCTTGGTCTAATCAAGTTTATGAGAATATATTTAGTAAAAATGCCTGCAATAGTTCGTGGCAATTGGCTTAGACAAAGCATAGATGAAGCCTTTCAACATTTCTATGTTGTACAAAGGAAATACCGTGCCTTGAAAAGGTTCCTGACAACCAGAGCTTGGGAACTCTCTGGGAGCTGCTGTTTCTAAGAACAGAGTTAAGATACAATGGGAGACCATATCAAAGGCCTTGTTAACATCAAGATATGCAACATGCACTCCCCTTCCCTTACCCACAGAACCAGGCATCTCATCACAAGAGGCATTAAGGTCAGTCAGGCATGATTTACCTTTGGTGAATCCATGCTGAGCGCTCTCAGTCACCTTCTTGTCCTTCATGTGGCTGGAAATGACTTCCAGGAGGATTTGCTCCATAACCTTCTCAGGGCCTGATGTGAACCTGATTGGCCTGTGGTTCCCTGGGTTTTCCTTCCTGCCCTTCTTGAAGGTGGCTGCAATTTTTGTGTTTTTCCAAGCACCAGGAATCCTCCATTGTCACCATGACTTTTCAAAGATGATGGAGAGGGGCCTCACAGTGACACTGGCCAGCTGCCTCAGATCTCTGAGATGCATCTCATATCGCCCTGAGGACTTATAAGTATCCAGCTGACTTAGGTGCTCCCTAACTCGATCTTCCTCTACTGTGGGTAATGCTTCGCTCTGTCAGGGCCTTCACTACACTAATAGTCTATAATTGTCTTGACCATCCTCAGCTGGGACCTCCACCAATGCACCTACTGCCCATGAGCCCAGGAGCTCTATTTAAGCTCAGGCCCAGGCTCTTGCTTCCTTCCTGAGTTTTGTGGCAGTCACGAGCAGTTATTTGGGTTTCTTTGGTTGTCTTTGGAGTTGCTGTGTTGTCTTGGCTTTGCCTGATGATTACTGGTAGTCAATGGGACCTGTTGCTATCACCACTCCTGATCTGCTTGCCTAGCTCAGGCACCATGGGACTGCAAGCTGTCGGTGAGGTCCCAGCACTGCTTGTGCTGTGTTTCTCCTTGGCTCACTTTCCCTTGTGGAGCAGCCCTGCTCTTGCTGCTCCCTGATGCACTCCCATGGGCTCAGCTAGTAGGCTCAGGGAGCTGGGAGGCCAGATGACAGGCTTACCAGTAAAAATTGAGGCAAAAAAAGAAACCAACATTGAATGCTTCAGCCTTTTCCATGCTCTTTGTCACTAGGTTCCCCTGCCCTACTAAGCAGCAGGCCTGCATTTTCCTTAGCCTTTGTTTTAGTGCCTATGTGCTGACAGAAGTCCTTCTTGCTGACCTATGTGTTCCTGCAGGCTTTAAACCAACAGAGCTTTGGCTTTTCTAGCTTCAGCCCCTGCAAATTCAAACTCCAGGCTCTTCTTGTCAACCCTAACCACAAAGGTAAGCTGATCCCAAGGTAAGGTCCCTAAACCAAAGCCTAGATTAAATAGCTAATGCAGCCAATATTTCTATTTATTACCAGCCTTCACTTTGCATGACAACGTGTTTCCAGCCCCAGCACACCTGGAGCTCTCTGCTTTCCCTTAAACCTCACCCTAGACCCAGCAGTAGGACAAACCTAGACAAGACTTCCAGAGAGAGACCAGCCCAGAAGGTCATCCCAGCCATCTTATCTTGGCAGCCTTTGGTTTCCTTTGGCAGCCTTCTTCCAGCCTCGCTCAGCTGGACTTTTTCTGTTTTCCCTAACCACAAACCTTGGTGGTACCTTAAGTAAGGTCTCCCAACGTTTGTCAGAAGAGTATCCTTTTGATAAACTGCTTCAAAGGCTGTTTTTTTGAAGTGCTTACCTCATGCCCCTGTTCTGGAAATAATAATTTTTCATTTTACATAACTCAGATCTTAAAGACAACTTAAAACAATTTTTTTTGAAATTATAGAGAATATTTTTGTGATTGTAAAACTGCATCTTTATGCTCCCCATTACTTTCCATCTTAGAATAACAGCAAGAGCAAGCCGTGGACAGGCTTTATATATTTTTATACTTTGTCACACAGGCCACAGCTTCCACTGCGTTTCACTCAGCTTAGGAAAACGTCTACCCCGCTCCGCTCACCTTACGAGCGTCCTTTCTGCCCAGCGTTCGTCTTAAGCAGATAAATATCTTATAGGAAAGGAGAAGGACGAGGAGACCGGTTTCTTGTTTGGGGAGCCGCTGCGTTGCTTTCCCTCGCGTCCTGCGGTTTGGCCCGGTGGCGGTGACAAGCAGCCGCGCCGGGGGTCCCCGGCAGGTCCGGGCCGGCGTCCGGGGCGGCGGGGCAGGGTTTGGGCTGCCAGGCGCCGGCGGCCCCGGCGCTGGCGGGCGGCGGACGCCAGATGGCGGCAGCTCGCCGGGCTGCTGGCAAGCGGCGGCCGCCGCCGGCCCGCCAGGGGCGAGCCGAGATTTTTTGGGGGAGGAGACGGCCCTAAGGTGGTGTTGAAGGTGTCGTCTTTGCATCCAGCAGCTGTTTTTCCTACGGCAAGGTACGGGGCTCACCGTATGAAAATTCACGGTGGCGTTTATGAAAACTCACGGGGCACGGTCTCTTGCCTTTGGATTTATTCTCCTCTGTCTTTGATGTTTTGCTTCGATTTTTGTATGCATTTCCATAGCGCGTTGTGAGCTAATGTGTTTTTCTCCAGGAGTGAAAGGGATTCTAAGATAAGCTTCATCAAAGATTAGTTTAATTAAAACTGGAGTGTGTCATTTAAAGGTAAACAAGCATAACAATTATGTAGGTTACAAGAAAACAGATATTGAGGTTACAGTAAGCAGATAGGCATCTAAATATGAAAAAGGTGACTAATACCAGTGTTTAAAACACCAGGCTGCAGAGATCAAAATTTTCAGGAGTGTCTACTGAATGGAGTTAGGCAACCAGACGTATCCTCAGGGTGTGATTTTTAAAGGATGAAGGTTTGGTGGTTTATAATAATTTGGCCTCTTTAAATTATTTTAGGTCAGAAACCAGAATCACTCCTCTCAACAGAACAGGTTGTCCAAGGAGATTAGTGCAGTGAGAGCACACCTTCCCGGAGAGAACTAGCAAGTTAGTTCTCTGGTCCCATACTGAAACACAAACAGGTTTGGAAGTGTTTCTTGGAAAGAACATTTTATGTAGACATGATCCAGTGACAAAATCTAGGCCAAAATTTATAGAACGTTAACTCTTCTTCATTCTACCTATTAATGTAATGGAGGTTGAAAGAAACTTTCTAGACGAATTCAAAAGCACATTTAGTCTGTTTCTCTTCTGACAGATTGGAGGTGAGTGATGGGGAGAGGGAACAGGAATTTCACTCAAGACAATTTCAAAGTAGGTTCTGGTAATGGAGACCAATGTAAACATTGAATGTAATTAAATTAAGCAGAGATAAATTCAAAATTATATTATTTTCAGTTGGGCCAATACTGAATCTTGTATAGTTAGAGTTAATGCTTTATTCTGCGGAGTATTTCGAGTTGCCAAGCTCTCTTCTTTACCTGCAGCTAAGAAAAGTTGCTGGAACTGGTGGGGGGGTGAGGGGGAGAAAAGATTTTCATATAGTAGTTTATTCAAAAATTCTTTAGAAAATGTTACTTCTTTGTTAAAACTAATATGGAAAACTCCAAAAGCACTGAAAATGCCTTTTTGGCCCTTATGAAGGTCTGGTGTGTCCAGACAGTCCCTTTTGTGGCTGGACCACACATGCCTTGTTTTCTGGCTCAGCCACCATGGGAGTCCCGAGTGGCAGTGCTTCATTAGAAGTGGTCTAGTGGAGACTTCTAACTCAGGGTAGATCTAGCTACCCTAGCTACAAATCTCACATGGTATTGCAGGAAATCAGACTCCCAGTATCCTATTTTTAATAGTCAAAACTTGGGTTTTTTAAGTAAAAAGCTGAATTTCTAAGATTGTGGTGCTTTGGAATGTTCCCTGATTTTTCAAGGAAAAAAAAATTTCTAGAAATTGTAACTCCTCTTAAAAAGACAGAACACTTTAATTATTCATGAAAAAAAGTTTTAAGAGAAAATTTTTAGCTAGTCCAGGGATTTACTCCCTCAGCTACATGAGCAATTCCATATAAACTCAGGGGAAAACATGAAATTAACATATTTTTAAAGTTAGCTAAAACAGGAATAAAGTCTGTAGGTGACAGTAATGCAGACTGTGTGTTTGGATTTAAACTCACGGAGCACAAAACCGCCCAATTATTTGATATTATTGCTAAATTAATATAAAAGAAAATGAGTCTTACCTCTGGGAGATTGGCTAAGAGTGTGTAAAGCTGACTGTAGGCTGTAAAGTTAGAAAGGAGACTGCAGGTCTAATTTAGGTCCTCGGGTGATCCAGGAGAAGAATCCATTGCTTTCACAACTAATAGAGCTATAAGACGACTGTTACAGACTGTAACAGATCCATTGGTTCCAGATAGGCTCAACAATCAGTATGTAGATATGCTAATTTACCATATTTTATTCAAACTAAGGGATATTTCTATGCTCCACTAATAGTTTCAAGAGATTATGCTTTTTTAGTTAAGAGAAAAAACAAAGCCAGACCCTAAATGGTGCAGAGGCTTCCTTTCTCCACAGTTTTAATTGTTATTTAACAGTTCTGCTTTGACATATTGGCTTATGATCCACCAGGACCACATGTGCCAAGGCAGAAACTTGGTGGTGGAACAAAAGCTAGTGAGCAAATCAGGCTGGGGACGTGCTGTGATGAAGATGGAAAATAAGACAGGTTGGAAAGCTGAAATGAGCTGTAAATAGGGATTTAAGAGAATGCTTTTAACTGGCAATTTGCACCTGGAGCACTGGAAATGCTGGAATATATTATACTGTGACATTGCATAGTGTACAAATGCTGTGTATTATGGTGCAGATTATAGTTATGCAATTTTATGATACATATTACATGATACTTTATTACATAATGTAATATTGCTGTAATTATATAATTGCAGCAAATTATTATATAGTATACTAATACATAAGTACTAAGACTCTAAATACATGAAGCAGTGTTGCAAAATCTAGTTTCCATTCTTGATGGACTTGGAATTGGCTGATCCATATGCAATGGGACCAAAGTCCAAAAATTAATATTTATCACTTCAGATGATCACCATCTTGCAGTTCCCACTTGTTTTTCATCAGCTTCTGCTTATCCGTGGCCACATTTACTACTAGATCTATATAACAGAACAATCTGCTGCAGCTACTGGCTAGGGCCACTAGTTATCGTAAATGGTAAAGCCTCACACTTTTAATATTTGGAGTAATGAGCTCAGATCAGAAGGCTGGCTATAGAATAGCTGAAACAGCAGAGGCACTAGAGGTATCTTGCTCCTCTGTCCCTGTTATTCTGCATAGCTGGTACACCATCAGCTGTCAGCTTCTAGTAAGCCGCCTGCTAAGGAAGGTGTCCTTTGCTCTAGGCACTTAGAACGCATGAATCATTTCTGCTGTGTGCCTTATATGCAGAATTATTACTATTTAAATCTAAGATAGCTTATTAGTAAAATTGTTCAATAAAGACTACTGCATAATTCATTGCATACATTGGGAGCTTTTAAGTCTAATGTGCTACATAATGTATTGTGTGTGCCTTCAGTGGAATATAAACAGAAATACAGGCAGTAGTTCTTGCTTTTGGTAGCTTTGAATAAGTCATTAAAACATCACTGTTGTCATAAGTTCTCTGCTTTCAATCAATGCTCAGTCTCCCCTCTGTGGTCTCCTGATGCGCTCTCAAGTTTCAGGAGAAAATGCAGGTGGAAGGTTGCAGCTCTCAGAAATGCTTCTTCAGTGCTTCATGATGGCAGTCGGTCCTTGATCAGATCCCACTAATGTTTTTCTCCCAGTGTTCCTCACTGACATCATTTTCTTTCCATAAGCTTTCTTAAGGTTATATACAGGATTATTTCAGGAATGTGTTTAACTTTTAATAATTTTTTCTTATAAGTTGAGCTGGCTCCCATATAATAAATTACTTGAAGGCTGTTACTATTGGGTAATCAAATCTTTCTTTTTTGTCCATATTTGGGATGTTTTTTTCAAAAACCTAATTCTTAAAGGTCAAGGGCTCCCATGAAGTGTGATTAATGCTGGGAACTCATTCTGATGGTGAAGTGGTATTAACATTAAAAGCAGATTAAGATTTAGGTCAGCTATGTTACTGATGGTCACTGCAATATCGTAGGAAGCTGCCATATTCTCAAGAGGAAAACTTGAAGGCCCATGTTCAGAAAACTTAAATTCTCTTTAGCTTCATGAGCCTAGTATTTCCTACTGGCTAGATTTGCAAAAAAAAAAAAAAAAAAAGCAGTGAAAGTATGAGAACAAGGTCCCTGTGGTCTTTCTTATGGGAAGGCAGCACTTGGAACTACCAAGCTCTGAAGTATATGTAAGCTGGCAAAGCTGCTAAAATAACCCAGGCATGCCCACAGAGAATCACTCTGAAATAATGCCTCTGGTTCATGGTGTGTTTGCTTCCTGGCTGAGTTTGGACATGTCTTTGACAGGTCCTGAGGTGTCTGTGTGCCACCTTGCCTGGATGGCAGGGTAAGGTGTTGTTGCCAGGTCCTCTGCCAGGTGCTAAGGGTGGGAAAGGAGTCAAACCGAGCAACTCTTGTTAACCCTGTTTCTGTAGAGGGAGTAAACAGAAGGGAAAATGAAAGATTGAATCTGAAGAAGTAGAAACTAACATGACTAGTGAGGAGAATCCAAGTCTGAACTTTGTCACTATATTTCTTTCTGGTCTCTTACATGTCTTCCTACAGCTTTGGCTGCCATGCTGTACTTTGAGTCTTAGAGAGTAGATACTGCTAAGTCAGGCAGCTACTGCGCTTCAGACAGACTGATGTGGTTTATGGTGGTGCATTCTGCCAATTGCTACTATTATGCCATTCCTGTAGGGTTTTTTCTCCAGATCCTGGCTCTAGCCTAGACAGAGGCCCTCAATTGGTGGGAATCCAAGAGCTGAGGCTTTGGGACTCTTTAGGAGGGAATGTCCATTTAATGTAAGGTTCTTCTAACTGGAAACGTTCCCCCTCTGCTTTCTTTCGTATCCTGGCTGGGAAGCAGGAAAAATCTGAAATTCTCAAGTTCTAATGATAGTTACCATATCCATATTTGAACTGGTTGGAGTAAACCACTCACGACAACCTTTAAGAAATGCTCTCCTGACAATAACCTTCAGATGAGAGTGCAGGACTCGGACCAACCAGAGGGCAACTTAAACACAGTTAGTACTCACATGATGGAATAGCAAAGCTACTCCTAATCTGGGTAGGATTTGAAGACGGTAATTTTCTGTCCCAATAAGCTGTTTCACAGTCATATTGAAGGCATGTTATACTAATAAAATGCTTTTATACTAATATGCTTTCCCTCTCTTCATTGATCTGGATACTTTTAGCCAAGGTTTTTCGGAGACAGTGATTTATTTTTTAATACATTTTTGAGGTGGAGAAGAGTACGTTAGTTTTTTTCAGAGGTCCAACCTGAGGCTTCTTGGCCTTTACAGACAGGATTGTTCATCATTTGTTTTTGTACTTGCCCATCTTTATGCAAGATAATATGGGAACTGAAGTCCAGGAAGAATGATACAAAACTCACTAGTTTGTAAAGGTGAGGAGTTCAATTATTAGTAACACTGATTAGCAGCATTCCTACTAAGCTACTTGACTCTTGGTATTTTAAGCATCTACGTACCCTATACCAAAGACTTTCACAGCTTAACAATGATTGTTTTAAGCCTGTGATCTGTTATTTCTTTTGGCAGTTGCCTTTTCTTGTGTTGGAAGGCACTGAACAGTCATTCCCTATTCACATTTTTCATGTCACTTTATGAATTTATACGGTCTATCTCATTGCCTGAGTCCCCTCTTTTCCAAATTCAAGAGTTCTAAACTATTTAGTCAGATCTCAAATATGTCTGTTTAATATATGTGTCTATAGCTCTTTCACCTGTATGAGGCAAGCACTAAAGAGAATGTAGACTTCTTCAAGAGGCCGTGAAAAGCAAATTGTAAACTGCTTTGGGAAAGTGCCTTTGGAATGCTAGGATTTTTCAGTGAAGTTTATAAAAGTCTCGTCTTGGGAAACTGACACTTAACTTTGGAATTAAATGAACAATTTCATGCTGGTGGGGTAGAGGCAATGGTTATTAATTATTCATTTGATCTATTTTGGAGAGCTTTGATCCTTGCAGAAGCAGAGTTGCAGTAGTAAGGCCTCAGCCATCTATGAATTGGATATTTATGATATTCTCTCGTGTTGGATAGTCATGGTAACACTGCTGAATACTGATTTCTCAGTTAGGTGTGTTGCTGCTTCAGCTGCATATGAGAAAAGAGAGCCAGCCTGCAGCCCTTTGTCTTTTGGTTTAATTTCCTTGACTGTCTGTCTTTGCCTTTCAGAAGTGTAATGCAGTGGATATGCTTTGGCTGAATGGCTCTTATTGGAAGCCAATGCTCAGGTTCTTTAACAGCAAAATAATAAATAATAATAAAACCTGGAGGTTTTCAGTTAGGGCTGGCAGCAATAGCCCCAGTGCAAGCCAGCAGTTCCCACGGCATGATCCAAAACGTGGCATTTGTTACTACGTCATGTGTTGTTATGGTCATGCAGTATTACTATGGTCATGCAGGCGGGCTGGTACTGAAGGACTGTCTACAACCTTTCACCACAGCCATGAGGGAGAAAAAGAGAACGAGTTCTCCTCTCCTGGGGCAGCAATTCATAAATGAAAGCCCTTTCCTGGACCACACTGCTTCTCCTCCACCCCAAATACAATGCTCTTAACGGAAGGAGCCATCATAGATCATGGGTAATATCGGTAGTCTCAGGGACAACAGTTTGGCTGCAGGACTGGAAACATCTCAGGAGGATGAGAACTCTATATAAACTGGCATTTTCTCACAAGGTAGAAACCTTACCTGGGAGACCATTTCTTTTGATTATCTCCCAAAACAACTAGATTCCACTGGAATTTCCTGAAACAAGCTAACACACAAGGGCATGTTTGTGAGTGCAGGATCCCTGGCTCCTCTTATGAGGAGCCAGCTGTGGAGCCTGCTACCTGGTAGGAAAAGGACTGCTACGGACCTCGCAAGGTTCACAACCAAATGCAAACTGATTTTCTTTCTCCAAATATCTTTCTGCTCCTAAAGACAGTATCTTACCTCCTCCTACTCTGTCCACCTCCCTCCTCCAAAATTTTTTCTTTGAACTTGTATTTGAGAAGACTGATTTAAAAAAAAAAAAAGTAACTCACAAGGTGCTGAATTAGGATCAAGGGAATACTATTGTAAAGACTGGAGGTATTGCTATTTTGATTTTCTTCTTTAAATAAGAATGCCCCAAAATGCAAGAACAACATCGAGATGACTGGTAGGAACATTAATATATACAAAACGGCCATCATCTGAACTTAAATTGCATCTTCTGGACTGTAGAGTTCTGAATATGTCTGGATACTGTGGCGTTTATATGCCCTCACAAAACTAGTCTTTTTAAAGTAGCTCAAGGTCTGTATATAGATCCTGCAAAGTTTCACATGTCAGTCACTCCTTCACAGATCCATTTCCCCAACAGCAATTGGGCCTGCCTGTCTGGATTTGTTCAGCAGTAGTAGTGGGGTTTCGTTAGCCTTCCTTGTTATGCTGGTACCTTAAATGTTTGGAGTAAAGCGCTCTGGGCTGAATGCTCCTCTGAAGTATGCATTCTTTGTCTATGAATGCTTTCTTCTAACACTGACCGCAGAGGGGGAAAAGATGCAAAGTTTGGAGGGAGAGTTAATATTTTTATCCGACTGGTTGATAGAGGTGAACTGAAAGAGAGGATTTCGGCAGGCGCACAAGACATTGTTAATCCCAGCAACATCCTCTGAAGGAAGGAGAGATGAGCACAGTGTGAAAAACACATAATTGGAACCTGCAATTTTCCTGTTGTCATAATTTGAAAGCCTGCCCCCTCTTTTGCCTGTGTTACAGATGGTTACTCAGTCACTTACAGGTTTGCCTCCATTAGCAGCAGCTATTGCCCCATTTTTCACATGAATTTCACATGGATGTGGTCAAGCCATGCAACCGTGCAGCATCACATTGACACCAGGCTTTTAGCTGCCCCGGCACCATAGGTAAGCCATAGAAACTCACACCCAGAGTCTTGCTCTCCTTCACTTTGCATCTCCTATACTCAACTGAATATTATTTTTAAAACATTATTAAATTAGAAATCTCTGTTCATCAGTGCTTATATTTTACACGTCCTGACGTTAATTTGGTACAAAGCCTGAAAAGCACACTGACCAAACAGTTGTTTTGAGCAAGCATAATGAGGCACAACTACAAGAAGTGGTGATTTCACCCTCTTTATTCTTTCTGTGTTTTCATTCCCCACACTGCAGGAACCTCCCCCTTATACCAGCAAAAGGTATTTGTGTGGTCACACAATGTGCTGGAAAGGGGGAGCTTGCTGGTTGTTTGGCTGAATGTTTTAGTTAATTTTCAGCTGGGTCCATTCTTTGACCTAATTCACTCTGAATGGTGTTGCGGGCAGTGGAGAGGCATTAATATGGGATAAGAATGACAACTGGGAGCGGGAGAGTCGGACTGCTTCCTTTCATGGCACAGCCAATTTATGTCAGCCTCAAGAGCTTGTGAACCTGTGACCGTTCACTTCTAATGGTCGCAGGCAAGCTAACCCTGTATGAGAAGCATTGCGTGCTATGCCAAGTCATTGTAGTATGGCCCTGCAGTTAATTATAACAGTATAATTATAGCTTCAGCAAGGTAGTAATTGAAATAGGTCATGGTAAGTATTGTCTAGCTTTATTTTCTAAGAACGGTTTGCTTTTGACTTCTTACAGAAGAAATCTGGTATTGTGTTTTACAGGAGCGAAAGTGTCTGGGAAGGGCTGAATAAAGAGAACACTGATTTTTCTCCCTATGCTTTGATAAAGGGATCTAAGTGGAAATCTCGTTTTGCGTCAAATATAAGAAACAGCTAGTGTGCCTAAAATGCAAAATAGTGGTTTAGGATTTGGAGTTTTTTTGGAAATGAGTGATGTAGAAACACTGAGAAACGTTCACCATTTTGGAGGAGCAGGAAGAATTTTTGTGCTCAGAAAAAAATGATTCAGAGGCATTAGGAAATATCTACCTCATCTGTACTTTCGATGTGTTTTGCACTTTAACTGCCACTTCTTTTCTTGTTTTCTTTACGGCATTTTAGGCCTTAATGCATTCTTTGCATTAATCCTGCAATATGGTTTCATTAGGAACTGGAAATCGTGCTCTTGGTCTTGAGGTGTTTGGATTGTGTTATGTAGCGGATCTTCTACAGCACCCAGCACTGCAGGGTCTGACTGCATCTTGTCCTGACATGACACCACACTAACATCATCTGGCACCTCCTCTTCCCAGGAGGGAATTTTGCCATATTTTTTCAAATATATATGTATCACAGTACGTTTTTTTTTTATGGCAAAGTTTAAAAGTGCCTTTGGAAGAGAAAGTGAATGGAGGAAGATGTCTATAGGGACTCTCTCTGTGGGTCTGACCCTGATATGTGGGGCAGAGAATTATTTATTATTGTGATATTCTGATCTACAGAAGCTTAGTCCCTAACCAGTACTTTTAGGGGTGCTTTTAGACATCCTTGGTCCAGACTAATGACTGCTTTCAAGATAAACATAATAAAAGTCTTGGAGTTGGCTGAATAACCTTTGGGAGTCCATTATAGAGAGGGTTTCAGCTTAAAGGTTGATGTTCTGTTTTTTAATAACCAGGTCAGGCTAACCTATAAGTCTGGTTTTTGTTGTTTTTGTTGGAGGTTTTTAAACTACAGTTCTGATATCATTTGTTATTCACTTGAGATAACATTAGAATAAATTAATATTAAATTATTTAAATGCAGAACAAAGGGTTTGAAAAGTTGAAGACTGATCACCTGAGGTGCAATGTGGGGCTTCATTAGTTACATATCTCAGTGTTCCTGGGCTGAGGGATCTTTGTTTCACCTCGTTAGCAATTTTTTCTTTAACGCTGACTGGGCTGAATTCAGGTTACATAGCGTACAATCTATTTAATAGCTATTCCTATCAGTAGCCAAATTTGCATGTGAAAACTGGAATACTCTTCACCTGTGAACTGTAGCAACCCACAATTCAGCAAAAATAACAATCAGATCTTCACTCAGCATGATTGTCTCCTTGCCAAAAGTTTACATTTCCAATGGACTTCAAAGTGTATCAATGACCTCATTTGTTCCAATACGAGAAAGGAGATTTTGCAAAATCTCAATTTTTTGTTGTTAGAAGCCTAAATTCAGGGAACGGTAACGTTAACAGAGTGAGCGAGAAAGCTGTTCATGCAAACAGTGTTACCTGATGAGTGATAGCATCTTTGGGAATAAGGCCAAATTTCTAACGTACTTGGCATGAGAGATGAGGCCTATGCCAGAGAGGAGGTGTCTCAGCTCCCATTAGAAGCTTGGCTCATCCTGAATAAATGGTGCCCACAGCTAAAGCAGGGCAGAGAAATCCCTTCTCCCCAAGAGACACGCTCCGCTCCCAGAGTAGCTGTGGTGGCAGAGGAGGCTGGGATGGATGTCTAACGGAGGCAGGGACTAGGTGCTGGTGGCTCAGCAGAGTACTGGTAGGAGTTAAAGCGAACATGTGAAAGCCCTTATTCTGAATAATAATGCTGACTTAGTCAAATGGTCCAGAGCAGTAAGAGATGCCATTTTTCTTAAAGCGGGTGATATCTAGAGATTAGCTGGTAGGGAGGGGGAAAAAAAGACAAGTTTTCAAGCACTTAAGCCCTTTATCAAGTGTAGCACTGAGAAAGACCTGTGTTGCTATTCTGAACCATTTACATGTTGACAGGTACAAATCTATCTGCTCAATTACAAATGACTACAAGGTGCAGAAGAAAACTTGTCCTCCACCTAAACCAAGCAATGTTCATCTTATAGACAGCTGTCAAAAACTGGTCTATTTTGGCCCAGACCATGAAGGAAAGCATTCAGTTCCTAGGATGTGTAAGCTAGAAAAGCATTTTAGCATCAGTACATGTAGAGTGACAGAGTTCTGGGGGAGCATGGTGTCCTAATGCTTTCAGGAATGGCACTGGAAACAGATGACGCCTCATCTCACCCAGTTTCAGGCATCAGTAAAAAGAGAACCTAAGCGTTAAGCAAAAAGTAGTCGGCTGCGTGGCGTAGGCTGGAGCGTCTCTGCCCGACATCCCCTGCCTGGTGCTTGTAACTTTGTGAAAGAACAGAGGGCATGCTCATGGATGGGTGCACGGGTCTCTCTTTCTACATATAGTTATAATCTACCAAGACAGTCTATGTTAGTTTGTTAGAGTGCAGTTTGTTAAACCTACCTTTTATACATAATTCTTGCCTCCAGTGTGTGCCCTCGCGACACAGGCTGCATTAACCTGGCGCTGCGGCTGCA
The DNA here is from genome assembly GCF_040807025.1 of Struthio camelus. Classification (NCBI taxonomy): domain Eukaryota; kingdom Metazoa; phylum Chordata; class Aves; order Struthioniformes; family Struthionidae; genus Struthio; species Struthio camelus. The sequence continues at coordinate 37,132,497 of NC_090943.1, read as the reverse complement.
GCACTGGCCGTTGCTGCTGCGAGTGAGTCACCAAAACTCGCCGGGTGCTTGGAATTTCCCGTTGTTAACTTGGGAACCGCAGATGCAAATCTGAGCCTGGCTTTCTTCCTGAGAGGTTGCTGTTAGGGGCTTTTCTCGTGGAAAATCTCCTTTCGCCCCCTGCTAATCCTTTCCGGCTCAGTGGCGGGATGCGCGGATCGGATCGGCCCGGCAGCCCCGGCAGGGTCCCGACTGCCACCGCTCCCCGCAGCGCCTCTGAGGAGCTCGTGGAGGGCATCTGGGCTAAGTTCACTGCGTGCACACGTGCGGCTTCCAGCGTGAACCAGGGTGCAGGATCAAAACACACAGCGGACAGCAAAGGAGGAGGGAGGCTGAGGCAGGGGAAGGGGCTGGCACCTCCACTCCCCCCGGAGCCTGCGGCTGTCCATTTGTGGGGGCAAAACGCCACACACCTACCCGTCTCCCACCCATACCCAGTAACGGATGGAGGAGGCCACAGCAGTTCCTGCTCTTCTGGGAAGTGATAGGCTTAGGCAGACATGCGGAGATGTGCTTTTGTATTTCTGTCTCAGTTTTTGCCGTTCTACTTTGCGATTGCATGTTATGCCAAATTGATTTTTGTTCCTTAAGTGATTTTTAAGTGTATTTTTGTTACTTCAGTTTTTATCTGCCGTTTTAAAAAGTCCTTCCTGTGGAGGATTGTCATTCCCATTATATTTATGCTGTATTTGCCTCCCTTAAATCCCCAGCAGAGAAGCTTAAGGTTTTGTATTTGCAGCTGTCACATGAATGGAAAGATAGCTTTAAAATGAATCCAGTGGATTAAATGCAGAGAGAAGATTGAATGACTGTTCTGTTGATGCATAAACAAATATTAAAGGGGCATAGTCAGGTGTCTTTGAATGGGCCTGACTTTGCTTGTGTGCGCCCTGTGGGGTTCATGATACGGTGAGGTATTGTGTATGCTGTGACTGAGGCCCATTTTATCTTCAGCCCGATGTTGTATGCCTAGGATGTTCAAATCCATAAGCACAGCAACATCCTCCTGGCTCATGAGAGGTTCCCATGGCCTTTTTAGTCTCCTGGAAAGTGTGGTGTTCACAGAACTAATGAAGTGCTCTCACTCCATGGAGACAGCTTTAGCATCAATAGGCCCAAATGCATCAAGTCAGGATTTAACAGTTTGCTTGCTACTAAGGGTTGAGATGGAGGAAGGCTCCTTTCTCAGCTTCTGGCACATAGTCCTAGATCTCAGGCTGAGAGGAAAGCAGTCTTCCAGGGAAGGGGTCTCACGGGGAAAATCCTCTAGACTACACAAAGCTCTCAGGTCTCATAGGAATAGAGCTGAAGCTTCGGTATTAGCCGCCACCTAGGAAATACGCATTTTGATACTGCCTCAGTGGATTCTATCACCCACATGTTAAAAACAGATTTTAAAATGAGCTTTAGCTCTTTTTGGTTTTCTGTGCCTTTCCCTAGCAGAGCAAGTTTCCTACTCCAGTCATCTGTTAAGGCAACATAGAAGGATCTGGGGGATTAATGAGTGCTGTAAGAGATGCAGAGAGCAGCAGGATTTGGAGAAGACACCCAGAGGAGAAAAAATTGCTGAGATGAATGTTCCCAGGAGAGAGATGATGTAAAACTTTCTGCTTACCAGGGGGAAACGTTGTGCTGGTAGCACAGGTATAGTGGAGAAGATCATAGAAGTGGAGGGACCTGAACAAGGTTAAAACTGTGCAGCTAAAAGAAAACTAGCTTGTGGGGAAGAAGAAATCTTTTCAGGTCCTTCTAGCACCGTAAAGCCTTCACATGTGTTCCCTATCAACCCCCTTAACAGGAGCAGTGTGTAGCCAGCATACTTTGCATGCAGTTGCCTATCTTAGGTACCCAGCGGGCTCATTTGATTCCAGTACTCTGCCTTTCCCCACACTGTTGGCGGAGAAAAGGTTTTTTATTCCATAAATGTAATGACAACAAAAAATTTCAGAGTCTTCTTGCAGAACCTCCTATGTACCTTTTTTTATGCCATCAGAGGCCTGTGGTAACATTTGTTCGAGAGGCATGTTAAAAAAAATTGGCAGCACATTACTGACTAATTGCTTCATTTAAATCAAAGAAACAAGCTGAGATTCATAGCTGAGGGACTCTCAAAGAGCTGCAGGTGTTTCCCTCTGACTGCTGTTTTGTTTAGTTTTTTAAATTTCTGCTAGCTGGTAGAAATAATGTGTACAGAAGAAAAATCCAGTTGATTCTTACCTGGTTTTGGTCCCCTGTATTGTGTTTATTGCAGTTTTTCACTGGTTAATTGTACGGCACCCATGTTTCCGGAGCTGGGCAGTCATGCTAACCAAAGTCCTGCCAAGTCAGAGCACGTTTTTAAAGGCAAGAAGGGTGCTGGAAAGGCTGTAGCTGAAAGCTCTCTCTGCCTCTTCCTGAGAAGTAGACCTGAAGTATTTTTTTACCCCACTCCTATCTTTAACTGAAATACTGAAAGCATTTTGGAATTTTTCTGCACCGTCCATTGAAGAGCTTTGATATACCCTATTCCATAATGTCTGTTGGCAGCTATGAGAGAGCCTCCTGTTCCTCTGAACAGGATTTCAACAATGCTCTGTCAGCATCCCTAAGAAGCATGGAAAAAAACCCCAAGCAGTAGGTCCTTTATTAGGACCACTAGCTCCTAGCTAAAGGAGTTTAGTTGCTTTCTTATGTGAACACAACATTAAAAGAAATCTCTGGGATTACTGGAAACATACCAAAGGGCATTTCCAAATTTTCAGATCCCAAAGGATTCAAGTGGATAATCTTTGTATGATGGAGGGTGAATTTTCTCTAAAAGTTTTCCTTTCCTGACTGCTTCAGGTTTCTGCTAAAACATAGGATTTCCCCACTTTCACCTCTGCTGAGATTTCTGCCCAGAGGGAGCTCAGGAGAAGCTTGGACCAGGCTAGGCCACCATTCAGCCAATAGAAGCACCAGAACAGGCAGAAAGGCAAGCGCCGAGGTTGCTCGTGGTGGCTAGGGATTGGTGTGTGCTCTGGAACATCACCTGGGGCTAAACATGAGGAGATTCGAGCCAAATGGAATAAGTACCTGTTTAGTGGCAGAGGCATCGGTATGTAATGAGAAGGCTGATGAAACAGTCTAAAAGCTGAAGTCTGAAAAGCGCTTGCTTTACTGTGCTTATTCAAAATGTGGTCTAAATACTGTGTCAGACTTGGGATGGAAGCCTTTAATAAGAGTTTTTTCTTGAGAAATCTGGTCTTTTTTGAAGTAACAAAGCTCAGGAAAGAAAAACCAATAGTGGAAGAAGCTAACTGAACTTTTCTTTCTTGGTATTGGTTTTGGAGTCTTGTTTTATCCAAGCCAATTTGATTACAGATGATGAGACTGATTTTTATCTAAATTCTCCATGGATTTTCAGTGTGTTTTATTGTTGCTTTTTGTTATCAATAAAATTTAAGACCATACTGATGGTCAGTTCAATCACTTGGTGAAAACTTCTGAAGTCGCGAGAACTTTGTCCAAGTAAGACCTGAAGGATCATATCTGCGCACTCAATCTTTTTGATCAAATTGCAATTATTTAAATTGTGGGTGCTTTTAATTGTAAGATACAGGTTTCTGATTTTTTTTTTTTAATCACAAGCCTGACTTGGAATTAAGGATCTCTGAACCCTGGGGTTGTTTCCACTTGAACCTCTAGACTGAGAAGTGCCTCTATAACTGTTGTACCGCAGGACATAGACCAACACTTTAGCCTCAAGTTTACAAGAGATTATTTACAATGTTATTGGCACTGCTAGAGACCTGTCCAGCTGGGAGCTGGGCTCAGCTTCAGGACCGCTGTGTATTGGAAAATGTGCTCTGTTCTTCCACTGTAAGCAGATTAATGTATTCCTTTTAAGAAGTGATTTGTAGTTTATTTATTAATAAGTTTTATTTGCCATTATTAATTTTCCAGCCCTTTCTTACAGGGAAAGCCTGTGCTTTATGCAGAAATCAATCACCAGGAACCTGAATAGGGTCAGTGTGAGTTTATATGTTCTTTTAAAAAATAGAATTTGAGTTAAGCCTGTCTCTAGAAAGCAAGGTTGTAAGCGTGTGTTCTGCAGCATTCTTATCCAACTATGGTATCTTTTTAACAGCAAATAAAAAAGGGCACAGTAGTCATTTTCTGACTGTACAGAGGATATGACACTGAGATTTTCTCACTGTGCAAGAAAACAATGACTGTTGCCCATCAGGCCAACCAATACGGTCTCATTGTTTACTGATATTCCCCGGGGTCTCTCTCAACCATCCATTGTCTCATGTTTTAAACTTAGGCTGCATGTTCTCGGGTGCGCAGGACTGTCTTTGTTCTTTTTTGGACCTAGAGCTGGCTCAAGGCACTGCAAAAACAAACAACAGGCTAAATACCTGCTTCACCTAACCAATGCCGATGCCGGCTCTGTTTGTAGGGTCTTTAGCATACTGCTGAGCCTTCCCTTGGGTGCTGTGTTGTGAGCGGTTACAACCAAACAGTTCTCTCCAAAGAAAGAGCACCCCAGATGGTAAAGCAACACAGCGCTTGCCCCAGCTGCAGAGGGATTTCAGCCCGGGCAGCGTTGCTACGATCACTGATGTGACAACTATATGATGTGACACTGATGATGGCATAGGCCTAGGAGCAATCTTATGCTTCTGTTCCAACCAAAAAATACACCTAGCACTGCAAGTGTCCCCAGAACGGTGGCATGACCTACAGCCAAGGTAGCTCTGGCACACAGGCTTGTTTGACTTCTCCTCATGGAAGGCAGCGGGATGTCACTTCCACCACTCTTTAGCTTACTGAGAGACACCTGGAGCTGCCAGAGGAGGAGTGTGCACTGAGAAAAGGACAAAGTGAAATTTCTGCTGGTCTTTGAGTTCTTCTGGCTTGCTGGTGGCCTATTTTGCATGTGCTTCACAGGTGCTCAGAGTTTGGGTGTTTTGGTAGCCATTCTAGCCGCTACCTTCATAGAAGATTTGTGTTGCCAAACACCTGTGGCTCTCCTCTTCCTTTAATTTTGCCATTGAAATAGCAACATTTTTTGGCCATTTTCTTTATTTTACCGAGAGAAGCCCCATGATGAGCCTTTTAGCATCTACCGTTCTTCTTTTCTTATTTTCTTTGGTTGTCTTACTGTAGTATCTAATTGTAAAGAGAAAACCTTCAGAAGATCAAGGCATACAGTAATTAAAACCATGCTAAAGATTAAATACAAATGTTTAACCCTATTTGAATACACTGTTCTAAACTTTATGGAACCAACACCTTATCTGGGACAGAAAGTTACTGAATTTTACTGAGGTCAGTGATAATTTCTCTGGATTTTTGGACTGAGTAACAATAGCAGGAACTTGGTTCCTGGATTGTACAAGGTGAGTACATAAGGGAAAACATTTGCACCACTTCTTTGATGGTGTTAATGTGTGCTAAGCCTATTTGGTTAAACTATTGTTAAAAATGCACTTATCACAAGTCACCTTTCAAGATGCATTTCAAGTGCTTTGTCATGATGATCAGACTGAAATGGAACAGTTTCTCAATTGGTAATCGCTGTGCCACAAGAACAGCAGGATAGAAGTCAAGACTCATGGGATTAAACTGTGGTTTCTTTGAAATCAATGGGCATCTTGCCAGTCACTTTGGATTCTGCTCTGTTTTGCTATTTCTCATGGATTTTATTCTTGATTCTTATCAGCAACTTGCTCTGACTTTAAGCAAGTCATTCAACTCTTCTAGTCTTTTACCTTCTCCAACAGTATTTTGCAGCCCTTTGTATTATATTTAATGCAGTAAGAGCAACATACGAATACACTAGATACATGCATGATAAGGTAATCCTCTAACATGCCTCTGATCATGCTCCTGATGCACTGATATCCTGTTCAGGATTGTGGTCAGGAAAGGCCAAAGGTATTTCCTGCATTGAGAAACATAATTAGCGTGGGAGAATATTTTCAGTTCTGTGGGCCTCCTGATGTGAGCCTGGGACACACAACCAGGCAAGGGAGCGTCTTGGAAGTTCAACAGCATGGACTCAAGCTGGTGTCCTGGCCCTGCTTAGTTCTCTAGCGTATATGTATCCTTCATGACCGAAGATGTCATTATTTTGTTGTACCTTTGCAGTTTAGAGTGCCTGAGTGCTGGATCACAGCCTACCAGAATGCTATTTTTATAACATGACACCAAGCTGTATGGGTTGTATGCCCTAGGGCAAATAGGCACCTGTGGGGTGTTTTCAGGTTGCAAAGCCAGCTAGGGAAGATTGATATAGGTGGAAGAAGCCAAGCTGGCAATGGTCTCTTCCTTACTTTCAGTAAGAAATGGACCGTAGGGTCATTATTGGCTGGATTGAGCTGGTTTTTGATGCCTTTATGCTGTGATCAGGGGATTGAGAGAGTGAGCCAAACAATTACATTATTTGTTGGCATAAGTGGCCCTGTCTTTGTGTTTCTGGGCCTGTGCACTGCTTTGAGATATTTAACTGGATGGAAGTGCTATGCAAGTGCAACACAATAAGGTACAAGAGAAGCAGCAACACTTAGGAAGCGTGGAGTGGGAGGCAGCTCCATCGAGTGCTGTTGTAAGGTCAAGGGCTGCCTGTGTCCATCTGCTTGCGCATCTGACCTATTTGGCTCTCTTTGTTTAAGCTGATTGAGAGCAGCAGCGATGCCCCGTCTCTGTCAGGCCCTGCAGGTGCTCCAAAACCCAAACCGGAGAAAGAAGTACACATTTACGGAAAGTCCTTTTCCCTCCCTTTCCTTTCCCTTTTAAGGCTCTTGGCCAAGATTTGTGATTCTTATCTGGTCTCTGCAGAGCCCTTTAAGTGAGGTCATTCAGGAAGTTTAATTAATCCTGTACAATTGTCACTACATCCTTGGCTGCTCATTGTCCCAGGGCCCTGCCCACTGCTACAATGCATCTTACGACAACTGAACATCTGTTTAAAAACTGGTTGCCAAGAAGTACTTGCTAAGACTAGTTTTCCCTCCGGCTGTATGTATGCAATCCAAAGCAATGTTGTATAACAGCATTAAGAGAAAAAACAGAATTTCCCTCTGTTCTTGGGATCAAACAGCAAAGCAAACTAAAATTATCTGCGACATGCTGGTCCTGAAATAAAGGATAAAGAAATGGACCAGTCTATGTGTATCTCAGTGAGCTTATTTCCCAGGCTGGTACGATGCAGTGGGTGTTAAAACTGTTCACTGAGAGTGCATGACATGGAATTTGTTGGGATACCAGGACAGACTCATCGAGGGCTTCAGTCTCCCCTATTTGTGCCCAGTGGCTGCTGCTGCTTTCCTGCCTTGGTTGTGGGACCTTGCATGCTCCCAAAGCTGTGCTCTTCACTGCTAAATAGCCTTTCGGACAGCAGGCGACACACATATGTGTGCACACATCCATGCACCCCTACCAGCCTCCTGAACAACTTTCAAAGATGATACTCAGAGAAAGAAGAAAGAGAATGATAATGAAGGGGGGGAATAAGGAGCCCTTTGCATGGGAGTAAGAGAAAGATAGCTGCAGGGAGAGAAAGGGCACAGGGGATGCAGGCACAAGCCAAGATCTGGGGCAAGCAGTATCCAGGGCGATAGGGATGTGGGCAGAGGCAGAGAGGACAGGCCATGCAGAGGGCACAGTTTCAGGAGGCCACCTTACCTGACTCAACAATAAACTGTCCTTGGAGTCTTTTAATCTGTCATCTTCTTTTACTCACTCCTCTCTTTCTCGGAGTGTGCTCCAAATACCTTAGCAGTGCAAGAATATGAAGAAATTTAGGATAAAATCCTGTAAGGGTTGCTTTTCATGTTGGTAGGCAAGTAGTGGGGCCTGAAATGTCACAGCTTTTTCAGTCGTGACAGAGATGGTCCTCTCAGGCCTTGTTGTCCTCCTGAGATAATGCATGAGCAAGCGGAAGGATGAAAGGCGCAGCCTGAGACGTCTCAGGGGTGGCAGCAGGTCCGAGTGCAGCGTCGTCCCCAGGGGGACGTGCCGCTTCTGGGCTGGCTCTCCTCTGCTTCACGGGACAAGGCGTAGCACTGGACCAAACCTTGTCCCTGCTCCTCTAGATAGCTACTATGTTGGTGCCTGAGAGCCTGCTGACCTGGGAGAGCTGTTCTGGTTTAAGAAAGATGGGGACAGGCAGTTGGTGCCCTCCTGCCCCCTGTGGCCCTTTTTCCCAGCACAAACCTGCATTTTGCCAGCAATGTGGTCCCCTCGGTGGGAGGGCTCCTCCCTGGTGCAGCAGACTGCAGCAGTTCTCCTATGAGGCGAGAAGATTGTCTAATTTGGGATCTTTGATGAATAATGGATGTGGAGAGTTAATATAGTACAAGAAAGACTTTTTGAGTCTCCTGGGGTAATAATCCATGCTTCCAATTTCCTGAATGGTGCCGCCTTTTGGTTCAGTAATGAAATCTATTTTTCATAGTTTGGCTTTTTTGAGTTGTCTGATTGGTTTAACTCTTTGCATTTGTTCAAAAAATAGTCGAATTGATTTTACTTTCTTTGAGGTTTTTGCAGTGATTACACACTTGGATGGACAGATAGGTGTGTATAACAACTTGTGTGCGCAGAGAGTATTCAGAATTATTAATCCTGGGATGCTCAGACTTAACTCCATACAGGGCCAGCCTTTTATTCTGGAATCAGTACTTTGGTTCATCTTGAAGTAAGTTCCTCTTTCTTCAGTATAATGTTGTCCTTTTATGGGGTTATTAAAGAATAGAATTTTAAATTTGCAGGCTACCCTAATTAAATTTTCCTTACTTATGCACTTGCCTTGCAAATATAGACAAGCTCTAAGCAGTAAACAGTTAACATAACCTGCAGTATATAAAGGTATAATCTATAACTACTGTATTTGTCATCTCGGAAGAACCACAATCTCTACTGATTTCATGTACAGATATATGTATGCCATGCATTTGTCTAAACAGAAATACTCAGAGGGGCTGAGCTTTCTGACCAGGTAGGTTCCACATGCAAATGTATTTTGTCTTGCAGGCATGTGACCATGTCACATGGATGGTTTTGCAGGTATCTTCCTTAAGATGAACTACATAGCCTGTCTCCCTATAGTATATAGGTATAATTATACTGCCAGGGACCACTAGTAGAGCTGCTATATTTGCTGGCAGTTTGTCTGTCCCCATCCTTCTGCCACCTCTCTGGAGGACAAAATCAAAGCCAATGCCAGCCCTCCCTTGCACTGTCACCCTTGCACAAGGGATGTAGTGGGCTGAGATGGGCCAGGTAGGACGCTGGCTGCTTCTTGCCTGGAGCTGGCTGAGCAGCAGTGGCAGTGTAACGTGGTGCAGACCTGGCCTGCAATGCTGAGCTAGCTTTCCTGAGTTGTGTTTCCAGCCTGTGGCTGGCTTTCCACAGTTGTTTTCCCTCCAGTTTGTCTTGCAGTCAATAGATGAATGCCTCTTTGGCTTATCTGCTTTTGACTTTCAGCGTTCTGTTGTAATGGTTTAGTGAATAACCTTACCCTTGCCAATTTTTTGTCTAAGAAATGTGTGAGGGCCAGCATAAAGGAGGATATAAATACTAAAGAGGACTGGAAGGGGTATCTAACGTTATCTTTCCAGGAGGATTTATATCTGTTGATAGCTTTCTAGCCAGTGTTTTCCTGCCTCAACACGATCTTTTCAAGTATACTTATGAGACTGTATGGGTTGCATTTTAGGGTATTTATCTCTGTGTTATATTTTAACATTAGCACAGATGTCTCTAGCTCGGAGTTTTGTGAAGAACTGTTAGGAATCGGCATAGTCTGTTTATGATTCTTTCGTAGTGTAATAACCCCCCTGTTGTCCATATCTCTGTTCTGTAGTACTTCTGCCATTGTCATGTTTCATATTTCTCAGGGCTGCTTGAGCTTTCTCCCCTCTAAGAATATATCATATTGTTTTATGGCTTGTGAGGAAATTGTAGGCAAGGGAGAAGTGCTTTTTGTGGGTATAATACACCTCTCATTTGTATAAGAAAAGTTTGTTTAATCTGCTTTGGAGTAGGATTTAAAGTCAAGAGGAGTGGGTACATAGTAAAAGCCATATTTTTAAACTTTATAGGTCACAGTCTGTCTTGATTTTACACCCTTTCTTTATTTAGATCTTGTGGTTGTAGCCTAAGGGAATTGTACTACCACAGTCAAACATAGAACATGCCCCACTACCTTTACAATAAATAACAGCTGTCATTGATGTATTCAATACTCTGTTTCTTCAGAGGGCTTACCAACCATTAACTAATTAATCCAATAGTGCTTTTATTTAATGAGATCTGAGTACTAGCTCACAGAAGAAGTCATTCTCTAAACACTGCTCTCTGAAGAATATTGCCTTTTGTTTTAAGCTCCACATGCAATAGTATTTTATTGATTTTTTTTTTTCCCCCCTCCCTGCCAAAAAGTGGCATAGGGCTTTTATACAACAACATACTGGAGAACCAGCTTCGCATTGTCTTGCATTAAGTGGCATAACACAGTTTGTACTTGAAATTTACATTCAGGTGGTGTTTAAAACTCCATGAATTCTCACAGAAATGGAAAAAAAATGAAATAAAGCAGAAATTTGTCAGTTCTATCAGAAGGTATCTCGTCTTCCATCTCAAATCGGATATATTTGCTACAGTATGTTAGGCATTTTCCAGTGGTGGTTCAGCTGCACAAAATATGACAGGGTTTAGCCTAGCTTTTGTTCCAGGCTGAATCTTTTGTTCTTCCTGGGTGTTGTATAGGCCTGCAAGCTTTGTTCTTTTCTGCATTACAGCCCCTAGCTTGACGCTGAAAGTAATCGCTCAAGGCTGCCTGGAGCCCTTTCAGGCTAACGGTCCACCACTGGGCCTCCAGTGGAAACATTATCACCTTGCTGATTACTGATGTTTTAACAATTGTTGGCTCTGGTGAGAATGATACAGCTGTCTGATGGCGGAAACGGTCTGAAGCCTATGGTGGATTGCCTGCCAGTGCGTCTGACCTTGAGGACTGGTTCACATCCTGCTCTGGATGACAGTTTTAGCTGGGCAATAATCAGACACACCATATACAACAGGAAAGGCAACCTGATAGTCATCCTTTTTTATGCGTCGTTCAGAGTAACGTTTTTATCTGTGCACCATAGCTGCAGTTATCAGTGATCTCCTTCAAATAACTTGGGAACAAGAGAGATTGGAGCTTTTCGCCAGACAAGTTAAATTGTGCATCAGATTGGGGGTGATTCTGCTCATTTAACAATAGAGGTTTGGTCTACGAGGTTGCAGTGCCACTGACGCACCTGGTGATTTATGGTTTAGAGAAAACTGAGCTGCTAAGGTTTTTAAAAGCTTTATAAACAGAGTTTGGGGAGAACTGATGAAAAATGTATTTCTAGATGGAAGAAATATCACATTCTCTGATTATATATTAGCTAATTATTGTTTATTTTTATTTCCCCTTTCCTCTCATATCGTGAATTCTCTAGCAGGCTTCTTTCAGGTAAATCAGAGTATTACCAGTTCTTGTTTTGGCTTGAGTGCCTGTGGTTTTAATTTGATGATTTCAGTGTTTGTCCTAAGTGCCTTAGCACCAGTGTTTACAGGTTGCAACGGCTCCTACTTTCTCTCCCAAATCCCTATTCCCTCTTTGCTTGCTTTACATTGAATTTTTACCGACTAAAAATGGCCAGTTAAGAGCCATGTATGCCAGAATTTTCTGCTTACCTGTATCCTACTTACAGCCTCTAAAATACACCCTTGTCAAGCTCCCCAGGCGCTCTTGTTTATGTTCTCAAGGCAATAACCCCAAGGGCAGGGAGGGGAAAGGGAGTTTCTGCCCATTTCCTCCTTTTCTGAGGATGTGTCGAATCTGGAGAGTGACAGGAGTAAGTCCATGGATCAAAGACTTCAGTGCGGGGGTCCCCTACACCTCCTCTACATGCAATTTGGGGTTTTACTTCAAAACAGGGTTAGTCTGGTTCTTTGAATAAATGCCCCCAATCATTAATTTGGGCCTTTGTATCCCTGGCAGGGCTTAAAGGGCATTTGATGCACACCTGGATCACAGCATCTGGTTTAGTTTCCTCTGAAAGCAACCTAGTCCACGCACACCAAAACGCGGATGAGGGTGAGCACGGGGCGGCACTGGGTAGATCCCAGCCAAGGCAGCTGAAACGATATGGGGTTTATGCTAAATACAAACGGCAGATTTTGTCAGACTGAGGATAATTTGGTTTGCAGTCAGCAATCTGTTTCTCCTGGACTAATCTCCACATCTTGCAGCTATTAAGGCTGGCAAGTCCTCTCGCAGCGCTGTGGTAGGGCACAGGCTCTAGACTAGACCTTCAGTGTAAAAGTCTTTTTGCCACCCAATCCGTCAGGCTGGCTGATGCTGCCAGGCAGCCTGTGTGTAAGCTACATCCTGTATGGAAAATCTTTAGGTTATAACTTTACCTGTGGGTTTTTTTTTTTGTGACAACAGGCTGTTGGGATTTGGAAAAGCAGCTACAGCATAGGAGAGCTTGTGCCCCTGCAGTCACCCCACCGGACTTGCTCTATCTGCACATAATGCAAAGTCACTTTGCAGAAACATAGCAGTCAGGAGCTGTGGGGTCCTCCCACCACCTCTGCCGGTGGCCTTGGAAAGCCTTAAGACAGCCCTGGTCTTGCACTGCGTGACGGAGACCTGACCCGCCTGTGGGAAGGAAATAAGCGCACGATCTGCCCTGCCCTTGTCCTGTTTGGAGCCAGAGATGTCGCTTCCTCACAAAAGCTGAGAGGAAGAAGGAAGGCAGGGAATGACCTCACCGTGCCGCAGCAAAGCGCGCGAAGGGGACGCAGACATCGGGGGTGAGCTCGAACGCTCTGGGAACTTCCCTTTCCCCACCTTTCTGAAGGCTTTATCAGTATCTCCAGCTAAGCAGGCAATCTTCTGTCCACCCCTTCCTGCTCGTGTCTACTCATTCCCCTAGTCTGCCCAGTTTCCACCCTCCCAGTACAGCCTTCTCTCTGCAGTAGCTCGCCCAGAGCTGTGTAATATAACTCCAGTGCTCCTTCCCCACTGCTCCTCACTGATTTTTGGCACTGCCTACTTTTGCTTCCCTCACTCGTTCAAACCAGCCTTTGCTACGTTTGCTGATGTTTTGCCCAAGCACAATTCGAGGTCTTCACCTGGGCAGCAGGTATACCTTGGATATAATTAAGTCTTGGACTAGCTTAGAGTTCGTGTGCCTATCTGTTGGTTGTGGGATTTATTTTGGAGCATACAGGGGAAGAAAGGGCTGATATAACACAGTCTGTATCACATATGTATTACTGGGATGATGAAACTCCCCAAAAATCCAGAATCTGTGCCTTTTTCTCATTGACTGCTAAGACATGAATGAAAACTAGGCTTATGGCATTCAGTTTTTAAGAGCTTCAAATCTGCTTTGCAGTAAAAAATGCGAAGGCTTGGTTTTGGTGAAAATGCTAGAATGATAGATTTTTGCATCCGAAGGAAATGGAATCAGTCAGCCAGTAGGTGAGCTGCAGACACACATGTGCTTTAGGCATAAGTGACAGTGTCCCTTTGGATATTTGTTGTGCTCTGGTTTATGCCCACGGATTTCCCTGTTTCTCTGATTCTGTTAATCTCCAAGTGTGTGGATGTTGGCAGATTATTGCTGCGTGTTCACAGTCGACGATTTGAATACCGAGAGGCTAGCTTAGCTTTAACTGGGGGAACTAGGAGTGGAAAGTGAAATTACTTTTTTTCCCCCTCCTATAATAGTGGAAAGGTTTGGATTTTATTTTACTGGAATTAATTAGCTTCAGTTTGTCCAACAGCTAATGAGAATAAGAGCAGAGAGTCTAGGGAGCAGCAAGACTTATCAAATCTTTTTATAATACCTCAGTTGGCTTGTCTGTAATACATGGTGTGCAAAACGGTGCAATGGCAGCAAAAGTATGATGAAGTAGTATGGTCAGTGATCTAACATTGAGCAGCCCGCTTGCAAATTGCCGTTACTAAATCTTCAGGAGTACAAGATTTGGTTTCAGTGAATGCTAAGATAAGCTCAGGTACAGATACCAAAGTATTTTTATCCTGAAAGATCAGCTACCATAACTTGCAACATTACAGCTGTATTTTCCTCCCTCCCTCCCTACCTTATTGTAGAGAAAAATTCTTTTTGAACTCTTAGGGCATAGAACTTCAAAGCAAACTTATAACCTTAAAAATAAAGTTCCTGCAACTTGAATATCCTATGTCTTCTCAAAGTGATGAATTCTCATACTATCATTGCTAAAAAGAAGATAAAATAATAATGAGCTGTCAGTCTCATCAACATTTTTAGAAGAATGGTAACATAAATTGCAGAGCTGAAGCAGTTAAAAGTTGGAGAAAAATATTTGTTACTGTTTTGAAATAAATGCATGCTTCAAAAATGTACAGCAATAGGCAGTGTGCTTTGGGTAGAGCATTCAACTGATAGATTTCTAAACCTGCTAAACTGGAATTTAAATGTGAATATGCATGTGTCAAGCTCCAATAGGTACCTATAATAACTAGAAAGTGGTAATGTTGATATTAAAATATCATTCAAATATCTGAAAAAAAAGCTGGTATGGACGTTCCTAGAGACTGATTAGGGCCCTCTCTGGAGTTTGATTCAGCATCTATGGAGGTGGCTTCTCTCCTAAAAGGTGGTGGAGGAAGTTAAAACAAGTACAAGAATATATTCACTCATCAGCAAAGTACCTATAAAAGTATTTGGAACGTGAGAATTCTTTAAGCTAAAGCTAGTGCTATCAAAAATGTTTTGAGGCTGCTGTTTTGATATTCTGGTTTTCATTCCAGCTTTTGCATTTAGATTAAGCCAAGAGATGAAATGTATACAGCCTTTCTCCTGACCATGTCTGTCTCTCCCTCCTCCCACCTAACCTGCATGTGAGAATATATGCACTGGACACTGGAAGGCTTGTATTTTGCCTCCAGTTTTGTTTAATCCTGTCTTTAATGATGCTGAAAATTCACAGAACCTCTAGTGATCTCTCGGGTTCCAGATCGAATGTTGACAGCTTGCATGAAGGTAAACTTGCATGGGAAATACTCAGGAAAATGAGGTATTTTCTCAGCTGTAGAAAATACCTTCCATTGATAGTTGCAGAATCCTTGATTAGTCTTCACCATTTACCTCCTTTTTAAAGGGATGTTATCTATACCCTTGTACAGCTATAGGGCCTGTTGTGTATTTGTAGCAAGTTCCAGCAAATGATTTGTTTCCCGCTGACTGTTGAAGAGGAGGGATCATACGAAGGTGCTGATTACTGAGCTGTCCTCCTCTGATTGCTTCATTTGCAATGAAGGGTTTAGGAGGGAGCTGGGAGAAGAAGCCCAAGTACGCATAGCCTCGTGATTGACACTTCCTCCTACTCTCTAAGCATATTGAAAAGGATGGGAGAGTGATAGGGACTTTCTTGCAGCCTGACAGCAGTTCAGGCAGCTCCTCTATTCAAAAAAAAAAAAAAAAAAAAAAAAAAAAAGGCCCGTGAAGAGTTTGCGAGGCAGCTTCCAGCACCTACAAATCTGTGCTGTTGAGAATAGGAGCCCAGAACTTGCACCCAGCTCTGTCCTTATACGAAGCTGCGCGACTCTAGCGAAAGGCTTGGGAGGACATGCCAAGCTCCTTTACAAATTCTGCTTTATCTGTACCTATTCTTGCCAGCAAGGTGACTGCTTAGAGCAGGTACGGCATTGTAACTCAGAAGACTGTAATGCAATTCCAAGTTGGAATAACCTGCCTAGCAGGCTTCCCTAGAGGTATTTAGTGCTACTGAGACTTTTAGTGCTGCCCAGGAGGCAAAAGGTCCCTGTTAACCAGAAAAAGCTATTACACTTATGAGGCATGGCTTGAGCCCTGCTGCAACACTGGAAGCGGGGAGAGAGAATGGTTTTGTGGTGCCGAGGCCCTGTGCCAGCACCAGTTGTGCCCCGCGAAGGATGAGGAGAGCTCCCTTGTTTCTCACAGACCAGGGTGAGTGCAGCAGAGATCTCACCTGCCATCTGCCGAACGTGGAGTTTCTATTCCGTTATCTCCATGCTCTTACACTGGGGGTTCAAAACCGGCTTCCCGGAGCAAGGCTGAGTTTCCCCTCAGCATGCGTGGCCTGTAGATACAAAAGGAGCCAGATACCAGTTTTGTTCCTTACTACTATGCAAATTCAGTGCATGATTTTGCCAGCCCTCTCCAGGGGTAAACTCTCAAACTAAAATCAGCCAGTTCTGAGGAACGGCAAACACGTGGGCAGGGCTAATGTGAGGCCAGAAGGCAGAATCTCCTACTCGGGCCTGAGTAGGTGGGAGAAGAGCTGTCTAATGAGCATAATGCTGGTGGAACGGTTCCCACAGTGTGGGCAGCCGTGGAGGGAAGAGGAGCCTGCTGGGTTTTTGACATCTAATTTGGGAACTGGCTGTAATTTTAACTGCCTTCAGCACGGCACAGGCTCCCGTCTTGAACGATCTGTTCCTTTGCAACAGGAGGAAAGAATTGCTCTGCCTGCTGTAAAAAGTCTGGTGCAAATCTCTGCTGCAAAGTTTCTTGGAGGTAGCATTCTGATTAGTGACAGCCACAATGGATGAGTTGGTTTAAAAAATGAAAGTGACGGATGTAGATGTAATTATTTCCCCTTTTCTCTGATGTGAAGGTATTTAAGTGTACATAACATCCAACTAGAACTAACCCAGGGTCATTCAGATGAGGGTTATTAATATAGTGCTGTTTCTTTTAAGTTTAGCGGTTCCTGTAGTGACACAGCTATGGCTCAGCATCAGCATTACCTCTCTAAACATACCTATTGTCCGGTATTTATATAACTGCTGCTGGAATTTCTTCCTGACTGGTTGACACTTGTCAGGTCTATTGAAATCATTTCAGCAAATCAGGAAAAAAAATGTTTTGTGTTGCCTAGAATGTTAAAGTGTTTTTAAAGTTTTTTTTTAGAGGAAAACTGAAAATCGCAACTGCAGAAGTTGCCTGGGGAAGTTGTGAAATCTCTGTCCCTGAAGGTTTTCAAGACCCAACTGGGCAAAGTCACGAGCAACCTTGTCTGAATTCAGTGATGACGCTACTTTAAGCGGGGGGTTGTCTAGATGCCTCCTCCCATGGCCCTTTCCAGCCCCAATGGTTCTGTGAGTGTATGATCTGTAAAACTTAGCGGTATGATGGCAATGTGCTCTTGAAAAATTGTTTTAGAAATAAATCAGTGTTGGGGATAATGAATGGCCCCTGCTCAAGACTGGCAGTATGTCAAATGCTTGAGGTAAGAAGGGATATTTGTTCGCGAACTTGTTGGAAGATGACAGTTTTTGAGGAGAGTGCTGTATGTGTGTTAAAGCAATACCACCGCCAATCTTTTTACTGTGGATGCACAGTGCATGAGTACACGGCGCTACACCTGTACAATATATATTTACAAAGCATGCTATCAACAGTGTAGTGTTTCTTTAGGCATTATCTGAACTCATCCAGCCAGTGCTGCTACAGTCAGTTCCCTGCATGAGATGCAATAATAATTTTGAATATGTAAGCCTTCTCCTATGGTTTACATGACCCAGTATCAGTACAGGCTCTGCTGTTGTCTCCTCCTATCCTGTTTCTCTTCCATGTGAAATTACGCAGTTGGTTCCTTGAAGGATTGCCACAGCAGAAGTATTCACAAGGCCTGGCCTGAACTACATGGTAAAAATTCTCTTCCGTGTCTTTGGTTCCTCTTTCACTTGGCTTTCCCACTGTCACTTCTTGCTGTGTGTACCTGCAGTAAGACAGGCAATACACCATCCCATATTGTACCGATTCAGTATTTCCTTATTCTCTCCTGGTTCTTATGCTGCCCACATCAGTTTGGTGTCTAACTACCGCATACGGATTTGAGGCGAGAAGATACAAGAAAAACAGCCCTGCACATTAAGATTCCTCTAGTGACGGAAAGGGAGAGAAATTGTTTTGTTAGCATTTAGTTTTTGGAAAGCACTCAGTGTAAAGGTTTTGGGAGGAACTTTCTAAATACTTTGCTTAATAAAGCTGTAATTATGTGAAAATGAGAATAGAATTGATTGCAGAGACAACAGAATGTGATTTCTGGGGGAAAAAAAGCCCACTGTGTAAGCTCAAGTGCTTCTAATTTCAAAGAGAATGGGATTGATGCAGCATTGATAAACTATACTCAAGGAAAGTAAAATGGGCATCTGCCAATGACTGTTGATTAAAAGATACCTTTTTGTTGTCTTTAAAGTTGGAACAGAAAGAAAGGCGTTTCACTGACTGGCAGAAACTAGGTGAGCAAGATGAAAGGGAAGGACATTCCAGGTAGTGAGACCTTAATCTGGTAGATATGGAAATCAGCATAACTAGAGAGAAAATAACTTTTCACTCATTACAAACTCCTCCTAAAATTATCCATAGCAAAACAAATAGTTCAGCAGCACCTAGAAAGCATGAATGAACTTTGATCTTAGATGTGTACTTCAGTACAAGCCTTCACAAGAACAGCCTGTGCTGATACATTTTACCAATTTCTTCTGAATGCAGAGACAGGCTGAAATAAAATAGGATATAGAATGCACAAAGACAACACAAGAAGAAATGTAGAATGCTGCTCCCTGATGCTGCAAATATTTTTGATCTTAACTTCTGCATCTAGTTCTCCAAAAAAACACAATTTTTCCTTAAATTTCTATTTAGAAAACAGATATGATTCAAAAAGTCCTGGTTCAGATAAAAGGAACTAGAAGGGAAAACCAGCAAACACAAAAGAATAAGCAGTTTAGCATGACTAACTCAAAGATGTATTTTCTATACACTATTTTTCTAAAGAAGCTGCGGCTCTGCATTGACTCTGTCTCACAAACGAGAGCTGGCCATGCAGATAGCACTTCAGCAATGTAAAGGCATAGTGCAAAGAAAAGGCACTAACAATATTACCTTCTCAGTTTCCATGAACTTACTGACATAGGTCTGAAGAAACAATGATGAAAAATTACTCTAAGTGCAATTTATATCTCATATCTGATGCCAGCTGAAAACAAAGCAACAGCTGACACACTACAATATGCTGGGTTAAAGTATAAGGAAATAAGGGCTTTTCCTACTTCCAGCCATGACATTATAATTGGAATTTACACCTAACTAATAATACAATGAAGAGTGCATTAGAGGTAGCACAGGTATTTATAAAATTCAAAAATATGTAAGGAAGAATTCAGTGCTGGAAGCAGATAGTAAAGCAAGATCTGACTGAACAGAGCCTGACTTGCCTGCACAGCGATAAAACCAAGTGTTTGGATGAGGGTATTGCAGCTTTTGTATTATTAAATGTATCTACCATTTAGAAAAAATTCTATCTTCCACAGTGGAGGAGTTTGTACTTCCTAGGGAATCCATCTGAGTTTACTTCAGTGTCTTCCCTGAACCTTGTTAGGGCAGATTTTCTACTATGGTTGTTCGAAGAGAGCATGGGACATTATGTTGCTGAGGGGATAGACACCTCCTTTGAAGACTCCTTTTTTGTTGGTTTTGGGCTTGAGGGGTTTGCTTTGAAGGCTGGTGCTAAATATGTTTGTGTGCACGCACCCTTGTGAGCTGCATTGATCTGAGTTTTTCTTGCCTGGGCTATATGAATGTCAACAGCTTAAGGAAAGAATGAAGCAATTCTTTCAACTCTCAAATGCCTGCACAAGGGTGGGAACTGTGGAGGTGCCTCCTACAGTATAGAGGATATTGTGCAAGAGGGAGGATATGGGGAAACAAGGTATCACATGCATATTTTCTGCCTTGTGATTATTGGGGGGGGGGCACTTGTGCAGGGGATGAGTGGGTGGGGAGGAGTGTGAGGGCTGAGTATGAGGAGAGTGCCTGACATCAGGGACTCCACTTTGCCATGGCTGGGCACTTTGGCACTTCTCCATGAGCTACCTGTCAAAATCCCCACGTAAACCAGAGCCATGAGATGAGCACGCTGGAGGGCTGAGGGAACTCCAAGAGATACTCACCCATGGAGGATGGCCATGACTTTCCTGGGCCCCCTCCGCTCACTCCCTGTGGGAGAGTCCTTGCATGCAGCTGCGTCCCTGGGCAACCCAGAGATGTTGACCTTGGCAAGCCTTGCTGTCTCACTTTCCACCACAGCTTGGATTGCTTAAATGTCACCATGCTACCATGTGCCTGCTGCAGGATAAGTGACGTTTCAGGCCGTGCAACATAGCAAGGGCACAAGAACTATGTATGGGGGCCATATGGAGCTCAGGAGCTCCATGTTGTTTACTTTTACAGGACTGTAGGCACCTTCAGGCCTTGTACTCTATGCAAAGATAGCATGAAGGGCACTGAAAACAATTCTGTCTCACTTCCACAGTTCATCAGCCCCATATCCAGTCCAAATATCAGTTGCAGCAGGGAGCATTCAGCCCTAACTGCAGAATTATTTCCTTCTATCATTAAAAGAAATCTTTATGCACAGCAAGCTCTGTTGAAGTGCAAGTGAAGTGCCCATTTCATAAAAGATTTAGGCACCATCTCGATGCATACTTTGATTTGTACAGCAGGGAGCTTGCACTTGGGAAGAAAAAGGGGGAGGGAATTTGCTTTAAATGACAGCTTTTTTTTTTCTTATTCATTTTGCATTCAAAAGCCCATACATATTTTCTCTCTAGCCTTGATTTATGACCTTATAAAAATGAGATAGAATCAACCCTGAAAGAAACAAAGGTTAGGTCTTCCCAGAGCCTGAAGCCTTTGTGCGAGTCCCTGAAGAACAGCTGTGCAAATTACATTTGCTGCTATCAGATAAAGTGGAGGCAGAGCGCAGTTTTTCCAGCAGGATCTGGACAAGATTGCATTTTATTTTGTCATTCTGAAGGTAGGTTTAGTTTTGTTTGCTGGTAGTCACAGTCTTTAATTTACCTTGCTAAAAATGGCTGTTGCAGGAGAACTTGCATCAGTACAGGCAGAAAGAGAAACATCCTGTTTATGTGAATGTCCCTAACAAAAGGAGTCAAGATCTAAACAGATAGAAGAGACTGCCAGTAACCATGAAACAAACTGCGTGCCAGATGTAGTAGTGCTCTCAGCAACATGACTAACAAATTGATCAAATACTATGTTGATAAGCACAGCTTATGAACCTGTATAGAAGGAAAGCAACAGTTGCCATTTGCATGATTGAAAGCTTACGTAGTGCTTTTACATTAAATCATGAATTGTTTTCATTTTACTCGATTGTGTGAATTAAAAGGTTACATTTTAAGGCATTCACTCTCCTTTCTTTACAAATACAAAGCATTTTGGAGGAAGTAGAAATTAGTTTTATTGTTGTTTATAGTATTATTGTATGGATGAAGCGAGTCAGAGAATCAGAGGAAAACTAAGGTTGCAGGGAACCCAGGAGATCACCTGGTCCTCCCCCTGCTTGGAGCAGGCTAGCTTCAAAGTTAGATCAGGTTGTTCCGAGCCTTGTTATGTTTTGAGTTATCTGAGTATCTCTATGGAGATCACACAGTTTTTCTGGATGATCTCTTCCAGTGCTTAACTACCTTCTCTGTGAAATTATTTTCCTTCTATCTAGTCAGAATTTCCCTTCTTCTCCCTTCACTGCACAACTCTGAAAAGAGCCGGGCTGTATCCCCCCAAAGGTATTGCGAGGCTGCTGGTAGGTCCATCCCGACGCCGCCTCTTCTCCAGGCTGGATAAGCCCAGCTCCCTTAGCCTATTCTCATGTGGCAGGTGCTCCAGCCCCTGATCACCTTGAGGGCCCTCTGCTGAGCTCGTTTCAGGTTTTTGATCTCTTCTGTACTGGGGGACATAAAACTGGTCACAGTGGCTTCACAAACACCAAAAAGAGTAATTGCCTCCCTCAATCTGATGATTACATTGGTTTCACCTGTGAAGCTGCCAAGGGTGCCCTCCAGCCCATCATCTTGGCTGTTGATGAGGATGTTAAATAGTAGCAGCCTTGGTATCACCATTGATAAACTGCTGCCACCTAGACTTTTAACTGTTGAATGCTGTCTTTTGAACCCAGTGGTCCAGCCAGCTTTTCACCTAGCTTGTATTTTGCCTCTCCAGTTTGTATCTACTCTACTTGGCTATAAGGACACTTCAGGAAACCATGTCAAAAGCCTTGCTAAAGTCAAACTAAACAACATCCACATACACACAGGAGTGTTAATGCATCGGTTGAAATGGCTTCTTTTGTCAGTGGTGGCTTGATGGTTTTATCATCATCAGAAAAGAGATTTGTCTTCTGTTACTTTGGAAACGTGCATAAACTCTACTACTGCCTCTCCCCACTGATGGAGATATTTGGAGTGGAATATTCAACACCTGCAGCAGATAGCCAGCCCTCTGAATAAAGATCAAATTCTGATTATTCAGCCTTCTTTTCATTTTGAGACTCTTTCTAAAAAGTAGCTATGTTTCCCAAAGAGTAATAGGAGTTTATTTTTCTTGTCTAAGTTTTCCCTGGCTTTCAAGACAACTTTGAGGAAGTGGAGTGTGGGAAACACCTCGAGAGAAGGGACCGAGGCCAAGGCCAGCAAGAGTACAGCTCTATGGATTTGTACAAGGACAAGACCAGTATTATCACAAATGTGCTTATAGCTAGCAGATGCTAAAAGTGTTATTGCTACGCAATGTATGTAGGTTCGCTGTTTGAGCAGGGAAAGAGACATTTCCCCTGCAGCAGTATTTTTTTTTTTTTTAATGAAAAGTTTTCAGAGAAACTTTTTTGATTTTGGTAGAACTTTTGATGAAGTTGAAAAGAATCACCACTTTGCTTTGTTTCATTGATATTATGCACTTTGTTTCCATAGTGTCAGATACCGTGCTTCAGTAAAAGAGTAAACAAACATTGTTTTGGTTTGTATTAAAGTATGCAAAGATATGTAATAGTATCAGCATCATTGAACAGTAAAATCAGACTATATCTCTTTGATAAACAGGTTTGGTGGTCAAAATGAAACAATTATACACTAGAAAATCAAAATTAAAAAAAAAAGAAATATTTCATGGGAGCTTTTGAAATGTCCGTTTTCTGTTTCAGGTAGCCTTAAAACTTCCTGAAACTGCTGATAGCTGAGGTGGATCACATGCTTCTAAGACTCATAATTCATTGTATGCTGAGATTTTTACAGTTGTGACTAGCCAAAGGTGGTGGACATATATTACGCATCATTGCTTGAAGCAGCTTGAAGCAGCTCTTTGATCCCTGCTCTTTGCTGTACCTTAATCTGATGATAATGAACTGCTGTTCTGGCTCCTTATTACCTGGCATTTAATAGTGGAAGCTTCCAAGTTATGCTAAGGTCACAGTTAAGCCTGTCCTAAGAAGCTGTAAGAACTGTAAGTGGTAACAATCACATCACATCCTATTGACTATTTGAGGGTGCGGGCACCTTCATGGTGATTTAAGCTAACACATTTTGCTTTGCAATTGGGGCATGCTAAGAACACGCACATGGTCAATTATTGTGATTCAGCTGATGGGCAGCAACTGCCTATGCCACAGAAACTCAGATCTTTTTAACCTTGTGCCTCTGTACTTACCATTTTATATATAGCACTTGGCACTGGACAGCCTTTGAAAAAGTTACCTATTATGGAAGATAATTGACTCTAATGACATAATCCAGGTTGATGTACATATTAAAGCCAGCATGTTTATATATTCTGTAGATGCTTTGTAGGATCAGTAGTGGCTAGTCTGCTCCATGATTTTAGAGACTCAATTGTGGAAGATAACTTTCTTAATACCATTACAAACATGTAGGGATGCATGTAATGAGTTTAAATATAGGGACTTGCCAAGTGAGAGTAAACACAATTTAACACACTTTACACTTTTCACACTATTCTGTGAGTGCATCTGTGCATTATCAATGTGTTCACTGCACATTTTTCTCAAAAACTTTAGCCTTAAGAACAGAGGTAGTAAGGTGACATTGTAGTATGGCATGGTTTTCTAAATGCCTCTATGAGAGCTTAGATTTTTATCTCTTCTTCCTGTTAAGGCCCTTTTGAACAGAAACTGGTTCCTGGTTGGACTGTTTAAAAGATGCATAAAGAAAAGCAGATCCCTGTGTGTGATTCGTTTGTGAAACTTCAGGTGGGGGAAATGCGAGCCTGCTGAGAATTTCCAGCAGGAAAATGTGCGTGAAGGGGTTAGAAAATGATTTCCTGAATGCACCAAAGCCACCTGCACGGTGGATGTAAACACTGCAGCAATCATGTTGCCCTGATCCCACTCCGGCATTTTACTGCTGACCCTATATTCACCAGAGCAAAAGAGACTCCAGGCAATTGTAGAACACCATGAACTGGGTTTTTAAAAACCAGGACGCAGAGTTCACATCTTTCTGAAAACAAAACACCTCCAATGAAAGACAGTGGTTGTGCTTTACGCCACCTGGAAGCAGAGCCAGAACACATGCTTGATCACTCAGAAAGCTGCGCCAGCACCGCAGCGTCCTGCTCCTGATTTTGTTGGTGGGATGTGAAACCGAAACAGTCATGCTGCCTTCAATACAGAGCCACTCCAAGTAGTCTCCCTGCAATGACCTTGAGGGTCTGTTCTGGCTCCTGAGATCTTTGTGTCCAGTCTATTGTTCTTTTCTGTTGAGGCCTCGGTGGGAATGAAGCAGGAGGACGATGAGGGTGGGCAGGGAGAGGGGCAGCCATTGCCAGCGCTGTGGGAATCACAGCATCTGGGATAGCTCCTGGCCTGCCTGCCGATACCAGCATAGACCAGTGTTGGGCTGGTATCAGGGGAGGAGAGCGTCCATCGCATATCAGGACTGCAGCCTGTGGAGTTGCCCCAAAGTTGCACAGCGTTCAATATGCTGGAAAACAGCTGTAAAGACGTATACAGCTCAAGTTTTATGACTGTTAAGAGTAGCCACTGAAGTTAGTAGACAGTGAATATGAGGCAAATCTTTTCTACATTTAACTTTTGCCACATGAAAATAGATAGGGAATGAAGGATAGAGTTTTTGTTTGCTTTTTATCTAACATTCCTGATTGTTTATCTACATGTTATCAGAAATAGTGAAGAAACTCTGGGAAAAGAGAATCGAAACCCCTTGAGTCCTTTGCTCTGGAAGACAGGTTGGCCGAGATATAGGAAAGATGGTTGTGACGCTTCCAAATGTTCCAGGTAACAAGCAAGATTGTGAAGAAATAGGAGAGGTTGGAATTCCTCACATGGATGAATGTCAGAGTCAAAAGCACTGTTACAATAACTGAAATCTGTTTCTACAGGCCCCGCTGAGCAGGTACTTAAGTCTAAGTAGGTACTTAAGTCTATCCCAAGCCAGCAAAGCACATAAGTGTGGGTTGAAGTTCCAGCTGCCTTGCTGATTGCATGTTGCAGTGTTATGATTCTCACTATGCTCACAAACAGATTTACTCTTCCTTAATATTTCTCTGCTATATCAAAAGTCAATAAATGAAGGGGACAAATTTTAACTGGAACATGGTTTTAGGTTATCCTGAACTAATGAAGGTGAAAATAGATATTCATGCTGTCTGATTCTAGGCATGTGTTTAGGTGCTCTGGGCCATGTGTTAGACTCCATATCTCGCCCTTCAGATATGCAGGGAGCTTATGCTCCCAGGCTTACATGTTCTGAATCATGGTTTAATTAGATGACTAAAATACATGTTATAAATATCTTTCCAAAGAGCAAAGTTTTAACTGTGAGTGTAATTAACAGCTGGGATCAATTTCAAAAGTAATTTCAGTTTGTCATCACTCAAAGTCTTTTAGCTGAGCGTAGATGTTCATAAATACATATGTGCCATCCCACTTCTGTGGGTTGTTGCACTGCACTGCATTGCACACCCTAGCAATGTGCTGAGTGAAGTGAGTCATGTCAGCGATATGTTTTCACTTTGTGTTCTTCCCGAGGGGATAACTGTGTACAACAGACTGGCTTGTTGTGGTAGCAGTCTGGCATGCTTGTGGTAGCCTGTGTTTCTGAGAAGATACACTGCAGTACTTTATACTAATTGAGGTTTCCTGCTAACATATACCGCTTGCTGTAGTCAGATGATGGATTCAAGGTTTGACTTGCTAAACCTAGGTTGTAATCTACCAGGGACACATTTCCTAGCCACCAGGAATGACTGCTAGATAATGAGATCTTGATTTCAGCAAGATGATCCAAGCAATTTTCCAAACTACAAGACTGCATTGACCAAGTCTGTGTGTGCACCTTTAGCAGAACAACTGAGCTGTAGCTGCACACTCTCCAAATGCTTTCCATTGATCACCCTTTTCACATCTGCCTCACTTGCATTCAGGGTCCATGGGTCATTCCTCAATCATGAACTGATCTCATCCAAGCATCGGCCACCTTGGCAGTTTCTGCTGAAGGCTATGTAAAGCTATGTGTCATTTACATACTGCAGGGACTTCAGTCTTAGTTTTTGAACCAATATATCTATTTTGCTTATAGATGTTGAAGAAAAAAATATGTGAAAGCCTGTGATAAAGCTGCAGTCTTCTTTCATTGCTTTTGGAGCACTGCTCCAGAAAGAGCTCAGACTGTTTCAGATTGTTACACTGGACCTTGCCTTCTTTCTCAGGAAAAGAAGCTGAGTCTCTGAGACAGAATCAAATGGTGTAAACAGATCCAGGAAGGTAAGAAAGGATATTTACTGTTTATCCACTGACTGTAGGAGACTCTGCATATACTAAAACGGTTTCATATCCATGTCCTGGTCTGAATCTAGACATCTAGCTTCAGTTAAATGAAGCTACACTTGATCTTTGGTTATTTTTTCTTCTGAGCTTGCATAGGAATGGAATGGAGAAGGGTTGACTGCAGTCAATAGCAGGCTGTTGGTCATATACCTGGGACACTTTGAATGTCAAACTGTGTCTTTGAAGAAGAAAGATTTCTCCTATCACTTCATGTCAGCTATTTTCATGTCAGGTGTCAAATGGCACCTGTTTACTACGGGGAAGGAAGAACAATTATTGCATTCACAGTTCTTGGTTCTGGATCTGGGTGTGTTCAACTCTGCACTGACTGAAGACACTGGGCCCTGGGAGCCTTGACGGGCTGCTGGGTATGGTTGGTGCCCTTTTACAGTGCCTTACGTTTCTGGTCCTCATTCTATCACCACATCTATTTGTTTAGAACCGATTAAATTATCTGTGAATCAGAGAAAGGCTTGGGGCGAAATTTGGCAGCCTTGTTGGAGGGAGGAGGGTAGGAAGGTTTTGTGGGAGTGTGGCACAGCCTCAGCTTTTATTTTCTGCCACTGTCAGTGCTGTTCAACGGCAATGTCCCACTAGGCCCTACAGCTTTCCTCCTGTGAAAAGGATGCCATGGTTTTTAGCAAACTTTGGCATTTGTTGAAGTCCTTGTGGTAAAATCAAAGCCTCTGAAGCCACTGCCTTAATGAAATGATGATCTGTCAATGTAATGACTGGTTGTGATGTCCTTAATCTTGACAGCTGGGCTAGAAAGCAGGATGTGACTAGCTACATTGGCCAGAGATTATCTGTGACAGTCCTAATAAAGAAAGAGAGAAAAACTGGGGGGCTTTACATCAGCAGTCTCACCACAGTGCTGTTGAAACTGGATGAACCAGCTGAATCATTTCACTATCTTCAAAATACTGCTGGCTTCTTCTATGCATTCTGGAGTCTGTGATGGCACGTTATTCCCCACTTTGCCCTCTGCTCCCCTCTTCTTTTGTGCTTATTGGCTATGACTAGCTGGAAAATGTAGTGAATCAAAACGATGTCCTCAAACTAAGTACTATTTATTCACCCATAGAAACACATATGCATTGTATATGGCTTTCCTTAATGTTAGTATTTTCCTTGTAACTTAGGTAAACCCAAGTTTTCAGATCCATGGGTCTTATTAAATATTTTTCCAGGCAGGTATATACCATTTTCCTGTGATAGAGCAAAAGATAAGCCTGTTTATTTAATTAAGGTGTGTTATTGATATCCAAGACAATAAACATGTAGGGCATGTGTAGTATACGTGAGATTTAACTTTGGCTGAAGTTATTCAAACACTTCTTTGTGTAACCAAACCAGCAGCTGATACACTGATAAACTGTCAATCACAGCTGTTGTACAATGTATATGGAATCAGTACAACTCTCATTCAGAATAACAAACTTATTGGCACATAGATTTGTATTGTGGAACAGTCAGTGACAGGGAATTAGTGACAGGGATTTTTGGACTGTGCAAAGGGAAAAAAAAAAACCTTAAAAAAAACAGCAATATAGTTGGGTTCTGCTCTTTCCACAAATCTGTGCAGCTGTGACTGTGGAGCAGGCCTAAAATGCCCAGTTTTGTAACTCCTTATACTGTATGTGATCGGTCTGCACTGCCATTGCCATGGGGAGTTGGACTAAATGATCTCTGAAGTTCCCTTCTTCAACCATTTTGTGATTCTGTGAGACAGGCTAAAATGATCGCTCCTGTTTTAGTTGCATTTTATCCCCATTTTGCAGAAGTATGAATGAGAACCCACGGCAAAATTCATCTGACCAAATCTAGATGTCTGCAGTGCAGATGTCTAGATCTGAGCCGCTTGTCTTAATTAGCTTTATAGTCAGTGGAGAAAAATAGTTATTTGCAAGATATGCTTCATCCGAAATACATCAGCTGAATCCAAATCTATAAACACCTGTTTCTCTCCTTTGACAGTAAAGGGAGCCTGGCTGGTCAGTTCCCCTGTAGATGCGCTATCGATAAACAAAACCCATTGTGACGATTCCTACCCAAACATGAAAAATCAAAATGACGAATCTGTGAGAGCCTCTGAAAAATCAGGTGTGGACTGCAACGGCCCAGCTTGGGTCGGGGAGCTGTGTTAGGCAACTACATTATGTCACAAAAACCTCAAGTCCCATCTTAAAAGCTGTTCCCTTCTCTCTCCCTGTACTGCTGATAGCAAGACTCTTCCAGAGCCTCTCACTTCTGATGTAACCATCATCTCCAGAGTGATCCCTTGCTTAAGGGGCCTTGCACATTTTTCTGGATGATGAAGTAGCTTTGGATGTTCACATCCCTGGCTGCTTGTTCCCACCTTGTGCCGCAGTTAACTGAACTAATTCAGTGTAGAAATAACCCACAGGAAAAAACGGGGAGACTGTTTTAACTGCTCACAAACAGTTTTTAACAGCCCAGTTGAGGGGACAGTGAACTGTGTCAAATAGAATTGGGAATAAGTGGCTGGGGACAGGGATCTCTTAAGGTGACTTCAGAGGTGAGGAAAAAGATACACTAAACCCAACCATGAAAGCCGCATAGAAGGAGAGGGACTATGCTGCTCACTTTTGGCTGCTTTTACATCTGTAATGATGGTGTCTGAATGGGGCTATTATGGCAGTAGGAGTGGTGGGAAGCAGAGTTCAGTTTAGCAAGCAGATCTTTCCTGAGAAAAAGTACTTTTGTAAAATATTTAGAGTCAGTATAGTAGCCAGTGGGATGAGTGGGAGATAAAGAGAACTTGATGGTTTTACAGTAAGAAGCTATAGATCTCTTCAACCTGAAGGGCCAGGAAGTTGATCTTTGAAAGCTTTGTCTTACAGGAGTAAATAGGAAGTATCTGAAACATAGATTGGTTCTGTTCCATTTTTGTCAATTTTGCACTTCTGAGATGCATTTATGTGGGTTTTAATGAGATTTGACGTGCTTAGAAGTTCTCAAATAGAATGAAAAGTTCTCAGACTTTCTCCAAGTTGGCTGAACTTTCTTTAAAGAGCGCACAGAACAAATTGTCTGATTTTACATGACCCGTTTGGTTTTATTAAATTTCCATTCAGACAGTATTCTAGCTTGCCAAAATAGAATTTTTCATGAATTACTTAATCAGTAATCAGGACTTACTGACTGGCAGCATCAATGAAGGCTAATAGGAAGACTTTCTTAGTCTGTAATATAGCCCTAATATAAGCTTAGAGGGACTCATTGTATTTCATCCTATTTAGATCAGCCTTCTCTAGCCACTTACATCTCTTTCCTTTTTTTTCCCCACTTCTTTTTAGTTATGCTGGAAGAGGTGGTCTGCGTTAACTCGTTGAAGGACTTTGGGAAGAGAGACACCTGAACCTCGGAAAGAGTCAAAGCAAGTATTTTCTCTCTCCATTAGTAATGCTATCTTCTTCTCGTAAACCATGCGCTGAGGCCTGCGTTTCTCTTAACAAGACATTAACAAGCTGGAAGAAACCAGCAGTACTAGGAGTAGAGTCATTGCCAGCAAGTAAGAGTAGTTTATTAGTCCGTTAGTTTATTATTACCAGAAAGCTACCTATATCTTAACTGAATAGCAGGTCAGTCTTACCGAGACAAATGCAATTTGGCAAGAACTGGGAGGCAGAAATTCAAATGCCTAATAAAAGATTTTTCTGTTTGCTTTTTTTTTTTTTTTTTTACGTCTGTGGGAGCTTTTTTAGAATCGCTGCTGAACATACTGTTTAGAAATAACTATCTAGCTGTATACCTCTGACTGTCATGAGGAGGTCACATAAATCGCTGTGGAAAGAATACATTAGTCTAATTAATTATTAGCTTAAAGGTTTGAGCGCTAATTACAATGTAGGATGCTGGGCTGGCATTTAAGTTCTATTCTTCACAAATTGTGTTGCAAATGAGTAAAAATACTAGAAAAAAAGAGAAGAATTGCTATTGTCTAACCACAACAGTCTAGGCAGGCTGCCATAAGAGTATTGAAACTGTAATTCAAAAATTAGTCTTAGTTGCAGATGTATTAGTTTAGCCAAGACCTCTAGCTGGCAGAAAGTCTGTGTTAAATTTGCTTTGATACAGGCTGTTGTTTGGGCTGTTAGCTTAATAGATCATTAGATAAAGTTTAGAAATTGCTTGTCCAGAAGGTTAATATGTTCAATATCAACTTGTTAATTGGATTAATTTGGTTTAGTCTTTCGTTAGAAATAGTTTAACCTTTATATGAGTTTATAATTTTATTTCATTACCATCATAGATATAACATTGTTTACAATGGTAGTGTATCCAAGCCTCAGAAAACACTGGAAATATCTTGCAGACTACAGAAAAGGTCTTTTTCCAGGGCTTCAGTGAGAAGCATTAGCTTTATCCCATGGACAAGAAAATTCATCTTATATATTTCTGGTGCGTAGGTCCAAAAAAATGCTGTAAGATTGTTGTCACTCTCCTCTGACTGGTTTTGCATGGGTGCTGATGTGATTTGCCAGGGGATTGCTCCATTGGTGCCCTGTTTTACAATTCTGCATGCTCCCATGCGACCTTTACGCATTTCAGTTAGCTAAACTCACATGCACCCCAGAGCCAGCACTGTTTAGTCATAGAAGTACAGCTGAAAGATCAAAGATCACATGCATTTTTAGCCTCTGAAGCCAATGTTCTCCCTGAAACCTACTCTTCTTTACAACACACTCATACTAGTCCCACTAGTTTAAGTCCTAGGGCAAACTGTTTTGTCCTCCCAATTTCTTTAACTACGCTGACTTCTCCTGCCCTTCAGAAGCATCCTTGGGGGGGGGTCTGTAAGCGGTTAGAGGAGGCCAAAGGGGGAGGAGATTGGGGATGGCAGGATGAGGCTTATTCCTTCTTTTCTGCAGGCGCTCTGGAGATCTCATTACTGCTCGGCATGGAGGAACCGTGTTGGCCATCCATGCTCCCCTCCCCTGTTCCTGCCTGCTACCACTTCTGTGAATAGATCAGTACAAAAACAACAACAGGATTTATTTGAACACTTTTTTGCGCAGCCTCTTAAGGACAGTGCACTGCTCCTTGAGCAGGCAGGGCCTATAGGGAAACTGCAGAAGGGCTGTTGGATTGAGATTTGCAGGTCCATCAACACGTGACTCTGGACACAAAGTGGAAAGTGCCCCTTCATCCCACCAGCAGACTTGCCCCAGGGAGCTCTCCCTGCTCTATTACAGCCCAAACGGAAGGGGCAAAACCGCCTGGGTTTGTCCACAGTCTTATTACCTCTACTGGTGTTAGTGTGGTTTAAAGGGCTGCACTTGAATAACTGTACCAGGAGGAAGTTTCATCCCTAACAAAGCCTGTCGAGTCACCAGAAGAACCTAAAACATCCCTTGTGTACGTGAAGACTCTCTTCTGAATGTCCTCTCAGAGGGGAGTTTCGGTTCCAGCTCTCTGCTTCACTGGCCTTGGTTCCACAGCTGTGGTGCTCTTATTCAGCAGTAAAAGTCAGGCACATTTAAAACAAAACACAACACAACACAACACAAACAAAGCAAATTAAAAAAAATGTTTTAAAACATTTCATTATTTGCAAGAGGTTGTGAGATGGTTTGATGTTCAAAATCGTAATATTATTTCTGGCAACAAGTCTCATGTTATTCTTTTGTTGATTTTTCCAACCTCTCAAGAAATTGCAATGAAAATATTTAACTGATGTTACTGTCCCTGGGAAAGGCTTGTCAACATAGATCCAGGTTAACGCTGAGAACTCATAATATTTGGCATGTGGTTTTGTATTTATCTTTCATCAAAGAGATTATATGAGGATAAGTTCTGCTCACATGAAGGTAGTGAGAGATACTAACACTGCATTCAAGAAAACAGAAGAGGACCTTGCATATATTTGTGCTCAAATATGCAAATATATTTTTGCAAACGATAACATAATCAGATGAGGAAGTCACGATTGTTACATTAAGGTAGCTTGCTAACATGGAAGCTGAAAGGGTACTGTAGTGATGTATGTACTATAGAAATACGTATGCATTCCACAGTTCCCAAACAGTTCTGTGAGCAGGGGAATCAATGAAGCGTGATTTTCTAGGGATTTGTGTCTTGAGCTTGAGACCCTATGTGGATTTTCTGATGTCTGCTAGGATACGCTGCTTTTTCTGACCTCAGGGAAGCATCAACCACAACTCTAACCGGCTGCCTGTTTTTAGAAAACTTGAAAGGACATACTAATTTGCGGATTTCTATACCTCTGTGAAATGTGGCTGACATAGGCTAAGTATTCAAAGATCCATAAAGAGCCACGTAGAAGAAGCCAGCGCAGTGTCTTAAACCCTGCTGCTACAAAGTCAGGCTAAAGCATCTTCATGCCTATACATATAGAATAGAAACACAAAATATGAATTAAAACAGAAAATATGAATTTAAACATAAATATGGGATTGAACAGCTAAAGAAGAAAAGATAAATATGCAGATTCTCCATCAATCACAGAGTGAAGATTTTCCATTGACTTTCAATGAGAATTTAGCACCTAATGGCAATTTATGTCTTTCAAAATCTCCTATTCAACCTCTTCTGTAAATGTTGGTAAAACTTACCACATTGTACATTTAAAAAACATCATGCATGTGCCCAGGTGCCTAGGGGTAAATGAACTTGAATTTTGGTTGCAGCTGTCAGAAAAACATCCAGATTCCATTTATGTGTTTCTTTTTTAATTTTTAATTTAAATATATTGATCTGTCATTTTGGAATTTCTATGTTTTGTTAAAAAAAAGAAATATTGAACAAACTCCGCTGAGAATCTTATTGGATTTAAAGTTTAATTCTGGCCTGTAAGAGAAAGCATAGCTCAGTGACAACATTGTTTTGACAGAAAAGGCCAGACATGAGAGCTTTAGGAGTTTTAATTTCCCTGAGGGGTCATAAGGTCGCCTGCTTCAAAGTATGTTAAAAAGACAAATCAAATTGAAGACTTGAGTCAGGCTCATTAGCTCTGGCAAATCACAGTTATCACAGCAAACGCATTGTTTCTTTTATTTGTGTTAAAACAAAAGTTATGTTATGCACCAAGTGATAACTTCTGACTGTGTTTACATTAGTTCTGCCCCTGTCATCGTGGCTCAGTGAGTCTTAAAAATGACCAAATGACTAAAGTAAATGCAAAAAGATATGCATTTAAGATTATAGCCCCAATCACCTCACATACATCCTTCTACCCTTCACCCTGCCCAGTGCAATAATTCTGGTTCAGACAATGACGTTAACAAATTTAGTGGCTCACGGTGCTTTTGTGCGCTCTCCTTGCTGAGCGTTCAAGAATCACTAGCAAGGAGTGTGTCCCGAGTCCCAGGAGGAGGCACAGGCAGGACACGGGCTGTGCAGTCACTGAAGATGCTTTGGATTTTGAAGTGCTGAGCAGGAACTGGGGGCAGGCAGGAAGGTCCCTATTAGTGTGATTGAGAATGGGAAAGGGTCAGAAGCTGAAATGAAGAGGTTCAGGCCATCAAAAGAAAATCGGAGGTTGTGTGAATAGAGACAGCTTCAGCCTCTTCAGCTATGAATCATATGAATCATGAAACTACTTGATATATTTCACCTACTAATATATCTCCTTTACCTTTCACCTCTTTCCCCCTTTTTTGTACTTATTCTCCTGCTCTGCTACCTTTCAAGTCACACCCTGGATTGATCCGCTTCCTTGTCCCCCGTTCCCATTTCGGTATCTTTCCATTGCTGAGCTTACATTACGTGTTGGAGACTTTTCAAGTCTGAAATGCTGCAAGCGGTGCTTCTGAGCTTAATTCACTGGATTTTTGGCCTGTGTGATGACACCATACCAAACCAGCTGGAAATTTTTCTTTCCAAATAAATTTCTTGAGAAACTGAATCAAAGACTTACCTAAAAAAAAATATAGACGACCCCGATACATGCCCCTGATGTACATGGCTCTGCTAATTGATTTATATTTTATATTTGCAGTAAGTTGACAATATCCAACATTTAAAATGTAATTGAGATCCTGCTCTTTGATCAAGTGAAAGGAAGCTAGCAACTCAAAAACCTGAAGCAAGTTATTCAGATAAAAAGAAGATCTTTGGCAGCTCTCAGCATGAATAGATTGATTTTGTTTTGAAGTTGGATGAACCGATCAAGACTTTCCAAAGCAGAGAACGTGTTTTAGTGAAAGAAGTGCACTCTTTCGCAGTGTGTGTCTCCAGCCCACAGTTTTGTGCTTGGATGGTCATTTGCCACACTTGTGCTATGGGTCAAGTGGTGAGGTGCATGCATCTCCCTTACTTCTTGTGCCTGTGAAATCCACCTCAAAACTCCTTTGAGGCACCAAAGTGGCAGGACGGTGCAAAGCTGTCCCATGCGCGCTGCCTGCCTGGCTAGCTGTGTCTGCTACGCAGAGAGGGTGGGTGAGAGTCTGCAGTGCGATAGGTAGGTGGTCCTGGAGTAGCGCCTGGCAAATTAAAACCTGGAGGATATGACTCTCAGCAGAACTGGGGACAAGTCCTGCAGAAGAGGACCTCTCTTGAGGTCAATCAGGAGGTGATTCGGGGAGGTAGGCTGTGCCTGGCTTGCCTCTTCCTACATGGGAGAAGAGGTGACATGAAGAAAATCCTGCTTGTATGCTTTCCTATGAGATGGGAAGAAGGAAATAGAGTTAGTATCTAAAAGAGTAGAAAAGCATTCCCCCCCTCCGCTCTGGCAGGACCGCCTGGGAAAGAGGCTGTTTGGCTAGTTGGACAGGGATTGTTGTTGCTTTGGAAAACAAAGCTTTCTTTTGAACAGCTCCTGCCAGGCCAGGGAGAGCAAGCATTTGAAAGGAACCGGAGCAAATAGCTGGCTCAGGACCACTGCCTGTTACACAAGTTATGTGGCTTCCTCATATCCAGATATGCTTCCTCTTGCACCCCAATATTCCCTCAGTCTCCTGGATTCCTGCATGATCTATCTTCACTTTATGCAGGTGAAAACCAAAGTGACATTTATTGATTATTGCAATGGATTTAAGAAGTCGTAATACTTTAAGTCCCAAGTGAGTGTTTTTTATGCTTTTTTTCAGGAAGTGTCTGATCCCAGATAATTCTTTTTGCAATTATCTAGTTAAAAACTGATATTAAACTCACTCAGGCATGAAGTGGCTTATATTATTTTTACTGCATTTCTTTTGACTGTGTTACAGTGTTAAAGAAAAATAAACACATTTATAAAAAGCAGACGCTCCCAGGCCCCACATCTGTAAAGCTGCAGTAGACTTACAAAGTCTTAAGATTCCATCTGGTATTTTTTAAAACATACATGTTCTTATATATAGCGGAACTTTCCTGCAAGTGTGGGAACAAAACCTTGTCCATACTCTGCTCTGGGAGGTATAGCTAAATCTACGTATTTTGGTAGAAGCACTGGAAATAGTTTATATCAGACCAAATTAAAAATGTTCAAACATTTTACAGAACTGGCTGTTCCTCAGCTTTGGCCAATGGTCAGTGGAACGGATGTCCTTTTTGTTCTCACTGCTGATGCCTGTGAGGGGCAAGAAATCAGTCAATTTGGGGCCTGCCCTGCCAAGAACACAGACCAGGTTCCCTTAGAACCATGCTCTGGGTTCAGTGAAAGTTCAGTGAAATCTAGATGTTTTCAACAAAAAGTTCTGGGTGCAATGTACTGATTTTTTTTTTATGAAAAACTGTTCTGTCAAGTACTTCCTGACGTGATCTAGTTTTGAACTCCCCTTCCCCTTTTCCCTAAGGAAAAGAAAAGGGTATTAGACTCACTTGTGGAGATAAAAAAAGGTCTTCTGCGATTTAAAAAAAATGCAATACAAGATTTTAGACAATGCCTACCAGGATCTTCCAAAAACTGGAATGATTCAAACTAGAGATAGACAGACCTAACTACTATCTAATCCCTTTTCCTGACAATTGTTTGCCCAAATTATGTTATTCAGTAGCTGCTTATTTTTAAATGCTCAGGAACATATTTGTTTCTCTTTAGATACCATTCACCAGTTATACTTATCTTGATCAGTAAAAACGAAACAAACAGCAAATTTTGAGCATTAGCATAATTTTACCCTTTTGTAACATAATCACATTACTTCTGGTTATACTGCAGTTTATCTCATTAAGCCACGCTTTATTGAATTGTCTTGTTGCTGCTTGTATTACAGCAGCACCTAGAGACTTGGACAGAGTACATGGTCTTTTTTGTGAAGCCTATACACCAAAGATCCATTATCCTTTCAGGTGGTGCAGATATACCTCTCTTCATAATTGCATCCTGAGCTGTGACAAAGTGGCTGCCAGGCAACACAGCTATCAAAAACACATTGTGGGGCAGCTGAAGGCACAAATCAAATGAAGTAATAGAAATGTTTGGGACACAAGGCATTGCATAGAGCAGCCAACGTACTTAGCGTTCCTCGTATCTGATTATGCAGTACAGCCTTGGCTGAACAGGTTTATGGTATAATTCCAGTTGCGTTTGCAACTGAAGCTGGAGCTGTTGCAAATTGGGGCTCACGGATCCTCCTACCGCTTTGGGGTTGAGATGTCTGCAGCATGATTTTCATCGAAGTTAGGGCTACCGCTGCAGAGGGCATTCCTCTCCCTTTTCTGTCTTTTTTGTCAGCAATAGGTCGTATGTGACCAGTCATCTCAGTCAGCTAAAATAGTTATTTTTTTTTTTTAACGGTTGACTTTCAGATAGATTAGTTATCTAATTTGGCTCATGTTACGGCCTCTGATTGTTGGTATAAACAGGAAGGAGGTAGCAGGAGAACATGGCTGGAGCAAAACTAGCCCTTTTCAAGAGTATGCCAGAGTCAGCCTGGTTTGCACTGCTCATGAAAATGTACTCATAGGATGGAGTCCAGCCAAACTAATGATGGATGGCTGCTGGAAGGAGTAGTTCTGCTTTGCCTCACTTTCAGGTTTCTGCCTCCCTGGATCTTGCAACTGTGCAGTCACAAGGTGGACCAATTCAGCTCTATGGCCAGTGGAAAACCCATTATTTTTTGTGGTGTTATTTTTCCATCAGATTAATTGGCTGACTGGGGCCAGATGGTCACTAGATCCCACATAAGAGATGGGAAGGGCATACACATCGGTTGGTTGTGGGAAGGATCACCTTTCAGCAGCAGCCTCCTGTTAGGTCAGTGTAGCAGAAAGGTCAGGTTACTACTACTTCATTCATAAGACAGATAACCCAGTCTAACACTAATGCTGAAAGGGACCCTTTTTTGCAAGATTAGTTTAGTGATTAAGCTAGCTCACTGTGGAGCTGGATGAGTACTACGGTCAGTCCCTGAAACCAGCGGGACCTCAAGCTAGGGATAGGGGGACGGCTTTCTGCAGTGTGTCTGTGAGATTGGCTTGACTATGGTGTCATTTACAGAGATTTAGGCCTTGGTGCATTCAATCTGGAAGAGCAGGTCAGCCTTACTCGTAGCTCAGAGGCAGAAGATATATGTAAGGAAAACCGCACCTTGCAGTCAGTTTTCTGATCCAAAATGACAAGAATAGTCTGGCTGAAAGGAAGCAACACCTATACCACAGAGGTAAGAAAGTATGGCTCACAGAGATCAAATAAGTCCATATAATTCAAGGTACTGAATCCAGTGCCTTGTGCCTTGAGCAGAAGAATACATCTTTCCTCTTTATACAAAGGACAAAGGAATGGGTCTCTGCCATCTAAGGGTCCCTTCTCTGTTCTTGCAGCGATTACCTGAAAGAATGTAAGGAAGTCATTCAGCTGAGAGGAATAACTCATTTTCTCTGATATCAATTCTGATGTGCAGAACAAAACACCTCACTGAGTCAAGACTCCACCGGGAAGTGGGAAGAGAAGAACTGTACCTCTTACAGCCATAAATAAGACACAGGCATCATAGGCTAATTCAGATTGGAAGGGACCTCAGGAGGTCTCTAGCCCAACACTGTGCTCCAAGCAGGGTCAACTAGGAGATCAGACCACACTGCTCAGGCCTTTATCCGGTCTGCTCTCGAAGCCCTCCAGGAACGCATGGAGACTGCCTAGCCTCCCTGGACAGCCTGTTCCACTGCTCGATTTTTCCCTTATATCCAGTCTGAATAAGGCTCAGCTTATATCTATTGCCTCTTGTCCTCCTGCCAAGCACCACAGCAAAGATGTCTTCTCCGTAACCTCCTTGCAGGTACTGGGAGCTGCTGTTGGGTCCCCTCAAAAGCCATCGCTTCTCCAGGCTGAAGGTGAATACTTAGAGAGTGAAAGCCATTACAGCGGGGCGAAGCATTCAGCTCTCCTTCCTTTGGGAGGAGAAAGTATTTCCCAAAGCTCTGCCTTCACGCCGGTGTCCTGCAGCAGGCGGTGGAAGAGGGGATGCACGTGGACAGCTCTGGCCTCCCACAGGGTTGCCAGGAGAGGTAGGGGACACTGCCAAAGGCACAGGTGGGCAGCCCTTTGACGAGGCCGGTCCCACCGTTGGGGCCAGGAGCAGGCGTTGCTGTGCGCCAGGGCCTCCCTCTGCCCCATCCCCACGGGTGTCCGCGACCCTCTGCCCCCAGGGAGCCAGGTGTGGGAAGGCCAGGTGGGACGTGCGGTCCTGGGCGGTGGCAGCTGAGCGCAAAGGAGTTAACAGGACTTTCAGCCTCTTCCCGCCCGCGCCTCCTCCACCCTGCTCGCTACCTGCCCTTTATCGCCGCCCACGCCGCGCCGCGCCACGCCGCGGAGCGGGGCGGGGGCGCCGGCCCCG
Organism: Struthio camelus; assembly: GCF_040807025.1. NCBI lineage: Eukaryota > Metazoa > Chordata > Aves > Struthioniformes > Struthionidae > Struthio > Struthio camelus. Next base: position 37,093,006 of record NC_090943.1, on the reverse strand, counting down.
GGCGAGCGGCGGCGGCGGAGGTGGAGGCCGGGGGCTTCCTGCGCCTGCCGCCGGCGCGGCCCTTCCTGCCCGCCCGCCGGGGCCGGGGCGTGGGGGGCCGCGCTGCGCGTAGCGAGCGAAAGGTGTGTGAGTGAGTGAGTGAGTGTGCGTGGGTGGGTGGGGGGGGGGAGGCAGGCAGGCAGAGCGAGCGGCTGTGCGGTGCGGCAGCCGGCGGGGATGCGGCATGGCCCTGGGCTCCGTGAAGATGCCGTCGCCGTGTGAGGGCGCGGAGCTAGCGCGCAGCTGGAGCCCCGCCGGCGCAGCCCGCGACCCGCCGCCGCCGGTGCAGCTGCGGCAGAAGCTGCGGGAGCTGCCGGCGCTGCTGCGGAGCGGGCTGACGCTGCGGAGGAAGAGCGCCGCCGCCGCCGGCCGGGTGAGTGACCCGCAGCGCGCCCCCCGCGGGGAGGGCGGCCCCGGCCCCGGCCCCGGCCCCGGCCCCGCCGCCGGGAGGGTCCCCGCGGGCGGCCCCGCCGCAGGTGCCCGCAGGCCGTGCGCCGGCTCCGCCGCCCAGCTCAGCACGACCCCCCCCCCCAACCCCCCCAAACCCCGATAGGGCCGAGCGCCCACCGCTCTCCCAGCCCTAGCCGCCTTCTTCGCCCGTGTCCTCGTTTTCCTTTTAACGTGGGGCAGCTCGGCGTGGGGCCGTGTACGCTCTCGCCCGACGGACGGATACGCTGCTCAAGGGCTCTCAAACGCGCAGAAGCGCGTGAAAGCAGTGGACCGCCGCGCGCCTTGGCGCCTCGGAGGCGAAGCTGCTTTCCCCCCTGAGCTCTGTGCCCCACTCACAGGTGCGTCCAGCCACAGGGGCAGATGGGCAGCGTGCAACCGCCTAAATGATGTTTCAGTCCAGTTGACTCCGTCTTGGAAAGGCTCACAGGTGCGGCGCTCCCCCCCGGCCTGCGCGGTGGGAAGCAAGGCCCCGGCGAAGCGCTGCGTGAGCCCCCAGCAGCTCGAAGCCGCAGCTGTTGATGGGAAGGACAGCGCAATCTCCCAGTGGCGGCTGCGCCACGGGGCTGGGATGTCGAAAAAGCCGAGGCGAAACGTCCTCGCAGTCCAAACCGGGACTGAAAACTAGCATGTGGGTCGTTGAAATGAAGGCATTGGGTTTATCGGCGAAGGGAGTAAAAGTAAGCTGCCTTGTGGTTTTGGTGCGCTGATAAATAAATGCCTGCGTAGGGAGTTAGTGTGCAGTAGTCGGCAAGATGTATATTTGTACCCGAATCAACTTTACAGTAGTTTACCTGTGTAAATAAGTGCTTTGTACGCATGGGGAAGTTACTGTGAAATGTGGTAGGGTGTGAATTTAAAACAGAACTTCCTGTGTGAACGTTCTAGTATAAAACGATATATATGCAAGGAAATTAAATAGGATGAAGGTAGTATATAAATTTAAAGCCCAGTAGGTATTTCCAAATAATTTCTGGATGCAGAATCCTACTCTAGAATAAGTTTGTTACCTCAGATGAGTTTTACCCTCAGAATAAAGACTTGTCTGTATGGAGATACGTAATAATTTTTTATATTCCGGTTAGTGCACATCTTAATCCACTTCACAAGTGTCTGTATGAATACAGAAGTGGCCTGAACTTGATTCGCTTAAATTCATTTAGAAAATTGAAGCTAGGGGGTTTCGGTTAATTGTAACTAGTCGAGCCTGGTTCTATCCTAATACAAGGTTGATGAGAGATATCTTCCAGGGAAGATCAGACCTTTTCAGAATACTTTTTTGAGGTTAATTTATTCTACGTTTAAAGCATATTACAAAAGAAGTAAGTTCAATAAAAGTGTCTAGTGAGAAGGCAAGAGCTAGTGCAGAATAGCTGTTGAGGACTGTTTTCATTTGTCGGCATGTGTGCTGTTTTAGGCACAACCAGTCCATGACACTTCAGGGAGATGCCATGTGGAGGAGGTTTCGGTTTATTATCACGGTTAATCCTCACTGCCATTGTGAGTATTTGAGAAGGTGAGCAGTGTGAACATTTGCTCTGTCAATGTTTGGAGTGGATGAGTCAACACCCCTGTAAGAAGCCTGGGGGGACCTTGGGTGTGTGCGGTTCCTCAGGCACACTTGCTGACGCCTTGGTCCATCTCGCTTCATGGTGTCCCAGGTCAGGTTCTGCGTGTTGTTGCCCATGTGCAGTGTTACTGACCAGCAAGGAGGAGGTGATAGATTTAGCGGCTGTGTCATCTGTGCCTTTGTCTTGCAGTTCCCTGTGCTTCACCTGCTAAAGTTTTTCTTCATCTGCCCATCTTGGTAGAAAGAAGGCTGGAGAGAGGATGGGGAATTTGTAGGTCTGTCCTGAACGGATGCAGCAGCTCTCAGGTCTGGGGTGAATGCTGCCTCGAGGTGCTGCACGGCTCCAGCAGGAGCTCCCGGCTGATGGCCAGGTGCTGTCTGACTGTGTCTCCGTGGGACCCTCTGGCTCAGAAAGGCTCTGGAGAAGGGGACTGTGAGATAATGACACTTTCTGCCTTTTGAAACAAAATGAGCCCATGAGATGTGTGGAAGGTTTCTTCCATGCGTAATTCTCCAGGGAACGGTCTGGTTCTGTCAGCAGTGCCCCGTGGTGATTCCTGTCCACCCTGTGCGTGTGCCTTTTTCCCTCAGAAATGGAATTTTAGGGGGATGACACTTCCAACATATTTCAGTTTGGTTTGGAGGACAATTGCAACCCTGATAATGATGGCGTTTGGGGGAACGAAGAGATATGTTAGAATAACAGAATTCAGCAATTGTTTTATATTTCCAATTTGAGCATGTGTCTCAAAAGAAAAGAGACCTAAAATAAGCTTGGACAAAAGGTTGAGTAGCACAAATATGAAACAAAGTGTCTTATTTTCTCCTCAGCAAAATACTGCAGGTCACTCCAAAGTTAATTTTTGCAGGTTCTTTTGTTTGTTTATGAAATGCCTCCCTTCCTTTTTAAATTTCAGAGTGATCTTAGTCTCCGGTGACTTTTTCTTTGTGCTTTTTTGTTTGTTCAAACACCAAGCTGAGTCTGTTATTTGTCCAGCTGGATTCATCAAGAATGTTGCTCACATAGGTGAGCTGTTTTCAAGTAAATGCTGACCAACTGAAATTCTGGTTTGTTTAATTTCCTAGAAAAATATTATGACCCCTGAACAGGGCGTCTGCCTCTGATGCTGACTTGCTAAGGGACTGCCTGCAATTTGCTTCCTCATCTATAAAATAGGGATAATATGCATGCATGCATTCATGCTTGGAGACTATGGATACTAAAAAATAATGGAAGTGTTAAGGGTGCTATAATTATTTTAAAGATACACTTCACTGCATGCCGTTAGAATATTTTCTGTGGTGGGGGAGAAAAGCATTGTGTGGGAGAGGGTAGTATACGAAGAATGGAATAAATTTTGCAAACCAGCATGGGGTGGAATAAATTTTTTTAATCTGTTGGGGCCTGCCAGTCCTTCTTGCCCCTTGGCGCTAGAATGTTTGAGAATTTTTGACCAGCGATGGGAATAATTGAAAAACGCAGAATAAAATTAAGTGGTGAAACAAAATGTGCGTTTTCCTCTTAGTTCAGTAAATGCAAAAACTGGACTACAAATGGATATCTTTCACCTTCTCCATCAGGATACATCTGATTGGAATATGCTTGAAGAACTTAGAAGTGGAAAAAAGCCTTGCAGAAAAGCTACAATAACCACCATGCTTTGTGCTTGTTCTGTGGACCCAGAACCATTTACCTGTTGTTAAATAACAATACATCCTACTGTTCAGTCATAAAACTAACCTCTAATTCCCTTACTAGGGAAGGGAATTAGAGGGTTTTTTTTTTCTTTTTTTTTAAAGCTTTTGAACTTTGAACTGGATGTTGGCATCATCCCTGATGGTGGAGTTTCCTAATGCCGGTCTTAGGGCAGGTCCGTCACAGGTGTCTGAGGCCACATGGGGTGTTAGACTGTGGCATCACAGCTGTGCTGGGAACTGCATGCTCCTGCTGAAAAAGGGGTGGGTTTTACTCCTCTTCCTCTGCTTGGTGCTGCTTCTTGCAGAAAATGCTCCAGTCTTTTGCTGTGGCAGTTTTATTCAGTTTTCAGGTGCTCAAATTGGTCCCTTGAAGGGGCTAACAAGCACCTTGCAACCTACCAGAGCTTGTGCAGAGGCAGAGAAGGGAACTACTTTGTTGGCTCCCTGTCCTTGTGCAAGCGTTCCCCTCAGCTGTGTGTGTGCTTTTTCAAAATCTTTTAGAAAGTAGAATCCTTCTGGTTTCCAGTTTGCCTCTTTGAGGTATGTGCTAAAAGTACATGTAATGAGCATGAGTATTTAAGTTATAAACTGTCTTTGCTCTCCTTCCTTTTGTTTGCCAAAGACACCTTCCTCTCCTCCTTTTTCTTCTTTAATAAGTAACCAAATATGGTTCAGTTCTGTGCTTTGTGCAACAGCAAAGTCCCTGCCCCCGGAAGCACCAAGACTGCCCCGAATGAGGTCCTGCAGGTATGCCAATACAGCAGTTGCTCCATTGCGCAGATAATCCTTTTCTCCTAACGGAGCTAATTTTGCTCGTGTTCCTGAGTTCCTCCTAAAAGGGCAAAAGCAGCGCTTGGAAGTCAGAGGAGAACATTTTTAATCACGTCTTCTGCCTTCTAGGTTCACATTTACATAAGAGCTTTTGTGTGAGCCTGGATGCTGCTGTTTGTCAGAAAGCAGTGCAGCTGCCATGCCTTTTGTACATCGTGGGGTCAAACCCTGTTACTCTGATTTTGTGAAATATCCTGCTGACCTGTACGTATCTTCACCATAAACCGTGCCTTTTGACTAAAGCGATACCACAAACATTTTGTTTTCTCAGATCGGCCAGGGGCTTTTTTGCTGTTTCTAAAGGTCTTCAGGCAGACCAGTACGCTCAGACTCTCTTCACGCTGAGGGAACCTGAGTTGTGTTTTGGGTGACAACTTTGCCATATGCGTGTCAGAATGTAAACTTCTGTCTGAATGTGGGGTTGCAGGTTGAAAAACCTGCACCCAAGGAGGAAGCCAAACCAAGGAGTAAACGTAAACCAAAGGAGTTAGGTGAGAATTATGGGTGCTAAAAGTTTCCATGAATTCAGGGAGAGACTGGAGAAGGTTTATGCGAGAGAAATGTGTTGAACATGCAGTCTACATGAGGCACAGAAAGTCCCCAAGCTGAAAATAGTTGGAGGGTTGGACAGCTGTTGTATATTTTGGCATTGGCAGCTGTCATGCTGATGGAGAAAATTCTTCTTTGCCAGGGAAAAAAAAATCAAATTCCATGCAATCTATTTGAATGCCTACAATAGCCTACGTTTTGGTAAACTTTTATTCACCTCTCATACAAGGCTTTTAGTTGCTTACATCATTCAAGTTACTTTCCTTCACTGAATTCATGTGATTCCTGTGATTGGGGAAACTGTAGCTTTGCAGATGAGGTTTTGCCAGGACGTTAGAAATTCCTCACCTCCGCTGGAAATTCTCAGAACTTGCATTTCTTCTTTGTGCAGCTACATTATGTCAGTGGTTCATAGTTATCTTTTGATTGACCTAAGCATGCAGGTTTGTTTTATTTTCAGTTATCTCCCTGCAATGGCTGACAGTTATAGCATTCCCTATTTTTCTTTGCGCTTCCTCATCTTATTAGTGCCTAAATGCAATGACCTTGTATTTCACACTATTGGACTACATCCTTTTCCTAATACTCCACTTCTCAAAGTCATCTAATTTTCCCGTATGTCATTCTGTTTACCTTTGTTTTGCCAATGCCTCTGATTTTGTGTCATCAACACATTTCCTTGGTGCATTCTGCTCATTTGCCCGGTGTTGTTAATGAGAAGAGGAGAAAAGAAATGATGAGAACAACTGGTCTGTTATCTATGCTTATACATGCTATAGACGCTTTACCCTTGTATGTCTTCCTGCATTAAAAGATGTGGTCTTCTGATCTGTGGGCACACTATACTAATTGAAATCTGTGCACAAAATACCGGACTGGCTCAGTGGATTGAAAGTTTTACTGTCAGTGCCGTTATCGAAACAAATTGATTGATATTGGTGACATTTTGCTTTAAAGCCTGCCATAGAGCTTCTACTCAGTAACTTAATACACGGATCATCTTGGCAGTTATTATATGACTAAAAATAGTCTTGGTAAGTAGTCTTGAATTTTTCCCATTGTAATCAGGCTTATTATATATTCCAGCTAAATGTATTTGATTAAGATAATTGTCTTTCACAGTATCCTTTAACTTGTCAGGTCCGTGACTGGTGACACATGACGCGTTGAGTAATGAATAAAATAGCTTAGCGACAGTGACCACAGTAGCTGACAGGGAATTTCAGTGTCTTTTTTGTTTATTTGCATAATAATTTGTTTCATAGTCAGTGTTCACTGAACTGCTAAATTGAGAATACTTCTTAATTAGCCCATGTCTTACAACTTCTGAGAAATTATGTTGGGTTTGATGAGTAGGTATAGCTGAAGGAAATCTGAGGCAATCTACCTCTCTGCCCTACTGAGTAACCTTCGGCAGGATGCAGAGCTGTTTTTACCCTGAGGCAGGGGATGGCTTCAGGTTGCCAGGATGATGCCTACTGCCAGTGCTCTGAGGCTGGCAATGCCTGGCCTGACACCTCAGCTGCTTTCTAGCACGCCTGTGTAGGCCCAGGTGCAGTGCCAACACCTGGGGAAGAGATGCCATCATGTAGCTTCGGCTCGTGGAAGATGCATAAAACTGACACCGACCTCCTGAGACAGAAAAAATGCCCCACCTTGCTCAGAGTCACGGGGCTGGGTCTGAGCTGCTGAGTTTCCTATCTCTATTCTGATCAGAGCGTGTCCTGGGAAGTCGGTCTTTTGATCCACAGTTTGCTGCTATAAAACACAGTCTTGTCTTTAATCCCTTTCCTGCACTACAAATCAAACTCAAGCTGAAAATGTCTTGAGTAAATTTAGCCCACGTTCAGTCTCTAAGTGCTGCTTTTCTTGTGTTGATAATAACATCTTCAGTTAGTGTCTCTGAAAAAAATATCTTTTTGTCCTGCACGTTTTTGTAATTCCGATTGAACAAAGATATAATTCCTTTCAATTTTGATTTTGCTTCTGTTTCGACATAGCCTGCAGACATAGCCTACAGGTTCTCAGAGGTGATGCTCCAGTGTGTCACTTGGCAATCTGTTCAGGAAATCTATGTATAAAACAAGATCAGCTCCATTGAAATTAAAAGGGGAGTATTTGCAAAATTTCTGCAGGTGTTACATCTTGATAAGAGGAAGGCTCAATTTAAATGTGAGATAATTGTATCTTGTTAGTTATATATTTTGAAAGAAATAAAATTCACTTTGTGGAATTGTATACTTTTAATTTGCTTGCTTGTAAACCTGCATTATTGGTTAATGCACACTAGATTTCCCAGATGCTAGAATGAATGAGCAAGTGCTGTACTGTAGTATTATGACAAGCTAGGTTAGTAATAAAATAAGGTTTCTATCCAACTGTTGTTGTTTGTATAAGCCTAGTGATTTCAGTTCTATTCTGTGCCTTGAGGAGACTGCAAAACGAGCTGTGCGTGTTTATTCTAATGAAAATGCTGAAAATAGGAAGCAATAGCTTTTTAAAAGGAGAAAAAAAGGAAAGCAGAATATGCTGTCTTTTTGACCTCACTTGTGGAAAGCAATTGTAATAAAACAAGATGTTTTATCTTTCCATTTGGCCTGTAACAATTAAAGTAATATTTCACTAGGCAGGAAGTTGCCTGTTCTTTATGGAAACTACGGGCCTTATAGCTAAGATTCTCTATCTTTAAGGTGATTTATTTCTCCTTTTCTGATTTGCTCATTATAGGCTTCTTTGAGAGAATTAGGATTAAAGATGCTTATCGAGATGTGGAATATTCAGCACTGTAGAGTTACTGTGCCAGCAGGCCTAATAAATAGACAGAAATTGCTATTGCTTGTGCAGCTATATCTGATCTACTCTGTCCATCCCTGATTTGTGATTTTTGCGTCAGGCTGGAGTAGGAGTAACAGCTGCTGTATGAAAAGTTGGGATGCAATGCATAGAGTTCTGGTGCGACTCTGCCAAACTGCTCGGAGACCCTTGACAGGTCACTCTGTTTCGGCAGGAAATTTGTGTCTGGTTACAAGTAAGCAGATGCTGTGCGTTGGTGTCCACAGTAGTCTCTCTAGGATGTGAGCTGCCTTTTATTATGGGTTCATAACAGCGCTCAGCATAAGAGCCTTCGTGTTGGTTGGGGCTCCGTAGGGTGCTACAGTACAGAAATTAAAAATGGGACACCTTTTAACCCTGGGTAGTGTGAGAGTGCCTTGTTATTCTTTGATCCCTCTGTGCTGGATCTCTTTTTCCCAAGTCAGGCTGCCTTGCAGATCTCTTCAGGTCTGTATGCATGGATTGCTTTCAGTGGACTGTTTTACATTGGCCTTTGAGGTCTGTTGTACACACTTTATCCATAATGAAACCTTTCGATTTAAACATTTGTCATCATTATCTGTGCTTTTGGCAAAAGTTTAAAGATAAAAATGAAGGCAGTGGGGCTCTAAAGTTAAAAGCTGTGGAAGCAGGATCTGAATATTTTCTTTTTAACTTCCAAGTGTAAAAGGCAGTAGCTATTCATAATTGTCCTGATGTCTTTTATCTCAGTTAATTTATGGTTTGACTTGGGTTAGTCTGACCTTGTAAAATGCCCTACCTGTAGCTGTGGTCCTACCTGTAGCTGTTGGATTAAGCTAGTGTCAGTTATTAATATTTAAATCTTATAGTGTACTTTTTATTGTGAATAATTCCTTTTACAGAAGACATGTTTGGAGAAGACTTAGAAGGCTAACTGATTAAAAGTCACTATACTTTTTTATAGTGCAAAAAGAAAATATTCTGCTAACTGCCAGACAAAAACTTCATTCTGTATAAATGTCAGTAGATATTTATGCCTTCTGTTTTAGAGCTGAGTTAACCTGTTGACTTAAAATGCTGGGTGCTTTCTAGTTTGCCTTTTTGGTGTGGCTCTGCTAAACCACTCAAAGACCCTCGACCCTCTGTGAAATCTTGGGCTTTCTAATTCGCCTTCTAATTACTTTTCAGAAATAGTCTGTTTCTCCCTGGACTGTGTTAGTTAAGCAAGTTGGTGCTAGGAAGGTGACACCGGGACTTTGGGGAGGAGGGGGGGGGGTCCTGTTCTGGGAGTGCTCTGTAGCTTGCTCGGGTCAAAGGAGGCTGCCTACCTCTTCTTGCTTCTGAACCTCAGACCAAAGCCCTCGTGTGACTGAGGTGCTACCTGTCTTGGAGAAGTAAGGGAAGAAATGGTTCAGTGGTCTCGTTGCTTAATTAGGGAGTGGGTGTCATGCGTGTGTGTGCTTCGGTGTGAGCTGCTGGTAGCTTCTTCCGCTGCTGGCCCATCGCAGTGTCTCTGCAGGTGGCTTGGCAGTGTAATCACGGGGACTGAGGAACAAGCAGCACCAAGTTGCTTGTTTATATTGATACTGCCAGCCAAAGAAACATATGTCGAACCTGCTCTTCGTGATGAAAAAGATGGTCTGCGGTCTGCAGGTCAGCGTTGAGGAGCAGTGACCCAGAGGAAGTTCTACATATTGGATAAAAGGTAGAAAACTGAGGCCCAGACCACTTGTGAGCATCACAAATTCACGAGGTCCTTTTTGGGGTGGCGATGGTGGTAATATTTGCTTTTTGTTTCTTTTTTAAGATGATAAGCATTTAATTGTGGTTTTCTGGCCAAGTTCTGTCTTACACAGCTAGACCCAGTGATGGTAAAACTCTTTGTAATTTCAGATGGATATGGTAATCATTTACTGTCATGAACTGCTACTGCATGCTGTTAAGCAGCTGCTCCATTTCATCCCATAGGTGAATGCACTTTAGCGATGCAGAAATTGATTTTTTTTTAATATGGAAAGAAGGGGAGAAAATGAACATGCACGATTAGTTTTGAAAGTCACAAAGCGTTTGTTTGTTTACTGAGTGGCTGAGGGAACGAGCTAAGCCAATCCGTTAGATCTGCTCTGGATCCAGCTAGTGGACAATGCAGCGCTTTGCTGCGATATGTCATTTGTGCGCTGCCTCCAGCCACGTGGCAGCTCAAGCCAATCTGGGGTGTGTGGGATGCAAGTCTGTTGCTGAATCTGTGCTACAGGGCGAAGAGAGATTTGTAGCGTCTGCTGGGGAAGGCCAGAGGCATGGGAGATGCAAGTCCTAAATGAACAAAAGCAGAATCTAGTAGTTAGCTGCCAAAGAAGAAAGGTAAGGACAGAGTGTATCCCAAGCTTGAGTGTGTTTTAGGTTAAGAACGATATACTGTGTAGCATCTGTCCATGCTAGCTCTGAACCGTGCCAGCGGTAATCACCACAGGACTTCTTTAAAGCAGCGCTTTGACAAGGCTTCCTCGCTGCTATATGGAAGAATGTGCTTAAGAACATAATATACACATAAATAATCCTGCTAGATTTAATTATTATAAACAGTTTTGAAAACTTAACTGGAATTTGACTTCCGTTCGTGAGAAATGGCATATTCACGGCCAGCAATGGGACTTTGGCACTTGCAGCGTCCATGCCGTCTTACAGCTGTCCTGCGTCGACTTGGCGCGAAGAGTGTTTACAAATGATTAAAAGGCCTGAGTGTAGAGTGCATCAAAGAGAACAGACCAAGCTTAAAAAAAAAATCATTTAAAAAAAGGGAATAATTGATGCGCTTGATATTTGAGGTAAAATTATGGAAGCCTGTTTGAGCTGCCCGAGAGATCATTATCATTTTGAGCGAGTGATCTGTTCTGTTTGTACCTCAGTATCCCCATGTGTGAAGGCAATTGATAGAAGTTGTCTGCCTATTAGAGCAGAATCGTTCATAAATATTGTCTTTGTAGTTGACATCAGGAACAAAATACGTAAAATGCAAAAATAATAATGGTAGTTAAATGAACACCTCTTTATTTATATTTTTATTATCGTGTTGAAGGATAGAAGAGGAACATTCGGCAGACATTTAATTTCTTGTTTTATCTCATTAAGCAGACGGTCCCAAAACAAATGAGTTTTAGATTGGTTTTACCAAAGCTATTTATCTAATTATGGCTTTCACTGCACTTGAATGAATGTCTGCAAATCAATAAGTCCCTTAGGTTGCCAGGGCATGCATTAAAGCTGGTGGCTCTCCAAGCTGAATAGCAATTTTTTCCATTGAGATATCTCTTCTCAATTCTTACAGTGTATGCATAAACTGAGAATTTGTTTGAAGGTCTTGCTTAAAAGGTCTCGCTTTTGAGTTGTTATTTGCAATTCAATGTGGCAATAAATGTTTACATTATACTGGCAAAGGTTTTGTTAACAAATTCTAGTTATCTTGAAGGAAGCTATTGTAGATACAGGACATGTAGTGGGTTGAGATGATGGTTCATCTAGTGCTGTATCCTTAAATTTTAAGGTTAATTTGACAGCCAATGGTTTTAGCCACAAATGTAAAGTTTCTTGTGTCCTCAAGAGAGCCTTAGAGCAAATGCAATATAGGCTGCATTGTACATTCTCTCTTCCTGGATTTGCATACCTGGAGATGCCTTATATTCTGACGCCTGGGAGTTGTTACCCTTAACCATTGTAGTTATAGCTGTTGATGTAATTCATATACAAATTCAGCCTTATAATGAATCTGGCTAGTGTTTTGTCTTCGAGCTCATCTCGGAAGGAAAATTATGTTTTGTTTTCTTTTGTTGTTAATTAGAGCATTTCTTTTTGAACAATTTTGAATTTCCCGCCTTTAATTTAAGGGACTAGTCTGTTGTCACGGTAACCTTTGTAAGTTATTAGGCAGGGAATTTATAATTTCTCTCTTCTGTACGGTTATTTTTTATGCATTCTCTTTTACAGCTACTTTTAAAAACAAGCAATCTCAGTCTGTGTAGGTGACTCCGTAATCATCTTGGTTACCATGTTCTGAACCCTATCTGGTTCTGCAGTATCCCTTTGAAGTTGTGATGGCTTGTGCTGAATGTACTATTCCAGGTGAGACTGCACCACTGATTTATTTAAATCATGTGATTTCCTCCCTGTCTCCGTCATGTATGCTTTTCATCCTAACAATTTGCTATCTTCTTAGAATTCCTGCTGGCACAGATTAGTCCTTCACTGAAATGTCCTCACGGCCATTCACATTGCTTTCTTTAGGTTGATACAGTTAATTTAAAACAGTATAAGGTGTCAGCTTTTTTTTTCCTTCCAGTGGGCGTTACTTTGCATTTGATGTCGATGAACGTTATTTAACTTGAGTTGTCGGCTCACCTAGCTTGACTAGGTCCATCTGAGGTTACTTACAGACTTTTTGTTGCGACTAACCAAAATACAGGCAAAACTTGCTTATCACATCACAAATAGGTTTTATTAAACAACATTGAGCCCAGGATGTATCATTGGGCATCTACCTTGTCAGGAAGAAAATGGGCTGCTAAATCCTGTTCTTGTTCCTCATCACTTTGCTACTGTTTGATCAATGTTTTGTCTCTCAACCAAAGACTCCTCTAGCTTCTTTAGAGGAAGCCCGTGTATTAGGGTGAATCTGTACCATCTCTGCAGAAGATGGAGTAAACCTGTAGAGTATTGCTGTGTAGATGGTCTCTGAGAATAGAAGAAAAACAGCTAATGTCATGTCAGTCTTGACCCAGTTATATCGTCCTGTGTCAAAAGCTTTATTCTTCTCATAAGAAATATGAGAATATTCATGAGTGGTGAAACTACTATTAAATGGATGCACAACTGTTTGGAAGGCTCTACACAGATTAGTAACCAATGACTAGGTCAGATAATCACAAAGCAGGGCTCTGCAAGAGTATCTTTTGGCTCTGCTATGATTTGCATTTTCCTTACAAAGTGCAGGGAAGGAATAGAGATTATGCTTATTAAGATTTAGCTCTCTAACAAACCAAAAAAGGAGGAGAAGGAGAGGAGGTGTGTTTTATTATTTTTCCTTTTTATTCTGCTCAGGCCACTTTAAGGCAAAACTGCTACTTGGAACAAAACTCTAGCAGACAAATCATTTGCCAAACACTTTCTAAAAACGGATATATTGAAGTGTTTGTGTCGCTCTACAGACAACCGCTCTCTAATCTTGCAAAGCTCTTTATTAAAATCAAAGACACAAAATGTCCCTGTAGTGGAGTGCTGTGTTTAAGCACAAAGTGTAGTTAGTAGAGGAATATTGCTATTAAATACAAGTTGTGTTCTTATTAAAATAAGGCATACAGTGAGAACTATTCATGCCTGTTGTTTCACAAAATAGCACTTTATGAATCTGTTTATTGTGGCTGTAGAAAAGGACCTACTTCAGTTGGTTATTAATATCCAAACATGTTACAGGAAAACTGCAGGATGATAGTAGTGGATAAGGAAGCGTTACATTTTCCCATTCTGTAAATAAAATTCTTGCAGAGACGTCGTCCACAGACAATAATAGTTTTTCTTTATAAGCCTGAGTTGAAAACTGCTCACACGTCACTGAAGTGCTAATGGTAAATTTTGTGAAACTTCCAAAATAGGAAGATTTTTTTTTTAATTAAGACTTTTGAAAGGAACTTATACTTACTTTGAGTTAAGCAAGAAAACAGACAGAATGTTTATCCATTGCTTTAGCAGGTCAGAGTGTTATCTGACTTTTAAAAACAAAGCTCAGTACTGGGGGTCTATGAGTCATCTTCTGTTCGGCCTGAGCTGACTGCAATTCCCATATGTGTATGCTTGTTTCCTTACACTGTGACTTTTTCCCTCCCGAGTTAGTCATTGTTATCTCTTGGCACAAACGGAGAAGTTAAAAACGTCAACAAGCATGAGCTATGATAAAAGCGTGCAAACAAACCTCCTTTGTAATCTCCCAAACCCCAGAGTGCTCCAATTCCCGTTTCTTTGCTGTGCTTAGACCCATCCAATCTTTTGATGAGATCCTGGTGCGTGGAGCAGGGACGTGAATTCCAGGGAGAAGGGTCACTTATCAGCAATGCTGTCCCAGAGGCCCTCTGTGATTAACTTGTGCTGGTGTGTCCAGTGCCTAAAACTGCAGATACTATGATGTTGCGTAGAGAAAAGGAAGCAAAGAGATTAAAGGTGATAAAACCTTTTTTTAGTGCTTTTGCAAGCATTGCTTTTGAAAGATGTTGGTAAACTGAGTATGTTCCCTGGACTCAGCTCTGCTTTCGTGGGTTCTTGCATGGGCTGTGCTACGTTTCTTAGGTTTGGGCTAGCAAAATATATAGGATTCAGTAAGGCAAGTCCAAACTCAAGGAACATAGCACAGGTCTTGAACTTGTCTCTTATGTGATAGTAGGATTAGAGCAAAGTGTCCTCGTTAGGTACACGCAGGATGATGATGGTCACGTCTGTTCTCTGAAGTTAACCAGATATTTCCCAGTTTCATTCACCTTTATTTTCCATTCCTCTTCTCTGTATTCCTTGTCTCCATGTCAGAAGTCTCTGTGTGTATCTACATCCCAAGAAGGTGTTGAACTTGTTTTTTTGCTGCAGTCATATTTGACACTCGAGAGGCGACTGAATAGATATGTCACCCTGTTGTACTGTGGGCTGATGTGAAATCAAGAAAGCCGGTGTGGTTCGTGGGGGTGAGGGCACTGAAATAACTGTTGGTTTGAAGTCATCTCTGAAGAGCTGGTGTGGGGACGGACGGAACAGTCAGCAAGTGGATGCAGGGTGAGAATAAACCAATTCTTGAAGAGCATGTGTCTGAAAGTGAAGGTCTCTTACAGCAAGTTAGGCAATTTGCCATCACTCTGCCCTAGCACAGGAGCTTAACCAGCGGCTCAGGTGTGTGATGGGGCATGGGTTGTCAGGCTGGCGGGCGTTTGGGGATTGTCAGGGCGAAGGTGTGGGGAGCAGCATGAACAGACTCGACCTGCTTTGGTAGGGCATCCAGCATGGCCCAGACCTGTTTGGTGAATTGGTTAGGCCAGAGTCGGCATCACAACAGGCTGTTAGGACGTCACGGACATCTCACTTCTGGTCTCTCACAGATCAATTGCTGCTATGGGGAATATTACAGCATGTGAAGAATCTTTTGGTTCATTTTGCTTCCCTGATTTCAGTGAATTCTCTAACAAATTCGCATCTTTCATGGGCATAGCACTTGAATAACTTTTAAAGTCAGCAGTTCCCCTTCTCTCCCTGCCACTTGTATAGATCAGAAAATATGTGCTGACTTATAATGACATTTATTACTGACTTTTTAAATTTGGGTGGGCTGGTAACCAGGATACAGCAGGCAACTGGAAGGCGCATGATAGCATGTTAAAGTGATCAATGTTGCAAGCATTGGCTATAATGCAGAATATTAGAGTGGAGAAAAGTTAATTCTCTCTGCCCCTAGACCTGAAAAAACGTGGTCAGATATTACCTCGGATCCTTTTATTTCCAAGGGACAAAGCACCCCCTCAAGCATTTTGGCGTGAAGACTCAATCTAGTGAAGCAGAAGGTAGTGGCTCAGTTATGACTTGCTGCTTTACATGGGTGTGTGAAGGAGGCTCGTGGAGGAGTCCTGGGCAACGGTGTGGGATAGGGTGAGGAGGAAACAGCACCAAGCAGCACAGGGACTACATGAGCGGCTGCTTAGTCTGATGGTCAGAGGCTCCCTAATTCCCTTCCTAGCCTTGGCCGCCAGGCCTGACTCTCCTCTGATGGTGGAAATGTGACCCTATAGAAAGGCAGTGGTGATGTGTGAGTCTCCTCTTGTGATGGTACTGGCATGAGCAGACCATTCTGCTGGCTCTTTGAGGTTGTGTTGTTCAGCCCATGTTCTAGCTATAGTTTGGCTGTGAATAATGCATAGGCTATTGCACTTATGTTTCATATGTCATTGCTCACACAAATGATAAGTGTGTTCATATTATGCCCTTCTGCTTCTCTCTTACATGTCCCAGTGAGTACAGCTATTTCTAGGGAAATTATATTGCTATATATTTTTTAAGGAAATCGTTATACCCCAAGTGCTACCACTGCTCTCTTTAGTGAGAGACAGGATGCTTTTTTGAATTGTTATTTCAGATTCTACAAGAGCAGGCCGTGGTTACTGCCTCACGTACACTTTGAAGCAGCCTTAAAAAGGTGAGCCACAACTATCAAGGCAAGTGACTTGCTGTTTTAAAAAGAAAGCTTAGAATCAGTTGAGCGGGAAGGCTGCATAATAGAGCTTTCAATGGACTCTCCCAGCTATGGTGTAACCCTTCCATGCTACTTATTGTCTGGACTGTCTCTGTAGTTTGCTGATATCTCGCATGTCTGCCATGAGTTTTGGGGTCCTGGGAGTGCAGACTCCCAAACAGTTCCTCTGTAGGAAGTAATTTTCCTTACACCACTTGTTGTGCAGAGAGCTTGTTGAAATCATAGAGTTCAATCTCTGTGTCAAGATGTGTCTGACACAGGAGTGTATGTTCAACTTCATAATATACAATTCACCTCAGATCCCTGCATTGCTGTAATTTGCTGGAGTATTTTTTCTCCTGTGCACATGGTTCTTGTGTTAATTTAGACTCTGGCACCTTTTTTTTTTTTTTTTTTTTTTGCATATGTCTTTGAATATGGGAATGAGATTGACTAGGATGTAGTCATCATATGGTGGCACTTCTGTTGGGATGTAGAGCTACATAATAGTTCTAGTTGCAAATGCAGTTAAAGGTTAATGAATTCAGATAATTTAATCAGATGCAAAAATAGAGAAATCTTCTAATCCTTTGACTCCCAAGCTGTTTTTTTTTTCTGTTTAAGGAATAGAATCTTTCCTTAAGATTGTCCCTTTATACTTGTATGATGTTTAAAGGATACTTAAAGCATGTAAGAAATGAACCAAAGAGAGAAACTCTGTGCTGTAAATACCAGGACTTGTTTTCCTGGAGGGGTTTTTATCTGTAGGCTGGAAAATTACAAGGGTTGATGACCTCATGTGGGACGAGAGCAACATGGGACTAGTTGAGGGAAGACTTATTTATTTATTTATCCACTTCTTTATAGTTAGGCTTCCTAAAATAACTTTATTTTTTAAAAAAATATGCTTTCTCCTCAAGAGGTTCAATACAATTCTGTTTAATAATTCCTTTTTCTATGAATGTGAGTAGGGTATCACCAGAGAGGGCATTAATCTCACAAAAATAGCCTGTCAAATTCTGAACCTTTTCTCTTAAACCTTGTTTGGTCAGGCACCTGTATTCTGAAGGCTGGTGAGAGTGGCAAGGATCAGGTGATCCTGACCTGGCCCATACTGTCTAGAAAATGATGAATGTGGAGAACTCTTATAAGGACCAATTCTGTTCATTTTCAATGTCTCTCGTTGGAGCAAGGCCCCATCCTTCAGAACTGTAGTCTGAAAGGGGAGAACTTCATGGTGTTGACCCCCTGTTATCAGCTATTAGGAAAATCACAAGAGATGAGAATTCCCACCTTCCGCACAGAGAGATTAGACTTCCACAGCAGTACAAGGAAGGACTTTTCCTTTAAGACTTGATTATGCATCACAGTGAGTAAAAGTAGAATAATGCAACACAGATATGACGTGACTTATTCATGTGCTTCAGGGATATGAAATGTGTGCAAACAATTGTTATATGAATAAAGAATGGAAATAATGATAAATGCAAGGAGAAAGGCAGGTTATTAAAATAAAGGGTAAAGAATGTCAGAAGGGAAATTTGCGTCTTCAGGGCAGAAATCTTGCCTACGTTCAGAGACTGTGTTCCTCAGTCTTTCAGCCTATGCTCGTAAAGGAAGTTCCTATTGAATATGCCCAAACTCTCAGGTATGATGGGGGTGCTGGGCACATCCTTTACTTTCTTAGTATCTTAATCTACATAAGATATATTATATGGATATGATCATATCATACAAAGTAAAACTTATTCCTTTTCGGTACTTGGCACTTTAGCTGTTTTCCACTTGCAAAAATTTAGAAGACTCATCTGTGTCTTGCATCTGTGATATTTTCTGATTCTGTAACTTCTCAGTCTAGTGAAAGCTAAATTTACCTAAGTTGCCTGTAGTGGTTGTTCGTATATGCTGAACTCCTATTCACGTGCTAATCCTATTCCATATTTTATATCTAATGGTTATTGTGCACTACTTCCTACATCGCTCTATATATTATACCTAGGTCTACTAAAACAATCCAGATTAAATGATAGGTGTGCAGTGGTTCCCGGGACGCTGGCAGAGGATTTTGGACTGCCCTGTTTCTCAAGTCCCTCCCCATCTCAATGGTAACACATCTCCCTTTGGAGCTGGAGTGCATTTGAGTTTTCATTTGTTCCTGCTTCAGCACCCAAACTAAAGGTTTTCAAGTACAAAAAAGATGTTATCAAGGTTAGTGTGATCGTGTTCTGCAGAATGTTTGAAGGTGCCGATAGCTGAACTCCAAACAGAGTTCAAGCTCTGCCGAGAGCAAACGAGGAGCTCTTAGATCTACATTGTGTAGAAATTACATGTGTGATCCAAGGGAACAATTTTTTTTTTTTCTTGCATTCCGGGTGCTTCTTAAGCTCTCTGAACAGTGAGAGCCTGACTCCTTCACCAAACTAAAATAGTAAAACTTTGATGGTTTTTCTGCAAAAAAGTAAATTACAGTTGTTCTTCTGGAAGTGGTTAAAAACTGCCACTGTTCAGCCTGTAGTAGGTTGGCACCGACTTGTGCCAAGAGCTACTGTCAGTGAAATAATGCTATTCCTCAGGGGTCACGCTGGAGTGCTGCCAGTACAAACAACAGATCTGCAGATCCTCAAAGTGTTCAGGTTATAAGGCAAGCTCCTTAAGTGAGACCTTGTTCCAGCAGCACAGAGGCCGCTCCTGCTCTTTGCAAATCTAAGTAAGAAAAGCAAAAGTTGATAGTTTTATTGATGATTAATTGCGTTTTAAATGTCCAGCACATATGTATTTGATGTTGAATTGGGGCGACCCTGGGGATTTGGCGAACAGCCAGAATGCTTGTAGCCCTTAGTGTAGCCAGTAGGTGCAGACCAGTAGGTCTCAAGGGCTTGGCAGAGGGGAACCGATCGTTGTTACTTCCATTGCAGAGAGAAGCAGACTGAGGTACAGGAAGGCAAATGGCTTGCTGCTGGTTGCTACCAAACCCGTGAAAGATTTAGCAATAAAACCCAGTTACATTGAATGGTCTGGTGCATTGTCCAATAGGTCAGACAGTCTCTGCAAAATCATACAATCTCTCTTTTTTTCTTAGAAACAAAGATAAAAGTATTTCTGCATTGTGTTCAGATATTTCAGTTTGCAAATGCGGAACACATGTCTTGTACCTGAAAGGAATATATGTGCTCCACTTCAAAAAATAAGTCTTGGGAAATTACCAGGTGACCTGTGTTTTGTACAGGCAGAGGTAAAAGTGGAGGTCTCTGAAATAGAATAAGACAGAATAGGGACATTAAAAGAATAGGGACATTAAAAACATACCTTTGCATGCTTGCAGTTCATGGACTATTCATGTGCAGCTCGTGCAAAGAAAAAAGTTCCAACAAGTACAGGCATTTTTCATATAATAAACTAAACTGACATAACTTACTGCAAGGTATTTTCGTAAATCATAAAGAGAGCACTGAATTTTAAAGTTGTCTTTTTGTACTTCAAACAATAAATACGCTATAGTTATTGAAATCTATAATACTGGGTCTTTAATTTTGAATTGCTTCTGAATAAATTAATATTTTAATGAATTTTCTTATTCAATCATATACACTTCATATTGACATTTTATCTATATATCCTGCCAAGATTGTTCATAGTTGATTTGCTGAATATTTACTGGTTTCAGAAGTTTTGTTCCTATGGCTGCAGACAAGTGTTTACCTGAAGAGCTGCAGCAATTTTATATATTTCTGCCCTTCAGCTGTTTGTTACAACTCTTCTGTTGGAGGTTAGCATCCTTGCAGCAGGCTCATCAGGGCAGCTCACATGAGTGCTCCCGCATCAGTATTGAGGAAGATCAGCTAACCTAACCATGCTGATTTTGCCTAATACCAAATAGGCAGCATTTGAATTTAAGTTGTTAGTGACAGGTGAGCTGAATCACTTGTTTAATTGATTGTCTGTTTTAAACTTTGTATTAATTATTTAATCCCTGACAAATGTTGGTTGCTGAAGGTCCAGTTCTGGCACTGGTATTTTTTGTGATAATGCT
Source organism: Struthio camelus (assembly GCF_040807025.1). Classification (NCBI taxonomy): domain Eukaryota; kingdom Metazoa; phylum Chordata; class Aves; order Struthioniformes; family Struthionidae; genus Struthio; species Struthio camelus. The sequence goes on along the minus strand of NC_090943.1, from coordinate 37,072,801 downwards.
GATAGCAGAGGTACTCTCCTCAGCATCCCAGCAGTGGAGACATTGCATTACTGAGGCCCTGTACCAGCCTGTGAATGCAAGAGAGGGAAACTCAGTAGTGGAGGACTGTGAAGAGAGTCAGCTCAAAGTTATGCATGAAGCCGTGTATTTCCACCCAGGTCTTGTTGTTCGTTTTGTGCTCTAGGATGCGTGCCGCTCTGCAGCTCCCTTCTGCAGCCCTTAGAAGGGGTACCACCTTCCCTGCTCTTCCCACCCTTCTCCAAGCACCAGTAGAAATTTTAATGGGTTTTCTTGTTTGGCAGGTAGAGCAGATGGTGGAGGACGCTATGAATAGCAGACATAATGACAGTATGAAATGTGTCATTCCTCTCTGTGACTGTGGAGCCCCCCCCGCCCGCCCCCACCATGCAGAGGGGCATAGAGATGACTGTTAGCAACCTTCCCCCCCACCCCCCAACAAATTTAAATCAGGAACCTGAAATTTTATTTGCAGGAACGTCTGCAGTACATACACATGCAGTCACTGACCTGCATAGAAATAATCTGAACTACTGCCAGCATGATGGTTTAGCATGACAATTCAGAATCTAGCCTTGTCAGCTTATTTTTAGCCTCCTTTTTGTAATGCTCTGCCTTATGTTTTCTAAGGCTTTTGCATTAGAGAATCACTTCTCCCACAGATCACTCATCTCAGTTTCTTTAATACCTGGCAGTAGATATTAAAAGTATTTTCAGTAGTGAAAGAAGTATTTTCAAAGCTAGTGGAGATCTGCAGGATCAAGGCTACATGACTGAAGGTGGTGGTAATGTTAGAGAGCCAGGCAGGGGTGGTATTTAACTTGGCTTTCAAGGCAGATGTATTTATTGCAATACCCCTCATTAACATGTGGAGATCTGGGTATTTGTTGTTAATGTCATTCTGCATTTTAATTGAACTGCTTGGACGAGAAAGAACATAGAAGGGGATGAGTGTTGTTGTTGAAGGAATTGATCAGTGTGAAAGCTTTTGCTTTTTGGTTTGATAACGTCAGCATCCCAAGACAGTATTTTCATTAGTGAAAACTTAGATTTCATATCAAGAACTTAGATTTGCATATCAAGAGATGATGATAAATGAGAATTGTTTTGAGGGAGGCAAAGGAACTTGGAGGCGGTAAGGAACTTGCATGTAGTGTCTGGATATGTATGCTTTGGGGTATGCAACTTTCTCTGAATTTTTATAAGTGCATTAACTGAACTGAAAAATCCTGCATGTTGGTAAGCCTTTGTCCTTCTCCCTTACCTGTTTACCATAAATTTGAGAGTAGAATAAATTCAATATTGTTATTATTATAAGACTTGCACTTAATTAAGAAGTGTAAGGATTGAGAAAGAACAAATCAGTGCTGCTAGGTGCTCTTTATCTAGATGAGATGCTGTCTGAAGTCACTGGATTGAAAATAAGAGCTCTACCGAGATTAAGTGCTTGCAGAGGATGCACCTCTTTAAAAGCAGAAACTATGGTGTACTTCTGATGAGGGACCTTCCCTTGATATTTTTCTTCCGTGATGCCATTTTGCTGTGCTGGTGATGACAGCCTCTACTTTGCTTTTCGCAAATGTGTTTGACTAGTGTGTGCCTGCGAGACAGGCTGCCTAGCTCCCAGATTGGCTTTGCCAAGCTGGTGTGCCATCCTGCTCTCTGTTCTTACTTGGAAATGTGTCGTGAGAAAGTATTTCTGTGGCAACACAAGAAATGTGCCAGAGGTGCTTTGAAAAGCTTTAAAGTGTACAGACAATCCACGTTTTCTTTCTTCTGATCTCCCTTTTGACTGTTTTGTTAATGTTTTCATTTAAATCCATATGAAAAGAAATTGTAACCTGTCATTAGGAACATCTGTTTAATTATAGTATGAAGAGTCCTGTGTGCATTCTTTTGAAAGGTCCAAATAGTTTATTACTAATAATAATCTGTATCATTAGAAATATTAATTGCTGTGTAATATTTTTAATAATCATTAAAAAAACAGCTGCTGTTGCATGATGTGCTCCAAATCAAAATGAAACCAGACAGTCAGGAGGATGGTGGTAGATTACAAAGAACATGGACTGCATTTATTAGGTGCTGAGTTTTAAAGGAAAATAACTGCATACATTTTGCAAATTATTTACTATGACAATCTGTAAAGTGCTTGTTTTGCACTGAAAAGAAGGGAGGCTGCTGCTTGCCTGTGAAATGTTGCTGACTGTTCAGAAGAGTGAAACGCACCAGGAAGCATCTTAGGTGACATTAGGAAAAGTATGACTGAAACTCCCAACTAGAACGCAAATGCTGCAATAAAGTTAAGCAAATGAAGGAACACAAATAATTAAATTTACTTAGTATAGTTTAACATTATATAAAATGTGATTCTGTCTGCTTTTCATGTTTAGTAAGTTCTCATTGCAAGCATTGTGTTGGTGTCTGAGTTTAAAATATCCATATTATTTTTAAAAGAAAGAACAGAAAACGTGCTTAAGCTCTGTTTCTGCATTGTAAGCTGTGGCTGTAGCCTATTCAGTTTACAGTTGGTCTTTGGAGTTAACTGAGACAGGATTTGTTTTACTTAAATTGATGCCCTTGTGTGAATACAAAGGTGTGAGGTAAAGTTTCCCATTACTAGTTCTCTGCTGTGACACTTTAGAATTTTGCCTCGTCATTTTTTGTGGTTAAAGTTCACTTCCTTTTTATGTTAGCAGAGCAGAGACGCTAAAGATTTATTAGACATATTTTATGCCGTAGTTCCTTGAACAGTTTAATTGAGCATAAACAAGTGCTTCCTCTGACCACAGCTGTCCCTTCCTGCCTCACCTCCCCTTCGCTGCCTGGGCCTGGGTCCCCTGCCACCCTTCTTCCTCGCGGTCCTGTTTGTCGGGCTCCGGCGTGGCCCGGCTGAGGGAAATAGTCTGGGTGAAAATTGATCATTATTTGCTGAGTTGATTTGAAGCTGTGAGCTCTTGAGGTTGGTTCACTGCCCAGCTCCACAACCCCTGGTGCTAGCGCAAGGCAGGGAGATGGTAGGGCTGGGGAGGAGCAGCTTGGAGGAGGACCCTCTCGTCAGCCCCCTCATTTTATGGTACTTTAAACAGGTCGTAGGAATGCGTCATTAGCAGAAGAATGAGTCTCCTCCTTTCCTAAGGAACATAAAGTTTCTTTAACCCAACCGTTCCCCTCTAACAGTTCACTGCTCCTCCCTTTCTCTTGAACCGATTTGGTTTCGGTGTCAAAACCCTTATAGCTCTATTTGAATCCCTTTGCAGTTCTGGCCTGTCTTGATGCCTTTCTTGTTTGGAACTGGACTCATCCAGGGCTTTCCTCTCATGATAGGACTGTGGAAAAAGGAGAAGAAAAGGCCAATCCTGCCGTATTTTCATCTTTTTTTTTTTTTTTTGCCATTTGTAACTGGGGGAAAATAGGGGCTTGGAAACAAAATTTGCTCGTGTGCTAAGTTCTGCTTTTTGCTAGGATGTGGGACTTTAAAAGTTTTGAAACATGTGACATTGTTAAAGGTTAACTTAAAAAAGAGGGTTTTTTTGAAGCATAAAAACATACAGCCGTATTGAGTTTGATAGGTACCGGAAAATACTGAAAGGCTTTGAACACGCATTGCTTTAATGCCTGTTATTATCTCAGAAATAAGTCTTTAAACCTGGAAAACGTTACTTGTTTTTGTCAAGAACAGTTGTTTTCTTCTCAGCTCTCTTTCTGTTCTGGTGGAGGTGAGAATAACTGTCACTAGTGGGCTTCCCTTTTGTGAAATAACTTACTCAGATTCATTGCAAGTTCTTTTTATACAGAAAACAGGAGAGAATACGTTCTTCAGTTTCCTTCCACTAATGACCCATTTAGATATCTCCAGAGAGCTTTTTAGTCTCACCTGGGAACCCTAAATTGCAAACTCCAATGAATATGTATTTCTCATTTTATAGCTTTTTGACCTTTTAATGCTACATCTAAGTGTATGAAGTTTTAGAAGACCAAATAATTGCATTTATAAATAGTTTTATATTTAATCTTAAATAAATATTAATGGGGACGTGTTCCGTTGACTGTTCTCCATTATCCCTGAGTTCTGAAAGCAGGTTTTCAGGGGAGTAGTGGGGGGAAGATTGGTTGTTATGAATGTTATTTGGCAGAAAGTCAAGCAGATTCTACAATTTCATATAAATTATATCTGCTGAAAGTCAGCTAGCTTCCGAACCCACTCTACTTGCTGTACCTTAGCAACCAAGAGCAAAAATCTGTTGCCACATGGAAACGGATTGGGATTCATGACAACACTCTCTACCTGCAGCCACAGTCATACAACAGTAGCTTTTCGTGTATTATACACAGCACCTATATCTTATTTCCGCCTAAAAAGCCTACAGTTTTGGCAGTAGCAAGCAATAGCAAATGCAAAAAATTGAAGGTGCTGGAGCGACAACCCAAACTGTGCAGTAATTATCTTTCCCTTCCCCCACTCCTTGCTTGGCATGACCAAGCGGTTGGAATAAATGAATGTTTAGTCATGCAGAAATTGCTGCCTCCTTGGGTTGCAGGTTAAGGAGGGTGTGTCGGGAAGGTACAACAGAGCCTTGTTTCAGCATTCATCTTCAGATCAGGGCTGGAATGGAAACTCTCTAATTATTTTAGCTCCTTGCTTACTATTAGCAAATCCAGCAAATCGTTTTGAAGAAAAATCACACAGACATCCATTGGTGGCATCAGTTATGATAGTTTCCATCATTTTGGCATTATCATTTGCATGGTTTGTAATGAGAGAAAGAAATCTGTCTAGAAAAAAAATAATTACTTTTTGTGTGTGGAGTGGGAGAGAAGCCTGAGGGAAATTAAGTGAATAGCCCTGCTGGATTTTTTTTGTTTTTTCCTCAGCTACGTTATTATTAGAGTGGAATGTTTGGTCGAGAGAGAAAAGCACGAACGTTTGACTGTATTTGAAAGTGAAATTGGATTCGGCTTTCTTTGTGATCCTTTCGTGTGTGCTGTCTCTCGTGGCCAGAACGCGAGAACTCTTCCGGCACAAATACTTGTGAAAGTGCATTTTAGGCTTGGATGCTTAAATGCTTGTTGGAAATCCGTCTGAGTACATAGTTTCCCTTGCAGTCATATTAGCCAGTTCAGGATACGTTGGGTAGTTGCCGAAATCCCCCCCGTCAAGGAGCAGAAACAATCTCATTACCAGGTAGTCTGTGCTATGTACCATGTGCATTTCAAAATGTAATGAATTGCTTTCAGGCTATTTATATTTAGGGAAAGAAATGCTGATGCAGCGCAGTGCTGAAGCATTTGTTTAATTATAAGCGTACTGCGTAATCCAATTTCGAATGCATAAAGGCCATATTAAAGTCTTTAGGGACGTAGCAGTAGTGCCTTGAAACTATGAATGCTTATTTTCTTATATTTATACACAAAAAGTTTCTCTGGAACTGCTTGTCGGTGTGAAGTTGATTGTGGGCATGTTTGAAAATTAAGCCCCGATCAAACAAACAAATATATGTTGTAAACTAACAACAGATAAAGTTTGATTGCTCATTACAAACTCTTAATGTAGCCTCATGTACCATTTTTGATAACATAAAAACCTTGTTATTTGAAAAACTTAGAATATAATGGAAGCTTAAACAGTTTGCGGGATGGGAAGAGCCCTGTTTCTGCCTTTTTTTCTTTCTCAGATTTAAAATAAATTCCCCTATTCCTTTTAATAAACCTGTTACATTCTTAATGTAGAAAAAAAAAATCCTTACTTACCTATTTTTGCCAAAGCTTTCATTTCTTGCTAATTGCACAGCAGTATCAGAATTTCTTTTAAGAGAGGCAAAACATTTGAATCCTGTATTTGAAATTGGTACGAATTGGTTGCTGGCTGCTACCACTGTACTAAATCCCAGCTGAGAAGAGCACTTGTTGAACTGGAGCTCTAAGCGCTGCAGCTTTGTTTTTTTTTCAGAGCATAATGATTAAATTGCTGGCAGATGTATGGAGCTTTGCTGACGCTCCTGGGCCTGCACTGCTGGCAAAGGCAGGAATAGCGGCTTTGGGAGGACGCAAAGCACAGGCAACTCAGAGGCAAAGGCGTACTAAGTAGAGGTGAGGCCAAACCAAAATCCCAAGCCTAAAAACTTCTAAAAGTGCTAAAAGGAGAAAATTCAAATCTCCAAAAGGTGTGAGTGAAAACATGCTTTGTAATATCGTTATCCCTTGATTAGAACATTAACCAGTTTGTAGTAAGTGCAGAGGCAATTACCGTAGTGGCCCAGCAAGTGATTCAGCAGAGCTTCTCTTCAAGCTGGCAAAGAGGCACTGAGGCAGCCGGGGTGGCAGTGCCTGGAAAGTTGTACTTGATATGGACACCTTTCTTTCTCCAGTCTCACCTTCCTGTCCTTCCCGTCCTTCCCTTCCAGCTCTTCTGTGCATTTTCCATCTTCTTATAGGTGGAGAAGTTTCGCATATATAGGTTCCTGCTTGGCATGAAGAAATGTACTTTTCTTAGGCTGTGGTTTCATGCTTCCTCTAAGCTGATTTGGGTCCAGGCCGCTACCCAAAGGAGCGGTCATCCTGTCTTTCTCTCTCTCCTTTCAGGGCTGTGAATTCCTACCCTCCTCCCTTCATCAGAGCTCATACTGTGGGGTCTGAAGGATGGACTAGAAAAATTTTTTGCTTTACGAGTTTTCAGCTGGAGTGACCTTTTGCAGACCCCTTGGAAGTAATTCATAGCCCCAGCCACCATCTGACAGCAGAGTACCCTCCAAAGTGGGCAATAGGAGTTTGATTCTCCTGAAGTGGGAATTAGACCTAGGTCTTCTGTAATGTGGAGAAAAGGGGATGCTGCCATTACTACCATTTCCTCTGTGTTTTTATAAACCTCCTCCTTCTTTTCGTGTGTGTGTGTGTGTGTGTGTGTGTGTGTATTGTTGTGGGATATTTTCAGTAAGAGCAGTCAAATAAAATGCTTCATCTTGAAAGCTGATGAGAAACTTTGAAACTATTAGTATAGCCCTGCTTGCCAGAGTTTTACTGCTTGGTGCTTTTTGACTTCATAGGATGTAATTAATGTCCACTGAGATGTTCTACCTAAGCAAGACTAGTTATCTTAGTGGGTTAAGAGACAGTAATCTTTGGAGAGTTGGGTATTTGGACCTAGTCCCTGCTCTGTATCTGTTTCAAGAAGCCTAAGTATGAGGGTACCAAGTTCAGCTGAAATTAATCCCTTAGAGAGCAACAGCAGGCCAAGATGAAATGTTAGTGGGCAAGTGCTGTGCCCAGAGTACCCAAGGGGTGCGATGATCCTGTTACGTGGCGTCTTCCCTTTTGCTGCACTGCTCTGGCTCCCTGCTGGCAGACAAGGGAGGTTTTGCTTCTGGTTCCCTCCTCTGTCCTCCTTTCCCGTCCTCCTTTCTCCCGAGTGTGTTATCTGGCCCTTTTCCCTTACGCTGGCTCTGGAGCTCACCGGACCCTTTGAGAGCCAATTTAACTTACTGAAATGCCACAACATTTTTTGATTCTTTTTACTGAGTTTGTTTTGCTGCCTCTGTAGTGGGTTAAGTTGGCTCACAGAGGGGTCTGACTAGCAGCACGGGGGACACAAAGCAAGTGGTGGGAGCATGTGCTCACCGTCTGAGTGAGCCATCCGGGGAGCTGAGCCATGAGAAGAATAACCCTGCCCGAAGAGCAATGCTTTCCGCATGGTGAGCTCCCTGGGATTGGGATGGGATGAGCCTGGCGCTGGCACAGGGGAGGAACAGGGAGGTGAGGGGCAGGACAGCAGTGGGGCCGGTGGGTCTGATGTCCCCCTATCCCAACTGCTCTCTTGGTAGCCCTGGTTCCCCTACTGGAGGTGTTTCCTCTGAAACACCGAAACGGCCCGGACGAGGGGTTGCAGTTTGCTGTAGCATTGCTGCAATGAGCTTGCTGATGGGAACGCTGTTACAACAGCCAGGGAATTAAGCAGTGAGGGGGGAAATCAGCTTACGAACTTGGGCTGTGCTGCTGTAGTAAGTGAAGCTTGTTGAATGAAAGACTTGGAAACAAACCAAGGGAAGCGTTGCTGCGAAAGGCTGCCGCAGACCAAGGTGTTAATGCCGTGCCTACTAGAAGTGGGAGTGGAAGCAGTGTCATGTTTTCGGGACATGTCTGCTGGGCATGGGTGAAGGGAGTGAAGCTCTAGCATTATAGTATTTCCATACTGAGCTACGGTTACATGTGCAACATGGAACTGCACTAACATTTGTGATGAGCATGGAGGTGTAAACAGTGTTAGATACTTCCATGCTTCGTCGTCCTTTCCCTTCTGTTCTTGAAAATACAGGAACAAGAGTATGGAGGTGGGGGGGAAGCAGGTGGTGTTACTGAAATACAGATTCTGTAATTCTTGCAGTGTGTGAAGGATGATTTTTTTTTTAATGATTACAATATGCCAGGTGTGAATTGGATCCTTCTTGAAGCAAGGAATGAATTATGTTGCCTGTAACGAGGATTCACGTGAGCAAGCACCACACGGTCCTCCTGTTGTGCTGCCAGAGCACCTGCATGATTTTTTCTATTTCAATTCCAGACTTCTTTTAGGCAGTATTTATTTGTGTGTTGTATGGCTTGTAGTAAGATAGAAGGTGCCAATAAGCATCCGAATAGATGATATCTTCTTGTCTTTTAACACTGACAAGATATGGAAATATCATGGTAAGGAAACATGGACTACCCTGAGTCTTGTATGGTTTTATCCTGTCTCTATTTGCCTTTCGGAATTCTAGCCCGTTGTTCCTTTTGTAACTAAAACCACAGTCTTTATTGAACATCAGTAAGGTTTTGGCATTTGCATTTCCCTGCAGTGAAGAGTTATGTCATTTTCCCTTTCATCTCTTCTAATATGAAACCTCTTTAAATGATCTCTTATTCTCAGAAACAGAAAATATGAAACAGAAAATAGAAATTCTGTCTTTCTCTCTGCCATTCATTATTTTGTATACTTACATTATATAATGTAAGGTCACAATCTTCTCCGTCTCTCCTCCTCCTCATCCAAATCCTTTGTTCTTCCTATTACTATTATTGTGTGAATCCCCTCTAACTTTCGAACATCATTTTGGAGATGCCGTGACCAGTGCAGTGTGTGGTGAGCCAGAGATACTGCTGGTCTTCATTAGAGCAGTACTACCCCCCTGTTATTCACTGTGTTATTCCTCATTTATTCTAATACCTATTTTATTTTTCTACAATTCAGAATTTCATTTGTAAGAGTGGTCTTCCTTAGGAAGTACTCTGTGACGCTGAGGTGTGTGTACAGAACTGATAGAGTTTGTTTAAAAGGGTATAAGAGCCTGTGCAATTACATATTCCCTGCTCTAAGACATGCTGCTTGTAATGCTGAGTGCGTCTGGATACTGTCTTTTCACCTAACTTTTTTAGGTTTCTCTTGAAATGCTCCACTGTCATTTCTGGTCCTTACTGATCCAAACAATCAATTGTGTGCTATCTACGGAATTTACCACCTTACTACTCACTGCCTTTTGCAGATCCAGAAAAAATGTAGTAAACAATATAGGACCAAGTTTAATAAGATTTTTTTTTTTCCTGATGTGAAGAAATCTTATTTGGAGACTTCAGATATACTACTCAGACGATTTGATAAATGCTTTTTTTCAGATTCCAATAGCTAGAAAACCTACATTGTGCTACTTTTTTTTGTTGTTAAGAACAAAACTAAATCTATACCAAACTGTCTTACAGACCCTGTCCAGAAGAATTTCAAATCCGTATTTGGAAACTCCTTCAAACAAGGTACTTGTCACACTTAAATTCCATTTTATAAAACAGCAGATTAGGAATCTTTTTGTTTTGCTTCAGCCTCTTAATCATAGCTTTGAAGACATTTATGAATGTGGCCTGCAGGTAAATCCAGTTAACGTTATAGTTTGCGCCTGTTGGAAACTGCTTATTTCTATTACTGAATTTACTTAACTAAATTGTATTAAATCTCGATGTACACTTACTTCAGAGCCATTTAAACTATTCTCATAACAGTTTAACTTAGTTTTGCAATGTTTTGTAGTTGAGAGCTCTGTTTTTGCATCTCTCAAGGCTTTACTGTCTCGAGTTTATTTTGTGTTTCTTGAAAGACTGCGAAACATAGGAACCACAAACTATGAAAGCAAGGCTTTCTTTTTCTTTCAAGTTAGTTATTTGTATTACCTATACCTTTGTTGGGACTGTGAGGAAACATCCTAAGAGAAGTTTGAGTTAAATTTGTCCATAAGGAGTAATACCCAGAGTCCAGGTAGAACACATGTATATGGAAGATGGAGTTAAGTCCTGGTTTGAAAGACTCATTTGCAGCTTTAAGGTGCAAGGTATGAGTCCGGCATGAGGGACCTAAGAGGTGTGTCCCTTCTGAAGGACGGCATCCTTGTGGCAGGGTATAGACAAACCAACCTGCAGCTACCAGAGAATACCTCCACAGTTTCTAAACTACAAGGAAAAATTGTGAAATAGCATCTCAGTATGCTTATGGCTTGTTTTAAACTAACTAAAATACATACAGAATGATGTTTCTTTTTTACTGTATTTCTATTTTTGCAATGGTAATATGATCTTTTTGCTTTGCTAGAATAACAGTTGATTTAATTTGTGTTTATCTAGTGCTCAAATGTAAAACCAACAGGTAGTAAAATCTCCATTTTTCTAAGGCAGCAAACCTAAAACTAGACCAGTCCGTGGGGCACATGCAACCTGTGATAAGACTGGGTATCGCAGACATCGGGATGCTTTTGCTGTGAGGCCTGGAGTGTTTGCTTGTTATTTAGCAGGGGAGAAGGCATTGCTCAGAGGGAGGGAGCGTACAGGAGTGAGGTAATCTACTACTGTGGGAATAAAATCCCTGTTTGTCACAATTTTTAATTTCTCTTTTCATTTAGATATATGGAGAAAGTTCCTCCTGTGCTGGGAGAGCTCTCAGGAATATTTTTACACTACAAGCTTCTGACCTGATTAAAGACAGGGTGTACCTTACTGGGATTTGCAGGTAAGCCAAGATCGTTTACTTTAATCAACTGGACGGGTTTTTGTTTGCATTTGTCTCTGAACAGTAAATGCAAAGAGTGGGGTTTTGTCTGTGTTTCCTAAGCATCTAAAATGCTTTTTCAGAAAATTCCTTAAAATCTCATGTATTTTAATATTACTTCTTACGTTATTCTATCAGTTGTCAGAAAGCAGCAGCACTCTGAGTATATGTCCATTAATTTAACGGCTTATGATTTCATATACAATTATGTTTATTCTTTTGTTGAACAGAGTGCTAAATTCAACCCTGGTCTGGAGTCAGAGAGAGTAACTGGGCTCCAGGTTTTAGTTACACAGTGCTTTTGCACATAAGTTGCAGAATGTTTCTGTAATGAAATGTATCCATTTGTTTTACATTACAGCATATATGCTTCCCCCTATTTTCAATCATGCCAAAGCGCACAGGTCTCTATAAAAGCACCATTCATTCATATCTGTATATGAGAAAGAGGCATGAATTCTGGTTTTGATGAATTAAAGAAAGAGGTTTACCAATAATGTGCAAGATGAAGTACATCCTAGAGCAACACTCGAGGTATTACACTTATATTGTGTAGCTGTACTGCTTGTGCTTACTCCTAGAAAGGAAATAAAATCCAAAAAGTTGGATTTTATTTAGTTTTATACATCTTTGGATGAGTGCATGCAGCACAAATTAATAAAAATATTATATACTGTAAAATATGCCATGCAAATTAGGTATGTAAAGGAACTTACTGATCTAGCACTGAATTCCCTTGTTGTTACTAGGGATGTCCCACTGAGATTCTCCAGAACGCTTTCCTCTTTGAAATGAAGACGATGACAAAAAACAGTGCTTGAGACAAAGGCTTAGCTTTGATGACCAAAGGATTCCCCTTGATGACTTAAAATTTAACTCCATATCATTAAATAGCATATTAACCTTACTGTAGTGTAAGAAGTGCTGTTTTGCACTTTTTCAGGAGAAGCTGTGTTGGATCGGAACTGGTAGACTGGCTTCTGGAGCACTGCCCTTTTGTTAAGTGCCGATCTACAGCAGTGGGCGTGTGGCAGCTTCTTCTGGATATGGGAATTGTGTTGTCAGGTCAGTGTTGGTAGGACTTCTAGCACAAGGAAGGTTGTCAGTTTCTTCCCGAATAGGATGAGAGTTACATTTTTGATGGAAGAGATAGGAGAGAAAGTAAAAAAGTGCTGATTGTTTCATTTTTACTTAGGCAATTGTTTATTTTACTCTCTGTTCCTTAGGCTTATGTCTGTGATCTTTCATTTCATAAATGCCAAAGATGAGTCATTTTTAGAGACAATTTCCTTTTTTTTGCCTTTGCAAATGTAATTGCCTATTGCCAAGTTGCAGACTGTGTGTATCTATTCCAGCCTATTTCTTTCTCCTGAAGCTCTTGTAGGTTTTCCACAAGACAGCAGCTGTTTAGTCATTGCAGATCCTGGATTCACCAGATGACTTCTCTAGCAATTAGTGATTTGCCATTTCTTTCTGTTTTCTATAATTTTAGAATACAATGGATTGAGAGAGGCATTCAGCTCCTTGAGAATGTTGTGATGCCAGATTCTCTCTAGCCGTCCCCTCCTTCTTCCCAAAATTCACGGGTTTGGTCCAGACTACGTGGTTGGTGGTAATCGTACTGGTAACCAACCTCTGGACTTCTGCTGGACTTTACAGTCCAGTCCCAGTCATAGCTGGGACTACTCTGGTAGCTTAACTCAGTGCGTATCCAGCCCTGAGGTCTGTGCTGGGCACTTACCTTTCCTCCTTGCAGCAAGGTGAGGTGTTGTGGAAAACTTCTACTTACGCAAGGTGACAATGAGCATACTTAAAGGTTTTCTTCTGCTCCAAGTACACTGCCATAATTTCTGATAAAGCAGCCTCAGCAAGGGTTGGATGACTCCACCAGTAGGAGCCTGTACTTTTAGCTTTGGGACTTGTCATTCAGTCCCAGTTCTGCCAGGGAAGACCACAGCTGTTGTATTGCCACATTCCCTTACCCAGATTTCTTCCTCAGAGCCAATGTTCCTGCCTTCCAGCCGAAGCTGAGATAATGGTGTGCTGAACAATAGCTTAATGGCTTTAAAAATGGTGAATTTATAATGTGAAAAGAATATTAGTCATGAAACTATTTTTTCTCTGTTTGTAACCTAGAAACCTTTTGTTGTTGTTTTTTACCTTGGTGTATCCTTTTCTTCCTCGTTACTGATCTTTGTTCGCTAAAGCCTGGAACAGATTGGAAGATGCAAATTGAGGCTCAGAAATCTGTCAAGTAAAAGGTTTTTTCTTTTCCAGCCATATCCCCTAATTCCAAACTCTGCTGCCGAAGAAATACTCGGCAGTATTAGTGCTTGAATCTCAGGAGCCTGGAGACCTTCAAACTGAGGTTTTTGGGTTGCGCTGTTTGGAGTTATAGAGGACAGGACTGCTTCTGTGCAAATCTGAGTTTGTGATCCTTTTGCCCTGTATGAGGGTGCAACTCAGGATTAAGGTCAGGTGCAATAGAAAATGCAGTGGGGACAAAGAGCATGGTAAAGGGTTAAAGGATATCTAATGTTATTATTTTTCAAACAGTGGACAGACAACTGTATTTTCAAGACACTCATGCTTTCTACCAGTTCTCAGCGGATGAATGTACCTATCTTTTCTGTGAATTTGAGAGAGATGAAGGATGGAAGAATGGTGTAAAGCTCCTACTTCAACTACTGCCATTATCTCCTCCCAGAATTGACATGTGCAATCTGTAAGTATGTATATGCATCGCTTCAGTTTTTTCTGACTGTTCTGTAAGTCACTGGCTTATAAGGACATTGTTTTCCCCCAAGCCACTATGCAAACGAGACAGTTTTCTGTCCAGGGTTGGCAAGCTTTGTAGAGATGGACTCTTCTACGATATGCATTGCGATTAGCACCTGGGAAAGTCAGTGTCGCTAGATAAATCACGGCACTTCACCTGGGGTTCTTGGAATATTGTGGTTGTTTTGCAAGCTCTGACTGTAGGTCGCTGTATTACCTGGGCAAGTTGTTTCACTTTTTTTGCCTCCTCTTGCATTTGGAGGTTAGACGTGAATTTGGCACGAGGCATGCTGTGGAGCTGATTGGCTAGCAGATCAGATAGATGCCTGTGTCCTGGGTCAGGATCAGCTGTCAGGTGGCTGATCCTAGAGGCTGATCTGGCTGATATAGAGGATGGCCAGGAATGTGGTAGCTTTAGTCATCTGATTTTTGTTTGTTACTGCACGTTTGTACTGCACTCTGTAGTTTCAAATTATTATTCCTTTTGCAGACTGCCATTTAAGACCTTCCCTTTCTGTACGTCTCCTCTTCCACCTGACTGCTGGATGTTAACATCCCCTCTGTGCTGATCCAGCTGTGCTCTAAACTTGATCTATTTAGCAGCTAGAAAGAAACCATAGTTATTTGTGCCATAGTGGGAGGCCAAAATACAGCAAAAAGGTGTCAGTGAGAGGTCTGAAGGCTAGTGACCTCTCATGCCCTGGCAAATCTTCAGGGGCTGGCCAGTCTGGAAAAGATAGGTTGAAGTCTTTCGTTGTTCCTAGCACAATGAAGCCTCAAACGTCATATTTATATCGCAGAGAATTACTACTCTTGTAGTAATAGGATTTATCCTCTTTGATGTCACAGACAAACTTTCTTCTGTAAGTACTTTCCTTCTGTGTGTCTTAGATTTTAAAAACACAAGTAAATGCCTAATGGAAATATTTTCAATGAGTACAGAGCCCCAGGTCCCTGTAAGCTGTTTCCAATTTCTTAAATTCAGATATTCAGTCTGATTTTTTGGAGGTGCTGAACTGATTGAAAATGTCTCAGTAATTTCCCTGCATGACTCAGGGCAGAAACTTGAGCACCATCAGCAACCAGAAATTGGCAGTTTTGGAGTGGGGCTTCTTTTGATGAAACATTTATTTGGTCAGCTTGACTGACTCTAGCCAAATGGCAAGGACCCTAGAGCAGGGGTCTAGAGTGTGTTTTCCTAAGTAGATGACTCGTATGGGAGAAGACCTTTGACTTTTTGCAAATAGCAGTTCTTGTATTCCAGCCTACTCTGGTGCTGAGCACTTTGGCTCTGCCTTAAATATCATGGAGATTTCATCTTGATTTCAGTGGGAATTGTAGTTTTCCTCATTATCATTGCAAATCGGGCCACTTTTCACGGCTCATGGCTACTCGTACAAAGGCCTTGAACGAAAAGGTTGGTTGACCTTCACCTTGACCTTGACCAGATAGGTCATATTGAGGTGCTAGGTGAAGGATGCTGGTTAAGAAGGTCGGCTGAAGACCTTTAAGGTGCGAGTTAAAAACGTGTCCTGCATGCTGACTTTGGTCAGAGAGTACCACTATTTTGTAGTCTGCCCTACTCTTTTATCATTCTGGTGCAGCTGTCATTGCTAGTGCAGAATGTTCCCTCTTACATGAATTGAACAATTATTCATTAATGTACATTTCCAGCTCCTTCCTGCTTGCATTATTCAAATTTTAGTTGAAGTTGGATTTCTTTTGGGAACATGGAGAATTGTCACTGGAGAATTATTTTCTGGTGGCTTTATCTGTCAGATTGTGGGGGTGCTTTTTTCTTTTAGTATATATTGAAGGAATAAAATTTTAAATAATTGAGCAGCCTCTAGGGAGTGTGATCTTAAAGGAAAAAGAGGCTTTTACAGTTTCAAAATTCTCCATATTTGATGTGAATAATAAACTGCTAAAACACAATCTGAAAGGGAAATAGATGTGATAAGGTGATTGCTAAGGTTACTGACCAAGTTAAAGAAACCCATATATTCTTTTCCACGAGGCAGGGAGAAGCAATTCTAAAAACTCTCTCTTGGAGTGACTGTTTGTGTTTTCTCAAATAAAGATATAAGCTGTTTTTCTGTACCATTAGAAGCATGGTATTTCCTGTACTCTTATACTTTGTATTCATTGTTACATCTATCAGTTTTTCTTATAGTCTGTATATTCTTGTTGACGTGGATTCTGTATGTACATTCGGATAGAGAAATTCTTACTTTCTTAGTTCATGAGATTCCGTGCTTTTGATGAAGTCAGAAAAAACTACCTGCTTGTGCATCAGCAGGCTGTGCTGGGTGTCCCAGGTGCATCCTTACAAGACTGGCTCTGCCTCTTCTGCGGCTGGGGGGAAGGTCTGGCATGTGCACAGCCTCCGGGGTCCATCAGTGGGTCTCTGGGCAGCATCACGGATCTGCCCTTCCAGAAGCAGCCAGGAGATTTGTGCAAACAGTAGCTGCTCTGGGGACTTACTTCATCAGGTCTTCTAGAAATGAGCAGGCCTCTAGTCCATTTAATTAGCATGGCAGTGTCTTGACTTGCTGTACGCATTTGGAACAGATTTGTACTGGTTTGTTTCTTGGCAGTGGCTTATGACCTACGGTGATCTTAGTGATATCGGAATCAACCCAGGCATTAAAAATTCTCAGCAGAAGCCCATATAGTAAAGATCAAATCCTGGCATTTGGAGTGTGTAAATAAGCAGTGTGTGAATAGCATCTTCTCTAGAAATAGCTTCTCAGAAGCTATTGGAAAGCCTGTTTCCAGTAATACCAGCAAGCCCATATTTTGTTTCACTGTATATATTTATAGAAAAGTTAGCGCAAACTTACTTAGAAAGGAAACCAAATAATACTACAGTAAGTCTCAGAGCTGAAATGGTGTTCTGAGGCCAGAGATGTGCTTGCAGTTCCTGAAGAAATGCTCCCTGTCCTGGGCTTTGACCTTGGCAAATCCCTTGCATTAAATGCAGCCTATCCCAACAGAGTAGTAGGTGGGAATCTACCGTGGAGAACAAGGCAGGACTGAAGGGTTTTCCCAGCTCGTGCTAAACTGAAGGTTAGTATCGATATTCCACAAGACTGAGCCCCTGTAAGTGTGGCCAGTCAGAGGAGGTGGAATTGATGCAACGGCCTCTTGGGGTCATTAAACACCCTGCATTAATCACAGCCAAATTCTGCTTGAATAGAAAACAGGCGACTATTGCATTAGCCTGGGAACAAAAGATCTGTATTCAGAGCTCTGCCATGGGCTTCCTTACAACCTTGGGCAGTCGCTTAGGCTCTCATCCAACGCCTTTTGAATTCTTTTCCAGTGACTGCAATGGCATTGTGTCGGACTTTTAATCTTTATGTGCTTCTATTTCCTACTCTGGAAATGGAGGTGTTTATAATAACACCTAACTGCCAGGGTGAACAGTAGACTCAGTGGACGTTGGTAGAATGCACTGAGTGCCTTAGACTGCGAGAACGAATCCCACAGTATTTTTGTAGTTATTGGAAGGGAGGTTAATAGGGAACAAGGATTTTTTCCTTTTGATAGTATTGCTTGTTATTTTCCTTTCAGAAGTGTTACACTGTATTCTGCACCTTCTGTCCTGAAATAATCATTTCACTGACTTTGGAAAAGTAACCTGTCGTAAAAGTCAATTGTTTTTAATGCAAATATCCAGGATTGGATGTTTGTTTAGTCAGTGCCTTTCGGACTGCCAGGAAAGCTTTTGCTGAATGCAGACAACTCTCAGATATCCTTGGGTCTTTTGTTTGGGCAGTAGGCGGCTTGTGAAGCCGGTGTAGGGGCAGGTGCTGCGGCGCTACCGTGGGCAGCTGAGGTCCCGTTCAGGCACGGACCGGAGGTGCAGCCCCGGCGGCTCCTCGGGCAGCTGCTGAGGAAGCAGCACAGATGCTTCAGGAGGTGTGTGGTCACCGCTGCGTGCATCCTGGCTGCTGGCATGCAGGTCTAGCTCAGGCCCCCTGCATCTTGCTCTGCTTAGCGTGCTGCCAAGCACACAGAGCACTGGCTCTATAGGAGCTAGATTCGACCTGGGTTTTGTATCTCCTGTTGAGTACCAGCCATACCAGGCCTTGTCTGGCTCCTTTGGAAAAATGTAAGGTGGTATCTGGTCTGGTTCTGTCTCTCAGTATCCATTCTATCTTATTTTTTCTGTTGGTTTTCTATTAGCTTTGGTATCATAATGCCCACTTCCTCTCTGAGGCTGGAGAGATGACTATAATCATTAGTTCATTAATATTTTCATAAGTATTTGATGCCTATATGCAGAAGAATATTGGGAATATTTTTAAATAGAAGAAGTGATAACATTCTGGGATGGAAAGAGCTGTGCTATATACTGTTCTGGGTATATAGATTGTATCTGTAGCTGTGTCTACTGAATGCTATCTTTTGGCCTCCGATTTAAAAAAAACACATTATCTTGATTCTGAGAGATCAGAAGAGATCAGATGTGTGAGAACATAGGCATCTAAAGAGGTCAGTTATTTCAATCTAATTCCAAATTATAATGAAAAAGACTGAATAAATCAGTCTCTGTAAATACAACTCTGTTCATTTAGTTCTTTTGGCCGTTTATAACATTTAAAATGTTAAATCACATTTTTATTTGAATAGGAAAGTCAGCCATGAAAATAATTATGATTTCAAATCCAGATTACCATTTTGGTCTGAATATGCTTGCCCTGCAATGAAGACATGTGTCATCTTGTGCTTTTTGACCTTAATTTTTTAATTAGGGGAAGACATTCTTGGACATGACATGTAAGAACCACAATATACCGGCTGCATATTCCAGGCGTGTTGTGTGCTGTCTCCCAAAACACATCAAAGCATATGAGCAATTAAATAATTTACTCAAGGTAGAGGCTTCTGCTAATACCTGGGATTTATGTTTATCACAACAGCTGCAGTTTTGCATATCTGCTCAGCTTGTTGGCATGCCACACTTCTTGAAAAGAATGAAAAGGAAAGATCTCAGGAGGTTTTTCTTCTTCCCATTTGAATAATCCTATCATACTCGCATCTTTCTTCTAATTATCAATAAGCCTTCCAAAGGGCTCACAGTGTTTTAGTGATTGGAATTAGACTGTTTTAAAGAAAAATGCTGTTCTGCTCCTTCCTGTCCAAAGCAACTTTTTGTGTGTGTATGTGTGTGTTTGTTTTGTTTTTTTTCCGTGTGGGTCAGGATTCTGTAACAGTTTCTAGAAAGGTTATTCCTCCCTTTCTCATTTTGTCAAAGGCACATAAAATCACTATCTTGTGAGTTAGTGTAAAAGCAATCTGATAGTATTCTTATTATTTGGTTTAATTTGCTAATTTATAGCTTCTTACAGGTACTCATTTCATTTTTAGGTTTTCTTTTAAATATCAAAGTTCATGTGTCCCATAATGATTTTGATGTTGTCTGCTTTTATATACATGAGCATGCAGTCTATAAAAGGTGTTGCGCCACCCTTCAGCAAAGCTGGGTGGTGGGCAGATGGAAACCTCTTTGCTCTGTTGACGGCGTATATTTTTAGCAGAGCAAAATATGCATTCTGATATGCAACTTAGAGTTAAGAAGGTCCTCCATTCTTCAATTCTTCATCATATTTTTATGTCTGAAGAACTGTCTTCATGTTTTACATCAATCCAATCAAAAGAGGTCTTGACAGCAGGGGACAAAGGCTGTACTCTATTGTTACTGACACAACTAATTATTGTCGTGCTACAGTCATCTTTTTGATGCAGAATCTGAAAAACCCTTTTACTTCAGTGCCTGTGGCCATATGGTTCTTTGCTTTCCAGGAATCAAAAGATGTTGGAAAAGAATGACAGAAATAATGTTTTTATTTTTTATTTTTAAGGCCTGATCAAAAAATAGAAGATACAGCAGAAACCAATGCTGAAATTCTTGCTCGTCTCACTTCTGCGGTAAGGTCACAGCATCAAAGTTGCTACTGATCCTATTTGAAATATTACTGTGTTTTGTATCCTATCAAATAAAAGACCTAAGTCTCAATGGAGCAGATGTTTGTAATGCAAACTACATTTTTTGTCTCTGAAAGGGGGAAGCTTTACCGGTGTCTTAGTGTGCAGTTCTACAACTATTTAAATAAATAATTTGTAACCCATGCTATCCGTGGCCCAGGGAATTCCAATTTGGATGATCACAGTGATTTTTTTGCCAGCCAGCAAGTCTAGGTTGTGAGTGCTCCTCTCTTTTGTTTTCAGTATTTGGAAAAAAAAGTAGAAAAATAAGGAATGAAGAAAGGGAAATAGAAAAACACAAAATACTTCTTGCAAAATAGTGTATTTTCAAAACCTCACAAAACCACCAGCTTTAAAACATTGTTGGTATCCCTCTAAAGCTTCCTCCCTCAAAACTAGAGCAAGAATGTTGTTTTCATCAGTTAAGAAAAAGGAAGGACTTCACGAATCGACATGCTGAGTTTAAGAACTGAACCTAACTGTTGCTAAATACACTTGAGTAAAATGGTTACCCCTGAGCATGTGAGTAATTGTCACTGAGTTCGTAGTGCTTCACATCTATCTTGCAGGGTCAAACCTTTGAACCACGTCATTAGTGATCCCAACAGCAGGGGACATGGACCTTTTTTTTTTTTTTTTTAATGAGCCATTTTACAGCTGTAAAGAAAAATTAGTCTGTTGCATTTCCAGATGGTCTGAGACCCATCCATTGTCATGGTTGTGTCAAGAAGACTGATCTTTGCTCCTGTGTTTTCTGCTTTTCTACAAAATAGTAATTGGCCTCTGATACCACAGAGACATATTCAAGCTCTTTGCAAAGTTCTTCTAGTCTAACCCTACAGAAACAACCCTAGTCCAGAGCAGAGACCTTCAGATATTAATACCTGCAAATGAACTTGTCCCTCTAAGGAAAGCTGGAATATAATGAGAAAACACTGTCTCCTGCTGTCTAGCACAGTGAGTTTCTATTACTTTTCTAGCAGCCTTTGCCTGCTTTCTGGGAAGAGCTCTGCTCAATAATTGTAAGTCAGGATAGCTAATAATTAGTATGATATGGAACATTTATATTTTAAGCTGCTTAAATCTCCCTTCTTAATCTTCATGTCCATTATTTTTTGAAAATGGAACTAGTAAACTTACAATCAGTTTGGATATACAGAAAAAAAATACACTATGGGTCAAAAACTTTGCCTTATCTTTGCAGCTTTTCTTAGGTCTTTGTTCACTTTTCCAGAAATGCAAGCAGCCCGTCTCACCTCCCTCTGCCCACCCCCAAGGAATTAAAGTGCTTTACTCATTTTAAGTTATTTGTAGTAATTTGTAATAATACTACTATGATGCTGGAAGCGGAATTGTCAATATGCAATCATTGTAAGATCTGACATTATTTATGCTGTGTTTATAACAAATAATGCTCAAAATGCTCAAAAAACTTTTTTAAAAGTAGGAGACAGATTCATAAAACTACTCAGAGTAGTATGCTCTACCCCTTTTTCTCCATACAGTAGTTTGGGATATGAAATACTAAATACTAAAATACTAAGAGTTTATGAAGAACCTTTATCTGTCTAAGGTATTTGAACCCTCACCTTCCTCCGTTAGCAAAGTGCTGGACTCACCAGATAAAAGTTCTCAATTTTTTTTTTTTATTATTTTTTGCTGACAGCTTTAGAATTTGTATTGAAAAAAGAATCATGAAACCTGGAAACCAAATGTGAGTCTTAGCCACAACTGGAAATTTGTTCATACTGTCTTACTTTTTTTGGCTTACTGAACATATATATATATATTTTTTTTTACAGAACCAAACCACTGTTACTTGAAGAATTCATAGTTCAGATATTCTTCAGATACTCTGAAGAGTGGAATTTCAAAACTTCTTTCACTTTTTCAAGAGTGAAAAGCCTTACCTCCAACGCAGCACTAAATCAGTCAGAGATTATATTTGACTCTGTCACAAATTTCTATAGATAGAGGTTCAAAATTGACTGGGCAACAGGGGAAGGCAGCCTACTGATACTACCGTCATCTCTTCCACTTTGCTCTTTACTTTACTGGCAAGGGAATAAAGCATTCTCGGTCAGGTCAGGAGGATGGTCCTGTATCAGATTTTCCTTTTCAGGGGATAGAATTCTCAGATCTGAAAGCCTAAACTGATTGTGAAGATCTAGCCCAAGTAACAATGGAGGAATCTGCCTGCCTCAGATATAAACCACCGTTTTCGTGTCTGAAAGTGCAGGAAAAACTGTAAGCTTGAATGCACATAAGGTCTAATTATATATTTCTGTATCTCTATAAAAGCTTTTGCTGTTGCAAAGGGTGGGACTCACCTCACCTAAATATAAGTGGCCACGTGGCAGACATCTTCATCTGAGCTAGTTTCCCTAGGCACTCTGCATGGTCAGTGAATATCAACAGCCACTTTTAAGATGTTGAATGTATGATCTGTTTTGGATGTCTACTTTAGGGAAAAAGAATCATATCTTAGGCTCCACTGGTGGGGTATTCACTTGCTGTAAAGGGAGTATAGAGTGACTAGCACAGACATAGGCATTCATGCAAGTTTGGTGAATTCCTCCCGCCACGTTTTTTTCTTTACTATAGTCTGACTTTCGTTGTAGACCTTTCTCTTATTACTTATTCCCTATGTTTGTTTGTTCCCAGGTATTTTTTCTTTTATACAGTTACACTTATCACAGATTTTGCAGGGACTGTGAATTCTTAATGATTCAGCCACTCTAGAACTGATTAGTTATGGGAAAAGCACACTTGTTTTTAAACAGTTATGATGGAGATAATCGTGATAGCTGCCGTGAGCAACGCCACGTTAGTAGGGCAGTAGGAAACAACCGCAGAGGTTTTTTTTCTTATCGTGATTTGTACACAATGTATAGAATACGTGTCTTTTAAGAGCAGAGCCCGGTACAAAAGATGAGAAACTAACTTGGTGGGGTTTCTCTCTATTCTGTGATGGAAGAAGCAGAATCTGTCAAAATAACTGAATGTAGCCTATCGAATCATATCCTCCAGTACAAGGAGGCACTGACAATGCTGCCAAACTTAATTTTGTAAAGGCAGCTGACATGCAAGCAGTGTAAAGTGCCATTTGAAATGCATTTACATTGGATAATCTTTTTAGCCATGAATTCTTAAGAAAATGTAATGATCACTTCTGGGTTTGAGGCAGCCTTCCAGCTCGCTTGTCCGGCGAGGAAAGTTCTGAGGGAGCTGGGCTTTTTCAGCCTGCAGAAGAGGCAGCTTTGGGGGAACCTAACTGCAGCCTGGCAGGGCCTACAGGGAGGTTACTGAGGAGCTGGAGCCTGGCTGTTCACAATTGTGCATGACGGGGGCGAGAGGCAACAGACTAAGTTGAAACAAGGGAGATTCGGACTGGGTATTAGGAAAAACTTTCTCTCTACAAGGACACGCTAGCAGCAGGACAGGCTGTCCAGAGGGGTTGCGTCGAGTCTTCATCTTTGGAGGTTTTCAAGACCAGATTGGAGAAAGCCCTGAGCAACCTGGTCTGCTTTTGTAGCTGACCCTGCATTGAGCAGGATGTTGGCTAGAAACATCTTGAGGTCTCTTCCCACCTGAATTATCATATGATCCTATGGAAACAGAACCCCAGTCCCCAGTTTTCACATATGTGTGATCTTTAAGTGTAATAAAACACTTCCAGGCTATTTTGTGGAAAATCTCCACCTCTATTTTTTGAAGCTCGGAAGAATCACCATGTAAATATGCCATTTGTATTTAACGAAGCAGAAACATAGGTGGGCAGCACTGTATATGCATACTGTTGCTGTTTCATATCGCAATAAGAAAACTGAGTAAGATGTGGTAGCATTCTAACACACTTAAAACAGTCTCTTTTAGACTGTTATAATCTTTCTGTGAATACAGTATGGTAAGCCGGCCCTAAACTGTATCAGTTGTGAAATTTGCATTGTTACCCAAAATGGGATACTGCTCAGATAGTGTTTGCTTTGTAGCAGCAAACTCTTTGTATTAACTGATTTTCTTTTCATATTTATTATCTCAATTTATTATGGTAGGCAAGGCTCTTCTTTGAGTGTATATTTCACTTTGAGTCCAGATTATTATCTGCAATGTGATACGCAACTACGGATTTTGTCAAACAGGCAGTAACTGAAATCCTATTAGGAAGAAGCATGATAATGTGTAGCATGGGTGCAGTGAGGAATGAACGTTGTACACAGATTTCCATCGGTGTAATGGTGCATAGGAATTGCCCTGTACAGCAGAGGTGTCAAGTGCATTTGCGCTAAAAAAGACAAAAGCATACAGATGATGAAATCTAGGGGCACCGGGCAAATCCAGGGGGATGTTCAGCAATGTCAATTCTTTGTGATTTGAGTGAATCCTATGAGAGGAGCACAGACAGACAGGATGAAACCCTTTGATGAAGGAACATTTGCTTAATATTAAGCATAGAGAAACATCTTTCTCTCCTGTTTTAATTCAGGAGTTTAGCTCAGATTAAATAATATGCAATCTACGTTCCAGGCACACAATAAAAAATGAGATATTTTACATAACATAAAGTATGGAAAAACAGCCTTATTGTTGTCTGTGATGCTAGCACTGTCTTCCAAGCTTAAAGCAGTCCAGTGAAATGCCACTTCATTAGCAAAAATAATACTGTAAATATAATCCTAGAATGCCACAAATGCTGATTTTTCTCCAGTGTCTGAGAATATGATCTCATACCCTTCTTCCAGCTTTTTCTACAGAATTGCATTTTTTCAATTCGGTTTAATTTGGTTGATTGGTGTGTTTACAACTGTTGCAGAGTATAGTGTCTCATAAGGCTAATCTTGAGAGAATATATTTTTTAAATACTAAAAGGTGAAGATGAGACATCACTGCATTGTTTCTTAGTGTCAGTAGCCTGTGAGAATGGAGCAGGATGGGGGCATGGATATAGATACCCCTTCTTGAGTTTAATGATTGAATCTTGAGAGGGGTCTGAGCAATTTCGCCAAGAAAACTATTGGCGTTGTTATCCAGAAACAACCTGGATTTTTTTTGTAAATGCTACTCTAACTTTGGGTAGCTTGTATGTATTACTGTATTACGGGTGTATTAATCCTTGGAAGTGATTCTATGAATTGTTTTGCCAAAAAAGAACCCTTTTTTTTGCATAGTACTTGCATTTTTTGCTTACATTGGGCATGATTAACAGCTCTTGAGACATGGGAACGAGTGTGCAGGAAGGAAGGAAGTGAAGGTAACGCTGCCAACTTGCACGATTGTACTGGAAACAGGATGACGTTTAGGAAATCTGTGGCACTGCCTTTGTATTTCACTGCTCGGGGTAGCAGAAAACCCTGTCCCTCTCAGTGGGATGGTGTCAAGGAGTAGAAAAGATCCTTGTGCTTTGCAAAGACAGCAAAAACGCTCCCTTGTCCTTTTCCCCAGGGAAAGATGCGAGGATGTATTTACGAGGCCTGGGGTACGATCTCCGTACAGCGTGCTGCGGGGTGGCTGCTGGGCAGCCCGTCGGTGGGTGCTGGAGTTACCGTGGCAGAGAGATGCTCCAGGCAATTTTGTCTTCTCTTAACAACCATTCTAGTCTGTCTCTCTACTCAGACCAATATAATATTATCTATTCATATTTCACTTATTAGAATTTTTCTTCAGAGTTGTGAGAGTGGGATGTTGACAGTCGCTCGTAATTATATTACTTCAGGGACTCTTCATGGGCCAGTGCCTTATTCTCACCTGTATCGCAAGTCCTGTGATTGATGCTTTTTAAATTTCACAAACTCTCAGAACATGGATGTCAAAACTCCTGCTCCAGAATAGCCTTGACCTTCGCATAGGTCTGTTGCTAGTATGCAAAGCAGAAGACTTTGGATGGGGAGATAAAGACCATCCCTAGAAAAGTAGTTGAAATGTCTCACTTTTTTTTTTTTTTGGTTATAATAAAAACAGCCTGCTTTGGGAAAATGGGAGAAACTGGGGGAGATTGGAAGGTGGACGAGAGAGTCGGGGGGGTGGGTAGGGAAGAGGAATGGAAGAACGGTGGCGTATGCAGGGGAGTGCCTGGGGTGCCGCGGGACCAAGGCAGAACACTTGCAACAGCTGCAAGGGGATAGCAGTGAGGAAGTATAAAGCATGAAAATAATGCATAACATAGATTTGTACTGATAGAAATAGGAGCAGACCTGTGGAGAGAAGTGGATGCAGGGCTGAGGTGGCTAAAGAGGTTGTGTCTGATGATGGAGAGAGTATAGGGAAAATACAGAGAATGCAGAAATGCAGACAGGAGGCTGAGGAAGGGAGTTGAGTGGTATGGCAGGGTTGTTTCATCAAAGGCTAGTGAGATAACCTGTAAATCGGAAAGCTCCCACTTCTGCATGTTCATCGCCAGTTAAATTTTGATCCTGAAATACTCAGCTGTGCTCTTAGGAGAGGTTGTTTCCTGCTGAAGACTCCGAAAACCAAATGTCAATTATACACATGAACCTCAGCTAAACCTCAGCATGGCCAACTTGCCTTATCCTGGAGTCACACAATAAATCCAGCAGTAGAGTGTGCTCAGCAGAGGGAAAACAAGCATCTGACATGGAAAGGAAGGAGCTTTAAGTGTGTGCTTGTGAAGGATATATGCCGAGCAAATAAGTTATAGGTCAGGCTACTGAATTGCTCGCTCCCTAAGGAATGCACAGTATTTAAATAAAATTAAAGTTTTTAAAAAATAGTTGTCACAGAATTCCCAGCTGAAAAGGAAATAGGTTTACTGGAAACAGTGAATGTAGTTTCAAAACCAAGCATATGTGTAATTCCATATGCAGCTGACTGCTCTGAATGATTGATAGCCTATATCTTACCAATGCTACATTTTTTTCTGTTTGACTATATATTGGTAACTATAACCATCCTCTCCTTTCCTGATATTTTAGGTACAGAGAGAACTGGCTGCTGTCATTGCCTTGAAAGCAAGAAAGTCAGGTGAGTCAAGCTGGACTTTAGAGAGGTTTTTGTAACATGTTCATTTTTGTCATTTATTGAAGTATTTGATTTTTTCATTGGCATCTTATTAACACTGGGAAGCAAAGAAAGCAGACCTCATTGCTCACTGAGGGCACTGTTTAATGGAGAGTCTGTATACAGCACAATGCAATTACTGTCAAGATTTGCTTTCCCTAGCTTTTCACATCTAATGACCTAGCTGATAAAATCTGAGTGTGTTACAGTTCCAAATGTGAACTTGAGGCTCTTTCTGGCCAGCGTCATCGTTTTCGCTCAGCTTGCACTGTATCAAAGACGCTTATGTGATTATTTGACTTACATGTAACACAAATAAGCTGATGATTTTGATATATTTTTTATGGCCCAGTATTTCATGCCATCTCCGATGTGTTTTAGCTGCCCAGTCAGGTGCGTTGCTGTATGCTAAAATAAAAAAAAAAAAGCAAAAATTTTAATCTAACTAACGTAGGCCTGAAATCTTGTGTTCTCTTTTTCTTTATCAACCTCTGATATTTAAGAACAGGTAATCTCCAGAGGTTCCTTTCAACCTCGACTATTCTGTTGAATATGAATTACGATTATACAACATTTTCCAAGGCTTAGTCCAAGACTGTGGAATGATCACCTGTAGGAATCAGGATCATCAGAAATTTAATTTCTCAGTACAGGGTGTATTTTTCTGACCTTGGTTTGGCTAACCATAAAGGTACAGTGGTGTGTACATGTAAGAGTATAAACAGTGAATCTCTCCCAAAACTTTGCGTTGCTTGTTCCTTTCCTATGATTAGGAAAGTCTGAGTGATTTTTTCTTTCTTTCTTTCTTGGCCAATAGTGCAGTTTTTAGTTGAACATATTGAATAGTTCTGCTTTCAAAATTTTGCATTTCGTAGGGATGTGCATGGGAGAAAATGAGGAGGGCTCACTCGCTCTTTACTCATTAGACCAGTGATCAGTATTTTGCCCTCAGATGTTGGAGGCTTTTGAATCACTTCCTGAATTTATGGTTTCCATACTGCTCTTGAATTCTCTAAGTTCATAAAGGCCAAATTTATGCACGAGGGTGTTCTTTCATGAAGACTTGTTTAGTACATCCGGATGACTGTATGGGCAAGGCTGTTATCAGGGCAGTAAAAGGGAAAGGTGAATGGATAATTGAAAAGCTCTGAGAATACGAGTATTACAGCAAAAGCTGGCAATATGCTGCAAAGACAAGAAACACATGGTTGGGCCAGCTCTGTTGGGATTTATTAACACAACCAGCTGCAGAAGGTGTCTGCATTGCTGCGCTGTGTGGAAGCAGCAGCGCTGGGTTTGCCTGAGCCTGCACAGGAGCTGACCAAACCTGCTGGACCAGAGCTGACTCTGCACAGGTTGGCTCTCTGGTGTCTTCATCTACAGCACAGTTAATCTGCAGCCAGAATTACACCCCTATGGCAAAGTGAGAGTTGAATGTATTTCTGGAGTAAAACAAATGTAGAGTTGACTTAAGTTGTTGGCAGGTTCTCAAAGCCATTGAGGTCTTTGGGAGTGTTTTCATTGACTTCACTGAGCACCTCTTGCGACTTCAGTGATTTTGACAGGAATTGAGATCACAGCTGATGCGCTTTGAGGTATTTGTCTGAACTGTTAATAGAACTGCATGAACATTCCCCCAAATAGGTTATTTTTAATCTGAATTAGCCCCTCATTTCCTTTCGATATGTGGCTACACAAATGGTTGTGTTGGGTGTTGCTGGATCAGGAAATGAGTGGCAGGAGATGAAAGCGGGAAAGGCGGATAGTTCTTGGAATCACCTTTATACCAAGATAATTGTTAGCCAGGTTGAGCAGGTAGAAATATTTCAGTTAAAAATCACACTCTTAAGTAAACACAACTCCTTCTAGAACTCTGAAGTGCCAACCAGCCCTCCCTAATACATTAATGTAAACACAATAACAGCTTAGATTTGAACAAAAGATATCTCTTTAGTCAGTTTAACTAGTGTACACTTGTTCTTGAAATTTGGATTTCTTTATGCCTCATGTTGGACTACTGCATGAAAAATGGCTACATGATCAGGCATAGCTGTAAGGTCTAATTTAACTTAACGGCTTTACTACAGTAGGAGCAGAGTGAATTAGGGTGGTGGAGTACGCTTATTTATTTAATTGCTGATGGTTAAGTTCACAGCATAACAGTTACAGTTAGCAATGAAGCTATGGCATGCCATGTGCCTGGTGAAATGAAGCATATTTCAGAGAAAATACTTATGGAGCTGAAAGCCACAATATCTTCCTAAGATATTGTTCTTCCAGCCTTGTCCAAGACTGTGTATAATTCCAGGAAATAAACCAACAAAGGTCAGACAAAGCATTTATTTTGGCATGAAAGTAGTGGAACATGGCTTTCGGGCCAGCTGCCCTGACGTGCTTCCAGGCTGGTGTGAATGGCGTGGGCGCCTGGCACGCACGCCGTAGCGTTCATGAGAGTGGTGAGTGTGGGCTATAGGCAAGGTTCCTAACCTGAGCAGGACTTGAGTGTAAGGCGTAATCTCTTCATTTACTGAAAGCTTTCCTGGAGATCAGAAGCCCCCAAAACCAAAGCCCTTGAGCAGGAGTTCCTGTAATGTTTTGGTGGTCCGTTGGGTTTTTAAATTATAGTATTTCAAAATATTTCCTCTAGATGTGTGGTTAGTGCTGCCAGTAAGAGCGAAAATGAGTATTTTTGCCTGATTTAAGGACCGTGTAATTTGTTCCTGAATTACTTTAATTTCTGGATCTACCTCTGCCCTCTCTGAGAGACACATTGCAGTGATTTAATTGTACTGATTAAAACTTTAAATATTATTTGTCTAGGACAGTAATAGTAATCACTGGGTTACAATGCAGGAAAATTGCTGTACAAGCACACAAACACCACATCTTCCTCTGCAAGAGGTGAAAAAGGTCAAAGTATTAAGATTTGCTGTGCCTGGAGAGGGGAAACATTGCCTTTGGTTACCTGGGTGAAATAGTTTAGTTTTTTAAATGAAGCTTAGGTACTTAGTAGTAGTTCAGTATATGAAAAGTGGTAATTACAGCTATTTCAATTCTTGGATCAGAATAGCTGTTTCATTTCAGAGGGTTATACGTTGCCTGTATCTAATGACAAAATGCTTTGAAAACCGCGGTAGAGGCATGACCCTTATGTGGGTAGGGCAGTGTATCAAATCCTTGCTAGTACAGGACCTGACTTGATGGAGAACGTCAGAAGATAAAAATTCTCTAGGGTGTGGAGGAGAACGCTTTTCCTCAAGAGATATTCTTTCATTTTTGTTGTGTGTGTGAAGAATATGAGAGGAATATAAAACTGACAGATGGCTGAAGGAAGAATGCAATACCTGAAAAATGAGTAAATTCCTTCTACACAGTGGAGGAAAGCTCCATTTTCATGTTTCAAATGTATGTTGCACATATACCACTCCGATCAGCACGGTGTAAGTAGGTAGATAGGTACCTGAGAGCCCTCTTGCAGAGAGAACTCAGCATTATTAGTTTCTTTGAAAACGAAATAAAACTAAAAATGTAGAAAACAGTAAAATTAATGCCTGCAATCCTGAAGCTTTGATAGACCTCAGTAACACTGTTGACTGGAAAGCACATTTATATTTCATTAAAATAAAATGCTCGTGATAACGCTGGCCTAAGAGAGGAAAATAAGCTTGTGCACTTCTCTGTGGTATATAAAAATGCATTAAAATTGTTCTCACTTACTCTTAGAAATAAATAGATTAAATTCTGTCTTCCTTGGATTGGTGAAAGGTCTTGGGGAGGCGAGTAACTGGAGCAGAATATAACTTTGTTTTTACTTGTAGAGTCTTGGCATTAGAATTGTTCTGTTTATTTATGCCTTGCTGGTTTCTGATAGCTGCCACAAATCTACCAGTTGCTTTGTACCGGTAACGGAGATGAAGCCTCTGTTCTGAAGGTTTACAAGGGTTGGCACGTATCGCAGTGGCTTGTCAGGGCTCATGTCGTGCTTCTCCTGAGTTACAGGTGGTAGCTAAAACAAGGATAACATCCAGCAGACAACCGAAGGCTGGAGGCACAGCTGTGCAGGTACACCTGGACCAGTCGGGGTTTGTCAGGGCGCTGCTCTGAGCTACCGTGAATCCTGCCGTGAGGTTCACAGACTGCTTTTCTGTCTGTGAACCTGGTAGCGCTCCGTGGTGTTATCCAGCAAATTCCTTTAACTTTATATCTAAAGGAATGCATATGACTTTATTCACATAAAGAAGTATTTGCAAAAGCGTGACCCTCGTCCTTGTGTTTCTGAGTACCAAGACCAATTCAGACGCTTAAGGAGAAGGAGAGCGAGGACGTGGTAGAGGCGAGGTACCAAGGAGGGGACTGCAGCATCTCCCAGGTGTTGCAGGAGCTGTGGCAGGGCTGTGGGTGCTGCTCCCTTCCCCTGGGTTTATTTATGCTCTCTGTTAGGAATGTGGTTCAGGTTTCCATAACATAGTTCTGTACTTTTTGGTTATAATTTTATTAAATTGACAAGCTGTATTGATTTAAAAAAAAAAAAAAAAACAGGTCACTTGCACTTTATTCATAGTAATATGACTTTTGCAATGCACTAACCTTATACTAGAGGTCTTCTGGGTCACTTGTCCCCTGTCCTAGCTTCTATCTGTGCATATCCACACTTCCTCCCCCTCCTTTCCTTTTGTATTGTTTCTGTCAGGACTTAAGAGGCAGTGAGTATTTTTATTTGAGGGCAGAAGATGCAGTATGAAGCAGTCACTGGGCTTGAGCTTTGCCAATATGAATGAGAAGTAAGCTGTGAACAGCTCTTCTTTTTTCAAGCTGCTTTGCCACCTGTAGAGCGCCGCTGTCGGAGCTGATTTCGTGACTGTACTTTAATACACTCCAGGCAATGTCAGCCTGGTTAAAGACCTGAGAACAGCCAGGCTGGGTCAGCTTCCACCTTACGGCAGGTGGTGAGTTGTGGATGCTTCGAGTGGAGAAACGGAGCAAGTACAAACAATCCTCCTTTGGATGGACACGCTCAGCTTATACTGGTGTGTGGCAGAGGGATTTTGCTATACCCATGCTGCTGTGTTGGGTAGCCCTTGGTGGGCCTTTCTTCTATTAATTTGTCTAATTGCTTTTTGCACCCCCTTATATTCCTAGCCTTCATCCTGTGTTGTGGTTGTGAGTTCATGTGTGTGGTATCTGAAGACAAATTTTTTTCTTGCCTGTTTTAAATACATTCTCTGCTGCTTTCACTGCTTGGTGATATGTAACTCTTGGGTTGTGGAAAATGGTTAATAATCAATACCCAGATTCATGATTTTGTAAACCTCTATCTCACCTACGGGAGCTGTCTCATTTCCAGGCTAAAGCGCTAGTCATTCCTCATACAGAGTCCCTGCCATTAAATCTGATCATCCTTGCCGCATCTCCCAGCTCTGCTACGTTATTTTTAAGACAGTGCAGCCAGGAGATCATGCAGTATTCAACATGTGGAAGTACCCCAGCTCATGCAGTAGTATTATGATATTTTCTGTGTTTTCTGTTTTATAACATTTCCAGTAATTACTAACCCACCTCTCTTTTTTAAAACTATTTATCTTTTTGATGTGGGCTGAGTGTTGAGCTAATATGTCGGAAGACTATCTACATTTACTCTAAACTGTTCTGAACTGTAAGTTGGAGCTGGTTATTGTCTACATATAGTTAGGTCTGATTTTTCTTATGTGCATTATTTTGCATTTATCAGTATTGGATTTTATATAGTTTTTTGTTCCAGCAGTTCTTCCTAGATGTCTTTAGATTTGACTCTCCTGGGTGGCCTTTGCATCACTGAAATCTTGTGTGTTTGTGTGTAGCTTTAGAGCAGAGCAGAGCAGATCTAAAAGCTTGCTGTTTCCACAAGAGGTGCTGCTGACCCTGGGAGCGCCCCCTCGCTGCTTTCCTTGCGCTGGCTCTGGTGTGAAAAGTTTAAACTGTGCGAGTTTAGCATGCTAAACTGTCTCTGGGGCTGAGACATGCTGCAGCCAACTCAAAGTTGGGGTGGCGGGTTCATATCACTGGACTGACTAGCAAGGATGCAGTCTGAGTTTGCTAAGCTGATGAAACAGCTGCCAGAAGGGTCTTACTCCCCCTCCTCCTTCCATCCGTCCATCTCTTTTTCCCAAGTAGCACAGATCCTTATAGGACTCACTTGTAAGTTCCCTCTGTAATAATTAGCAAAAAACTTTGTGAATTGGTGCTATATAAAGGTCCTATGCTAAGTTAACAGTCTTATTTACTTGTAGAGCAGAGTTGTTACATAATGAATTTGAATTA
The DNA here is from genome assembly GCF_040807025.1 of Struthio camelus. Taxonomy (NCBI): domain Eukaryota; kingdom Metazoa; phylum Chordata; class Aves; order Struthioniformes; family Struthionidae; genus Struthio; species Struthio camelus. The sequence continues at coordinate 37,039,644 of NC_090943.1, read as the reverse complement.
GATTTATACACCCACTTCAAAAATGAGGTTATAAGAAATCAGCCAAAATACATGATTAAAGACTATTAAATAGTGGAGAAATTCAATATTGTGTTTAAATCTGGAACATATTAAGTACCCTTTGAATGTACAGCTCTTGTACGCTAGTAAATGTGCACTGCCTCTGGTGTGAACTGTGCACAGCTTATTATTGCTTAGTTTATGCAACTGAAAACCTTTAGGGACTGAAAGAACGTGTTCCACTTTACAAAGTGGGAGTCATATGCCACAGAGGTGTGGATATTCGCCTGTGGAAACACTGAGAAAGTTTGAAAGTTGAGTAAAGGTTAACATACAATGTCAATATCTGTAAGATCTTCCTGCTATGTCCCCTTATGCCTCTTTTCAGCGGGTTGATTTACTTGACATACGTACGACCTTATTTCACTACAATGTCCAACTTCTCCAAGCATCAGGTACTTGAAAGTAAGGGTCAGCCTTACTAAAATGTGTGGAATAAGACAGAGTTCTTTCATGAGTGTTAATACTAGCATTCATCCTGGAGAAATAGCCACCCAAAGGCATAGGGGTGTCACGCATGAGGTAGGTCGCAGTAATATTGAATCACAGTAGCCCTCCAGGTCTGTTATACTTTTTCCTTTCTCAGAAGCTTTGCCAAACTGTGGTTCAAAATGAAAGTTCTACTTAAAAATATAGCCAGTAATAATTAAAAGTTGCATTGTGCTTTTAAGGATTTTGTGCCTTAAAGCAAGAGAAGTAGTCATGTTGGCTTCTCTAACTTACCCTTTCTAAGAATTTTGTTTCTTATTGAACGCTCACCCCTAGTGATCAATGCCTTGCCTCATCCTTGGGGTTTCTGGTGCTGATCCTTGGATCAGGCGTGCCAGCAAACCTGCAGCACTTCGCAAAGATGGGAGCAGACTCCCTCCAGCATCAGGGGATGGAGCTCTGGGCTTGTGCAGTGAGGAGCGGCAAGAAGTGATGCTCTGTGCCATGGCCTGTTTTGTGCCCACCCTGGGCAATGCTATCGATGAGAAGTGCCCTGGACAATGTCAGTGTACAGGCTCTGCATTCGTGCTCACTGGCCTTTGTCTATTCAGCAGTTTACGTAAATCAGGATGAATTCTGAGCCTTGGAAAGAAAAATAAGAGCTCCGGAGAGCTCTCTGTTGGAGTTACGCTGAGAGAGATTTTGGCAGTTCATTGTCTGTTTTTTGCAGTTATTCAGAACTTCTGGCATAGATCTTTCTGCACAATTTATAAGGTACTTGCATCTCAGAAATGAGCCATGCAAAATAACTGTATAGATGACGTGTTTTGTGCCTACACAAAAATGGATTGCATTGTGAGGTCAAAAAGACAGGAGCTGTGCAAAAATCGGTTCCCAGGTGAATGTTTTGTTTTCAGTGAATGGGGGGAGGCATTTACAGAGAGTTCACAGAATATATTTATTCAGAGTCCTCTTTGTTTCCTGCTCCTTTCCTGGCCATGCCCATAGGATGTTTCCCTGGAATAGAGAGCAGAGTTTTGCTTCGCACCAGCCCACTCAGGCACCTTCCTTTAGTGATTGGCCTGTACCTCCATGTTTGAACAGTTCCCAGCTCTCCATGCCTGCTCATCATGTAACGATCTTTTCTCCACCCTTCCAACATACAGCTGTTGGGTGACATGGTTAGAGATGCATTCACTGCTGCTCAGTTTTTTATTTTTAAATATCTTGCACGTGAGAATGAATGTCTGAAAGCATGGATAAAAGATAAAGCTTTGTGTACTCAGCCATTGAATAGTTTTCTGCACAAGCTGCTATTGCTATGAAGAATATTACTCTTTTCCATTTTTGTAATAATCCTATATTGTTTGCAACTGATCTGCCATTTTTTTTCTCCTTGATGAAAAATGGTATGATTTCATATTTTGCCTACCTCGTTTATCCAGAGGTGTTTTACAAATTGTGTTCTTCTAATGCTCCACCGTCTTGGATGAAATATGACCTTCAAACTCAAATGAAAGGGTTCAGTCCGGCTAAATAAAATGAAGAGAACTTGCAGCCAAGAACAGTTGTATTAGGAACGTGAAAAGAATAGCAGCAAAGCCTTTTGGCTGTAATATGGATGAGCTGGAAAATATTGGCTACTCATCAGTATGCTCATTCTTTAATTTACGATGGTGATACAATGCAGACAGTTCTGAGTCTCATTTAAACTGAGGTTTGTCCTTCTTGTGGTCATCTGGATGCAGTGAAAAGGAACAGCGCCTTAATGATGAGTGGATCCCAGAGACCAAATCTACATCTGTTAGCCTCCTTTCTCACCACACTGGCTTTGCTCTGTTTAGATTTCAGATTCCTACCCTTACTGTTATCTGTTCCTTTTGATAAACCCTGCAATGAGAGGAAATGTTTTTGCATAATTTTCAGGAGTCCTGTTTCCTATTCGAGATCTGAGAAGTGGCTTCCAGCACTAAGACCCTTGGGAACTTATTTTTCTGTGTGGAAGCTAGACGAGCATAATGAGCACCCTCTGTACAAATTCAATATTAGTTCTACACCTAAGGTCAAGCAAAAGTTAATGACCATTTTTTACGTAACAAATATGAAACTGACATTGCATTTCATACCCCTGTCATTTTAAAAGAAAATAAAGTGCTGGAGTTGATATTAAATTGAATTAAATTAAACCATAGAGCATAAATATCAAGAACACCCATATTAGTGCTGGAGAGAAACTGCCACCATTGTCACGTGTGGAATAGTTTGCTCCCCAGTTTACAAGTAAGCACCTCTACTCTAGCCCATGCTTGCTGTGCGCTCCTAAATACAGAGGTGCTGAACAATGCTATGAGCAGGAGTCTCTCTCCAATAATTTTTGCATTTTCTTTGTTTCTTTAATTAGCTGATTTACTCAGCTGATTGCACAGCTGTCTGGGCAACACCTCCCCAAGGGCCTGCCAACTGTTTCAGAGATATGTAGGGGTACTCAGTGAAGGGAAATCTGTACAATAATTTGCATATATATATATGCAGAAATAGTGGGAAAGAATGAGGAAGCTCAAAGGCAATTTTTGTGTTGCTAATAAAAGGAAACATGTTAAGGACGAGCCTAAAAAGCTGTCTCTTTTCAGTAGTTCCTGGGAAAAGATTATAATTTCATGGTAAATAAGGAACCAATTCTCCGTTTGAGGGTTTTTCTTATATATAGCTTTTCAGAGGTATTCGCGCTTGTTGTTTTCTCCTTTTATTTGGAAATAGGAGTGGAAAAATATAGAAGTATGCAGGGGGAACCTGGTCTGGCTTAAAACGGTCCCCAAATCTGACATTTGTATAGCGTTTAATCTTTGCTCATCTTCCTTTCCGTTGCTCGGCCCTACTCCCTTACATAAGTATCTGACATTCAGTTTCCCCAGTAGTATCAATATGAGCTATTCATTTTTTCCACTCTGATAAATTAATAGGCATCAGCAAACATTATGACACTGTCAGACAGCTCAGAGCTGCCATAGTAACCAGCCTCTCTGGAGCTCCCCGAATACCCTCCACAAAGAATAACAAGGGCTATCACAAGTCCCATTGTTGAAACTAATAATAAAGTTTTCAAAAATCATGAAATTGGCTTAGCATCGTGTGATTTTAAAAAATGCTTTTGCTGTTGTTTATTTCTTACAAGGTTCATCCCAGAAACTTCCTTTTGAAAAACAGAAAGGAAACAAAGGTGCCTCTCTTGAAAAGGCTGGTGACAGTCAACTAGTATGGATGGAGAATTTCCGTGCAGATTCCTGAGGTCTTTTCAACAGTGAGGGTCTGACAGGGGCAGAGCAGCAGCCTACAGCCACCCAGCAGGGACGAGGCAGTGAGACTGTTGGCTTGTCAGATAAAGCAAAATTCTAATACGCGGTAGTGCCTTCGCCGCTGCCAAGGGGTTGTGAGCCTCCCACCTCCCACCTGCGGAGGGCACGTAGGGGCCCTTTGCTCGCTGGCGAAAAAAAAAAAATTTTTTTTTTTTTTGATCAGGCGGTAGTGAAAGGATTGAGATCTTACAGAGAGCAACGTAATTTGCTGTTCTAAGACGTGAGCAGGTTGAAGAGCCACAATAAACGATAAATGAACATCCTTAGCGCACAGCACAGCGCGACCCGAGGAGCGTAGCCCAGGGGTTGCTGGAGCTCTGTACGGCCAGGCGAGCGCTGCCCCCCAGCAGCCCTCACGGCCTCCTGTTTATCCAGGTGCCGGCTACGCCACGCTGTTCAGCAGCAAAATGGTTAACTGTGGTGGCAATCCCTCTCTCAAACGTTTAAATAATGAGCTTTCAAAGTTAACACCCTATTAAGCCAAAGGGAGGAAGTTCACACCTCTGCTGGTGTTATTGTTCTGGTCTGGCGGGCTGCAGAAGCCCAGGGACGATAGCGGGCTGGTTTGTGTTGGGAAGGTTATCTTTGGAGCCAGAAGGGGTAGAAAGAAGAAACTTCATTTATATAAAAAGGAAGACAGCCGAGCTGCTGCACAATGCAGCCGAGCCTCTGGGAAGGTTGCGAAGCTGCGGCTTCCACGAGTTGTTTTATGCGTGGCTTTTTCACGAGTCCTTTCCACTTTCACTTAGGTAAAAGATTCTGACATTTTGAATAGAAAAAAAAAAGTGTTAAAAATGAAACAGCACGCGTTGTATTATGGGATTTTTAAAATCTTTTTCATCAGACGTCATTAATTCACCTTCACGTTTGGGAGCGTACGGACCGGTGTGTCACGGGGGCACACGAGTAACCCTGAAGCCACCTCACCTTGACTAGGCAGGACACGTCGCAGGTGCTGCGTGCTGCAGGAGGCCGTGGCCCTCGCTACGTACCGTCTGTCTTGCTGAAGCGAGCCTTTTGCCGTGCCTAGAGCACTGTGCGCCGCAGAGGAAGATGAACCCCGCCGCTGTCTTACAGCTACTTGTAACTTTTGTCACGTGGCAGTAAAAACAGGGCTGCGCTGTAGTCAGTAGTGTTGACACAAAGAACATGCTCGGTTTTGGTTTCAGTGGTGGTTCCATTCCCTTTCCTGTCAGACCCCCTTATGAGAGCTGATTTTGCTGACAAAGCTGGTAGAAAATGTTTTATTTCTTTACTTGTTTCTTTGTTATTTTTCTGCCTGTTTAATGAGCTTAAACTACTTTCTCCTGCCCCTGCCCGAAACTTGGTTCCACAAATTGAAAACAAAATCTTAACACTAGGCAGAAAGCCCTTTCTTGAGCGAGATCTTATGATTTCTTACTCCCTAAATTGCAACTCTGCGTTGATTCCCCTGGCTGACTGGTGCAACTAGGCAGAGAAGAGGTTATAACGAAGACGTTGAATCAGCCTCGGTTTCGGCCACATGAATACACGTGACTATTGTGCGTATTCCATTAGGGTTAAAATGCATGATTTCTCCCTGTAACAAAGACCAGAAGAAATTAAACAAACTGTACTCGTAAAAGTGATAATCCCTTTGCATATAAATACTCAACCTCCCTCCTAGAAGGATTCTCTTCTCCAAGATCAGTGTTATACAAAAATCTTCCAGCAAAATCCCAGCTCTGGCCCACAGGGGAGCAAGGAAATTAGATCAGATGATGGCCCTTATGATCCTTAAGTGACCATTAAAAATCAACATCCTGAATTCCCTAAGCTAATTTGCAAATGGACACATTTGAATTGCACTTTAGCAAGCTAATGCACGTTTTATGTCTTCACTTTCTTTCATTCATGGTGACCTATTTTGTAGGTCAAAGGAGGAGAAATGCTGCAGATAAAAAAGGGAATTTGCTTGTATTCTTTTTTATCTGTGGTCTCAAGTCTGGCTCCACACATAGCGTTGAATAGACACATGCATGGGTCAGGGTAAACCAACCAGCTTTGCCTTTCTCTGCTGTTGCTGCTTGGTAAGAAATGCTGGAATGTTTGTGTCACAAGGAGAAAAGCAGGGTTTATGCCAGCTGAGAAGGAAGCGTTTGGCCAAGCTCCAAAGTTCACAAGTTTTTCTGTGTACATTTTACAATTTTAGGGAACTGTCCCAAAATCAACACTTGCCTGGGAAATACTTTCCCATCCCACCCTAAACTTCCGGTTAGTTTTCCTACTAACTAGTTCCTAATTTCCTAGAATTTGCAACGTCAAGCCTTTTTATTAAAAAATAAATGGCCAACTGGCAGTAAGTGGGAATTTATCCTTGAATTCACATATTTCATGACTGAACTTAATACTGCCTGCACAAAAGCCTGTTAGGGCAGCACCTAGGCCACAGCCATAGATTAGTTTCCTGAGTGGGAATTCAAGGGGATGTTTGCAAGTTGTTACTGGGTTAGGAAGCACACTGTGTACAGAAATATAGCAATTTGTTTCCTAAGGATGTGCGTGACAGCCTATATGAACATAGTTTTTGAGGCTATATAGGAATATTTTAAAAAATCATGGTTTTTTTAAATTTTTATAGACAAAATATGTAATTATCTTTTCATACAGATGCCATGAAAATTTAATTAAGGGTTATTATTCCTCCCTGTGGCCACCTCAGTCTTCAAGAGACTATATTCTTGTGATGAAAAAAAATGTTTTTGATGGAGTGGTTTCTTGAGCATTGCTCCCTGGGTGTTGTTAAAGGGTTGAAATTGCGGCTGGTTCTGTGTTTGGATAACAGTCAAAGAGGATGCAGAAATCAAGTTTGGGATGGAAATTTCATGAAAAAGAGGCTGATTCTGCTCTCTCTCCCACAGGGGCTGGGAGAACATCAGTGTGAGGTCTGGGATTTTCTTTTTTTTTCCTTTAAGAAAATATTTACTGGTTCTTTTCTGCATTCCTTGCACAGCCTAAACAACACAGAAGCCAAGGACAGCTGGGTTTGGATGATGAACTTTTTCGGCTTTTTTTGGTGTTGAGCTGTTAAATTGCTAATAAAAGCGGCTCTTTATTTTTTCTTAAGCCGTTTGTTTAGGATGCGTCTGAACTAGGGTGGTTTTCTCATCGGCTTCACAATTGCTCCTGCTAAAACTGTCCAAAACCCGAAGACTACCTGTGGCTGCTGCAGGCTGCGGACAGCTTTCTCTTTTCCCTTGCGCTGGGCAAAAGACGTTTCTCCCCTGGATGGCTGTTGCTTGCCGCTAGCTCCCCAGCCAGATGTTGCTCCCCCGCTGATGCGCCGGCAGCGGTGGGTTAGCGAGGGCGCGCCGTTTCTCAGAGGCCCCCAGCTCATTTTGGCAGAAGCGCTGTGGGGCTCTTGCCCGGCCGCCCCTCCGGTTGCAGATTCAGGGCAGGGAAAGGGGACGCCTGGAGCGGGGGCCGTGCGAGGCCGCTGGTGGCTGGTCATTAGCTGCTAACCTTTCCCCGGCACAGCTGTCTGCAGAGCGCCCGTCTGCTGGCCCTCGTAGCAAAAGCTGGTTGGTGGGGTCCATCTGCATCGCTTAAGCCTGGCCCTCTGGTCTTGCTCCTCAGCTCGCGAGGTGCTGCGCCTTTAAGCAGCATGATTAATAGCCGATGTCCGAGGGGGTATTTTGGACATCAGCGGCTAGAGCAAATCGATTTTAGGAGAAATCGGGAAATGGAGAGTTGGGGAAATGTTGCATTTCTACTGTCTGTTTAACACAGCCGCCAACTCAGGCGATTTTCAGTGGACCAGCCAGCTGATAGATAACATTCGTTAATGCCTTCTGGTATCGCAGCGTTCCTGTTTCCCGTCTGTTCTTCGGAGTAGGATTTAGCAAACTGAGATCCTGAATGCCGCATGTCGCCCCGGTAATAGGGGCAGAGCGGGGCCACGCGCTCGGCTCTCCTTGGGGGAGCGTGTGGGGAGCCGGGAGCGAGGAGGGGGCAGCTGCAGGCGGAGGAGGCTGGGAGACGGCTCCCGCGGGAGCGGGAGTGGGAACGGGCCGCGCGGAGCCGCAGAGGGGTTGCCCTAGGAAAGCTCAGCCTCCGACGGGGGAACAGGCAGCTCCGCAGTCGGGGCCACACACAACTTCTGAGGTTTTAGCTCTGGTTACTGCTTCGTCGGGTCCGCAATTTGCTAGCTAGGTTGAAGTGGGGGTGGGTGTACTTGCTCATGCCACAGTTGCGTTTTGTTTCCCTCTAGCTTTAAAAGCTGCTTTGATTTAAGCCTAATTATAAATGCTTGCTGTTGTAACTATAGATTGACCCTGTGTTTTCAGCATTCACCTTGAACTTCAGTTCAAGGCTGGTGAAGTGAGGCCAGCAAACCCGCTGGTGAAGATTTACACCAGACCTCTGTTCTCTTTTGATAAAGGATTTTAAAAGGTCCCTGAATGAAGTAAGCTGCACTGACAAATTGACTTTTTTTTTTCTTTTATGACTACAACTGTACTGCTTTCTATTTTTCATAGCAGAGGTGTTTCCTTCAAAGGTGGGAGAGGAAGAAGAACTATACATTGTCGGTCATAGCAGTATCAGCAGAAATGCTGCAGTAAAAAGAAAATAAATCTCTATGCTTTATTTTCGGGCTCAAGCACAGTATAAAATTACATTTCTTAAAAGTTTGTTGGATGCTGCCTGAAGTTCAGGCTAACTTTACGTCATCTCTGCAGCAGACTCAGAGCACGTGGGCAGATACCTAAAACCAGATCTCATGGCCCGGGCGATACATATGAGCTCGGCTGCGGTAACCTGGTTGTACAGGTAAAGCGTCAGGCTGAGGGCTGAGGAGAGCTTTGGTGAGAATGGCTGATGAAGTTGGTATTGCTGCCTGTCAGCCCTTCTCCTGCTACGTGGACACCTGACCTGTGCAGCAATCAAATCCTGAGCTGCCCCAGCTAACAGGCGCAGTTTTAAGGCAAAACAGGTGATAACTTGTCTTGAAGCGCAATTCCCATGCAGACTGAGGACCCGCTGAGATAGCTGGCGTGGAGGAGAGGAGGTGAACAGGAGGAGGCACACGAGCTAAATCCTCTTGCCCGTGACCCCAAGCCCCGAGCCTTGTGGTGGTCAGGAAGCGGGTGGGCAAGCTGTCCTATACTGTACTGGCCGATCGTTTAATGTGCAGACAAGACTAAGGAGATTAGAGTGTAGTGGTTGGTTATAAGGAAAGTCACTTCTCAGGTGTTTCATCAGGTCTGGCATGCCCAGCCTCTCCTGTGTCATGTTTCAGGGGGGCCTGAGGGCTAACTGCCCCCCCTAAAATGTGGCGGGCACGTGTGCTGAGCGAAAGGGGAAATCCTGGGCTCTGTGCGTGGCTATTCTGAATACAAAAGTCTCAATGTTCCTCCAAAAGCAACTTTCTTCAGTTCAGTAATTTCATAACACGGTTTAGACCCTTCCAGACTTTACAGGTTTGATCCAGTATTTATTTTTTTTTACAGTCTGGCAAAATTGGTGTTAAGCAGTGTTAACTGAGCTAAGTGACTGGTCTCTCTTACTGTGCCAGTACTGAATAACCTTCCAAAGATCATCTGCTGCTACTATTTATTTCTGAAGATGACTTTTATGGGAAGTGATGCTTTTTGTTAAGACTGAAATTGCTTTGCTTACACAGAATTTTCCAAGGCTGAGATGCTGGATAAATCTGCTTATTTTGCTTAGTCCAAACTGACCTTCAACTATATAATGAAAATGAAAGGATTTCTGCTTTTTTCTTCTTTATGAATGATCAGGTCTTGTTATAATGGAAAAGATTTGAATTTCCTTAAATTCCACTATTTTATCAGCAATAAATTAATAGTAGGAATATAACTATTTAGTGCTGTAAAGGAACGTTTTGCTGCCTGGGAAAATGAAGTATACAGGGGTTTGCCTGAAAACGCTCAATGAGTTAACTAAAAAGCTAGAACTAGAACCATGTTTCCTGAATGGTAATCCTGTTTGATCTAAACTGGGCCATCCTGCTTTGCTTTTTCTTGTGATTTGAACCTGCTTACTCCCAATACATTCTCTCTTTCTTGTTTTAGCAACTCATCAAAATGAAGAAAACAGCAGTCAAGAAATAAGAGGGCTAGAAGAGCTCAAGGATACGTCCGATGCTCAGGTAAATGTGTGAGATTAATAGCATATCAGAGACTTTTTCAGATCCGCAAGTCGAAGGTTCTGCTTTCGATGGCTCGTTAGCATTGGGAAATCGGTTTTCCTCAATGTCCTGAGCAGGGAGCTTGTAGGAAGCAGAAAGTCTGCTGGATCTCGTCTTCTGTGTCTCTTCATAAGATTGATGATCATCGTGGGAATGAATCCCATGATGTTGAAATTGGACAGCATTCTTAAACTGCCTCTGCTCTTTCTAGATAGTACACATAGCATACACCAGGTGAGAAAATAAAATGAGATATGTTTTAGGAGGCAAGGACATGTGACATTTTGATTTAATTTTAATCCCTTTAAGTAGCATGCTATGAAATGAGGATACTTACCAGTCACTTGAGTGCAAGCAACCTTTTCCTTTCCTTACCTGTCTGGCCTTGTTTACAACCAAAGCGTACTTTTAGATAGATACTGCTGAGGAGAAACGTAGCTACTTCCTTGAGTATTTTACTGTGGAATCCCTTACCCCTTTTGATTCTGTGAATCTTTTGGGTTAATCTTCAGCTCATTTGTGCACCCAAACTCTGCAAATTTTATTGGTACTGAATGTCATTTCAAAAAATTGGTTTCTCCCAATCTTGACTTCTTGTTTTTCTTCTCCCTATGCATACAACTGATAGTTCCTATCTCTAATTTCTCTTCTGACATCTTGACAGCTAAAAAGCTGGATGTGAGAAAAACAGGATTTGCATTGGTGCCTATTCTAATGGGTGCAAACAGATCCATGCAGCCCAGCTAGCGGCACCTGTGCATTTCTACAGGTAGACTGCCTTGACCGTGGGACCCCGGGAGGGCCATAGGCAGCTTCGGTAGCAGACTGGGATCATGGCAGTCACCCCAAGAGTGCAGGCAGAATTTCTGGGGCCCATGTGGACGTAAATGGGTATTTCTAGCATTTCCTTTGCAGTAATGCTGGAGTAAGATGTTTGGAAATGGCCTGCTCTACATTTTTTTTTATTGCAAGCAGGTACAAATCAGTTTAAAGAAAAAGCATAGAAGGAGTCCTAATATGTGAAAGTTTTGTCACCCAGTTTTAATTCCTGATTCACATCAGTGTGGAGGAGAGTATCAGTCCTCTTAAGCTCAAACGTACGTTCCAGAACCATGGAAAAGACCCGAGGGGAAACCCTGATGTCACTGCAAAAAAATTTCAGCTTTCTGTTTTCCTCTTTGTGTTCTGTATCTGCTCAGTTCTACTTGATTGTTGCAGTTGTTATTGTTATTATTGTTTTTTTGAAAATATTTGTTCACAGTTATATCAAAGATGTAAAAATAAAGGTTACGATACGTGTGCTCCCAGCTAGTAAACAGTCAGCTAATAAGATTACATGGGCAGATTATAGAAAAAGTGAGAATTTATTATCAGGATATTGATTCACTCAGCTTTTATTTGGCTGCAAACCAAGCTTCTAAAATTTGAAGGAATTTGAAACATATGTAAAATTAAACTAGCATTAAGTGGCCAGTTAACAAAAGTGTTCAAGTGCGCAACTGGGAGGAGGGCGGTAGCATTATCAAAGCGGCCGTTGCTCTGGTTTGTTTGTCAGTCCTATAAAAATGACATCCTACAAGCACTGAACACAGTTTGCTTTAAGTGTGTGAATGATTTTTTTCGCTTTAGTGAGACTGTGCATGTGACTGGAGTAAAGCAAATGATCTTTCTAGACAGTGATATATGGTTTTTAGTCTTCTGGTTGATCAAAGGTGAAACCTGTAATAATTATATTGTTTTCAACAGAAACAGAAGGAGGCAGAGGTGCAATAAAAAAAGATCTCTCCTGTTAGCAGACGGTGAGGGTTTGGAGCCTGCTCTGAATGCTACTTGGCGGACATAGTATTAACTTATATTGGCGTTACATGGCAGCACTGGTGGAAGTGGGGAAAAAATTCGGTTCAGGGGTGTTTAAAAGGGAGCGTGCTGTAAATAAGATGCAGTCCTGTCTGCCTAGGGATCTGTTATTTCACTTCCATGTTACTTTTAGGATTCTCATTCACCAGTGTTGTGGCCTTTCCGGAGGGAATATTTCCAGTGGACGTTTGAAACAGAAAATGTGTTGTCAGCATTTTTGCTTTTACAAACTGACTAATTTACTTTTCTTCCCATTAAACCTTTTTATGCTGTTTTGAATATTGCGTAAACTCCTTTAATTACAGTAATTTTGGTCTGTGGATAGTGGTAAAGCCTTACTATAAAACTTCTACATTCTTTCATCATTCATTAAATTAAAGCCAGTTAAAATATGCACCTTCATCATTTTAACCTTCACGTAAGTTAGTACTTGCGTCTCTGTCTGCATTCATGAATTACAGGAGTAAACAGTAACATTTGGGCATGCAGGATTTTGGACAGTATGTGCCTGTGCAATATATAAATGCAAAAAGCACCTTGCAAGTAGGGAGGCTTGTCTTTCCCCTGTCTCTGAAGAGCTTTAAAGGCATTGCTTGAGAGTTAAATGTATATTGACAAGTGAAGATGACCAGTAATATGAAACTCTTAACAACGTCTTCCCAACCAGCTTTTAGAGGCTGTCAGCAGTTAATTAATTAGCTGAACTAGATGCTTTCTTACATTACTTAGCAGAAAGATGTATAATGGGAAAGCCAGCGTAACAGAGGAAATCAGAATTACATGTGAGGGATTCATATTTTTGTTTTAATTAAGAAGAAGCATATTTAGCCTTTTATATTTTAAATGCATTATTTACTCCCAGAGCTAAGCTTTAAAAAGCTTGTACATTTAACTTGATAATACCCTAGCTTTCCCTGGGGATTTTTGGTTGATCATTTATCCTTTGGAAGCCCAGTAAAATACATTTTTAATATTCCCTGCATTCTTTAAATTAATGAATAGTTAGGGGGAGGAGATGTATTAAAAAGTAAGATTTCTTCTTGGTAGTTATTTGAGACAGGACAATGTGATTCTTTAATGCAACTACTGATTTGAATAAAGACAGGTGTTGTGGCAGGAGTAACGGGATTGTATCTGGAGTTATTTGTTCCCTGGGGTGCTCAGCCACGTAGAAAACAATAATACGTTCCCTCTGAACACACAGTGAAACGGTGAGGTCTATGTGTTTGAAAAGTCATCTTTCGCCAGGACGTTTCTTCCACTTGAGCGTACTGAAGCTGATTGTGCTCCCAAAAGAGGATTTTGACTGGGGTAGGGTCTTAACACGAGGGTATCTGAGGAGTCATTTTCAACTTTTTTCGGAGTAGGCTCACTGCCAGTAGCTTCTCATCCTTGTTTCTCAACACCTTGCTCAGAAACCCTTGCTTTTGCCACTCTCCCTTGGCCCCTGATGCCGATTTCTGCAGATTCCTCCTTGTCTTTCCAAGCCATTTCTGCCCGGGCAGCAGCAGTGGCTGCTGCCTCCCCGTTGCTTCTTACACCCTTGGCTGACTCGGGCTGGGACAGGGTGGAATTCAACCCAGTCAGGTTGTGAGATGCCCTTCAGTGGTTGGAAACTGGGGGGAATTTGGCCCCATGAAATAAACTCTTTTTACTCGGATACTTCAATTTTTCAGTCTTTCCTGTTGAGGCACTTAATGCGAAAATAGACATTCATGTCTGTGTGTATTTGTTTTATTGATGAGTGTGTGTTTTATCCTGCTAGTCAAGGATATTTACAGAATAGAAATCAGACTGGCAATAAAATAATTACGTCAGTCAAAAGATTAGCAGAAAAGGAAATGAAATCTCCATTCCTTCGCTTAAAAAAAAAGTGTTTTTAATTGTTGGGCCTTGCTTCATGCACTGAAGATGAAAAATCCTTGTTCAGCGTAGTGAATAGTGCATTTCTGTCGGAGGTCCACCTGACGTTTGAAATACGGGGACTTCAAACCTTCTGTGCCTCTGGTATGATCTGAGTTGTCTGCGTGGAACATGAAAGAGTGAAAAGTGCCCCCAAAGTACTCAGAACCTCTCAAGGTTTGGGAGCTAAATCTTTATGCTCCCAAAGCCCTAACAGGCCCTAACAGGTTAGCCTAGAAGCCTGTGGGGTTTACAAAGCACAGATGTTACACGCTCTGCTAGAAGCACCACTAAGCCGTGAAATAGGCAGGCTTGGCTCTAGCTGATGTCCCTAAGCAATCTAAGTATTGCATAGAGCAAACATCTGACCTCAGCCGAGTCCGTGATAGTTGCCTAGACTCCCTGTGTAAATTACTGGAGAAAAATATGAGTTTTAGGAACAACTTATTTGACCATTTTAAAGTCTCTATTGTAAAGTGAAAGATTTTTCACTTAGTAGGTACTGCTTTTTCTTTATCGATCAAAGAGGCTCCGGACAACTAATTCACTGTAGTTTTCTACATTTAATAAGATCAGTCTCCCCCCTGATCTGCAGGTGATAATGGCATGTCAGCACTGTGGTTTACAAATCCATGTCCTAGAGATCAGGCATTAATCTTATAGAAAATGTAAGGATCTTCAAGTTAGGTGTTGTTATTCCTTATTTCATCATGGATTTCTGACCTTCAAATCAGTGCTCAAGTTCCTTATGCAGCGTGCAAAAAAGTTGGGTTCCTCAGAAGGCTGGGAAGGAAGCGCAGGAAAAGCAAAGCACAGGTTATGTCTGAAATTATTCTCTTCTCCAGAGCACAAGTGACTGATGCAGGCTTGGGAGGAGCTGCCTGCATCCAGGCTGGAGGAATGTAGGCATGTAGAATTTTTCTTTCAAATAATTCTGTGAGAATGACTCTTTAGTTTCAGTAGTGGCACCTTTTTTTGCACGCCAGCGTTAAAGCACTTACTCATAAAGTAGATTTAATACCCTCCTCAGCTGAAGAAGCCTCAACCAACATTTCCCACTTCCTTGGAGAAAACAGCAGGCTGTCGGATAGCCTGGATGGGCACTCTCCAACCTTCAGCCGTTGTGGAAGGAGATGCTGAAAGCCGAAGGGATTGGAAGCAAGTGCGAGAGCCTGCCTGACTTGATGAGTTAGGGGTCAGGACACCTCTGGCTTTTGGTCCTGGCTCCCAAGATGATTTATGGATTTTAGGGTAAATACTCATTGAGTAAAACTCAGGATGAGTAGCAAAAAGAAAAGGGCGGAGGAAGTGAGGAAGAAGGTTTATTTGCAGATTGCCCTTCAAGTCATATGGCAGTAACAGAGCCACGCCACATCCCAGGCCCTCCCAGGACAGATGCCCCTGCCATCAGGAAACACCTGGGCTAATAAAGGCTACCCAGTGTCGACCGAGGTCCCAGTTACGCAGAGGCTGTATCCATGATCAAATCGGACAGTGCTCTTAGCCACGGACTTTGAAGTGAGCAATTTAGCCCTTGTCAGCTAACGTGCTGAGAGATGGATCTGATATGTTTGTGTGCGAGCCTGAATGTGTCTTTACATACATGTCATTTTTATAAAACACCAGTGCTGAATGTTATGACAAAACAACACTGTCAGTATAGCTAATCTCACAGCTCTCGGCTTGAATAATTGGCAGCGTATTAGCCAAGAAAATAGTTCTAGCATGTTTTAGAACCATTAATTCTAAATAGTTCTCTAACACTATTTTAAAAAATAGTTCTAACGTTTTAAAGCAAATGTTGTTTGCTTTCCTAAACAGAATTGGATGATATTAATTTCTTATTTATAGAATGCATAAACATGGGGCAACTTTCATTTAACTCTTATAGATTGCATACGTGAAAAACGTTGGCGTTGGAGCAATGGGAGTTCTAGTATGTTATTTTTAGGAGTGACTGTGTTGCACTTCATTCTTTTTCCAGGGCTGTTCCCAGCTAACTTTCCCATGAGTTTTTAACCTCTTGCTCTTGTTCTCTTATGTAACAGGAAATAGGTTGACAGGAACAAACAGACTACAAGCATATCAGTCAGCCACATAGTAGCAGTTGATTTAGCTAGCCCTGCCTTCTCTCTTCCAAAGTAGATACATTTGGAGATTCAGATGTGCCTCAGCTCTTCTTGAGCTGTTTCGGGGGGGAGGCAGCGATTTATTTGTGGTCAGCAAGCGGCACAGAATTACGGCAAATATGATAAAACAGATGTGTTTCTTTTAAGGTTGAAACTTGTGGCGGTGTCATGTCCTGGGATTGTGGATTTAAGTATCTGTTTGCTCTTTCTCCCACCCTTAAGGCAGGGGTTTTGTGCAAGCTTCAGGAAAGAGATGACATTGGACGGATTGAGCTAGTCCAGAAGCTGGCAAGAGAAAACTGTCAGTTTTTGCAGGCGGATAGAAAACAACCAGAGAAGACAGAACAAGTAAGACATTTCTTGTTTGGCTTTTTTTTGTTTGTTCCTGGTAGGGGAGGGAGATCTAGGTCAGAAAACTGAAACAGCAAAGCTGATGGTCAGAATCCAGGACGCACGTTAGTCATGGCGCTGTTAACTGTTCTGTTTTGTCGCTTACAATTGTCTGAAATGTATTAAGTTCAATATTTTTCAACACATTTAAATTATTATTATGTTGACATTAACTGTCAATTACTGTTATTAGTAGTATCGCATAGCACATAAAATAGCAGATGATTTCTGCATGTATCAAATTGTTGTTTCTACCAATTATAATCGAAATGTTTTGTCTGTTTAAAGGTGTATTTAAATAATGCATAAAGTATATGAGTGCTTACAGCACTTATTTTTTAAAAATTTGTCTTAAAGAAAATTACTTTGCTGCTGGTGTATTTCGAAGAAAGTGTTGGCTGGAGCTTTTCAATGTGGATTAAAAAAATGATCTGGATAAGGAATTCAGCAGCTGCTAAAAAAAACAATTGTATTGTCAACCAAAACTTACACTGAGGAAAACAGCATTCTGTTTATTGCTTCTGGAAACACTTATTCAAATGTTAGTAACTGGATTGAAAGTGCACTGAAACATGACTGCTCTGCTTATAGCACAATGTGTCTTTAATTTTGTTCTCCTGGTAAAAATTTCTATTCTGTTTGCATATTCATCTAAGGCTCCCCAGAACGATAACTGCAAGAAAAAACAAAAATCCCACTTAGTCTTCCTGTATCTTTTTATATATATAAAATCTGCTCTATTTTCTACTTACTGAGAGATAGAATAAAATCTGTGCTTTAGAAAAGAATTACTTTTCAGTTCCTCTGCGAGCTCATTCCTACTGAAGTAGGGCTATACAAAGGAAAAGAGAAAGATGAAACCTTATTTCAGAGCTTCACGCTGGTCTGTTCAGCAGCATATAAGGTCTAGGCTTGAGCAGTTAAATATGTAATTGTATCAGTTGGTACACACAAGGGAGGGGAGTAATTAGCTGGGCTCAAATCCCTGGGATTGAATTGCTCCTCAGCTGATCCACTCGCCATGGACATCTGGCAGAATTTCCATGTATCTTTAAACCGTATCAGCAAAGCACAATTAAAAGTTTAGGAGCTTATGTAAAGAAGATTTTTAGCCAGGAAAGGTTTCTAATTGTGTTTCAGGATTTTGAGCAAGATTACAGATTCTGTGGGCGTATGAAAGGGGGGAACGTTGGTGCTGGTACTCCAAAAATTCACTGGTGTTTTTGCTGCTTGCTGTGGTCATTGCAAAGGGTAATGCAGTGTCAGCTGTAGTTCTGTAGCTGCACGGGGTGCAAAGCAGTTCTAAAAATGGAAAGACGTGCTCAGCTTTCCTTTATTTCCCCTTTGAAAAGTACGGTACTTGGCAATTGCTGGCATACTTTAGGAGAGAAATGGCTTCGGTTTAGCAGGAGCAATCGCAAGCTGTGATGTGCTCCCTCTGCCCTGTTTGTGCTACACTGGTGGTTTTAGGGGTGGGTGGTGCTGTGGCCACCATGGGACCTGTGGTCTAGGCAGCCCAGGCTCGGATGCGGGAGAGACTTCCAGTCTTCGGCATAGGTGTGTTTGCTGAGAACCCATCTAGTCTATTGATTTCACGAGGAACGGTCATCAAATAAGGCATTACTGAGTCTGGGCCGCTCCGGGTGCCCTCTCTTCTCCGAGGAGGAACACAGCAGGCTACAGCGCAGTGAGTGCCGCTAGTCTCTTGCCCAGTCTCTTGTGCTCGTTTGAGATGTTAGAGAAACAATGTGCTCAGGGTGTGGTGTCCTTACAAAATAGTGCGTAGCATGCCCATCTCTTTTTTTCAAAAAGCATAGGTTACTTGAACATTACTTCCTTAGAAATACTAATACAGGATAACGGGCGCTTTGTGAAGACCGGAAAATGGAAAAGCTCTGTGTGTTCTCTGCAGGGCCCTCGTTTCTCAGCAAGTATCCCTGCGCTAAGTCTTTCACCAGCTTTCCTTCCTGGTGAGCTCAAACTGTGCTTTCACGGATGATCTGCCTTCCTCAAAGGGAAGCTGTTTGGTCTGTAAATGAAATGCACGAACATCCTGCCATGCTCTTCTTTCAGCACTTCAACAGCCTGCTAGCTGGGCTAGCCTTCCTGTCAATGCAGCTTTAAACAGTAATCATACCGGTTGGCAGCGCTGTGTGTTTTAACGAGCCGTGGGCAGCGTAGCTGTTGGAGGCCAGAGGCTTTGCCACCACCCTGGAAGTAAAGCTGCAGTTTCTAACATGGTCAAGGTGGAACTGCTCCTCTAAGTGGAAGTCTAATTTGTTCTCCTCTAGGAACACTTAAAAAGGGGGAAAAAAACTTGAATGCTGAGTTAGAATTCTCACTACACATATTTCAAATATAAGTACATTATGTCTCACTCACTTAAAGTGTCAGGGAAATTGAATTGTGGCTCCTCTGTTGCTACCCACTGTGTTTCTAAGGCAGCTGTATTCAGACTGGTACAACCTTACTCAGTTTTCTTATCACTAGCAGCAAACACAAATGTAATATGATTGGGCTTTGCCGATTCTTGTATCTTCCCCTGAAGAAGGAAGAGCTCTTGGGCTCACTGGGGAATATGGTATCCAGTGAACTTAGCCTTTTTTCCTGTTCGGTGAGTGAGGTGTAAAGCTGCTTGGAGAAGTGACCTTCCTTTCTCTTTTGCGTTGGTAGTGCTCTGAGTGCGACGGGGATCTAGTTTGGAAGTAGGACTGCTGAGCACTCCTGTCATTCAAATAATTAATGGCCAGCTTAATCTGTACTTGAGGAGAATTTGACTCTCATAGCAAGGGTAAATGACGCGTGGGTACGACAGAGTCTGGGCTGCCTATATGCCAGAGGTCCTCGGACAGGTAAAATACCTGGACGTGCTCTTCAAGGTGTGATGCTGGGGCTAGGATCTGCAGCCCACAGTGGGCAGGTGGAGCACGAATTGGTTTGGGGCACCGGTCTGTTCAGAGAGAGATGAAATATAATTATCTCTTTCTCAGAAAAAGCAGATGGTCTGGAAGAGGGGAAAATACGTGACAGCTGGGTAGGTCACTAGAGGAAACAGCTCATTTTGGAACTATGGTGACAGAGAGAAGGGATTCCTTTGGTCTAGGTCTGTTTTGGAGGGTATAAAATTGGGGCATATGATGATTTTATGCATAAATACATTTTTATTTCATAGGTTAAGCACTCAATTCAGAAAGTCCATATTCCTTTTGTTTCAGGTTTCTGGTGTGCTATCGCTTCTCTACAAATTTATCATTGGGATAAATCGTAGCATTTCTTCAGAAAACTTTTTTTTTTAAGTTTTCTGCGCAAGCTCTGTTTTATGTGAGCTGCTACTTTCTTTCTGGCGCTGCAAGCTTGTTATGACCATGTTAGACTGGTATATTGGAAGATGAGATTGTTTTCTGTAGCACAAAATGCCAAATTCTTCTCTGGTGAATATAACGTTTGCAAAATGCTCTAACTGTAGTAGTACTAACAGGCTTGTAGAGGAAAACAGACACTAAAGTAAAGTGATTTCTTTCCCATTACCATTTCTTAATGTGTTAGAGTAAGGTTCTTTGTTAAGGCGCTGCGTATGTCATATGTGTTAGGTTTCCTAAAACTTGTTTTGCTGATAAGCAGAAAGTAAACAGTAGTAAATAAGCTTCTAAATAGTGAGATCAGTCTTTTCTCTGTGCTGTCTCATTCCTTCAAGGTAAAAATCACTTTGATAAAAAGCTTTGAACTCTTTATCTAAAATGCACAGAAATTCTTTTAGTTCCAAGTGTGACCCAGAGTAAAAATGACAATGCAAGCTGGCAGTTTCTATTACTTTTACAAGCAAATCACACATAAACTTAGAGAAATGTAAAATGAGATATTTGTAGTTTTGTTATTTAAATACTTAATTTCTTCATCAAACAAATGCATTAAAACAATTGCTTTGATAGAAAATAGATTGAGAATATTTATTGAAATATTCAGCTATAAAATGAGTCTGCTTTTTCAAGAAGTTTACTTACAGTTAGCACCAATTATAATATACCAAGTAAGATACAAACAGCAATTTGAAGCAATGTGTCATAGCTTTTTTTGCTCGAGAAGTCATTTGAGATGCATTTGAGGCATATTGGCACTAAACAGTATTTTTTGGGAACTTCTTTTTAGGAACCATAGACTCAAATAAATAATGTCTTTGTAATAGACTTGATACTGTTTCTGGTTTTATTTCAGTGAAGTGTTGCACTGATTTAAAAAATTACATCTGTTTATAACGTTATTCTCAAATATCTTCTTACTTCAATAATCTGAGAAAAATATTCCTCAGGTTATACTACTGTTTGCATAGTTAGAGCAGTTGAGTAAATTTTTTTTTGAGTTAACGCTAATATTCAAAGGAAATTCAAAACTCTCTAATGTGTTCAGACCAACGGAAGAATATGAATTCATTATTCAACCACATAAATTATATTCTAGGCTGGGGCTGCTTCAGTACTTCAGTGCATGAGTGGGGAGGGAAGCGTTTCCTAAATCCACCTTGTAGTCTCTTTATGGATTAATGCATGTATTAATAAGGGTTACATGCTGTATAAAAATACATGCTGCTTTAGTATATTGATTCTGTGATTTAGCTAATTTGAGATTAGAGTTATATCGTAGGAGGGCAGGTGTGTTTTCAGGAGGACAACAGATATTTAAAACCAGCTTTGTTAATATACAGGGTACTAACTTTTCTAATCAGTGGTCTCATTAAGAAGACAGATGATTTGCTCATAGAAGCAGGTTTAGCGGTTCAGCTGAAGCTGTTAAAAGGCTTACAAAAGAAGATTAATGATGTAGAGCCCCAGGTTGTATAGATTACTCACGACTGAAGAATTTCTCCAGGAAATTCCAGCCACGACACATCAGAGTTATTAGTGTGCACCTATCTGTCCAACTGGACACTTGCAAAGAGACAAGAATGAATGCCAGGACATGTCCAGAGTTGCAGTTTTTGTTAGTTTGATGAAGCTGCGGCCTTGCATTGTGCTGTACTACTGAACTGGTTGTCAGTGATCAGTGCTCTGATGGAAAAATGTTCTGTAAAACAGTGACATAGAATGACGTCTGAATGCAATCAGTGACTGAGATCAGAGATTGGTGCAATCAGAGATTGAGACTGATTGTGCTTTACTTTCTAGATAAGTCATAGCTGCTTTTATTGTATCCGCTCTGCCTGGGACAGGCCTGCCGGATAGCTTGTGTGCGGATTGGCTCCCTCCTCTTATACTGGGGGCTGCTTGGCATCTGTTGCAGAAGGACTGTGGATCAAAGGGACATAACTATGGCACACTGAAAGTGGCTGTGGAAATATTCATGACTTCAGTAACCATGAGATGGGATAGGTGTCTGAAGTCATTGAAACAGAACAGGTTTAGCACATGTATAGCATATAAGCACAAGGGCCTGCCATTTGCCTTCTCATCCCAGGGTAATACAGTAGTTTGCAATGCTGACTTAGTTTTTTCTTGGCTTATCGTTGAAGACTATCAGTGAGGCTGTCACTTTATAGCCCTGCATTGAGTAAGAGTAAGTAATTAAGAGATATGCTTACTCTGGAGGTAGCCTGAAGTTCAAGTATCTGGTGTGAATCAGGAAGAAAAGGGACTTGAATCTAGTTCTGGCATGTTCCAGAGAGTGTCCTATTCCTGAAGTCTGATCTTTCATCTGCTGGATGAATACGTACATCCAGGTGATCACCTGTTCTGGGTAAGCCAACATCTTTATCTTCCAAAAAAAAAAAAAGACTTCTGCAGTTCCCAGGATTTTTGCATGGCAGAGCAGACATCTTTTTGAAATGGAAAAAGTTTACCAGAGATAAGGAAACTGTTTCCTGCTCGGTTGTAGAACTAGGGTCATCTTGCTACTAGGAAATCTTTGTTTTGAAAAACGTTTATTTTTTTAAAAACACATATTTTTATTTACTATGTAATTTAAGAGGACTTAGTATTCCTTTTGTTGAGTAAGTAGATGTGGCCAAAGTTTTGGAGAAGAAAGCCCTGTAGGAAACTGTGCAAAATGGCAGTTAGAAGGTAATGGCCTTCTTTCTGTAAAAATAAAACAATTGAGATGAGTAATGTTTGTGCTCACATGACACTTTGTCAACATAATATTGGAACACGTGCAATTACAGCATACTGGGAAGCTTTACTCTCTTCCTTTGGGTTAGGTTATATATTTCCATACTACTTTCTTTCCTCCAGATGCTTTGCCTAGAATATTTAAAAGAAGAGAGAGAAAAAAAAGAAAGCTTAATTTGCTCCCCTTTGTGATTTAGTCTGTAACATTAAAACACTTTGTATAGAAGGAAATTCCACATACATATTTTGTATGCGGATCTTTCTTTGGTTTAGAATGATGACTCATTCTTGTGTGTGACAATACCTTAGCTAGTGGGGTGAGAAGGGTGAAAAGGGCATGTAGTATTTAACAGGACAGAAAGCTGGGAGTCAGAACACTTGAATTTTATTTTTGACTCTTTTGGTTATTTAATATATGACCTTCTTCAGGTCCTCTCACTTCTCTGCGCCTTTGTTTACCCAGAAGTAAAATGTCTTAAACCTGCAGGACCTTGAAGGGGTACTATAAAACCTGCAGTAGTTAATGAATGTTGATGAATTGCTTTGAGATCCTTGAGAGATGGCTAAGGGATCCCAGCAAGCTGGAAGCGTGTTGGACTTCAAACTGCTGGGGGCCGGAGAGCACGTTTTTTAAAAAAGCTGAGCAAAACTACAGCAAGGCCAGAGAGTCAGAGTCATATCTCAGCCTCTGGTTACTTGGATGCTTCTCCGGTGGCTTCATGAAGGCTTATAGGGCACAAAGAAGGGGGTGAGCGACAAGGGGCCATAAGCATCCAGGAGCAGGGAGAGGACAACACAGCTATTTTCAGGGACAGTGGGGCAACAGAGTTCCCAGATCCAATACCAAAAACCTGGTTCCAAATTTCTGCCTTCTCTTGCGCAGTAGCCGATGTCATTGTGAAAGAGCAGAGAAACCCTTTGAAAGCTTTCACCTGCAAGTCATCGCTGTACTCTTCCTTCTGTGCTTCTCTCAGGATTTCATATGCTACTGAAAATCCTTCTTTTTTGAAAACTATAGAATAAAACTACATATTTCAAAACTGTATAGTACTTTGCAAGCATCTAACAGAAACTAATTTTTAAAAAATATTCCCTATAGTAGTTTTTTCATCTGATTAATACCCTTTTTATAACGCAGAGCTTGAATGCTTTTGTTCAGTTTTGTTTGAGCCCTCTAATTATGCACCCTAGAACTTTGTTTTCTTTTTACAAAATGTTTTGAAGTTTTATCTGATTGCATAGATCTTTTTCCAGCTCGGAGCTTTGTAGTGGCTGGCCATATTACCTGTCATCCTTTTTATTTTGTTCCCAAGACTCGTTATTACGCGTTTGTGTAGGAACAAATTGCACAAATCACTTATCTGCTTTTACCTGGTTATGTTTCCGGTCTGTCCAGAGGCTTACCTAAAAATAATCATTTTCTTCCTTTAGAGAAGTAGAAATTAACAATTTGTAAATTCAGGACACCTGCTCTAACTTTCTCCTTTTTTAAAATTTGCTAGTCAGTGCCCTTCGTTGTGTGATCAGCACGATTTATGACTTTCTGAATGGTTATTTTCTCCATTTCTCTGATATATGACATAAGTAAATTCCCAGTTATGGTGATACTACAGTGGCTGTCTCCTGCTGTCTTCTCCTGGACAATTACTCCTACATTTGTCCAAGGAAGTCTGAAGAACAGAAATGCCTGGGGTTTTCTGTCAAGTTAAGGAAATTTATTGGTAATGTTCAGGATGGTTAAATAGGAAAGCTGATAATATGCAAACTTAACTCAGAAATTTCAAGCAGTTTTTGAAATTCAAAGGAAGTAGTTTTGTGCTTCACCTTTCAGTGATGTGCCTTACAGTGAAATCGTTCGTTGTTTTACTCACTTGTCTCTTGGAATTGAAGCCAACTGAGGTTGTCAGCCTTTGGCTCTCAGTGTGGACCTGACTGAGATGAAATGATCATGATGAACTGGAAGACTTCGTTAATAAGCCAGAAGTTAGTGGCTGCCCACCACAGCTTTGCCTTGGTGTCTGAGATTTCATAGCCTGCCCAGAGATCAGAGCCAGATAAAAGAGAAGGCAGGGCTTTTGGTTCCCCCCTTCCCCCCCGCCCCCCGGTCCCCATCATCCCAAATATGTTCAGGAAGAATCTTCAGCCCCATTGTAGTGGAGATTTGGGCTGATGATGCAGCAGATACGTGGCTAGTGTCATTAAACAGGTGATTGTGTTTCCTGCGGACTGATGACGCTTCTACAGCTCAAGCTTTGCTCCTACTTCCAGGAGAAACTGGAGCAGAGCACGTTCTCTAATAAGACAGTATCCGTTTAGAGTACTCCTTTCTCTCTAAAATTAGTGGGCTTCCAGGAGCAGGATGCTCAGGAGTATGTGAGGCCTCCTGTGATTTCGGGTGCTGCTGTGCTGGCAGCACAACCCTTCCTGAGTACCAACCAAATAATCTTTCTGCAGAAATCTGCCAGCCTGAGTCAGGATCTCACTGGAATAAATGCCAGCAGCATGGTCAGCATTTGTTCCTGCATGCATGCTCTGGAGACTGCCTGGGGCGGGCTGATATGAAAACTCAGCTTTTCCCACCTTTGTTCAACTGTCTCCCCTTTACCAGAATCAGCCGGATTGCTTCAAGGGCTTTCTGGAGAAAGGGCAGCTCTAAAGAGAACTTAAGCTCTCTTAATACATCTTAGCCCCCGTTGCTGAAGTCTCCTCAACAGCAAAAAAAGAAAGACAACTTGACCTTGTGTTTTGTGCAGACTTCTCTTTTTCAGGATTTATTTGTTTTAATCACAAGACATCTCTAAATAATCTCCAAACCTTGTCCCTGTGTTATGGCTGTTCTACCACTCACTCTGCCTGCCTGAATTTTAAAGCTTAATTCAGCTCCTACTGATGTTAATAGGTATTATTGTGTAAGAGCAGGGTAAGGCCCTTGGGGTCTAGTGGCTCTATCATGCCCTAGCTGTGGAAGGTGATGGCATTTTGCAAGATGTGCTTGATACGCAGTCACCTGTGGAGAGTGCTGATTCGGTGGCAGCTAATACACCACTTGCATTCATTTCCCTTGGTTGTATGTGGCAGCTCAAAAAGTGAAGGAACGAAAAGCTAGGCTGTTAGTGATATTTCTGCTGACTGCCTTCCTCTAAGTCAAAGCAGGTATTCCCCTCCTTTCTTGATTAGTGTTTCTATTGCTGCGTGCAGCACTTTCTGTATTCTAATCCATAGCATGTGAAAATGAGATCTCGAGTACACACGCACAGATTTCATTTTAACTACCCAGTGAAAAGTTTTAATTAGATGTGTCATGTGGAAACATGAAACAGGGTTTGAAATTTAGCAGTGACCCTGTGGCCTTTTTTCGAATGTACTTTGATACCATGTGGCAAGCAGTTGCTAGCTTTTTTGTCCCTTACTGAAATATTCACATCAGAGCGGGGAATGCTCTGACGTGTGGGAGCGGCAGCAGCTGCCGGTTGCAGGCAAAAGTACTTTTAGCCTCATTTGGTGACTTAGAAAATAATAGAATGACCTAAATCAGGAAGATCATGAATGGCATCTGGTATTTCCTTTAGCAGCTTGCTGGTGTTTCAACCTTAGATGGATTTTCAAAGCGCTGTACTGTGGTAAGCCCTGAATAGGAGACGATGCTGAACCACATCGCCCTGTTTGTTAGACCAAGGGAAAGGCGTGCAGCCAAGATGTCTTTGCTGGCTGTGGTCTGCATCAGCTCTGTCCCCTGTGAGTCTGGCTGGCACTGCTGTCTCACCTGCAGTGGCAGGACTGAGCACCATCCCATAGCTCTTCTCTGTTTCCTCTGGGAGGTGATGGGAGCAGCGTTTCTACCTAGCCCAGTGCCAGGAGAAGTGAAGCAGTACCAGGACGCAGATCTCTTAGTAGAAGAGAAAACTAGCACAGAATGCAAATATACGTCACCCTTTTGATTTGGTAGCAATAGCATGGTGTCTCTTCCCTTTTTAAGGGAACTAAAATTTATTAAATAAATCAGCTTAGCCCTTTTTACTGTATATTTTTGATATTACGAGTAGGGGATCATTCATCACAGGAGCCTTGAATATATATTGAATATATATTGAAATATATGTGTAGATACAACTACAGCAGTTAAATCAATTTAGTGCTTGCAAAAATAATGCTGCCTGGTTGTACTTAGCAGGTTAATAGGGAGAATTGATGTGGTCAGGGTCAGGGGAGATGATACTAATCAGAGCTGGCTGGAATGAAGAGGCTGTAATTTCAGTTCTCACATGCAAAGCCTAGTTGTTTAAGTTTCAAGCGAAAAAACAGACACATCCAGGCCTGGGTTTCCTCGTGTCAATGGCAAATGGCGGGAAGGGGTACCGATGCTCTGGCTTTGTGTGCCTTGAATCTTTGCAGTGGAATCAACACATTGATTCAATTTGTCTAAATAATCTGTCGGTCTGTTCACAATACCCATAGCAAGCTGATCATTGCACTATATTGATTTATTTTTGGTTTCCTAGATTTGATGAACTTGTGTAAAAGAAGAATATGACTTCTAAACGAAACCCCCTTTGCAGTGCGTACTTTACTCCTGCTCCCCACAGGGGTAAAAGAAATAAATTAAGCCTGGGCAGAGGTGTGAGTAGTATCCTACCTGCTTTACTCTTGGCACCTGAAGAGCTTCCTAAGGGGTATGAGCTGTGCCCCGTGCTCCCTTGGGAGCCCATTGAATCCTCCTGGCTGCAGAGGATGGCACCTGCGAGGAGGGCCTTTCTCCAGGTTTCATTAAGGATCAGGCAGAATCCTGCTCTACCGAGCAACAAAAGGTGCTCGTGCATCCTGTGGGTCCACCAGGTCTCTCCCTCTCTGTAGAGGTATGCACATATGTGTCCGTGTGCTGGCTACACGGATAAAATAGCCTGCGAACCTTGCCAAAAGCGAAACTGGCCACTTACAAGGAGTTCTTATGGGACCCTTTGTCACACTGTAAAAATAACCAGTCGTTTACAGGCAGTCTCAGGTTGGTAACAAAGAAGCTGCTTTATCCTGATGAGCCATCTGTTGTGACACTCCTCCCTGCTTTTTCTCTTCGGATTGCATCAGCTTTTCAGCTGGCAGTTCCTGAAAAGTTTCAATATCCTTTTCAGTTCTTCTGTGCCAAACGGTGACTCTCGGGCATCACATCTGCTTCAGTGCAGTGAACGTCACCTTTCTCCTGCTCACTGGCCAGGGCCTGCTGACAGAAAAAGTGAAATACACAGGCTGCCTTCACTGGGGGTGACCTTGGAGGTAGCTCTTTGTAGGTACACGTTAACCATAGCTAACCCCTCAAAGAGGGAGGGAGGGCTGGTGATGGCCTCTGGGTGCCAGACTGGGGCTCGGGAGCTCCCCTTTCTGCACAGACGTCCCCCAAGACCTCAGGCAAATGAACATCTCCATGTCTCTTTTTTCAGGAATATTGTGAACCTTGATGCCTGAGATACCCTCACACACCATTGGGTGTTTAAGTAGTTAGAACGCACTGATGATGGAAGAATGCTGTAAATAGGATGAAATGGCATCCCTTTTAAAGCCCGAACAAATTGTTGCAGGTGACAGATTTTTAATGTGGGAGCCCAATTTTGGGTCCTTCCTTAAAGGTGGCCGCCTTCTTTTTTTTTTTTTTTTTTCCAGAGGAACAGTCATAGCTTTCGCTGCAGAAGACCTCTAAAAGTCTGTCCCTTTTATTTTGGTGCCTCCCTTTAGACACTTCCTTATAGGAGCCTCTGCAGGAACTGAAGGAACATACTCCACTTTTACAACAAAGCCATAAGAATCTGTGCTAATTTGTGCTCTACTTGTAGAGCAGTCTTGCACTGGGTGGCCATAACCTTCTGGGAATTCATTAATGCTCTCTCTCCCACCCTGAGCTGTTACACAGACACACACATGAATACATATATATATGTGGGAAAAGCATTTGTTATAAAACAGCTTTGTTCCCTGCAGGGAAAAAAAGGCAGAAATCCCTTACACCATTTTCCACCCTCAACTGCTGTCGTAATGCAGTTAAACTCTCCAATACTTACTGGTTAATCAATACTATTTTCATAGCAGTGACATGGAAATAGCATATTTGTGTTAGACAAAAGCTATACAGTAAACTGTGCACATACCTGTTATTTTCAAATGCTGTTAGTTTTGAACTTGTGTCATGTTCCATATGTAGTAAGGATGCCACAAGAGTGGAAATGATTAAAAAGAAAAGAAGGCAATTTACTTATTTCTTTATGGTAGAAATTCATGCCTTACCTGCAGGAAGAAGAAATGAAGGTGTTGCATTCCAGCAGAAATACCAACAAGCTGTAAATGGTTCTTGACCACAGTAATGTGAAAATTAACTATAATCTCATAGGCATTTGCAGTTTTCTGGGTAATTCATTAAAGCTGTGGTTTCCTGTATTCCAGTGCTCTTGTGCAGGGAAGAGATCTGCGTCAGATGGTCGCGTGCTCACCCTGCTTGGAATAAATCCTGTTGGTTAAGATCTAATAATATTTCCCATTCTGGAGATTCTTCATGTTGGCAATTTTGCTAATTCAGCACAATATAGAATATCAAAATGCCCACATCAGTTTTGCTTTTGTAGCAAATAATATTTTGTAGCAAATAATTTGTTCCAGTCCTTTTTTACATTTTTTTCCTTCTGGTTTGCCAGGCATATGCTGAGTGCTTGCTACAGCAAAACCTAGGTCTCTTGCTGCCTTAGACAATATATCTAATGAACTTTATCTGTATTGCATTGTTAAGGGTAAGGAGCTAAATCTAAATAGGTAGGGCTTTTATGAAAATGAAAGCCACAGAAAGTTGCTTCATCATGGGAAATCACTGCCAAATGTCATGCGAGCTCCTGCTTTCCTGGCAAACACAATATAGAGAAACCTTTGTTCATTTTTAGGCCCTAGCTACATTCAGCATCTTGACTTCTATTGCTTTACCACTTTTCAGTGCATGAATGTTTTCCATCAAAATGGATCATGATGAATTTACTTCTTCAGTAGAGCAATAGAGATATTATAGAGATATAAATAATCAGAGGCTTAGATCATGCTGTACAGAAGCATCTTAATCAGATTAAATAAAAATACATTTTATTTTTAGAATAGTGTAATTTTTAGTGAGCTGAAACTTAAAATCTGATGAATTGGCAATGATTTTATGATTTGATATTCAGAGAAAATGCATCCTGAATACCAAATGAATGAAAGTTACTGTTGACTATCATCTGTCTTTTACATCTTGACCTTGAAAACTGCGTTAGTTTAGTATTCTCCATATTACTGCCCTTGAAACATAGTAATTGGGAGGATAGTGCTGAAGGTTAGCAGTATTTTTACTTCACTTATCTTGCGGAAATAGTTTGAAAATTGTGGGGTGCGGGGGGAGGAGAATTGTCTTTAAGATCTCAAAACAGCCGGAAGGTTCTGGTGATGGCAACGTTTTAAATTATCGTTATTCTAAAAACGCCCTTCTATGCCAGTGAAGCCTCACGTAACTAAAAGGAAAGGTGACTACAGGATGGGGTTTAAATGATGTCAGGAGTCTGGAGATTCCTGCCAAGCTGCTAATCAACGCCTGTTGTTGTTATGCAAACATGTCCTCATTCCTTGTGGATGCGCGTCCTCACAAAATATTCTTTGGCATAGCCTTGCTTAGCATTGTGTCAGCGGGTCAGGAGAGATGCTAAGTGTATAGGTTATAGCTTGTATGTCTAACGCCTGGGAGCCTAAGATCTCATCTCCGATTTGTTCTCTCATTTACTGCTTATTAATAGGTAGCCACTGCACCAGTGCGAACTCTAAGTATAGATGAAGAAACATACTGCACAGGAAGAGTTTGATCCAGTATAGATAGAGGTATAAGACAGAGATGACAGCTTTTTCTGTCTTTACTGAGTGGGCAGTTACACTGTTACCGGAAAATATTCACTACTTATATTGGGAACAAAAATTCCTAACAGATCTTCAGGAATGTTAGGTTGTGATAACTTGTATTTTAAGGGATCAAAGGAATCGTGAAAATCTGATTCATTTTATTAAACATCTAACTGAAGCCTTATGTTGAGATTTTAAATGCTTTGTCTTTATCTTTCTTCAGTCAAAGTATTGTGGTCTGTGTGTTTCTGACTGCATTCTCCTAATCCTCCTGTGTCTGTGTTAATATTCAAGACATCCATAAGGCACAAGTCCTCCTGACCTACTGCTGTAGTTATGATGATGCATAAAATAAATGATGGCAATGACTGAGGCCATCTCAAGCACTTAGTAACTCTGGCAATTGCTTCTTGAAACATGACTGAACTGAAGAAAGGAGCATTAGTTATTTCCCTGGAGTACTTGGATATTGTAACCCTCTTCACGGGCTTCTATTAGGGAGTTAAGACCTGGCCGCTTGTTCACACAGCTCATTTTCTCTCTCCTTTGCTCAGCCATTCTTGGGCAGCTGATGAATTCCAGAGCGTGTCTGTTCTTTCCCCACTGGCATCTCCTTACCTCTGAAAGTTCAGGTTAATTAGCACATGACCAACTGGAAGGGAAGGAAGAGTCCAGCAAGGGTAAAGTTAACAGGTTTAGGAAGTCAGTACTTGAAGGACTGATGAGATAGGGTGACTTTCTGAGACATAAGACTATAAAAATCATTTCCTGAGTCACCAGGAAGAAGTTGGTTGGATGAGCTCTTATGCAGGCACAGGAAAAGAGTGGCTGCTAATGACCATGAAATTCATGTTTTGTTGTGTAGATTGCTGGGAGCACTGATAACCTGTATTAAGCTATGCGAGTCAGGGGGGGATCAAGTCAGAAAAGGGGGAAGGAAGGTCCAGAGCAGAGAGAGGAGAGCTGCGGTGTTTCCTGGGTGTCATCAGGTACATTAGTGTTGTCTGGGGAGTCCCGTGCTGTGCTGTCCTACAGTGATAGGATGTGGTGTGAGGAAGAGAAAGGCATCAGGTGAAGATATGCATCAGCGAATGGCATCTGGAGAAGATACAGTCAGTGGACATTTGCATCCCAATGTGGAGCCGTTGCTGGTTGAATGAAACCTGTGATATAGGAAGCTGGCAAGTGGCATGGCATTGTTGCTCCATATCTCTTCCTCTAGGTGGCATCATTTCAGGTAGCTCAGGAGGTCAAGGAGGTGGAGGCATTTGGGGGAGGAGAAGGGGAGCGATCTAAGGGAGATGGCTCAGGAACCTGATGGAGCTGCTGCTCCTCATGACGAATTAAAGGCACGGGAAGGGAGCCTTGTGCGGGCACGATAGTGGCTGAAGAAGAGCTAGAAAAGAGCAGCAGTGAAACGCAGTCGGAACCTAGGGCCTGACGGATATTTAGATGCTTTGTGGATGGGCTGGTGGGTGGAGGGATATGGTATGAAGGGATCCTTCTGGAGAGGGTTGGGTTTGTGATGAGCAGGGAGGAGGGGAAGCCATCTCCGGGAGAGGCTGTGCGTTTGTTACTGATAGTATCGGGGCCCCGAGAGACATGCAGCAGCCTGGTGCTGGGCTGAGTCAGGGGTAGATCAGATGGATGTCCTTGTTTTGGGGGCGGCAACATCCATCAGCAGGGTGAGGTGGATGGCTGGAGGCAGTAACAGCTTCGGCTGCCCGGCGCGATGTGCTGCTGCATGTCTGGCAGGCTCTTCGCCTCGGCAGCAAGCTTTTTCCCTAGTGCTGTTGCGAATGGTCTCCTGATGCCGAGGTACAAAGAAGTGAGGTTGAGAGAGGCAGTGGGTCACTTGTAAGGTTTCGTGTTCTTAATTCAGGTGAACACAACCTGAACACAACGTAGAATTTTAAACTTGTCAAGTATTTCTTCCTTTTCAAAAAACAAGTTTTGTTAAATGATCCCAAGTGAAAATTACATTTTGAGTTACTTTTGTCAACTTTTTGCAGAAGACAAAGTAAAATCTGGCATGTGTCCGCATGCTGGGTACACGGATAAAATAGCCTGCAAACCTTGCCAAAAGCAAAGCTGGCCACCACGTTGTGGTGTGCGTTCCTCAGCAAAGGGACAATCTGTGCAGAGGAGGACACACAAATACACGTAAGAGTGTTTACTCAAGATGCCTTGCATCTCATTGCAGATACCATGTGATTTAGTGGTTGCCATGGTAACTATGCATTTTTCATTCCATAACTTGAATAAATGTTGAGATTGCCCCTGATATAACTAACTTACCTTCTTCCTAAAGTTGTGCACGATTATATTATCTAAAGAAAGCAGTGAGGAGACTCCCAACATTCATACTGAAATAAATTTTTACAGAATAGAGTTAGTTAAGGAACAGATACATCATTCTGTTTGGAACAAAATATAAGTACTTTCATTTGAGATTACTTAAAATCACAAAATGGGAGAAATGTAAAATGTTACTTTGTAATGTAGGTAGCTGGTGTTATTGTATATTGTTCTGTAATTTTTATTGTTTGTGACAGTTTTGGCTTTCTTCAATACATGAAAATATAATTAAAATATATAATTTTAAAGTATTGTTCTTTACAAAGGGATACGAGAAAATTTTCTTCTTTTCTTCACTGTAATCTTACAATGAAATTTCCTTCTTGTGTGATGCAGCCTCTACTTTTAAATGAGTTATTGCTGACAACAGCTGATTAATTGTTAACCCACACTTTCTCACTCCCATTCTTTTTCTTTTCTAAATGTGGACAACAAACTTGTACCAAGAACAAAAAAATTGATCCTGTAATTTTCTCCCGTGTAGGTATGTAATGTTAGAGAAAAGTATCCTGTACAGAAGCAGCCCGATTTTTTTTCATTTCTGTCACGAACTATTTGTGGAAATCAGCGAGCCTTTTATCCTTTCATGAGAAATGCAGAATCAAATCTGCTATTAGATGAAAGGAGTGAGCTTTGTTTTTCCATCTACCCCCTTTTTCATTTCTTTTTGGCAGGCTGATTGCATACTCCACACATTGCTCTCTCCTTAGGATACATTACCAAGCCTGCCAGTGATTAGTGGCTCATCTATTTTTGAGTGATTTAGATGCATGAATTAATTAGGAAGAAAAGAGCCATTAGCAAGCATCAGTAAAAAGGCTAGTCATTTCAGGCTATTTTGGAAGGAGTTAAACCATCATCCAAAACCAAGAAAATTATATTTGCAGTGAATCACACTTTTTCTAAAAAGAAATCACAGCACTGTATCTAACTTAGTTGAAAAAACCCACGATATAAACTCTAGTTTATGAATTTTACTGTTTAGCTAGAGGTTAAATAAACTATTTTAATTTCAAACATTAGCTTTGGATCTTTTTGTACTCCCTTACTCAATGCATTTTCATGCTTTCTGTTAAAAGCTCCCATTACATCTCACTGCACTTGTGATATTTTCATTCTGGAGTTCCTGAGAATGAGCTCCAGCTCTACAGAGTATTCTAATTTTTAGAATTTATCTTAAGCCTTTTGTGAAGTCAGGACCAGATATGGGTCCTTGCTGAGTATTCTATCCTGGAAAATCAGCTGCTTCCTTCTGGGAGTATAGATACTTCAAGTGAAAGAAAGCGTGTTTTACAGTGATAAATGTAATGAGCAGAATATCAGTTAATAGACAAGTTTTAATCTTACAAGTTTGGAATCTGGGTTATAACGCGCAGTGTATATCTGCCCCCATTTAATTTTTTGCACTAGAATAATACCATTGCCAGCCTGAGAGGTGTTGAGGACATAAGGCAAGAGACAAAAGTTTCTCTGTTAGATAGTAACTGGGTAAGTTTTTGTTTTGTTTGTTGTTTTTAATAATATTTTACTTCGCACCAAATATAAAATGCAGTGAAAGACAGAGAAAGAGATTAAGTCTTGTCTGTTTGACTTAACACATGTAGGTGTCCAGCATTGCTAATTAGAGCTCCATAAGGCTGATGGTGTCATATATTTACTGCCCTAGCTCTTCCATTCTTTCAGGAGACCTTATTTATCACTAAGTCCATAATAAAGGTTGCAAGGGCTTTGCACATGTGTCCGTACCAAGGTGAATATTAGTCTATGTTAATAAATTAGATAAAGTAATATTAGAAGTATTAGCTAGTTTTCATTCTTATGTGAAAGCTGCATGTGGGCTGCCTTGGAAGCCAAGTAAGAGCCCTTCTGAATATTAATGAATTTGTTATCTAGTTCCCCTCGTATCCCAGTAATGTCTAGAATTTCACTCTTCTGATGTTAAGATTATACTCAAGTAGAATTTCTGTGCATCTAGTCAATCATCTTCACATTTTTTTCCCTAATGCATACGATAGTAGTAGTATGTTTTATCAGTGCGGGGATATCTGGGTCAAGTCTACAGCCTCCAGAGCACTTTCCCCTTCCTATCCAAGAGTTAAGTCCTCTAGTTGTTATCGTATTTCCTTCACGCTATTCATTGCAGCTGAGGCCTGATCCATTGCCCACTGACATCATGAAGATATTATTTTGGGTAGCTGTTGGACTGAACGGCTCCTTGATCTATATATGCAAGGGAGATACCTGCCCCTGGTTCTCAAATTTTTATCCTGCAAGAAATTTTACGCTCTCAGGGGGGAAAAAAAAGTTCCCATCCTGATTCAGGTAAAAATAATATAATTGACAAATGCCCTTGGGACAGAAATATACATTTAATTCTCCTGCCACCTACTCGGGAACTTGGGACCTCCAGGCTGTAGCTGCAGGCCTGATGAGCTCCTGAGGGGCAAGGAGATCTAAAGCCCTGCCAGCCTGCAGTGTGAGGTATATGCAAATATCGGGGGGAGCCTGGCAGGCTGTTTTCTGTTCAAATTGACATGTTCTGGCAGTGCTTCAGTTCTAGAAGATCCACATTTTTCAGTAGAAAAAAGTTGTACTGGAAAATTTCCAGTCAGCTCAACATACCACCACATTAATTGCAAGGCAGCTGGAAGAGATAGCTGGCACCTGTCCCTTTTGTCCTACAGCCACATTAATTTGTCCTAGTGTGCTGCAGAGTTTTTGCAAGTGCACATGCTCTAGGTCTGCAGTTCTTACGTATCCCGGTATTTTTGAAATAAGTGCTACCTTGCCAGCTGTGAGAGAATGATAACAATATTAATACTGTCCTCATATCTTTTCTCTCTCTTGCATGCTCTCTTGCTCTTTATTTTTTTTCCTCAGCTGTTGTGTGGTTGCGGAGAGAAGTTCTCCTAGGTTGTCCTTGCCAAGGTGGTAGCACTCTGTCAGGCTGTCAAACTTATCTACTAATAGCTTCGAAGTGTGTGTGCTCAAAGAAAAGGAAAAATGAAATGCATAGCCTCCAGTTGTCTTAAAAGCCATTATTCATTATCTAACAGAGAGTTGTGGGGCGTTAAGGTTGTGATATCATTACTTGGGTGGCTGTGACACCATTAATGTGATTTTTGTGTTACTTTAGAAAGTATGCTGCTTAGTTCCTATGTTACAGGTATTGCTTCCTTTCATTAAACCCCAATCTGTCAAAGTGCTTTTGCCTTTGAAGGGCAATATTCAGAGGTAGTCAAGGGCCAGTTTGGGTATAGAGAATTCAGGATCTATTTAGGGAGTTTCTTGTCGATAATTTGCTGTGCAGTGCTCTGCAAGGCTCTCTCCTTTTGGCTGTCTTGATTTACAGATTTTTTTTTTCTTTTGGTTTTATCTTGTTTTTTAAGTGGTCAGCACAACAGAAGCCCAGTCTTGCTTGCAGTGGGACTGCTGCTTGAGCTTAGACACACACATGCAATTGAGCTTTTTTTAGCCCTAGGACCCGACAGCAGCCTCGCTGCTCACACGAGGACTCATGCTTAGTCGTTCCCTATTCCCATGAGCAGTTTCTTACTTCTTAGTAATAGGGAAAGCAAAAATAACCCTACTCTCAGCAGTTTGGGGATTACAGGAAAAAATGGAGTTCCTTGATGTATGACTGTGTAGGGATATTAATCTTTTCCCTGATGCCTGTTGTCTATCATCTCTGTCTTACCAGCGCTATCCTTTTGACCCTTCTACAAGGGTAGCTTGTTATTAACGTTGTCTTTGCAGCAGATGCTCAGTATGCAGATGATAACATCAACAACTTTTGTAAAAGTGCTTATTCTGTGTATTGTTGTATGTGATATTGAAAATTGTTTCTGGCAACAAAGGATTTTGATTCTTTTCCTGACGTGACTTTTGCTTGTTTTACCACTATGTGCAAATTGATAAATGCTGGTATTTGGAAGAGGGTCTGCTAAGCAGAATGTCAGCTCTTTGCTGTGCATCTCTGAGACAGATAGCTCAGCATGAAACCACAGTGAAGTTTTGGTAGGATCCCTGGGTTTTTTTTGCTGGGGAGATGATTACTCCATCATGTAAAGTGTTTTATGGACTGGTCAGAAGTCTCTGAGAGCCCAAACAAAATCACTGTGTAAGCTATTTTAATTTTTCTTTAGTGAATTTCTGCTTCTCCCAATATGCTGTGGATTAGCACATCTTTATAAAAGCAGGTTTAACAACTCCACAGAGAAACAAAAATGCTAAGGTATAATGAAAAATTGGAAAAGAGGTCTTGAGATGAGAAAAATAACTAAATGTAGTATGAGTATTCCATGAACTATATTTCATAGTAAAATAGAACAAGATATCCTTACGTGAGATATTTTTTGATTCGTAAGTATTGTCCTATGAAAAGCTGCTTTTGATGTTCCTGCAGTCATAGATGGTATTTTTTTCCTTGAAATTTGGAAAAAGTGGTGATCAACAAATTGACTGTGAAATAGGCAGTTCCATTTAAAATGAAGTTTTGTACTGTGGTATTTTAAGTAGAATTAGAATAGCTGTTTTTTATTTTTATCTTTCTAGAATAAAGAGAGGGTAGCCACTGCAGAGAAAAAATATTTACCAGTCTCCTTGGTTGAGCTGTGCTGGTGGCTTTAAAATGCTTTTCTCCTAACTGTAGATGGCTTATCTACGGAAATCAGAGAAACTGTAGGCCACCTCTCACTTTAATTGTGATGTGTTCATTTCCATCTTCCTGTCAAATAAAGAGGAATATCCTGTAAGGACTAGGGCCGTTTTTGTACATCTGTCTGTACTTTGGTGAGTTTAAATCTAATTCTTCTGTATCCACCATAACAGATTCTAGTGGAGAACATAATAAAGTGCAAGTAGGCAGTCATCTTTAGTCATTGATAGATGCTGTCTGAAAGAGTCTCTTACAGGAAGAGCTGTTAATAGAATTTTTTTTGCTTTCTTTGATTGATGTAATATGTTTGTGTTTTGTAGGTAGGACTAATCTCACTGTATACTACTGGGGTTGGGAAATGTCCCAGATTGTAAGAATCCATTTTTGGTTGCTTATAACAGTTGTCACATCTTATCTGCTTATTTTGAAAGGTATCTGCCTCAGCCTATTTAATTTCTTAATGAAAAATGTAGCCAACATGGCTCAGGGGCTGCTAAGAGTCAGGTTAGAGGTAAATACTGTATTGCTATGTTAAAAAAAAAATCTGGCAGTAGTTTCTCTGAAAAGCTCTTATACCATTATACTTCTGAAGTGGGATTTGAAATCCCTTTGAGGAAGAGCGTTTGTTTTTTTGCCATCTTCATAAGTATCCGCCAAAATCTGGCCCAAGTTAGAGGCCAAAAAAAGCAGTTTGTACATGCTTCGCAAAGAGTTTTTAGAGTTTTGCAGGTTAATATTTGAAGGTTCACTAAGCTCTGAGCGTGCTTCAGCCTGAGCTGAAAAAGGTTTTCATTACAGCTGTAGCTCTTGGCTGGTACAGCCAGGATCTTCCTGAAGGACGTAATGAGCCTGGATGGAGCTCTGAGCTAAAGCAGTTATGATTTTTGCTGTGTCCAAGCCAGTTCTCAGTGAGCAGGTTTAGGGATCTCTGCATCACTCTGCAGACACACATGCTTTCAGCCTTTGCAGAAGGTAAAGCAGGATTCCAACAGACAGGAACATTTTTTCTCAGTTTTGACCCAATCCCAGAGCAAATGCTCACCATGTGTTGAAGACGGCAGAGTTGTAGTGAAGGAACAAGATGTAATAAGAAATCAAGTCTTATTCAAAGGAGATAAATTAAGGAATAACAGTCAATGTTTCCCAGTTTTCAGACTCGATCTTCCATCATGTTCTTGTATGTCTTTTTTGAACAGGCAACATGTTCCATTAAATGGAGGGGTTGATTATACCATCCAAGCAAAAATATACTTGTCCAGGAAGACAGTCAGTTTTCTGAAACGAAGATCTTATTATTTTGTGGCTTCTGTCACCTACTGGAGCTCCTTCCCTGTACTTACGCATCTGTGTTTCCAGACCCCCTTCCAGCGTCCACTCTTGTATTTTACGCCTCTTTCAGAGAAAGCGCCCCTGGGACTTGCGTGCGGGGAAGTTGCTGGGATTCTTCCAGGGGCAGAATCCTCTTCAGGGCCCGAGCAGCCCTGGGAATTCTCCGTGTCTGCCTTTTCCCGTACCACTCAAGGGCATGCCCTGGCACCAGCATCAAAAGACATGGAGGCAGAAGTGATCAGCATTATCTGATTGTGTTGAGTCAGTTTTTCCAAATTACACTGTGAAAACAAAATGTTCTTGCCCTCTATAGCTACCGAAGGAGGCAATTTCTTTGTTACTTAATGTGATTTCGGAGGAGATATAGGCTTGCTATGTAAGGCTTGATATGTAAGGCTTGCTTCGTTGCACGTTGCCCGAGGAAGATTCTCTTTGCCTTTGCTCAGTCGTTGCTTGGCAGTGGGAAAATGCGTATGCATAGATGCCTTTATTCAGGTTGCCTCTTAATTGCAGTATTGCTTCCTTACCCATTGAAGTCAACACTGTGGAGATCTCTCTGGATCTGGGCTTTACCTGGGTAGCTTTGGGTCTGGCCCCCTTTTAAAAAAAGTGGAGGTAGAGATACCGAAGAAGAGTTCTGTCACTGGGAAGTGTATGTTTTGAGTTGCTAGGGCATGATGTTTCAGCGTAACAGACACTTCAGTAATGGGTAAAATAGACAAAGCTTTGTACAGGTGTCCTGTCCCATGGAGGAGTGGTGGGAGAAACGGGAGGTTATTCGCAAAAGAAGAACCTTTATTTTCAGTGAAGCAGGTTTGTGATGATATTGTGTCTATTGCAGAGTATACGGTTTTCTCCTTGCAGGAGTGGGGCTGCAAAAAGCTTTCAGAAGGTAGATGAGATTTCAAAGCTGTTTCTAGTGGTGGATGTTTCTAGTAGGAAGAGGGGAAGCAGCACATTCTGGGTGTTGGTTTCTGTTTTAATTAATTAAAAGGCCACACTAAGGAGTTCTAGGGACATGGAAATCTCCCAGTCTGTTACAGATACATGTTGCTTTGGCCAGCGCTTGGATTCCTCCATGTCAATTCCAGATAACCCAGAAATCACATCTGCTGTAATGAAGCCAGCACCCTGTGGCTATTTTCAACACTATCATATGTACTTCTGTTTGCTTCTGCTCCAGCAGTAATTCAGAGGGCCATATGCCTACTTATGCAAAGCGTAACCTGCACAAGTTAAGGCCCGCTAAGCAAGGAGTTGCAGTCGTTCCATTCCAATAAGTACATAAATACTTATACTGCGCCAGGGTTCCTTTCATGCCGAAAACAGAGGTAGTATGTGTCTGCTGTTAAAATATATTACCCTGGAGATAAAATGGCTTATGTCAATAGTAGCAACATAGCCGAGAGTACTGGAATTGATTGCCATATTGGTCAAAAGACCTGCCCAAGTCCAGAGGGCCTTACTGTTTACTTGAAACTCCTACTAGCAAGTTAACATAGCGGTTGATATCAAGAGATGATTAATTAAAAGCCCCAATAAACATGAAATATAATAGTTAATATGGATGGAGTGCTGCATGGACACTAGCTAAGTTTCCTAGCGCACGTGTAACATAGAAGAAAACGGTGTTTCTGAAGAGGTAAGTGAGACAGGGAGAGTCCGGACAAGTGTCT
Organism: Struthio camelus; assembly: GCF_040807025.1. Taxonomy (NCBI): domain Eukaryota; kingdom Metazoa; phylum Chordata; class Aves; order Struthioniformes; family Struthionidae; genus Struthio; species Struthio camelus. The sequence goes on along the minus strand of NC_090943.1, from coordinate 36,999,344 downwards.
TGCCTAAGGCTAGCTACTGAGGGAGACGATGATTAACCTCCAGGGCATCTCTAGGGCTCTTCACCCTGCTGCCTTTCCTCTGAGCCGGGCTTCCTCTGCAAGAGCTCAAATCCAGCTGTGTTCTTGAGAGTCGTTGCCCACCCTCTGCACTGGAGTGGATGGACTAAATGTCAAATAGGCAGCCTCAGAGGGCTCACAGCTGAGGTGCCAATGTCACCAGAATTTAAATTATGATTCTGCTGCTGATCTGCAGCAGGCCCTGCTGTAGCCTCTCTGCCCCAATTCCTCTAGAATTGAGGAGTTGGTAATGTTGAGCTGCTGTGCCCCTGTATGGTTGGTGCAGGTTACTTACATATGGGCTGCAAAAATGCTCTGGAAAACAAAGTACTGAGAGATTGCGTTGTTAAGTTAATTGACAGCCGGATGAAAATGTCTCTTGGGTGAGTTTGTTGACTTTCAGGGATTCATTTCAGCTAGGGTGCTGCCTTGCACAGAACTACTTACTGCTGTCACGTGGGGGCCCCTCACCTTGTCCTCCTCTGCTGATGGCTTCAGGTGGAGCAGGCTGAGAGCAGCCCAGTTTTCTTCCAGCAAGCATTAATTATTTCAGAGGCCGTTCAAGATCCCAATAAATGAAGCATGCCTTTATGTCATTTTAGAATAATATCTGTAGTCTTCAAATCAGACTTGGAAAAATTAGGGAGATACCTAGGACTTTTCTTTGTCCTTTGGTTTGTTAATTGTTTTTGCTTGTAGTGTGACTCAAGGGTCAAACTGAACACACAAAATTATGTAATGCATAACTGGGATTTTAATGAGATAAATAATTCCATTGTATGGGAATAATTTATTAAAACGAAAAACAGCCAAATAAAGAAGGTCTCTATCCCTTCCTTTTTTTGCAAATAAGTATTATAGGCAATGAAAATCGAAATTCAACCTCATTGTCCTTGGGTTTTGCACAATTTTTGTGTTTCTTGATAAAAGTGGTTGATTTTTCCCTCCCTCAAAATTGATAGAACAGGCAAGGACAAAATAAGAACCTTATGAAAATCTTACCATTGGAGCTCTTTATGCAGTTAGTTTGCAGACAGTTTTCCAAAAGGATTTTTGGAAATGTCTCTGCTTGGCAAGATGTTAAAATGGGAACGCTCTCTTCCAGAATAGCCTATTGTTAATGTCCTTTCAGTATGATATAGCTTTCAGCCTCCCACTGCTCACTGTTGAGTTGCTGCCAGCTGCTCATGTATGTAATGTATATGGGTGTGCTAAAAATCCATTTCCATATATGTGAAAATAGATGGTTTGTGCAGATACAGTGCCATACATCATGTATATGCCCTATATCTGCTGCAGTTCAGAATGTCAGTGCGCTCAGGGAAATGAGGATCAGGGCTCTCTTAGAGGATGCCAGAGAAAGAAAGAGAAACGGAGAGAAATGGAGAGATTTATTTGTTTGTATAAACCTCCCTCTTATTGAATTGCTTTAATATTGCACCTGTTTCTTGTTCTTGCTCCCGTTCTCTTTTGTTGCTTCTTTCATTGCAGCTTCTCAAATATGTAGGCAACACAAAAAACCCCACGTCCGGTGAAATGGAAGATTACAATTAGGCATCAGTATTCCTGTAACGTGGCTTCTCAGTAATGTCCCCTGGGAGTGTTACAATGAATATCTGACATTAATTGGCTCAGTACCTGTATGTCTGACCTTGCAGAAATTTAATAGATCAATTCTACATGTTGTTTACTGATAAAGAAAACTTATTCAGGGCAGGGGATGCATCTTTGGACATGCTTGCACCACGCTGAAGCAGTGATCACACTCACTGGACCTTAAAATAAGAAATAATAAAAAAGGGCATCAGAAAGACCTCAGGGGGATCAGAAAGTTCCCTACCTTGTTTTGCCAAGATTTGTTTCTCAGCAATTTTTAGGCTACTTGAAGTCTTTGTCGTTGCTGGATGCCGTATGCTCGATACACAAATGCTAGTTTTTCTCCTTCAAGTAGCACATGTACCGCCTTTAATACATGTATAAATGAAAGTACCGTTCACATAGTGAATGATATAATTCTAAACCAGGTCAGAATTAGAGGAACAGCTACTGCCGAGCGTGCTTGCATTTAAATAGCTCGCCTCTTTTGTGTTGCTCACGCTCCTATGACAGAATCCGCTAGGATCTCACAGTGGACGAGGAGCAGCTCTCATCAGCCAGTGTGTTTCAATGCGCCCTGCTCCGTCAGCAGCAAGCCCTCATCTCCTGCACTGCACAGTCAGCTGGCTTTAGCTGCTCGGTGCCTGCGGACGCGCGCTGCGTGTGCAGAAATGGATGATTGTTCAGCTCAAGGGAGCCGAGATGGGGAAAGTCGGTGCACTGACGCATCTCCCTTTAGCTGAGATTCACGCAAGGGGGGTGCTCACGGGGCTTAACTTTCTGTGGTGTGGTTTGTCTGGCAAGTTGAAAAGTTGTTGAAAGGGAGGGAAGTCTGTGCATAAAATATTTTAAAGGATGCTTCGCGCCAGATACTGCATCTCTGTCTCAGTGTTTTTATTGCCTTTGTTTAAGTACAGGAGGGAAGCTGCGCAGAATGCATATTCTGTTTGCGCAGCATGTAAGCTATTACTAGAGTACTCTGACGGGCTCGAGAGGTTCTGGCTCTGTTTCATCTGGCCAGTTGAGAATGAAACGAACCCTCACCCCTGGGAAGCCCCCCGCGCATGCATCCCCGCAGCTGCGAATTAAAACCCGCCGCGACGCTGCTGCACAGCGGTCACAAAGGGGAACCCACCCTTCCCTTCTGCTCCGCGGCCGGCTGCGCAGCAAGGCCCCCTTCGCGGTTCGGACCGGCCGGTGCGCGGGGCAGCGCGGAGCTCCAGCCGCGGGAGGGCAGCGGGGGGGGGGGGGGGAAGGCGGCGGCGGGGCGGCCCCGCCGGCCGGGCACTAACGGCGCTCGCCCCGTGCCCGCAGGCGGACGATGAAGGCGGCGGCGGCGGCGAGGCGGCGCGGGAGGCGGCCGGCGAGGCGCTGGTGCTGAGGAAGGTGTGGTCACGCAGCCCGGCCCCCGAGCGGCGCGGGAGGTAAGCGGCTGCCGCGGCGGCGGCGGCGGGCGGGCGGGCGCGCGGGGCTGGGCCGGGCCGGGCTCCGCGCCGCGGCGGCACCGGGCGGGCGCGGGCGCGGGCAGGGCCGTGGCCATGGCCCCCGCGGGGCGCGCGTAGCCGCCCTTTGTTCGCGGCCATGGGCAGCTCGCGGGCGCGGGTGGCGGAGCCGCTGGGCGAGCGGGGCGGGGAGCGGCCGCTGCCCACCTTCGACGTGCCTTACTTCAAGTACATCGACGAGGAGGACGAGGAGGACGAATGGAGCAGCCGCTCGCAGTCCTCGACCGAGGATGACTCTGTGGACTCTCTGCTTTCTGACAGATACGTGGTGGTGTCGGGGACGCCGGAGAAGATCTTGGAGCACCTCCTCGGCGACCTGCACCTGGAAGCCGCCCAGGACAAAGAGACGGGTAAGGAGCGAGGCGGCCCCCGCGCCGGTCCGGTCCGCACCGCACCGCACCGCACGGCACCGCGCGGCCGGCGGGGACCCCGAGACCCCGCGGTCCCTGCGGAAAGCCGACGGCTCCGATTCGGCACCTCGGAGAGATGTAGCGAGGAAAGCGGGACCGTGCGGTAATCGGACGGTGGCAAAGTGGGGCGCGCAGCCTCAGGGCAGAAATACCGGCAATTAATGAATCTGCTCAGGAACTACAGACTTAGCAACAACTTCTGCCTTTTTTATTTTTTTTAATAAATGGCTTACGCTAGATAGCCCAGGCTGCAGCGTGTGTTGTACAGCGCTCATGCCTCTTCAGCTAGAGACTGCGATTCCTTATAGCCTGCAGCTATTACTATATTGATCAGAATACTTGATGTTCACTTCACTCGTGTGGCTAAGTGCACATTTCGCCACCACCCCGGTGCTTTGGCACATCTTCCGTTTCGTAAGTGTGGCTCATGAATTCCTCATAACGCAGGATATGCTGTGTAGCCTGATGCTGCACTTGTATGTCTTCAACCAGAGATAGTAATTTGTTGTAGCCTAGAGCAATTATTCTATTGATCGGGCTACTTGACATGCAGTTTAATTTTCAGCTACATCTCTTGGCCAGATGCACAGCTTGCTGTCAGCAGAGGTCCTGTGGTAGTTTGTCAGGAGTGCCTGCAACCTGCAATTTCTTTATAGTTGTAATGGAAGTAGCCGGGCTGGTGAGGCTTTCAGAGTTCCCAAATTCTGAAGAGAATGCTGAGGACGGCAGCTGGATCTGAACGGAGCTGTGCACCTGATCGCTCCCCATAGGGTTAAAACGCATACTCTTGATGCCTGTATATAGCTCTCCCTACAAATGAGATTACTGAGAATAAACACACGTTAATCCTTTTAAGTGACTGAAAATATAAATAACATCTGTGATTCCCAGAGGTACTTCAGTATTGGGGGGTTCTCAGAACAAGTCATTAGCTTAGTGTGGGACAATAGGCATATTCCTAGTGATGATGCATAAATGCCCCGAAGAAATATGTGGAGTGTCCAGTGGTGATAGTATTATATTTCTAGTGCTGCTTTTGTCTGCCTAAGCATTAATATGTAAGCAGAGAGAGAGGCTCTGATTGCTTTGCTTCCACAGATGCAGTCAGACTACTTCTGGGTATGATTTATATGAGCCAGCTCTTGGCCAGTGTTAGGGGATGGTTCATTGAAGGATACCTGGGCCCTTTATGGTCAAATTTTAGATAGATTCAGAAAACATTTGCCCAGGAACGTTTATCACCTGCAGATTGAGGGACATTAGCTGCCTGCTCTTACAATTCTTTAGCTTTGTTCGTAAGCTCAAAATCTTGCTAGGAAACAATGAGATTCTCTGTAGTGTTATGCATTATATTTTAGTGTTTTTAAATACAAAGCACTCCTTACATAAAACATTAGATACTGAGTATATCTGATATTGATGTTTACTAGCTTTTCTTTCTTTCCTTTCTTTTAATTCCTCTTTACTCTCTCTCCCTCCCATCACTGTGCCCAAGCTAGGCAGTTCATGAGCTTCTTCTAATTGTTTTACAGAGGAGCTGATAAATTGCCCTTAGAACAAATACTAAAGCCACTACTTGCCGGTTTGTTAGCAGATGGTGATGTATTTAAATGTTGGCTCCATCCTCACCTCTTCTGCCTTATCACACCTCCTTTTGGAGAGAAACAACTAGCTCTTCTCTGTAGCCAGGGTAAACTGGATCCCATGGATGGAACTAAGAAGTAAGGGACGGTGGTTTCACTTTTGTGCCATCACAATGAAATATCTTAAACCTTGCCCAGTGACCTTCAAGTTACTTGAGTGTAGTTCATCATATACTGTTTTTATCTGGCTTTATTAATCTGGTAAGACAGTACCTCTTCAAAATAAAATTTTTTTGAGTTACATTTCCAAATGTTTTTGTGGTAGATGTTCCGGTGATCACTCTGTTTTGCAGACCCCTGTAGCAACTGACATGAGGAAATACGGGAAATATGACTGTATAGTGAGCATGTGTACACCTTTGTGTGTGCAGCTGACGGCGTCCTTCTGCCATTTGTTTAGACTTTGCTATTCCTTGCAGGAAATATTTGTAGTTATAGTCTGGCCCATCTTAGAGGACTGTGGAGCGGCAGAGTCCTGCAAGCTTGTGTCTTAGCAGACATAGTTCCGTGGAACATAGAAGGACGATGTTGTTGCACCTAGCTGCTGCTTCTGCTGTCAGGCTGCCAGTTCCAGGATGACTTCCTTGGCCTCCTGGTCTCCCTGCAGCCCCCCCCCCCCCCACACACACACTCATTTGCTTATTTGTATCTGTGAAGAATATAAGACAAAGCTATTCTTATGTACACTAATGCGGGGGGGCGGGGGGCTGGCTGTTGTTCTCCTTGCCGCTTTGCATTGGTTTCCACAGAGCGATGCTCTGCGTGCTCTCATTCCCATTCTTTGTATAACAAATCATGACTGCAACCCTCGGTGGTCATTAAAAAAAATCCACTAACTCCTGGGGCTAGCATGGTCATAGAACACTGGATTTTTATAAACAACAGGTGCCAGTTTATAGTGGGGAGAATAAAGGGAAGCTTTGGAGATGGTCTGGAATAAATTTAACCTTGGTCCAGCCAAGGCTTGATGGTTCCCTTCAGTTGCCTCTAAACTTGTAGCGAGATACCTTAAGCAGTCTGCTATGACATCCCCTGCTATGATAAACAGGTGGGAACACCTTCTGTCACCCTGCCTGAAGAAGAGTCCTGTTACCTGTGACATGGTAGAATGTTGTTATAGCAACTAAGAACAGTAAGGAGGACTTTGCAACATGCACAACTACACTCCATCCGTGTTAGCTCTGATAAACTCTTTTTCCTCTCTATAGGCATTGTAATAATATGCATTCTTCCTACTCAGTTCACCAAGTTTTCCTAAGACTTTGGGGTGAAGTTTATAAAGTCCCCCAGAATGGTGATAAGGTAGTACTTCATTGTAAAGGACTGATAAGGGGCAATGGTAGCAGGCAGGTGTGTATTGCTCAGATGACTTCTGTAGGCAAGGATGTTGTGAAAGTCAGAGGTTTACGAGATTTCATAAACTTAGGTAGTTGATAACTGTTTAATGACTGTTTTTTTCCTGATGATTATAGCAGGAGTATACATGAGTCCTGGTGGCATCATCTTAAATCTGGACTTGTTGCTAACCTACAGCCTCCCATCTCAAAGGGAGAAAATTTCCATCTTGTTGAGTTGCTATAACCTGTAATGTACCACCTCCCAAGAAGACCGTATTTTTCTTGTTTTCTAGCATGAGTGGGAAAGCATACGACCTACTGGAAATTCTTTAATTTCTGTAACTAAGAACATTTTCAAATGATCTCTAAGCTTTTCGGAATCATCTGGGAGTGTTTGCTGAGTGCAAACTTTAAAGGGCGGTTTGAAATCTTAAGAATTCAATAGAGTGAGACCCTTCAAATATGTCAATATCCAGGCAGCAAATGTTAGGCTTACCTGCTGGGCCAATCCTTGTCAAGGATGAGGATTTGAACAAGTAATCTCTGAAAGGTCAAATCTTACGGTCTTAGGATCTATAAGCCATTCCTGTTGACTGTGACTTCTTTTTTCCCCAAAATTGTTATCCTCTTCTGCAAAAACCTTTCTTTCTTGGGCATTAGCAACATTTCCTTCCCTGGATATTATCCTAATGGAGTCTCCAGAGGATCCTTTGACTGGTCTCTGTTCAAATATGCCGTCTTGCCTCGTGGTGATCTTGTTCAGCATTTGACAACCTCTGAGACACAATGATCATCAAATCCTTCGGTGCTTGCCTAGACTGCCTGGCTCCTTCTGTCCCTTCCCATGTGTTGGACCACCTCTCTCAGGCAGCTTAACACAAATGTTGGTGAAGCAGAACGCTTTATCTCTCCTCATCACAGCTGACGACACTACCTGTCTTTCAGTTTCCTGCTACGGCATTCATTTTAAGGAATGAGTAGGGGGAAGGAGAGACTGGTTTATGAAGGTCTTTGAGGGCAAGAAGCAATGGGAAATGGAGACCTAGAGGAAGGAACTAAACGAGAAATGGTATGACTGGAGTAACCGGTAGCAGTGATGGTCTTAGCTGAGGCATTTTTATAACAGAGGGTTATGAAGAGGGTTGTGGCAAGGGAGAGGCATGATAAGTACTGTTAGAGAGGGTGTCACTGAATTTAGGATGGCAAGTGATAAAGGCCTGGAGGAGGGTTAACTGAACAGAAAAAAAAGGTGAATCTTCATGACCTAGTGAAAATGTATGCAGAAAGGTTTAGATATGGCCTGGATGTATTAGGAATAGGAAGAAAGGAAAAGCATAGTTACCTTTGTACCGTGCTGTGTCGCTTTATCTGGGACTGTAGATGGGGTCCTTGGGTCGCTGGGAACTCTCCCCTGTCACACACAAGCAGTTGTAGCTTTGGGAGCATGACCTAGCATCCAGGGAGACCACCAAACCTTATCTGTTTGTCCCAGAACTGCTATGTCAGTAAGAGTTACTTTTGTTTAATCCGTTCTGTTTCCACACTTGCACCAATGATGCCGCTTTGGTGTTGGGTAATGGCACCCTCTGAGGAACTCTATGTGACCTTTTAGGAGAACGATACCCTCTTGCGTGAGTAGTTAGTAGCTGCTACAGCTATCTAACCAGCAGGTACAGCTCTGCTGCTTCCAGGTGTGGTCTTTTGTTTAGTAGTCCCTGAAAACATGTCTTTTTGCTTTTGGGTTTGTTTTGTTTCTTAGCTATAAATAATGCTGTTTGTATTCTTGCTTGCTGTGCCTTATTGCTGGTGAGTGGAAGGTGTTAAAAAATTTGTACAACTGCCACAAAATCAAGATGAGCGTATCTGATGCTTGGGGACTGATGCCAAGGACAGTAAATGCTTGCCTAACGTTTTGTGATCCTATCTTCTAGCATTTAGGATGGAGAAAATAAATGCCTGCTACCATTACCTCTTAGCAGTCCTTTTCAATGAAGTACTACCTTATCACCATTCTGGGGGACTTTATAAACTTCACCCCAAAGTCTTAGGAAAACTTGGTGAACTGAGTAGGAAGAATGCATATTATTACAATGCCTATAGAGAGGAAAAAGAGTTTATCAGAGCTAACACGTATGGAGAAAATAACAGTGTTAATGATAGCAGAAAAGCTAAAATAATCATTTTTCTCAGCATTCAATATTAAGAACTTGAGGAGGTTCCCACACAGGACCGTTTCTTCATGCAGAATGAGCGTAAGGAGCTGTCTCAAAGGAGGAGCTGTGTCAGTAGAAGTAAGTTTAGAATAAATCAATAAAATGAGTAGTAACAAATCACCAGGATCAGATTTTACTCCCCACAGACTTCTAAAGGAACTCAGATATGAAACTGCTGAACTCCTAACAGTGGGGTGTAATCTGTTATATAAATCAGCTTCAGTGGCAGAGGAAGGAGCAAAATGTGATGCTAATTAAAAGAAAGGACTCTGTCTGGGGAACATCGAAGCAATAAGATTGTCATTTTACCAATACATTATTCCAGTATAAACTGGCACTGTAGTCAGAAGAAGCAGCTCAGCCTTCCCCAGCCTCTCATTCGTGCCCCGACACCGATCCCTCCCTTGTGTTAGTACAACTTTTTGTGGGATATTGTGGTGGACTTGAGCAGGGAGCTGATCCTTGTTGAACCTAACTCAGGAAATAGTAAATTACTCGTTTTAAGATGGGTCAGTTTCCAGATCCAGTTAATCAGCTAGTGACACAAACTTTGCTCCTGGCACAAGGGAGAGGGTGGCATGGAGTGGGAAATACACAGGTGAGGACAGCTGGAGCAACGGACCGATCCCTTTGGCATCAGTGGTTGCTTGAGGTAGTTTGAACTACATGTCAAACTGCAGCCTAACTATACTTATGACTTTGTGCTGGGAAATTGAGTAGCGCTACAATAAAAATGGAATGGAGAAGTGCATGCAGAAATACCAAACTGAGGGAAAGCAAACGTTGCTTTTGGAAGATAGTAGTCAAACCTTGTGTATCTTGTAGAGCTGTTAAAAATTTGAAGAGTATGAGGATATATTTGATTTGATCTGTCTGTCTCTTGCATTTGAATTTCCAGAATACTTTGTTAAAGTCCTTTGCCAAAAATCCTTAAAGAAATTTAAAGAATCTTTTGTTAATAGTGAAGGTATTTTGCAAGACTAATAATGGCTTGAGAGAGAGAAGAGAAAAAGTAAGAGTAAACTATCTGTTTCTGAAATGGAGAAAAGTTACCAGTGGTGTCCTGCTGAGACTGGGGTGCTGCTGTGCGCCTGGGATAAAAACTGAGGTAACAGAATGAGCTGATCATGTTAAAATGATTGAAGATCTCATGACAAATGAAGCCATGGTTTTGTCTTGGATAACCATGCAAGATTATGTTCTTGTACACCCGACTGTCCTCACCTCTGACATCTTGTTTGAGCTGTCATGTTGTCTTGTCACTGTTCTGACAAACATTACTTGTTTGTCTGCAAGTTGCGTTAGATCAGGAAGCTGATCCAACTCAAAAATAACTGTATGAAGATAATAAGAATGGGGCAGTGGGGGACTGGGAATACGGAGATGGGAGCAGGCCCCTTGAAAACCAGCCCTGAAGGAAGGCAGAGGGAGTAAAAATCTGTGTGACTGCATGATAAAGTTGCAGATGAGATCCAAGGTTGAGAAATGCCAAGTAATGCATTCTCCAGCGTGGAGAAAAGGAAATCTTCATTGTATCTGTCCAATGTAGGAACTGAATTAGCTAATACTATGCAGAAAACAGGTCTTTGGAGACCGTGTGGATAGGTCTTGGAAAATTTCATTCAGCATTAGTCAAAAAGGCAAACAGTATTTGGGACAATTAGGAAATGAAAGAAGACAAGTAGGAACCATAATTATGCCACTGTATAATTGTGTAATATGGTATATATAAAATGATTCCTCCTTCTCTCCCAGCTCGGAAAGGTTATAAATGAACTAGAAAAGATATGAAAAGGGCAGCAAGGATAATTAGAAGTATGGATTAAATAGAGCTAAGACTAAATAGTCCAGAGTTGTTCAGCATAGAAAAGCAGTATCTGTAAAGGAGGGATTGATATGGTTTATAAGGCCATGAATCATGTGGGAAAGTGACTATGGAAATATTATTCATTGTTGCTCTTAGTGTAGGAAGTGTTTCATAACACAATGAAATTATTGGGCTTATAGTGAATGAAGAGAAGTTCTTTTTCTGAAATTAGGCACAATTAAGCTGTGAAACTCATTATGTGAGGATTTTGCCGAAGCCAAAATTTGAAAGGGTGTAAAAACAAATTAGGTAAAATCACGGAAGAAGACTCCATTCCTCCAGTGATGTGGATACAGCTTCCAGTTTGGGAAGTCTCTACAATGCCAATTTGTGGAAGCTACAATGATATATCAGAGAAGGATAACTCCATACGTGTCTTTTTCTTATGTTTTTCTTTTTTTTCCGCAGGTGTCCGTTTGGCCCCTGTAAAAGAGCTAGTACTAGAGGCTGTGACCGAGGCAGCCAACACAGGTGTTGGCTTCCACTCGAATAGGAAGATCTTGTATCCTCCGTTTGTCCTCCTGATCATTGCCATGTAGCCCCTTCTCCTCTAACGCGCTTGGGTTGACCTTGTGCCAAGTAGATCTAAGCATCTTAGTACGAAACTATTCTTTTCTTTATCTTCTCTAGGATTATTTTCTGTCACGTTAGTGAGCTGAATCAGCTTGCAGGAGGAGCATCATGTCTGGGATTCACTACAGACAGTGTGTCACACGCTGCAGTGCCTAAGCTAATAGGAAATGCCACCATGGAGAATATGTCTAAAAGGCCGTCTCCTGTAGGAGCTCAGACACTTGTTTGTGGGAAATGAGGACTCAAAGTCTGGAAAAGGTTTTTTACACTCAGGCACTAGAGCAAGTTTAGGGCAGTCTCTTGGAAAGGCAGAATCCTGGGAGGCTACTCTGGGGTTGTTTCACCATTATATCCAACGTTGGGGCCAGCCTCCCAGCCCTCTGCGCTTTCGGGAATGTATCCTGTCAACAGTGCTAACTAAGGGCAGACACATCTGCCTGTTCTCTTGTTTCTTTGAATCTGATGTTCCTGCTGTACAGTTTTCTAAAGTCAGCATGGGGAATAGTGAATGTTCTCGTCATGTTATCCTAGTGATTGCAGCTCTTTCTGTAGATGCTGGTGGTATTTTTCTAGCTTATCACCAGTTACTTTTCATGATCTAAGCATGCCTAGCAAATTAGACCCTTTTGAGGAGGGAAAGGGACCTAAGCAGGCATCACAGAAAGACCTGGTTTCAGTGTGCGCAGAAGCAGCTAGGTACCTCTTGGCACCTCAGGCACCTAAATAGGGTTTTGTCTTGCCTGTGCAAGAGTAGCTTTGGTGGGAGATGGCAGGGCCCTGAGTGTTTTAGGTATTTTGTGTTTCTAAGTCACCTTTGTAGGAGAAAAAGCTACCCACCAAATACCGTTAGTCAATTAGATCACAATATTCTTAATTCCTCAGTCTTTCTCCATAATTCTGTGGTCTGTTATACCTCCTTGCCACTTTTTTCCATGTGGGAGACTGGTAAGAAGCATCACAAAAACCCCAGTCTGAAACCATTTATTATTAAGATTTACGTTGTTGACCATAGGAAGGCTTTTGATAGTTTTAGCGGTTTGAGTAGAAAGGAGTTGGCCAGTGAGGGTCTGGCAAGGGACAACTTTTTTGGTAGTGAAGAGTTATGATTTTTTCTTTTGACAGTGAAAAAGGTTTTAAATTTTTTTTTTTTAAATCATAAAATGCAGAATAGGTTATTTTTTCGTATGGCAACGTAAACCTAGGTGATGTAAACGCTTTGATGAGGTATTTGTGAGACAAGTTGTTTTGATATTGGGAATTTGATAAGACTTCTGGAAAGCTACTGTGACCCTAAAGAGTTCTAAACAGGTGTCTGTAAAATCACTTTCTCCCTGAAGACATTGGAAGTCTAGGAGATGTGAATGAATTGCCAAACCAATGGCATAAGTATTTCAAATATACAAAAGCGTATATGGTCATATATGTATTTAAATTAGCATATGTGTTAAATTGCAGAGATTATAAAGGGGCATGTATACATGTTTGAGAAATATTTCTTTGGAACTTTTTTTCAGAATGATACTTTTGACATTTGTAGATTGTTTTGCATTGTTAAGCCAAGAAGGTTGTGAGGTAGAAAGGACAAAAAACCGTTGTAAGGTTTTACATTATAAAAATGTTTATGTTTTAGTGGTGACAGAGTGTGAGTAAATGTTACTTCTCCATTTCTGTCTCTGTCTGAGTCTTTTTCTAATCACCTGAGTGTGGCTGGTCAGAGTCGAATCTAGCAGAAATAAATAATGTTCCCAGGTCAGATGACTAGGACTCAGGTTCATAAAGGCAAAAATCAAAATTGGATTCTTGCACAGTGTCAATGCTGAAGACATATCTCTTGATAAGAGAGATGTCATCTCAGAAATACAAATATGCCAGCTGGGTTAATTCCATGTCTGGGTTAAGTACTATACTGAAGAGTTTAGGCTGGTCCTCTCAACAGCTGCAGGTTCAGTGGCAAAGTAGGCCAGGTCCCTTCTGTTGCAGGTAATGTCATATCTTGCAGAGTAGACCAGAGCTCAGCCTTGTTAAGTATTCTAGCGTGCAACACAATGCAGTGATGTCCCCCATAGCATGCCCGTACAGATGCATATACTGGCTGTGCCTACTGAGTAGGCAGTAGAGAGCAAAAAGAGAGTGAAATTAAATTTGTTACTCTGTGTGTGTGTGTGTGTGTGTGTACTGGGGGTGAGGGCGCAGCAAGCGTTGAAGCCCTGCCAGCTGCAGTGAAATAGGAGCGTTGTCCTCTGGGAGGCCGGACAGAAGGGGCAGAAGAGATGGGACTGCTTTCCAGTGAGCCATGAGAACGTCAGAAGCAAAGAAAGTCAGCAGGGCTGCTGGCTCAGTACGACGGTATAGCCACATTTCGAAGTGAGTCTAAACCTTGCTTTCTGTCCTTTTGAGATCAGTCCCCCAACAGCAGTGGGATCAAACCACCAAGTGTGAAACATATGAAGGGAGTGGGCGACCTATACTGTGAAGGTGGCACAACCTTCTACATATTCTCAGCCCCCAAACGCAGCCCTCTCTCCATGTTTTCCCAGAATGTGGCCCATGAAGCAATGATGCTGATTAACTGTAAAACATACTCAGTTATCGCAAAGCTAATCTTTCTACTGAAGAAAAAGTGAGACATGATTTATAAGGGAGTTTCTTGTATTACAGCCATTGATTTGTTGTGGAGGGGAAATCGGATCCCATTTGGACATTCAAATGTTACTTTAAGTCTGAAGTAGAAGACATCATTAGCCCTGTAAGGAGCACCAGCAGATTGTGTGTGGGCTGGCAGGACAGTTAACTGTGAGAGTAGAAACTGGGAATGCAAAACGGAAATATCAGCGTTGCTGCTTTTTATGTAGTGTCCACACGTCCTGTTCCTTCAACATGAGCAACAGACCATGCCATCTTTCAGCAGCCTTGACCACAGGTGTCCTGTCTTTCCTTGCTGCTTACTTGTCTTCACCACGTAGCATTGTTCTCCTTTCCTTCATGCTTAAGACTTTTTACTATCAAACTCTGACCTGCTGCCTCTTAGCACTGTAGGCTGTTGAAAACCCAGACATTGTCTTCAGTACTCTGTTTTTGTGTTCCTCTTGCACAACACAATGATTCACCACCCACTGAGATAAGTAAGGGTGTTTGTGCAATAATGACTCCTGTCACGCATGGTATTAGCACTTTGTGCCTTAGCTATTAAGTAGGAAGCCCATTCTCAGAATAGAACAAAGCCTCCTTCCCAAGAGCTGTCTCTCGTTAATGTTATAAAACTTGGATATGGTGCTCTGAAAGATTTGTTGGAATGAAGTTTGCATGGGGTGGGGGAGTTATGTAAGAATGCTGAAAACATAAAACTGGGTCTTGAAATACTTACTGCATCTTTGAGTCCAAGAATACAGTTCACGCACTGTCTTCAGGGCTTGAAGTCCAATGTTTCCAGTGTTCAAAGTTGCTGTAATACAATGATTTTCTTGTGAGATTAACATGTGCAGAGAAATATAAAGAGCGTGTTCATTCCCCACCCACAGGGTGGAAGGATGCATTCCCTGACAGACTGAAGACCTGCATTTACTTTGAGGTTGTGTATTAAAAATCTGAAAGAAATCTGTTCTTCAAAGCTGCTTTCCCCCCACCTTATAAACTAAGTTTACTCGCATGCTATTAATTCCTGCTTCCCCCGCAATCCTTCTTAACGTGCCCTCAGTTCAAACAGTCTTATAGTAGCATGGAAGAAGTAGCCTTGACCTTTTTGTGATGAGGAACAGAGCTGTTTCTGATTATAGCCAAAATGCAATTATAGTTCCTTTTCTAAGCTACTTACATGCAGTCTGTGACTACTGCTCTGCTGCTCTGTGAAACTTTGTTGTATGATGTGCTGATGCAGTTATCATCTTTCCCACCTTTCATTTTAGCATTTTTTATAAATCCCTGTGCTCGGAAGACACCCAGAGAAATTAAAAACAAAAAGCCACAATCCAAGACCTATCTGTGAACCGTTATTTGGAAGAATTTTTTGGCTAATTTCACACGTGTAGTGCCTGATGCGGTTTTCTGCAGGCTCTTAGGATCACCCTTAATAACTGCAAAACCTCAAATGCATTTCAGTACCAAATGCCTCTGCTTGCTATGTGGTCAAATAACCACTATTGCATGAGAACTCCTGTCTGTGGGATAGGCAAACCGATGCCAGAATAGTAGATTTGCATCACAAATAGTGGAGTTGCAGATCAGTATAGAGCGATGGCTACGATGTGCTATTTGTGATCGCTGTGCTTCTCCATTTGGTCCCCAACGAAGTTGTCAATCCTTGCTCTTTTTATTTCCTTCGCGTCCCCCCCCCCCCCCCCAACTCCCGGTAACCAAGCGCAAGGAGCTCAGCTCTGCCATGCCCTAACTCCAGGTGCTGCTTCCTTTATCGTGACAGAGGAAAAAGAGGGGAGACAGCACCTATGCCACAGTTACTTAAGGCGAAATTTTCTACATGCTGGGAGAGGTTGGCTGGCAATTCTGCTGTGGTTTATGTTAATTTGCTGGTTTATGATTTCAGTGGGCAAGTCATAAAATCAGCTACTGGATTTAGGAATAGATGGTTGTGGAGGAGTGCTTTTATATGAGTTGAGGTGTCTGTCTGAAAAGGCAATAATGGACCCTCTTGCCAAGAATGCTCTTGGCATAAATTCAGAAGCTTTGTGCATTAACTGAAAATTGTAAGCGCATAATGCAGGCTTTAAATTGCTGTAGCTTTTTTTTGAAGGAGAGGCTTGATCTAGTTTAGTATCACATAGCACCTTTTAGGAGAGCCTATGTGGTTGGCGTTGGAGGCAGTCCTGCTTTTTTTTTTTAGGTCAATTATGATCCTTTCACAGATTGAAATAGGAGTAGAATTACACCACTTTGACAGGCAGTGGTTTCTCGTGACTTTTGAAATATCAGTGTCAGTTACCCTCATGGAGTATAGCTGATTCTGGCAGAAAGCTTTTCAGAATAGCATCAGTTACTGCAATAAAGTAAATTGCTTGTGCCATCTTTGAGACAAGGTGAAAAATACCTAAGTGAGTTGTGGTTGTGGCAGCAGCTCACATAGCGGTCTCTTGAGTCAGACTGAGAGCATGAGATGACCGTGTCTCAGTTCAGAAATGCTTGTGAGATCCTTCTGAAGCCAAATCAGTATACTGTCTCTGAAGTGAAAATGTGATGGCTGTTTTCAAGGACACTGAGGGCAAAAAAATTGGGGGGAAGGGCAGAAGAATGGGGGCAATAGACCAATGTAAATAAAACAGCAGCACTGATGGATGTAGTTTTGATGGAAGCTAATTATATAAAATTTATATTTTCTTGTGACATTCTTGACATTCATTATTCTTGATGAGTTATGATTTTATTCTGTTGCTTTAACTTTAGCTTCACCCAATTTAGAAATGTAATCATGGAAAAACCATGCTGCTTGATCTGGGCCTGCTGGAGGCCTTTATACCTCACCTACTACTGCTTTTCACTGCATTTCTATTCCTTTCCTTTTTTCTGCCCTGCTCTGCATCCCCCTCATGCCATTATCCCCCCTCCTGCCCACAAGGCCCTATTGATTCAACAGACAGCTTTTCATTCAGCCCCTTGCCCCCTCCATTTTTTAGGACCTAGGACTTGTTGGCCTGTCTCTAGGCACCACTGAAGCTAGAAAGAGAAAGGCAGATACTGTTTTTGTTCTTTCCCGTTTGTGATTTTAGAGCCCCAGCATCAATATGATAATGAAACCCTTGTTGGGTTTCATTCCCCACCCCACAGGTCAATATGAGCCTTGTCAATGTGATTTTGTTTGTTGTTAATGCTAGTACATCATAGGGAATACGCAACCACAGGCTGGAAGCAGAAGCAAACAAACAGCAACAGAAAACAACCAAAGACAAATAGCATTTGTTAGATCCCTGATGTTACCCTTTATTCATTCACATTCTCAAAGCAACAAGGAGCTACAACATTGTTTTACATGCCCTAAAGCATGGAAACCACCAATGATGGACAAATGACAATATTTAGACTATTAAGGTAACTGCAGCTTCTCCTCATGCCCTCGATTTAACATCTCAGCTTAAAGGACTGGAGATTTATTGGGGATCAAAGTTAGTGAGATATGATTTGGGAAGCTATAACTGTGTGCATGATTACAAAGAGGAATAAATGACTGATAACATTTTTCCAGAAGCATGTGGAAGTCGTGAAAATGCCATCAGCTTTGCAAGAAAATGCTGTCTTGAGTTTCCTTGACAAACTGAGAGAATTCAGTTCCTCTTATAAAGGACTGTGTTCTCTGTCATGGAGGTCTGGGATGGGGGAGTTGAGGAGACTGGGTGGAAGCAGTTGCCCAAAGTGTACTAACAGGTCTGTGTCAGCTCTTCTTCTGACCCTTAGGGTCTTGGGCAGGAATCAGGGCAGAGAGACTAGGAAAGTCTGTCATTAGACCATAAACAAGCTCTGGTTAGGTTGATGTTTGTCAGCCTAGGATTTGGCTTTGTGGGCTTCTGGGATCTGTGAAGGGAGTTAGTATAAAGCAAGCCTATCGCTGGTCTGCATCCACCTTCAGTAGGAAATGTTTAGGGATATCAAAATCAAAACTAGTGATTTAGAACAATCATCAGGTTACTACTTTGTTTTGGAGCAGAATTTTCGGAGGTAGAGAGGCATTTTTCATGCTTATGGTTACAGATTAACAGATTGTATTTCAAAGCAAGGCACCTTTTGAAATTGTTCCACAAACACCACAGTGGGCAAGTAGATAAAATCAGCTAGGAAACCCCCATTTTTTGTTTCCCACTGCAAAGAGTGGCAGCTCTGTATGATCAAGCCCCAGACTAAGCAAAAAAGTGCAGCTTTTGTATTTATCTTAAAATAAGTAATGTTAATAGTTAGTAATACTAAGTTGTTAATAGTTTTTGCACGCTCTCATTTCAAATGCAAGTGAACACACCACCTCCTCTGCTAATCTGTGAATGCAGAGATGGCAGCTTTTGGCTTGGCTGTTCACAATATATTTACTTTTTGAAATTCAGACATAGACGTGTGTGATGATTTATTCCTCCTTGTAATTGGATACAGTGGTTAGACGAGCTTGTGGATTGTACTTCACTGTCCTTCTGGGATGTGGACTGCTGTGTCTTTAAAATAGCAGTTCCTTGTGGAATTAATTCCAGCTCCTGTACGTTTACTGTAACTGGTGATGTATTTCTAAGAAGCGTTTTAGAAAATTGCTTTTAAATATATGTTCTTGTACAGGAAGGGTTTAGCTAGCTGAAGAATTATACTCATCAGAGTCATTTCTTTAAGATGCCATGCTGCTTTCTCTCATAGGCACTCCTCAGGGAAAATAAATACGTGTTCTTTATTATGTAACTTGAAAGAGGCCGTAGTCTACTGTTATACCCAGCAGAAGGCTCTCAATGGACTGTACCCTTGGACAGGTGACTGCAGTTAGTTTAAGGAGAGAGTCATTTCATAATCGATTATTTTCTGTATATGTTCTGTAGAATAACCAGGAACGATATGGAAACACCGCTTCATAGTCAGAAACAAATAGAAGATCGTGTTTTTATAGTTGGCCTTAATGGCCAACTTCATTTAGCAAAGTGGTTTAATGAAACAACTTGCTTGTAGAAATAAATGCGGAAGGATATTGAGTTCTCATTTTATCTGTATTTTATGGGCAGTCAGGAACCAAAGTGGCTGTGCTTGGTGCTATGCGAACACAGAGTCAGAAGCTTTACCTCTGCCCTTAGGAACATGTGGGACCCCCTAAGAGAAGACCCAAGAACTTGGTGTTCCAGAAAGGGAGATGTGATGAGAATAGCAGCAATAGGAAGCCTAGTTAGAGAAACTGAGTAGGGGCACAATTTGCAAAATTTTAAATAAGGAGACTATCTTAGTGCTACTAGTAGTCCCAGTCCTTGAGATGGGACTGTTTGTTTGCTTGTGTGTTTATTTTGATTAAAAGATACAAAGAGAAGCAGCTTGACGTACTATGACTTCACCTCTTCTGGCTGAGTTATTTTATGTCTAAAAAGATAGCTGTGCTTACACTGCAGTCTTTACTTCAATGGGCCAATCAATGACCTCTCTTTCTCTTCTGCAGATGCACTTATTTTCATTACTTTTGAACCGTTGAGAATTTGCTGTCCTTTTGTCAAATTTGGTTGAAACTGGTCAACAGATTCAAAACTTACAGGGGTAAGGGAGAGCAAGATTGACACAGTTGGACAGACAAATGTGTCCTCTAAGGAACAAACTAAGGAAGATAATATGTTAATGGTAACAGTGAAGGTGCTATAGAAAGTACATTGTTGTTAGGCTATTTAATTTGAAAAGGGTTTCGAAATTTGAAAGTGAAAGGTTATGTGCAGTAGGATCTCTATCTGAAACCCACATTCAGTGGTTTTGGCTCACTGACAGGAGGCCAAATGCACTGGTATTTTCTGCATGGGAGAGTGCATGATGCAGTGAATGCAGCAGCAGCACAGGAGTGAGCAGACTGGATTTGTAATCTCAGCTTTGGCAGGTGCCTCCTGTATGAGCTGGTACAGTCACTGAAGGCCCACGTGTGCCTCACTTTCTCTGTAACATGGAAGAATAAGGCTCACACATTTAACAAAAACTGTGCTGGCACTTATGGATGAAAAAGCTATAGAAAGGAAAGATGAC
This sequence comes from Struthio camelus, assembly GCF_040807025.1. Lineage (NCBI taxonomy): Eukaryota > Metazoa > Chordata > Aves > Struthioniformes > Struthionidae > Struthio > Struthio camelus. The sequence continues at coordinate 36,979,470 of NC_090943.1, read as the reverse complement.
GGTGAGTGGTAGTCACTGTTGAATGTTGTTATATGTAGTGGTGAAATAAGGTCATAGATCAGATGCGCCAAGAGGCCCAGGTTAATACAGTGCCATATCTATTACTGCATTTTATGATTTTTGCCTTTTTTTTCCCCAAACACTGCACCAGATTAATTTATGCTTGTACAGAAAGGTATGATTTACATCTCAGCCAAGGAGATTCCTTTGTGCCCTGTGAATGTCCAAGAAGCAGCTGGCAGTGTTCTTGGAGGAATAAACGGTTAACTGAACAAATAATTTCTACAAGGTGCAAAGTGCATCTCTTGCATTAGATGGTTTAAAGTGTATGCATGAAAGATACAGTATCCCATAAGACTGAGAAAAAGAAGAAGGAAAAAAAAAAAACCTAAAGAGAAAGCTGGAGTATACCAGTCCAAGGTTATTATCTATTTGAGAGCTATATTCTGAGTGTATTTTTTGTGACTAAATCAATAAACAGCACTAAAAATCTGAAATCATGGCAGAAGTGAATATATATCTTTAGAAAATCACTCCGCAGGGCTTTCTTCTCGGAATTGCTTAATATCCCCATTTTATTCAACCAAAATAAGCAGGGCCATGAAATAAACTCCCTGAGTAATTGTGGTACAACTAAATCACGAGTCTAAGGCTGAACTCCCTCATACGTGTAAACAGTTTGAAATTTATCAAAATAAAGGTGTTTTGCAAAAACGTAACATTAAACTACTGTATGTTTGAAGAAGCCAAAGGATCCTTGCACAATATGTGCACAGCTCTGCTGCTACAGAGAAACATAACCCATGCAGGTATTTTAATACTTGCAGGCAGCTGAACTACAAACAATGTTTGTTCCTCTTGTGTCTTATCTGTGTATCATCTTTAAACAGTACAAGCAGGAACCTTTGTTATTTCTTTCATTATACTGTCAGTACAAGGTTGTACTGACAAACCCTATAGTTTGAAGTTGTTGGATGTTCTTAGTACACGTGCATGCTATGTGCAAGGCAGTTTTTCATGGTTGTCTTCTGTTACAGTTGTCACTGATAATACGGAGAAAACTATCTTTAATTGCACATTACCAGTCATCAGAATGATATGAGTGTCTCTGTACATTGAACACAATTTCAGGTTCATGATTTAAGGCGGTGTATCATGTATACAAGTATTCAATTAATGTAACATTGTGGAGCTCAAACAGCCATCAGGAAATGCATCAGGTGGTTTTGGAACCCATTCCCAGTTTGGGGAAGCAAAAATGCAGCTGTCTTACGAATGACCTTTTAGGCACCATCCGTAGGTGTGCTCCGACCCTCCTTTTTCCGGTTTTATTCTGCGAAGCTGTGCTTCACTACCTGCAGTGGGGGCAGGGGAGAATAGGAGAGGTTTAAGACACAAGTATGGCCCTGTCCTTTCGGGTACTGATAGGTCTCTGCTGCACTTTGTAGGCATTTAGAGTCGGTTGCTGCATAAGGCATTTAAACAGTGTTTGAGTAGTCTGTGGCCAGCAACCTGAACTGTTGTATACCCTGCGGAAGAATGCTGGAGGTGGCGTCCTGCAGGAATAAAACTTCACTGCATTAAGCCTGCAGTACACTAATACCTGTCAAGTCTCATGTGCTGACTGTAGGACTTGCATAGTGGTCTCCCTCCTCCTGCTCCTCCCTGCTCCCTCCCCCAAAAAGCCTGTAACGCGTTTGAGCCATGCAGTACCGTAGACTTTGCAGTGCCTTTTGCCTCCATACCTCTGGGGATGTTGGCTGGGAGGTTGCTGCTCTTGAGCTTACCTGGCTCTGGGCTGCAGGTGGGTATGTGAGAGCCTCACTGTAATACCCAGGACATCAGAAATATCCTGTTTTTTTGACCCAGTGCATTGCTGTCTCACGTGCTGGAAGAAAGGTCAGTGAGCGGTCTGCACATTAGTCTAGTAACTCAGTGCCTGTTATTGCCGTTGTACGCAGAGATTTGGACCAAATCCAACAGCTCTCGCTCAGACAAAAATGCTGTCATTCCCTTTACGAAAGGTTCGGCCAAATCTAACGAAGCCAGAAGCCTTCTGCCTGTAGAGGCTTTGTCGCACTAGGCTTAGAGCCACCGTGATGTTTACTGTACATGCTCCAGTGCCGCATGTTGTGGAGCCTGCACTGCTTAGCATACTTATGATAATTTGAGTCCCACAGGCATAGAATATTCTTCTTATATCTTCTTCCCCAGGCTGGAGCACAAAGAAGTTTCCTCCTGCCTCTTTGTAGGGGGGAAATCATGGATCAAAGTGTCTTGCTAAACACTTTTAAAAATACACAAGAGCAGATCTGTATGTTTCTGTTCCCTTAAGGGACCTATACCTCTAGTTGGTATAGAAAACAGTCTGCAGCAGATGATGGGAATAATACTAGACATTGAATTCTAGGCGTTGCATCAGACCGGCAAAGCTTTAGATATGGCATTTCCACATGTTGTTTGACTTGTCCTTTACCCATGTTATGTACCAGTACAAAATGTATTCTATTCACTATATTATAGTTGTCATCATACTCAGCTGGCCTGGATAGTGTCCAAATACAGTGGACTTTGGAACTTGTCATGAGGGCACTCAAGTTTAAAACTTTTGGGCCAATAGTCTTAGTATATGTATGTTAATATGATAAAATATTGACTATATTTATATATTTATACATATTTGAAAAATACTACTGATTGATTAAAATTTTTAAAAAGGTCTTTTATTTTTCTTTTATGTATGTTATTTTTGGGTCCTCAAGAGAAGATTTGGGTTCCTGTTCTCAGAAAATGTCTCTGAAAATTAGGCCTTTTTAAAGTATCTCAAGTTGAAGACCCAAAAATGGTGTAATCACAATAATTTTTGAAGATGTGAGATTTTTTTTTTTTAATCTAAAGGATTGCAGTTTCCTAGGTGTAGGTCTTCCAATTCAGCAATGAGAAAGACGTATGTGAAACTTGATTCATCCTCAGTGCAGTACCAGTTTTGGTCTGTGAAGATGAAAAGAATGAAGATTAAGTACATTTAACTTTCTGAAAGTCAAACGGCCAGGCTAATTCTAGACTTCTCTTGAGAGTCAAATGAGAGAAAGGCATCTCCAAGTAGCAACTTAGCCCATCCTAAGACAGACACTTAATATGTCTAAGTCCATGTGGAGTAACAGAGCATTGGATTAGTATGTGCAGCGCTCGTAGCCGTTTTAATGTCATAGTAAAATAGGGGTCCATCAAAGAAGGAAAATTAATTCAAAGAAAACTGCTGTAAATTAAAACTCCACGGGTAGAATGGCATCAGGTGCAGAATTAATGCAACGTTGCATGGTTGAGTAGAGGTCCCAGCCTTACGAACTGACGCATAAGTGGACCTGTGGGCTGCTGCCATGGTCCATGCTGAGTCAGCAGCTTGGGCTCCTTTAAGGTCGGAGGGGAGATGCATTTCTTCCAGCTTCCACGGGCTTATTAGGGACCGCTTCCAAATTCTGTGAGTACTACTTCTTAGTATTACTTGAGGATGTTTTCTCCTGGGGTGAAGAAGCCTGGTATAGGACAACGAGCAGGTCCTTTTGGCCCCCATGCAAGGGACGGAGGGCACCCTGCGTCTGGGAAAAGAGAGCAGCCTGGGCAGGTCACGGCGTGAGACTGCCAGTCCGTCCTACCTGTCCTCGTTGCCTGTGCTTTGAAATTTCCCTAACAAATTTGCTCAGGCATATGTTGAGGTGGCGGACCTAGGAAAAGGCTTGAGCAGCCGTGAGCCCCTTGCAGCACGCCGGTCGCTACGGCCAGGCTCGCAGTGGCGGAAGAGGCAGAGGATGCAGCCCCTCTGCGCGAGCTGCTGTGCCATGGAGGAAAACTGTGCACCAGGGCTGTGTGAGGTCCTGGTGGCCCCACTGAGGCGGGGACAGTCGCGGTGGTACTGGAGGTTGTGCCGTTGAGGGCTTCGGGCTGACGAACATTGCATCTCTTTGGGTGCCTGGGGATGAGGGTGATGGCAGGGACCCAGTGAAATCCAGGTGCAGGACAGAAATGAAGAAACCCTGCGCTTGCTCACATGAATTTCACGGAGACAAGACAGCGCCTGGGGCACCAGGCTACGGCTCCGTTCAGGGTGGAAAACGAGTGAGAGCAGGCCAGCGTGTTGTGCCGTTACTGCAGCTCTCTCTTCGGCCCCGCAAAGTGGCTGGATTGCAAGGTAAAAGGGAACGGTTTAATCTTCGCTCCTCCGTCCTGCTGCTCCAGGCAGTCCTGGCCTGGCTGGCTTGTTGTAAACAATCAATGGAAAGAGAGGATGGATATTTTCTTCCTAAAGTGTTTTAGGAGTCTCCTGATGTGACCAAGGACTGCCTGCCTTCTGCAGCTAGGCTCGTGTGAGTACTTTGCGTGTACTTTAAAATATCTCAGTTTCCTGTCAATTAGAGTTTCAGTGTATGGAGGGCTTGAGTGTTTTGGATGCAGTAGTCAAGGGCTGCTGTAACAGAAAGTGGGAATATTTTACAATGACTGCTATAGGCAATATTTCTAATGCTTCAGAATATATAAGGCGTAATAGATTTGTCCAATAACTTCAAAAAACCCAGACCCTTACAGCTGCATGTTAATCACCAGGGCTCTGTCCTACCTGCGAGAAAAACTCCTTCACATTTCCGTGTGGAAAAAATAGTGTCTCATTAAAGCTAGACAAGTCTGACATTTGCTTTCTGGCTGTGGTTTCAGGGCCTTTTATCCCTCAAACAAAATATGAAACTACTCCAATAGATGTGATAGCAGCAGCTGGAATGCAACTTTAGAAGGAGTTTTGACCTTACCAGACAGAACATTTGATTCATCCTGCAGATGTTACAGTACTGCCAGAAATCACTGGGAGATGACCTTAGAAATTATTCCCAGTTCTGATTTTCATATTCTAATAAAAATTCTGGTTGTACAGGTTAAATACCCTGCTCTTATATATTTTCTTTTTCTAATCTCATGCCAAAAATAAATGACTTGCTCTTTATTTCTTTTTGCATTGATTTCTCGGTGCTTCAGTGGTTAGATGACATAACTAATATAGTTCTTTTAATACATTAGCGGCAAATTATATATTGATGTTCTTTTTTCCATTGACCTTTCTTTCTCTACATAATTTTCATTCTTTGCTTCATGCTGTATCCATGGTGGCATAGCGTTTTTAGAGTATTTAATTTTGGGCTAAGGGCTAATCCTGGAAGGTCCTGAGTGCCATTGCCATCTGCTGAACTCAAGGGAAATTTGAGACTATGCAGCACCCTGTAGGATGTGACCGATATCTTGCCAGATCAGATATTAATGATAGCAGTTTGCATCTGCTATTTGTACATAGAGACACATCCTGAGATTTTTTAGTAAATTGCTTGGGAATTACAGATTATTGAGAAACTTCTATCTTGAAAAATAGTTACGCATGAACCCTTTTTCCATTTCTACAGAATAAGCAATTTTCTGATTACTAGCTACAGCTTGCTGGACATGCATTTGCATTGCTGAAAGGTTTCAGAGGATTGCATAGTATTACATGTAAAAAAGCTACATTTGACAGTTCTTGCCTTGGGGCACGATTATAATTTTTCTCATTTTTATGGATAACAGTAAGAGGGATGACAAAAATGTATCAAGCTCAGGAGCTTTCAGCACTGAGAGGCTAAAAAACTTTAAAATGCTCTGCTCTAGCCCTTTTCTAGTTTATTTTGAACTGAGCAAAGGAATATTTAAAATAGTAAAAAATGGGTATTCCCTATAGAACAGTAAGTTATAAGCATCCTTTTTACTGAAGCACAGGGATCTCCTCTTTCTGTCAGCCATTTCATAGGGCTGCTTCTCTGTGATTCTGAGGAAAGCAAGTTTTAACTGTTTCTGGGTAGTTACAATATTGCTAGCCTCATCTGAGAGTATTTTCCTTTAAAAATCTTTCCAGTGTGTGCCTTGAAGTCATAAGGCACATTAGCATTGCCGAGCCCAACTTTTCAGTCATGTGTAGGAAGATATAAACCCCAAAGAATTCAGTTATTTTTTCTGTTTATTTGTTTGTTTGTTTTTTCAAATATCAGTCTAGAGGATGAGCCTCAGTAAATCTGATAGAAAAGTGGTTGGTTCTACAAGATAGGGATGATGCAGCAAATGTAAGTGAGAGCAAATTTTGAAGCTGTCAGTGCTTTTTCATTTGACGTTTTGGCCAACACTGACACATAAGAAGGTACCAGGAGCTGACCATATGGTCCTCCGACTGTATTCACCATGATCACAAATAGGAAATGACGTAACTGAGGAGTTTTAGAATGTTTGTATGTTACTGAACATACATTTATATTTATGTCATCCAGACTCTGGCTGATGCTAGATGTTGACCTATTCCTGATCAGATGAGGAAGCGCGTATCATTTTGCACAACACAGTAAAGCCTCCTGTTTAATGTGCAGCTACCAACAGCTGCTAACAAAAGAATCAAGTATCTGGGAGTGGGCTGAAGTGCTAATCTATAAATTAGTCTGGTAGCCTCATCGATAACGCTGCATGCGGTTCATCTCATAGTGGATACTGTGAAGTGTAGGTGTGTGTGTTGGAGGCAGGAGGGAGGATGTTCAGGAGCGAATGATAAGGTCAGGAAAAACAAGCATCATGTAAGGTGAAACAGGAAACTTTACAGTTGTGTATCTTAGGAATAAGAAAGCAAGAAGGTTCTGATAAAACTACGCACTGGTGTAAGGTATACAGGAAGTGTTATTCAGTAACAATGAAAAGGTAATAAAGTCAAAATTCTGTTCTTCAGGCTAGGAATGACTCTCCAGAACCACTATTACTGAGCTCAGGTAGGGTTCAGAGATAGACTGGACATTTGCTTAGGTAAGAAGAGGCCCAATTTGTTAATAGTTACTGCACAAAAGTTCCCCCCGCCCCAGGGGTGAAGCTTACTCTTAACAAAGTTTAAGCTATTTTCTAAGATATTAAGAAGGAGGCCCAATGCAGGGAGATTTTCTTATATAAGACCCCTAAAGAGTTTCTTGCATCTCCCTCCCTGAAAGATCCTAAGATCCTGTTGGCCAGGATCTAAGGCAGGGTACCAGACTAGATGGACCCTCAGGCTGATCCGTGTGTGGCAGTCACAGACTCCTGCCACATCCTGAGCTGGCATCGAGGACACGCTGTAGAAGTTAACCCATGGCAATGGTGCCTCTTCTGAAAATACCGGGGACGTGCTGCTTAGCAGACACTTTCCCTCCTCCCAGTACCTGCTGGAGGGTCTCCAAGGGTGGATAAAGCTATATCAAAAAGTTAAAGGGCAGATTACGGGCTCTTCCTTAAGTCATCCGTGATCATGTGACCCTGGCCGAAGCTCCGCTTTAGCGTATTCCTTGGTAGCAGAGAAGCACATACGGGAGGCTTGGCATGATACTTGCATGTGCAGAATTCAAGCAGGGTCTTGCAGTGTGTGCAGGAGGCAGGTACAATCATTTGAAAGGTATTCTTTTATTTCCTTAACTTTGGTTCAAAATTTGTGACCGAAAATCAAGTTATTTGGCAAAGAGCATTACTCAAGATAGGATCTTTCTCTGTTTAAAATTTAGGCATCTAGTCCTGGACAGTGGAAAAAAATGAACACTTCCAGATGCCCAAGATCTCAGATTCTCCCTTGAGGGATGTCAGCTCTCTGCAGAGACTGGAGGGAGTCTACATAGTGAAACTCCTAACTTGTAGATGGTTCAAGTCAAATGAGATGATTCTTGCTTTCACTGTCTTTGAACACCTTTTCCTTGCCATTCTGAGCTACCGGTATCTTCAGACTGGGGAAGAAAAGCGAGTGAGGGGGAGGGTTTGGATGGGTCACCCACCATTTTTCTGCAATAAAGAAACATCAGAGAAGTGCACAACTTCTGGCCAGCAGGATGTTATTGTATAGTTGAACAGCTCAGCCAGGTGTTTTTCTAACAATGTTGGGGGAGAATGTATGTTGTGATGAGAATCACATGTGTAATGTGGTATCCCTCTTTCCCAAAATATCTGCCCAAAACACCAAAGAGGTCTCATGAGTGCACAGAACTCAGTTTGCATTGATGTTTAAAAATCCCATGTAACCCACATCCACACTTTGTCTTGCGGGATGTCCTACACACTGCACAGCAAACACATTATACACAGGATTTACGTGCTTCAAGATGAAGAAGATCTTAGGATTTCCTTTTTTGGTATGTTTTTGAGACTGAGAGAGAAATTGAGGAGTAATGGCATTTTCCTTGGCTTGGAAAGTAATGAGTTTAGAGAGGAATTATTTTTTAGTTCAGGACATGAGTGGTCTTCTGCTTACTCAGTTTAATTGTCACATATTAATGAAGGCCACTACTTATGTAAACAAATGCTATGTAGGGTCAAGAGCTTCTGAACTGATGTTATAAAATTGCATTAAGGGTAGTTTTAACCTAAGAATTAACTGTGAATTCCAGTGGCTTGCTTATTCAAGCAATCCTTCTTTTTTTTTTTTTTTTTTTTTTTTGCATTCTCCACACAGGTTTAGCCTCCTCCAGCAAATCCTCAGAGAAAGATGAATACCTACTTTGCATAGAGTGGAAAAAGACTTGCATTCCAGTACTTTATCTAAATTTTCTTATAATCCGATTTAGTGCAGAATACAAGTCTAAAAAACCCTTAGATCTTTCTGTAATTCTTGCACAACCATTCACAATGGATTTGTAGAGTGCAAAGCGGGAGATTTGGGTTCAGAATGGCAATAAGTTTTCAAAGAAAACGGATGAGTTGTTGTTCTTTGTAGCTGAACAGATTTCATTATTCTTACCATCTCTCGAACTAGCAATATGCGGCATAGACAATCTGCAGATAAAGAAGTACAGAGTCTAAGTGCGGAGTCTATATGTTTATATTCCTCTATTCCTTTTGCAAACCGTGTAATTGCATGAAAAAATAAAGTTATGAAAAACAAGAAAAAGGCCAACATGATTTTAAATATTAATTTTCAATAGAAGACAGCAAGCAATGGAAAATAAAGAAAATAAAATGGTGTAGAGTAAGAAGAGTAAGATGTGAAAAGTTTCTCTGTAAAGTCAGATGCAAAAAAGAGACTGGTTCGCATCATTTCAGCCATCACAGTTGTGGGAGGACTTTTTTGGCATATTTGTCACCAACTTTTTTGTGGGTAGCCATTGAGAAGCAGCAAAACAAGAACTATTCAGAGCATAAGAGGATGATCAGAAAACCAGGACAAAGTGCAGTTTATCTTCAACTTAACTCTTCTTGCGGTTGTAAAGGGACTTAATGATTCTAAGACCTGGAATTGGGAAAAAGTTTTATCTGGCTTGGCTGGACTCAATGTCTGATATTAGCAGTGGAGCAACAGGTGTATTTTGAATACCGTTTGATCTATTAAACATTCATAATATAAATGTATATATAGTTTTGTTGTGGCTCTGGTGATCTAACTGGTAGCCATACGTGCATATTAGTGTAAATATGTATGTAGGCATGCAAATTGATAGGTGGGCAGTTAGAGAGGTATCTCTGTCTGTAGCACAGGAATATTTCTCTACTTCTTTTCTTTCTTTCCTCATTTTATGTGATAGCTAAACTGAAATATTTACTTTTTAAAAAGCTATCCTCAGATCTGTTTAATGAAAAGAATTTGACTTTTATTTCATTTGGCAAAGGCACTTCCCCTTTGGCTTAAATCTCTTTTATGTTTATTTAACAAGTGATTTGAAGTTATTTATGTGATACCTTGTCCTGCTTTGATAGCTTAGGAAAATGTCCAAGTTTGAGAACAGCTTACAGGTCTTAAGCATGGAGATAACAGAAGGTGTACTGCATTGTCCTGATTTATTAACTGTGTGTTATGGAATATTTCTGGCTATTGCTCTATATTCGTTTTTGTTCTCAGGCTCAGTAATTGATACCCTGTCTAGAGAAGGGTTTGCAGAAGAGAGAAGATAAACAACAGAAGAATAGAATTTGTTTTGTAATCCCACATGTTTTGTAATCCCAATCATTCTACACTCCTACCATTTAAAATTGTGAATATATAAAAAAATGTCTTCTCACGTTGAGTCAACATTTGTTGAGTTGCCCTCTCAGAGAGAAGGGGAGTTAGTCTGGTTAGAGAGGAAAGAGGGCATAACCGGAAGTGCCAGGGACTCCTCCGGGTTTCAAGGGTCCATGGGAGTGTACAGTGTGTTGCTTATCCAAATGTATGACTTTTCATTGTCTCTGGGGCTCTGGGCCCCCTTCCTAGCCAGAGAAGCCATTGTTGCTGCTGGCTCTCATCACCGTACACTGCAATACATATTCGCAATACACTTGCAGCTTCTCTTGCAGATGTGTTGCTGGTTCCTTTAGTTAAGACCTGGCACAAACGTTCCCTGGGAAATTCATGTGCATCTGAACACCCGATATCTCTTACATTACCCATGGATCTTACATGTCTCATATTGCTCGTAACATCCTTCACCCATCCCGGATGTACCTTGTAGAAGGACTTGGATATCGCAGAAAGATCAGAAGAGGGGTACTGAAAGCTTCCAGTGAAGTTGATGCCTACAGTGCCTTCTTTCGGCTGGGGAAAGGGGGACGCACACAGCCTGTGTGAAACTGTCTCAGCAGAAGCTGGTGTGAATAGATTGTTTAATACTAAATAAGCATAGTGCTTGCTTTTTTATTACTTTTATCTTTACAGTATGATATTGAGAGCATTCGTTCGATGTAGTGAGATTGCTGCTTAAGGCTGGCCTCAAAGAGGTGCAAGAGCAGTAGCCCATTGTACTCACGCTGTTTCTGTTGTATGTCTTAATGAAGTTTTAAAATGCTTGAAATTGTCTTTGAAATGAAATATTCTGTAGCTGCAAGCTACCTGCATGCTTTGTAATAACTGCTTAACCAAATAAAGGAAAATGAGGAGGAACAAAGAAAGATTAGATTGATGGCTAAAAGAAAATGATTAAACAAAAAATTCATGAAGAAGAGAAATTTAAAAAATAGCATCACAGGCTTTTGCACAGCGAAAGATGTATCTTCCAAAGGTAGTTTTTTTCTTTTCCAACTACTAGTATGCATTTTATTCTCCCTCTTTGCTACAAATACTAGAAAAATCTATTCTGTGAGAAGAATGGGGAATGTGGTCACAGATCTATGCAGAAACTGGGACATAGTGAAATTTAAAAGCTGAAGTACATATTTCATTACCTTTCAGAGTGGGGTAGGGTACACTGTAAGTAATTAATGATTTTACCAGAATTCCCTTTTTTTAAACTCAAATCAACTGTGACTAAACAGGAAAACCTCAGGAAGATTTCTTTTCATACTTATGAAACCAACTTGTACTTGTTCCTCATTCACAATTACTGCTTTTAGGAGTGGTCTGTCGTAAAACAGAATGAATAATTTGCACTGAATTAATTGTCATGTTTAACTAGTCTCTCTGTTTGCAGGTTAGGACCAGTAAATCATTATTTGTGGAAATTTGTTGATGTTCAAAAGTATTTGAGAGGTTTGTAGATGTTTTTAAATTACAGTGCATCTGAGAAGAAAATATAGAAAACAGAGTGAACGGTAGTACTTCAGTGAAATACATGCAAGTTAGGCCAGGTGTTTTAAAATGTGAGTATTATTGTAACATCCTGTAATAGAAGTTTAATCTAGCAAACACACTTTCATTGCTACTTGTTAAAGCAATTTAACAGGTGAGTGACACTATTAGTGGGCCACATAAAACATCCCGACTTTTTGTTCCAAATATGCCTTCAGGGTTTACACCTCTAAACAAATTCAGAGGCAATTTGGAGAGATTTAGCCCATACACAAACTATAGAAATTGTAATTTATGAACTTTTCTTCTTCTAATTTTTCCTCTATATTAAAAGAAAAAAAAAATCTCTCTCTATACCTATCTGAGACTTGGAGTTGGTTGGGTAGTATATCTTGTTCCGATGTGGCTGTTAGAAGCCAGAGACTAAATAGAGGTCCTCCTGAGCCTGCAGAGGGAGGGGGAGATGATTTCTCTGCGCAAGGAGGGTCAGCGGAAGGCAGGTGTTACAATTCCATTTAAGTGAGCAGAGCTGTACTCCTTTATGCCAGGTAAGCGTCTGCTGCTGTCATGCCGTGCTAAGAGCTTAAATAGGAATCTGAAAGAACATTGCAGCACAGAGTTGGCAAGCATAAGCATGTTGTGCCGCATTTTCTGTGCGTTCGCTTACGCCTAGGTTAGCAGGGAAATGTAAGTTGTATGGAGAGCTTAAAAATAGTTGTAAGCCATCGTAAAAAACACACCCTTTTAATCCACCATTCACCGGTTGTTTTAAAAGAAGTGTATTAATAATATCTATAGTGTGGCTTTTGTAAAAAAAAAAAAAAAAAAAAGCAAAAAGCAAAAAAACCCCAAATCACAGCAAACCCAGCCTTTTTGTCTTTCTTCCGACCTTAAGACTTTGGGATGCTGGAAGACTTGAAAACTGACATCTGGAAAACATATTGTAGATATTAAAAATAATTTTTTAAATCAGAATTTTATCACCAGTTAGAGGAATAAAGTTGCACTTTTATGAACAACTGCAGAAGTTCATTCATTTTTAAGCATTACAATTTTGTTTTTAGCTACTTAATATTATTATGTAGTACTTCAGTACTTTGTATTATTATGAAGTACTTCAGTACTTAATATTTTTGTGACCATTTAGCTATGTATTGCTGAAACTCACATATCAGCCATAAAGCAGAAGAACCTTGTGGAAGTAATCTGTTGTAAATGTGTTTTTTGTTTCATAAGGATCACTGTGCTGTCATACGGTTTAGTCAAGAGCTAAAATAAGAGATTAGATGTGGTTGTTGACTCCAGGAACAGCAGTTTCCAAATAAATGTTTGTGAAACTGCTAATAGCTGCATTGTATCTTCCAAAAGATGTGCAACAGAACGAATAGATGACCTTTTAGACAGAGAACAAGCTGTTCACAATGTCTTTCAGTTACTGAGACAAAATATTCTTTTCACACAGAGATAATACTTTCCACGGTAACTTTCCACATTGTTTATACTTTAAACAATGTTGATGAAATATAAATAATTTAATGGTTTTATTTCTCAGTGCAAGGTTTTAGCTATGCGTCTTCAGATCAGGAGTCTTTCTAGAGACCAGCTGTGCTAAATGCATTGATCTAGCTAAATTTATTCTTATTATGGTGATATGTATTTTTAAGACAATGGAGGTATTTTGGATCCCATGCTGACAAGACGGAATATCATTAGCTATCCATCCATGTGCTATCCTATGATATCCAGCTTTGAATGATATGTGGAAGAATTCTTCTTGCCATCCTGCACTGCAGCTATGGGGTCGATAATTTACTGACTGGTCCAAGGCAGCTTTAACTGACATTGGCCTAGGTTATTGTGAAATTGCAGCCTTGGTGTCAGAAGCTGCTGGGATGCTGTCGGTTGCATGCCCACGTGCCGGCCCCAGCTTTAATTGGGAAGATCACGCACAAATAGTGAGATGAGCAGGATATGGACGATGAGGCTCAGCCTTATCTTGCTCATGTGAGGTATGATTTGGTCTTTACGGTTGTAAATCCTGCACTTAAACCAAAGCTGAGAAAGAAACTCCTAAAGTACTTTTTCCTCCACCATATAGCAGAAGCATTTCTGTTAACCTTTAGCCTCTGTCCACATTCCTTTTCTCACCCGGTAAAACAGCTGGTGCAAAGCTGTTTTCTAGTTAAAGGGAATACAGTGTATTTGCTAGAATTCAAAGAAATGTGTTGCACAGGAACTACTCAATATCTGAGAACATCTCATGATTTTGTGGAAGAAAAAACAGGCATTTTTATTTTGAGGTTAAAAAGACTGGTATAAAATTTTCCTGTCTGTTTGTAAAAAGCTACAGATTGTGTTGTTTGGATAGCAAATGCAACCCGAGATCGTTCCTCACATGTATGAATAATTTACTAAAATTGGAAGCAAATTTATTGTCCAGTTTAGAATTGGGGGATAACTTAGGTTGGAAGGGACCTCTGAATGCCACCTGGCCCAACCCTTGCTCCAATCAGGTCCGGGAAGATGAGGTTGCTTAGGGTCTGGACCAGGCAAGCTCTGACTGTATCTGATGTTGGAAATTCTGCAGTCTAGCTGGGTGACCTGTTCCAGTGGTTGGCCATCTGCGCAGGAAAATTTTTACCTTTATATCCAGGCAAATTTTCCCTTGCTGTAATCTGCTGTCGTTGCCCCTTGTTATTTTGCTGCACACCTCCAGGAAGCGTCTGGCAGAGTCTTACCTATACCCTGCTGTTCGGTAGCTGAAGACCACAATAAGATCCCTTCCAGGCATCATCTTAGAGCTGAGCAAACCCCGTTTTTCCAGTCTGCCTTCATATGTCTGTTGCATGCTCTAAAAATTTGGAAAAATCCTAAAAGTAATATGAGATGGGAATGAGGAATGAGAAAGCTGTATTGAGGTCAGAACCGGCAGTAGATTTCTGCTTGAAAACCTGAGGTACTGCAATTGCAGTGGGCAGAAATATTAGATCAGCAAGTATCTTCAGCCCGTTGTTGTAACAGTGACAAAAACCAGATGGAGGAACGACAGAAGTAGAGGAAACTTGATAATGCAATTAAATAAAGCTTAGGGAAAAATTCTCAACACTTATAGTGATGCCTACAAGATAAAGCAGCTAAAGATTTAACCCTCTGTTTATTCTTGCATCGCAAATACTGTGTATAGATGTTAATCACAATACATGGCAATCACAATGTCCTCTCTTGTGTTACTAAAATGTTGTCTTCGCGTTTCCAGAACAACTTATTGAAGCTGGTGGAAAGGTTGCTTTGCTGGGACTATCTAGCAGAGTCAATTGGGATGGTAGTGTTTATGATAAGGAGTCCTACTTATTATTTCCTGAACTGTGGCTTATTTTACATACATTCCCACTTGTAGTTTCTTTGAAAATTGAGGATATGTTTGTTTAATAAGGATCTCATCTCCTCAGTGACAACATATTGTGAACTGTTACAAACTTAGTCTTCAAATCAATAATGTATTACTTGGACTTGAATTTTTATATTTTTTTTTTTTTTGAGTTTCTATTCCTGCCATGCAAACTGACAAGAATAGCTACTCTTGTTCTCATCTCATTAATATATTTTACCTTGGGATTTTTTGTCTTCCTCTGCAGAAACTCTCCTGGATGATTTTCTTCTCACATACACAGTCTTCATGACAACTGATGACTTATGCCAGGCACTTCTGAGGCAATATCCTTTTTTAACTGGTGCATATACAGGCATCGCGCAATTACACCCGGATCCATATATTTTTAAGCCTTATTGTATCAAAAGTAGTAAATTGCATGCCCAGAAGGATTAGTTTTGCTTTTTGCATATTGATATTACTCAAATACAAACCCCATGTGACTGTTTTGAGATTGCACGTGAAAGTGGTGAGAAAAGAGAGCTCTTGTCTAGTGGTCACTGTGGTGTGGTTAAAAATGGACTGCCCCTGTGGTTTTTGGCATCACACCCCAAGAAATGCGTGAATGAATTGGAAAAAAGTCAGGAAAGTGCAATGGGAATGATCAGCATTCTAGAAAACATGATCTACAAAGATGCATTGGAAGAGTTAGGATTTTTTTGCTGAAAAAAGGGAAACCTTAAATGGAACAATCTTCAGGTACCTGAAAAGGAAGGGAAGAGTCTGTTCTCATATTGAGGACAGATAGAAGAAGAGGCTCTGAGGTTAAGTTGCTATAAAAAAGTTTCAAGTTAGATACTAGGACTTTTTTTTTATGTTAAGAAAAGTGAAACAGTAGAGTAGACTATTTGAAAGATGGTAGAATCTTTGATTTTCAGGATTTTCAAGGAGAAGTCATAAAAGGTAATCCACCAATAACGTAAGTATAGTCAATCATCTGTTAGGGTAGGGAGATGGAGTAGCTGATCTTTCAAGGTCTCTTCCAGTCCAATTTTCATAAGGTTTTGTGATACTTGGACTTGGATTCAAACCTGTAACTTCCCAAAGTTCAGGTTATGTTGTTATCTTGACTTAAATGGATTGTAGAGGAAAAGATTCCCATTGGAAACATGAAATCTGCATTTGGATATGAGTTCCTGTAATTTGCAGATGCCCATAAAAATATGTACACGTTCTCCTATAAAAATGGCGTTATACATGTAGAGTGTGCATGGCTGCTGAATCAATAATCAGAAGATTCCTGCTTTGAAGCTGAATGTGCAAAATCAAATCTACCTCTCGATAAACCTATATCCATTATCTCAAAACGTTAGATATCCTAGTATATTATTTCAGGGATATTATGTGATCACATGTATGCAGACAATTATTACAATGGAAAAATGTAAGAGGTGAGAGGGAACTGCTTGAGTTCAGCAATTCTTTTCCCTTTTTAGAGTTTCTTACTGTGTGAGTATATCAAATTAGTATATTTATCTTGTCAACCATGCAACCTCGTAAGAAACTTGTGTATCATACATTAATGTTGTTTCCTCTTCGTTCTTAAATTTCTTACTTTATGAATAAAGATGTCATTTTCTGTTTTTGTAGAAAGTATATAGTATTGCGATGGATTAGATCCCCCTTTTTCCCCTTTGTTCCATATGACAAATATTAATGTCATATGCGCATTAGTAGAAAATTTTATTCTAGTGTTCATATATACATATGTTTGTGTATGCGCATCCTTTCTTCACAGGAATTTTTGAAAGATATGTTGAAACAGACACCTAATTCATAGCAACAAAGCAAATCTTATGAATGCTGTTTTCATTTAAAGCTACATAGGTCTTTGTGATAACATTTATAAAATAACTTTTAAAATCAGGTTAAAACTATCCAGATCATATAATAATTATTAGAATACCTGTATTTGTGTAATGCGTTTAAAAACATGTGAAGAGAAAAATGGAGGATAAGTGTTTTACAATTTCTGTTCCTTTTTATCCTGAGGAATAGTACATAACTCTAACTCATTTGGAAATAGAAGATTCTTCATGTATTGTAAATTATTTCCATACGCTATGGACTATTGTTTGAATGAACGTGTACCTGTAAAACGAACTTATTTTTCTTTTTTTTTTCTTTTGTGAAACGCTATCTTTTTGCCTAATGAAGGAGCAGGGAAGGGATAGGAGCAATGCATAACGTGGGAATCTTCTATCATTTGGTGTTTCTGCTTTGTGAATAGAGAACAACGGTGGAAATAGATTGTTTTACCTTTGTATTTAATGGTGTTATTTCTGCTAACGTAATTTGTGCAGGGAAAGAGAAACTGACTTCCTCCACTCAATTTTTTTTGTTGTTAATGATGCATTGTCCTCCTGTCTACAGACATTCACGTTTGCATCTGCGTGTAGGACAAAAGTTCATTCCCCTTCTAGAGGAAAGATATGACTCAACAGAGTATAATTCCTTTTAGATTGATTTTCCTTTTATAGACTTATCTCTCTAATTTATAAAGGAAAAAGCCCTGTTGGCACAGAGGATGAACTCATGTTTCTATTACTGAGCATTTCATTCCAAAAAGTTGATGAATCTCTTAAAGCTGCAGACAGGATAAAGCATTTAAAATAGAGCAGTGTAGCGAAACAGTCTTTTATTAGCGGAACAAAAGATGATTACAGAGTCTTTTCCATCACTTAATTTGTACGTTTCAGTGACTTTTCTGCCACTTAATGTGTAGGTTTCAGAGAGGCCATAGTTTTTGATCCTTAACCAGCTGCACCTATTGTGCTAAGAACCAGCAAGGTAAAGAAGACGACTCCGATATATCCTGTAGGAAACGAAAAGTCTTGCATTTGGTGTCTCAGTGGACTTCCCTCTACAAAGACTGGTTACATGAAGATGAACATTTAAAACAATTTTTAAAGGTATTGTAACACTTTCTGATGCATTTCAGCATTGTTTAAGTAGAACATTGTGTCTAGAAAGCCCCAATTGAAAAAGTATAAAGCATAATTTTTCATACTTTAAAATTTTCTCCTCGGAATCTTTAATGTAAAATGACTTCTGTCAGTCCTCCCTTAACACCTTAAGGATAGTCAGTTTGCACATACAGCCGGTTAAGTCAGTACATTCAGTCAAAACATTACATTCGAACGTGAAACTTAGAAAACTGCATGTCTTGAAAATGAGAAAAATATAGGCAGGCAGAAATAAAACTGCACGGTTGGGGAGAGTCCTTAGACACTTGGGTCTTCTCTGCCAGAACAGAGCCTACAGTCAGTATCCAGAGGAGCACGGACAAAACGAGAGTTTTGTGGTCCTCGTAGCTGGCCCTACTTTGACTGAAACGCAAAACGTTATTCCACAGCGTTTATCAGGTGTGTGTGGAGAACTGGGCAGCTTTAGATGCTTTTAGTAAATAAAAGTCTGTCCTTACTTGTAAGCAAGGACCTGATAATCTTTCTGAATGAGTTCCAGTTCCTTTTTCATTTCGCTTCTAAATTTGCAAATGGCAAAGTAATCACTGGGCCAGGATCCATCTGGTGGCTGTTTTTTTTTTTTCCAACTGATTGAAAGATGCAGTTATTTTGGGACACTGTGCGAGATCTTCCTCCTTTCCTAAAGACTGACTTTTTTTCTGCAATACTTGAGGGCCTTTTTGTTCTCTTCAGCCACTCATTCATGGCAAAGCAAAGAAATGCTGAATGAAAATTGAACGTCTGGAGCTTCTCTTTTGGTTTGGAGGACGGCGTTTTGCATATGGAAGTGGAGGATTTTTGCTGTTGGGTACTAGATTTATAGTGCCATACTATAAAATGGGCATCATTCCAGCCAAGAGTAAAGTTTTACTGTGTTGCAAGTATCTTGTTGCAGGGCCTATCTTGCTGCCCATGAGGGTGGGTGACTGTATGCTATTCTTGCACAAACAAAATTGTGCTTGATGTCACTGTGCAATATTACACAGCGGTAGTATTGATGGCAATTGAAGTTGTATATGCAGAAAATAATATAGGTGTGTAATTCAGAATTCTTTGTTCTTGAAATGTAAGAGTGTAAGAGTGTTAACTGGCTAAAGCAAACCTGATGACTCGGCTTATACGTATGATCCCCATCTCCTCGGAAGGGAAAGAGAAGGATCTGTGTGCAGATTCTGAAGAGGTATAGAGAAAACAGTTACCATGGTTTCAGTCATCAAAGTCAATTCAGTTTATTTACCTTTTATCTCAGACACTGTCGTTTACATGAACTGAGGTTCCTGATTGATGGTACTCAGAAAATGCCTTCCCCAAAAAGAAAAAATAAGATTTATTTGTTTATGGATTTAAAAGTCAGAGTTATCTTGTGTTTTGCTTGTGAGGGGCATTGACGCAATTTAAAATGCATGCAAATACAGAAAGTAAAGAAAAAAAAAATCTTCATTTTGATAGCCTAAATCAAATTAACCTGTTGTTACCGTTTTGGGTAAGTGATGATGGTGTGATATGTTCTCATGCTTCAGAATGTATCCTTCTGCTGTAAACCAGGTTTGTTGTAACAGCCACAAGTGCCATTTTTAATCTTACTGTTTGTAGACTAATGAGTGTCAACACTTTTGCCCTCTCACTTGATGGTGATGCAAAGGGTGTTTCTTCAAAGACAGCTGAACATTGAGTAGTCTGGAAATTTAAACAGAAACATTCTCTAATGATGAAATTTATTTGAATAGGCTAGTGCCTGATTTGATTTAGACTATTGATGTGACATATCTATTTTTGAGTTATCAGATGTTTGCAGATACTGTTTTATTTTGTAGACAATATACAGGAATGTGTTAGACGATGTGTATGAATATCCCATTCTTGAGAAGGAACTGAAAGAATTTCAAAAGATACTTGGAATGCACCGTCGTCAGTAAGTACCGATTATATTTGTGGTCAAACCTCCTTTTGTTTAGGGTGTTATTTATGCCTATTGGCATCTTGCTATAATTCAGTAAAGACAGAGAAATGAGTGATGCAGGTATTGCATTCATTATTACGAGTCATCTTCAAAGTAAAGCTAGATTATTCCATCTTCTCTGATGTTTGTGGGATATCACTTTTTCCACAATCACTCCAATCGGTTTTGGTTAGGATGACTTTCAAGTAGAGCAATATCTCTGTGAAAAAGCTGGCAAAATTTGACTCAGAACTCACAGTCTGTGACTTCAAATGACACATTCTCTCTCTCTCTCTCTCTCTCTCCCCCTGTCTCTCCCCTCCTCTCTCTCTCTCTCTCTCTCTCTCTCTCTCTAATCTGCAGTATTGAGAAGCAAATCTCTTTTGCAATGGATGTGTCAGGGTTATCATTTTGCTACTAATTATGGCATTTTTAAAACATACTTCCTTGGCACATTTTTCCAACAAATGGAATTTTTGTGTGGTTTGGTCATTTGGGATTTGGAACTGTGACACTGACTGAGACCTGTGCCTCTCCCCGAGGCTCAAGCTGTTACCAGTGCTCTGGGAGTTCACAGACTGGTGACATTTCTTTTTTCTGCACGGATTATGCAACTTTCAGAAAACTTTTCTGGTTGAGCCAGCCTCCCTTGACTTTCCTTGAAGGAGCTCTGCTGCCGTTCTCTGGTGCCCATTTAATGTTAAAAACTTTTTGATGTTGCAAACCTTTTGATAGCTGCAACGTATTTTTCCTAGCCCCTGCATGGAAAGAATAATTTGGATTTTTGCTTTTTTGTTTCAGCACTGTAGATGAATACTCACCTCACCGAAAGGTAACACGGCCCTGATTGTTATGCTGAGTGCTAGATAACTTAGAATCTCACTTCCCCATCCCCACTTTCTGTCACTGCTTTTCTTAGCTTCTCAATTAAAAATGACTGGTGGCCAAAGACATGGCAGGATGTATCAATGAGACTAGACCTGCAACATTGCCTAAAGAGTTATTTTTGGTCAGTGCAGCCTGGATATCAATTGCATGAACTAACCTAAAGTGGCTGTGACAATATTAGCATTTTAACAACACGTTCTGAGATGTCAGAATTCAATAGAAGCCTAGGAGCATGTCCCTGCTTGGCTCGGTAGATGTAGCAAACCTGGGCAAACCAATTTGAGCACAGACATTGACTACAAATGTCAAACAGATAGAGTAAAGGGGGATTTGTTGTGACGGGGACAAAGGAAGCAAGAGAGAAACATGAATTTGTGTCTATTTAACTGGAGGGAAAAGATGCAAGCAAGAGAGTGTTGACATGCAGACTGCATGGAAGTGGATCGCCGTGCTCACGAAATTTACTGGACTGACCCTGAAGTGTGTAATAAGCTTATAAGTGTTACTGTGGAAAATGTAGAAGGCAGAATATGAGGTTGTAGTGAAATAGGCCAATTAATAGTTGCTATTTAGGACCATATGTAAGAAATGAGCTATGAACATGATGACGGAAAACCCTGAAAACGTGCAGGCTGCTTAGCCTAGGCATGTCTCGCTTCCTCAGAAATCCCCACCTTTGCCATTATTTAGTAAGGCAACTCCCAGTTTGCTTATCCAAGAATGGGTGGGTGGATTTCCTATGCGAAAACCTTTTTGGCCAGACTTATGTGTTGAATGCTGCATGCTATGAATAACTGCTTTGTAAAGGGCAGGAATGCAGAGAGTCATTGTTGTTTCTTTTTTCCTCCTGCTCCCTCACAGAATAAAACCTTTTTCCACCAATTCAGTCTAAAAGAGAACTGGCTGCAGCACAGAGGAACCATGAATGAAACAGAAGAAAGTAAGTATGATTTAAAGAGTGGAGAAGCTTAGTGCAATGCCTTTAAATGTAAATGCAGAATTATTTTAAATAAGAGCTACCCTTAAGGTACATTTTTTTTAAACCGATGTACTCTTCTGAACAGGACCCTAGGGCCACAAAAGAAGAAAGATGTGAATGTGTAGTATTACCTTTCTGCCCCCTACTTTGTAGGGGTTCAGCAGTAATATGATACCTCAAGGGCTTTTCCAAACCCTTACCCTTCTTCCAACTCCTGTAATAAAGCTGTGTGAGTCTCAAGTGCTGGCAGCGTGTTGCCTGGCCTTTATTTCTTGCTCTATTTCGTGGTCTCAGTCTCCTGACCTAGATCTTGGTTGCAAAAGGTGAATAAGCCTGTCGTGTTAAATAGGTCAGGATCCACTAACTCTGCAAACCTGTGTTCATTCCTTCTCTCCTCAAAAACGTTTCCACGTGGAATGCAAGATGCCGCTGCACTTTAATGATGTCAGCCATTTCAAAATACAATTTCCCTTCACTGCTAGTAATGCAATCATAAAGTGAAGCTGTCAGCCTCCCATAAGGCCTTTGAGAGCTGTGAGAGAAAGGAGGCAGAGAGGAAAATAACATCACGTATGTTAGCAGAAAACAGCCAGAAAGACCTCCTACCTGGAAATCTCCCCCTCTGACAGTCTATCTTCATTTCACACTGGGAACAGAAATCCAGAAGTCTAGTTCAGATCAGGGTGGTATTAATGCTTGTTTAGGGTAAGATTAACAACTGTGCTCCTTTAATGCCAAGTCTTTCCCCACGGTATATACTGCTGATAGATACCTTCTTTCCACATCTGAAATTCAGATTCATTTGAGCTTTAGGTTCACAAGCCTGCTTCCAGAAACATCGTTTCCGAATGAGAACTTCCACACTCACTGTTTGTCTTAAAAAGTCTGAAACAGCTCGTGGGGGAACGAGGAGGGAAGTGTACTGGCAGAAGGGAGGAGGCGACAGGTGACATGGCCAGGGGAAAAGGCATGGGCCGGGCCCAGCAAGGCCAGCCCTGACTGGTTTAAATTGTTGTCTCCTGGTTTCTCACCGTGACTTTGGGAGGCAAGGAAGACGCTGGGACTGAGGGAAGGAAAGTTCAGAAGTGGGGTTGGGGCAGAAGAGACGGCTGCTGGGGTGGGCATGCACCCTGCTGCTGTGGCTCTTGAGGAGCCAGGGAGCTTCAGGGCTCTCAGCGGCTGTAGTGACAAACTAAGCAGGGCCAGGAGAGAGGTTAAAAAAACGGCACATATTGTCCAAACCACTTAACTCTTAGGGCATTCCTCTACCTGATTTTGACCCGTGCAAACTAGCCACACGTTGCCTTGGCCCGGCCGGGGGAAACATCACGGGCTGTGGAGTGCTGCCGGTTGACAGTTTTTGTGAAGGAGGAGTTTATCCAAGCCATTTTTCCGTGCCGCTTGCCCTCAGGGCCAGAGAACAGACCTGGCCCATTGTATCTACCAATGTAAGCATTACCAGGCTGACCTAGGGCCTCCTCTGCCCAAGCCCTCTTCCTCCAGCTGCGTGTTCCCTCCTGTGCCTCGCGGAGGAGCACCGCTGGCTCCTGGAAGGGATGTCATGGCCCATGCCAGTAGAGACCACAGATACGATATTTGAAAGGTGCGTGGGGGAACAGGCTTTCGGGAAGCGGTGTGATGGTTGTTCTTGAGTACCTGACCTCTAAGTTGGTTTACTTCAATGTTAAACAAAAAATATGTCATTAGCCCAATTACAAAGTAATATATTGCTGTCATCTTCCCCCTCCCCCTGCAAAATGACAAAGAGGAGGAGATTTCAGACAAATTCCTTGTAGGCAAGTTGTGCTGCACTCTGCATTTGGGGGCCAAATATTCTTATCAGTTTATTTATTTGTTTATTTTACCTGCCCAGTAATTTAGAGTACAGTTTGATTTATTTATCTTTTCATGAGTTATACCTGTTCTAAAGGATACCTGCTCTTCTGTAGGATGAGCATCTGATTTACTGTCTGTCAGCAAAGACAGGTTAAGAAAAAATTATAAAATGACTGTTCTTTCCCAAGGTTAAACGTTAAGCTCCTCCGTCCTCCTCATCTTCATTTTTCTTTACTAGAATACCAGAAAAAGATGTTCACTAAGGTTGAGTTCTTACCGATGTCTTCTAGCGTGGTCTCAGTTAATGAAAGTGCCTGAAGCTGTGAAGATTTGTGGGACAAGCACAAAGTTATTGCTGTGTACATCTGTCAATAAAAATGAAAAAAAAAAATCAGTTCTAGGGAGAAAAAGTCTTCTTATACTATCATTGTAGCAGCCTGTCTGCAATTAAAGTACTAAAGTAGAGGAAAATGGAAAGTTTAATTAAGCACTTAAGTGAGTATGGAATCAAGAGTTGTGGCAATGACTCTCATTAGCAGATGTTGTCATTTTTTAAATATTCATGCAAGTCTGCTGCTCTGTTTCTTCCCTTTTAAGTGTAGCAGCTGTGTTTCAAATAACTGGTTCCTGCAAACTCAGCAAAAAACCGCAAAGCTAAAGTTTTGGAAAGCAGAGGGAACGTACATCACCTTTGCAGCTGAAACAAAGTACTGAGCTGACCACAGCATTACTGATGTGAAATTTCCCTCCGAGAGCTCTCAGAGCCTAACCAGCTCATCGACTTCATGGGAAATTATGAGTCCAGGGAGTTTCTCCAAGCTGATCCCTTTTATATGTGCTGCAAGGGATTCAGGGAAAGACCAGTCTGAAGTAATTGCACTGCTCTTCGGGCACCCTCTGCTTGTACTAAAATACCCTGGCAGTGCATGTAGTTCAGTTGTCTAGACAGATAAGCTAGATGGTTGCAGAAGGCTAGGGAGAGCTCTTCCTGAGAAGCAGGTGGCAGTGGAGGTGCCAAATAATTTCGGCAGAGGATATGAAGTGTACTGAAAGAGTGGTGATTTATCTGAAACTAAAAGGAACAAAAGATGACAACAGCTGAATTTGCAAAGAAGTTAGAAGAGAAAGCTGGTCTGTGAGAAATCCTCGCAGCAGGAGCTCCACCTAGGTTTTGCTAAAATGCAGCCGTGGGGTCTCTCTTTGCCCCTCTCGTTGCCCAGGGAGAGGATGTGGGAAGGGGGAACGATGATGTTTGTGCTTGAGAGTGTCGTGTCCCTGGAGGTCAGCGTGCAGCAGCAGCCGTTGCTGCTGGCTAACGTTGGTCGGGCAGCCATGGCCCAAGCCATGGTTCGGTTTGTGAAATTCTCCTGTCTTCAGTTCGTCATGTCTCTGGCTGTTGCTGAGCATGTCTTTCTTCCTTTGTGCAGTTTTCTGCCGTGTGTATATAACAGAGCACTCCTATGTCAGTGTGAAAGCTCAAGTATCGGCTTCAGCTCAGGAGCTACTAAAGATCGTAGCAGAAAAGATCCAGTACACGGAGGAGGAGTTGGCACTGGTTATAGTCACCTTCTCTGGCGGTAAATAACTTTCCTTCATCTGACTGCTTATCTTTTTCTGTATCACATGAGGGAGGGCTGACATTTTCTGGAGCAAGGATACAGCTGTTCCTGTTCGGGCCCACAGCTGGATGGCCACGGGAACAATAAGGAGCTGCTTCCTAGAGAGTCATTTCCATGGCAACAGCTAATTCTTGGGTACCGTCGGATACAGTATTTCCTCACTGAAAGGGAGTGTAGAGGACTTTATCTTCAGTAGTATGTTGCAAGATTTCTTCTTTCGCAGATAAGCCTCTCACTTTCACATTTAAATTAATTTTGAAGGTGATGAAGCATAGTTTGCTTTAAAAATAAAAAAGGGAACAGCAAACACTATGTGTGTGATTGTTCCCTTGCTTACAGCCTGAGTAATGAATATTCTCTAGTGGAAAGGAGGGAGAGAAATATTTGCACAGTTGAGCTAGGGAGACAGTCTAAGCAACATTTTTATTTATGTGAATCTGGCTTACAACTGACATTTTTTGCCTATTATTGTAGCATTTCTCATTTAACAGGAAAGGCTTATTGTCTCTTTTAAGGAAGATCAAACTGATCATGGGCTGATATTAGTGACCTGCTAAGCCTCAGATATTTGGTGTCTGGCAGGTCTCAAGATCCTTGGGAAGTTGTTTTGCTGCTTGTGGCATCTTTTTACTCTTAGTGAATATAAAGCAAGGAATTTAACTGGGTACATAGGAATGAAAAGTTGGATCCACGTAAAAGGGCTAAAACTTTAGACTAGCTGGGCCATACTCTCAGCTGATGTGAGCTGCTGTAGATCCCCTGTGACAAAGGATGGACCCTTAAAGACAACACACTCATTCTTACTTCTTTGTAAGTCTGGTTAAATGAAATTTAAATAGACTTGTTCTGTTTTATTTGATTCAGAACTGGAAGGTCCCATTTTTCTCCCCCATGCCAAGCTCAATTAAATAACCACTTTTTCTGCAGGGAACCGGTGTGGGTGGCAAGAAGGTGGCATCCTGCCCCGGCAATCCCAAGCCTGCTCATGGAGCAGCCATGTGGTAGCGTTCCCTGTAGGCGTCTTGGCCAGCTCATCTGCATTTGCAGGCGTACTTGTCTTACCCTTGCCTATGCCCAAACCCACCTGCAGGGTATTTTGCAGCACTGCAAAATCAGTGTGCTACTACTGTTTTTCAGGTCTTGTGTCCTGTTGAAGAGCAGGGCAAGTTTTGCTCTGATAGCAGTAAAACTGGTGCTAGCTGCCTACTTAGCTGAAGAAAACTAGCAATTCATAAATAAGTTAGCACACTGTTATCTCTAAACCATATTGATTCCTGAGAAAGCCACAGAGTAGATACCATTGCCACTTGGCTACTCATTTAGAAATGAAGTAATTAAAACACAAACACTGTAGGACTACCATTTGTACGTGACCATTTATAATCCCCAAAATGTTATTTGGTCACATTAAATGAATTAATTGAAGATACCAAAATTGCAGTATCCTTGTTGTTAAACATTGTCAGATGTGCCACATGCAATAAATGCCGACCTGCCATGCATTTTCTTTTCCTTATTGTTTACTATTTGCAAGACTCAGAAGTATCTTCTGTCTTCCGTCTGAAGGGCAGTAGTACAAGCCTTAAAGATCTCATTTTTATTGCACTGCTTAAATGAACAAGGAAGCTTTTTTATTCAAAATTACCTTGAAAAAACATACTTGTAGTTAACATGAGTGTATCAGGTGCTACTGTCAGTGTGAGAACGGTTAAGGGGTAAAGATAGTTTCAAAGGATATTTGGCTCTCAGAATCCACCGGTTCCGACCCCTCCCTCATGGGCCATGAAAAGTCCAAGATAGCTTTCAAAATGCTTGTAGCACTTTTGAGTCAACATTAAGACAGTGAATGTAAACAAATCTCATGTGTCAGGTCTCCAGAAAGTTACTCTCAGCCCTCAGGAAGAGATGGTTTTCCCCAGGTTTTTCAGCTGTATTCTGGGTTTTAGTTTGTTTTTTCCCTTATCTTTGATGTATCAAGGTTGCCTAGTGCTGGTCACTGATTGACTAGTTCTCTGGAGTGGAAAAGAAAATCCTCGCTCTTTGATACCTGATTGGTGTGTCATGGTCTTTCACTTAGAGTCAAATGATTACTAAATAAATTGCTATGGGTCTGGATGAATTTTTCTTAATATGGTATTGTTGATGACTCTTTCACCCCTTCCTCTGCTACACGGGGTGAAATTCATCTACTTGGGATCCTCTGAATTTCTCTCCCTGTTGAGTGGCCATGGCTGCTGGTGACACTTTCACCCCTGCTGTTCCCTGCCTGGGAAATACAATAGCTCAGTCTCTTGAGGCCTGAGACACTTTGCTCTAACAAATGCCATTTTACTGATTGTAGATGCATTAGGTTGAGATGAAATGGTCTGTAATGTGTAGGAGGTTAGACTAGATGATTTAAGAGTTTTTTTTTTCCATTCTGTCCTATATAAAGTCTAAGCTGAAAGCAGATTCTTGAAGATTTTTGTGTTTTAGCCCAGTATCAGTGACATCTCACCTTTATTGTATATGAATAACATGGACATGATGATCCCATGCTCAGCATATAAATAGGGACTGTGTATGATGCTTAGTTTCGTTTTAAGAAATTGATGTGGCGTTGCAAACCTTTGTGATGTTTTTCTCACAAACATATACATACAGCTTATACTACTTTTCTGAAGCTTTTGCATTTTGTTTTCTGTTTTTAAAGAAAAACATGAACTACAACCAAATGACCTGGCTATCTCAAAGTCTTTCGAGTCATCGAGTCGTATGTTTGTCTACCGAAAAGATCTGACTGATTCTTTGGTAAGGCTGTAGTATTTATATTTCCGTTTTTGATTTGTCTGACTCCAGATTAAGGGCTTAATATTCTTGTCAGAAGACTTTTTCAGTAAAGAGTTTATTTTTAATTCCTTAATAAAACTTACTGAGCTGCCATATATGTGAAAAAAAATTCTTGTGTTAACAGCATTATTTTGCTGAACAGTAATGGAGTTTTTTCACCAGTTTCAAAGAGGCCAAAGCTCCTATGCAGCTTAAATCTTTCAATCTGCATCAGCCTAGAAAATCTGACTTGGACTTGTGCGGGACTGAATGAGATGGAGATTACTTCAGGGAGCGTGTGACTCCTTTTTTTTCTTGTGCCTCCGTAACGCTTAAAAGACTTAAAGTGACCGGTGCATAATCGTGGAAGATGGTGTATGGACACCATGGAATTACTGCATGTAGAGATACATGCAGAGTGAGCTCTACCAAAATTAATGAGCATCAGGGTGACCACAAGATGTGTGGGAAGTGCTTTGCCCCTGGGAATTCCTGGGGGGGAGCTGGGAGAGAAAGGCTCGAGTATCCCCAGTGCCACTCAGCCCATAAAGCTGACCTCTCCCTTCCCCTCAACAGCACAGTTTCTAGTGTCCTTGGGACATCAGGTGGGTAGGGGGAGTTCGCAACCCCGGTCCCCCAACCTCAGTGAAGCAGGAACAATTAGATCCTGAAAGAATTAGTCTTTTAACACTTTTCTGCTAATAATTTATATGTTTTGAGGGAAGCGCAAGGACAACATTGCGACTGATATTGTCAGTACCACTAGGATCCGTGCATTCAGCCTGGGAATGAGAAATGTCTGTATACATTTTGTTGGATCAGTGTGTCTTTAAGAGCTGACGTGCTGCTAGCATCGTGATCCATCATCCCCATTACCTGCAGCATTGTAACCACCTCTAAAAATGCTAATATTAAGGAAAGATTTCCGGTGCAGACAGGTGACAGCCAGTCTAGTTTAATTAGTTACATAATAAAAATTCCAAAACTTGCTGTAACTGTCAAAAAATCTTGCACCAAAGCAATGGCTTAACTGATCGGAATAATCTTTCATTTTGGCGGACTGTTCATGTGCCAGATTTCAGACTGATGAGAAAAAAAAAAAACAAGAGAAATACAAACCTTGGAAAATCGGAGTTAATAATGGAAATCAAATGATCCTTAACACCAGCAGTACCTGTGAATCCACAGTAATATGCTAAGTAATTTTAATGAATCAGGACCTACAGTGTTTTACTGTTTGTTGGCAATTGCATTCAAAGTAAGACAATCATAAAATTGATGATTCTATGGTATTTGTAAATGTGTGTGGATTGGTGGCAAGTTGTGTGTATGTATTTGAAATCTGGTGTATTTGTAGAATGATTCCTTTATCTTTCAATACAAAATTTTACTTTCTGGTGATGTCAGGGATTTTATTTCCGTTATATCTGTTGCGCAGTGTTTTATGCTCAAGGTTTAGAGAGAGAGAAAGTGAGAGAGAAAGCTTAATCCAATAAAATCATTGATCCTATTTTCCTCTTTCAAGCTATTCATTAAATAGGCTATAGCACATTGATTTTGATTAGTATAGGGAAAAAAACCCCTCAGAGTGCACTTAGAGAAGATTACTCACTCAGCCTTGCGTTGTACCTCTGTCTAGTAGCTATTTCCTTGCAAAACTTTTGGCATTTGCTCAGGATTCTTTTGCTCTTGGCTATTGATTTAGAGCCCATTTGCTGAAAATGAGGAATTGCAACAAAGATCTGTGAGGATTTTGGGAATCAACACCTGGGATCTTGCCTTGGAGTTAACAAACTTTGACTGGAGTCTCTTCAATGCAATTCATGAGGTAAGAAGCGCCAAGTCCTCTTCCAAGCATGTTATTCACGAAGCCTTGTGTCATTTTTATGTCCTGGTGTTGCATCAGTATCTGGGAGCATCTCTATTACATGACGTCTCAGTTCACCGCCACGACAGCCCTCAGTAGTGGTGGTAACGATTCGAGTCCGGGAGATATTTTGCCATCTTTGATTCTGAAAATTTTGTCAAAAGTTTACAACTTCCCTGTGCTGGAGCACCTCATAAGAGGCCTGTATACTTGATGGATTTTATTCAGATTTGCTTCTGAGAGTAAAAGAGCAAGATTATTCTCTAAAAAGTATCTGCGAGTATATGTGTTGCATATAGAAATAGTCCTTTGCACTTGATAATATTTCAGTAAATGTAGGACTCTAAAAATCGATGTCTTGATATCACTTTAACCATAACAGAATTCACAATTTGAGCAACTTAGATGCTTATATTACTTTTTTAGTTAGGCTTCAGTGAGATAAAAATCCTGGGTAGGCTTTATAAAATGGTGTAAAGGCCCACTTCAGTGCCCATTGGGTTGTTTCAATGACAACCTTTAATAGGTTTTGGTGTGATCCACTGAATAAAAGACCTGGTTAACAGTGCAGTGGTGAAGCACGAAATATCACTTGAAAATATCTTTCACTGAAAAGCATGACGGCCTTCTGAGAAAATGGATGGGAGTGCCTCTCAGCAGCTCTTTCCTTGATCTTTCCTTTCAGGATCTTTTATTCAAGTTATTCACTTTAAAGCTAGAGCTGATGAGATTTTTGTGCACCGAAATGAAGACCCACACCTCTGTTCTTGAAACCGTGGCTATTTTTAGAATCAAGTTTAAATGGAAAATTTTCAAGTTCTAGAATGTTCTGATATGGGCTGTTTTTCATGCTGAAACAGAAGTGATGAAATGCTGGAAGAGACAGATTGTTTATGTCCTATGTCTAGCTGAAACCAGAAGTAGAGCTGCAGGAAATCTCACAAGAAAAGCCCTTCTTGCAGGGCTTCCAGTCCACTTACAAATTGTAACAAGCCTCTAGCCTTTTCTAAGCCAGCCTGGACCCTGGATCATCTGTGATTGGCTCACGGACAAGTAAAAATAGCCATTTGTTACCAAATCTTATTTCAAAAATACATTTTAAAATAATCTGTAATTTATTTACATTCAAATTGATTTTGTATCCCTAATAATGTTGTCATTGTCTTCCAGCAAGAGCTGATATACTTCACCTTCAGCAGACAGGGCAGTGCTGAAAACACTGAGAATCTCAGTCTTCTGCTTCAAAGATGCAATGAAGTCCAGCTTTGGGTTGCCACCGAGATCCTCCTCTGCAGCCAGCTCTGCAAACGTGTACAGCTAGTGAAAAAGTTCATCAAGATTGCCGCCCAGTAAGTTATTATGTTTGCAAAAAAAATCCTTGAATGCGCATGCTTTATTTACTGGGAAAGGGGAATTAGGTGCAAGAGGGAAGACAGGAAACTGGACGTCATCCGGTATTTGTACAAGTATAGTAAACATGCCTAGATTAAAAAGTGTATAAATAACAACAGCAAACACTGGCCAAAACTAGCTGTAGTGGAGTATATGCTACACAAATCTTCCGCAACAGCTTAGCCAATGTGTCTGCAGCATCAACTGCAAAATCCTTGATGTTGCAGAGATCCTCCTTTCTCAGCAGAGATAACGCAAGGAACCACATTATGAAACTATTTGAGCTTCAACACAGTTACTTACCAAAGACTACATGGAAACCACTAAACTCTGTTTAAAACTTAGTGTCCTGCCTCTAGAGAGGAAACTGGCTGCAGTAAGCTATTGTCCTACATAACCCTCTCAGAGTACACTTTAATTTATGTATTTTATTTGCTGCATTAATTAGATTTGTCCGTCTGTTCTTGCACTATACTAAATAGTGCTGGCATTTATTCTGTGCCTTGGAACAGAATATAAATATATTCTCTATACAGAGAGTTCTTTTCTCTGTAATCACTGTATTTTAGTAACTAAGGGAACGGAGCAATTGAAATATATGCAACCATTCTCCTCGCCTCTCTCTCTGCTTGTTCGTCTTCTGCAATATTTGAATATGCATGTTCATGGAAAATGTATAATTTGTTCCCCTCATCGACTGGGTTGATTTAATTTGTTTCAAGCATGGCAGTTATATACAAAAGACTGTTCTCTGCTCAAGCAGTGCTTTTGGTGAAATGAATTCTTCTAATCTAATCTAGTGTAACTCATAAATGTGATTTGATTTGGTTTGCAAGTTGTATGCAATCCAGTAATACATTCTTTCTCAGCCTTATCAGTGGCCAAGTTTGGTCCAGTTATGTCAGAAATGGTTGGTTCTGTGTGGCTTGCTTGCGCCACAGTAGCATTAATTTGCATTCCAGGAAAAGTTTCATATCTGTCCCACATGAATAGGGATGTATTTGTCTCCAGAATAAAAGGTTGCCTTGTCTAAGTTAATTCCGTCTCTGTTAAGCGAATAGTCAAAATTGCAGAAACTAAATGCAGTTGTCAGTAAATGATACAGCATCTCTCTGTGCGTTACAGAAACACCCCTCATTTTAGCGTGTAGATTCTGAAATAATAAATACACGTATAGGCAGTGGGTAATTTGCTCAGGGTTCCCTTTTAATGAGAAAAGCAGAAAAGACATTATCATTATCTCATCAATTCTGGAACAGTTAATGCAAGAGGGACAATTAGGGTGGAGGGATAGTGTGTCAGCCGCAGGACTGCCATCATCGGGCACAAGCCAGGCAGCCCTCTGGCTGCTGCCTCTTCTCTGCTCCCAGATTCAGCCAGGAGTCTGTGTCTCCGACCTTCAGCTTGTCGACGCAGGACCAGGTCTAAGATCCTGTCTTCAGTGTTCATATGCTCCATTAAGGAGGAACACCTGAAGAAGATGGGAGGCCTTTATACACGTGTATCAATACCTAAAGGAAAGGGAGGGTTTTTGAAACAGAGTCTTACGGTTCTGTTGATGAGTTAGTCTAAAATAGAAACCAAGCAGTTGGGTAGAGAAAATGAATTTGCATGCTGTTAGAAACGAACACCTTGAGGAGATACAGAAGTAGGTCAACCTAGGCTTAGAATACATTGGTCATAACAGAATCCTTCTTCAATAAAATTCCAGTTTAGGTAAAACCTGGAAACACTTTTTTTTTTTGGTTGCTCCTTCCCAAGCAGTAGCTGACTGTAAAATACAAACCTAGTCTACCCTGGTGGCCCAGGTTCTCTCCACAGTTCTTTGAGAGAGATAGACCTCTCCAACAGGCAGTTTATCCAGGCTATGTTAGACGCTTTTTTTAATTTCAGAACAAGTTGCCTTTAAAAGGTGCTTGGCTGATGATAAAAGGAGTCTAAGCTACAAAGAGGAATAGCTTAAGACAGCTGAAGTTAAGTGAGATGTAGGCCATCTAAAGATACATTGGGCCACTAAAGTGAGTGCAAGCCTTATACTTGTAGCAAGCCCCAGACAGTTTCCAGTCTAAGTCCTTGGTGCATGCTTTTCCCTGAAGATTAATCCCAGTGAAGACAGGAGATTCACTCCTACACTTACAGTTATCTTAAAAGGGGATTCTAACACACTCACATAAACACACACTCGCGCGCATGTGCGCTCACATACGTGTGTTTATAGCAGTCTTTGAGAATCTGCATAAGCAGGTGAAATCTTTTTGTTTGAATAGGACTCTCTATTTCATGATTTCAAATTTCTGAATGGGCTAGAAATAATCAAGGACTGATCATGCATAGCAAAATATCAGAGGTATCAAGCAAATTCCATAGGAACCAGTATTGGAACCAGTGTTAGCTACAACTAATTTATAGGGCTGTGTAAATGGAACATTAATCAGCTTTTCAGACAATAAAAATGATGAGGGATTGCAAATGCACTGTAGGGTAGAAAAAATACAGAATGATCTAAGGAGTCTAGTGGCATGTGCAAAGAACAGTGGGATAAGATTTAATTTAGATAGATGCAAAGTAATTTCAGCTAGGGAGTGCTGATACTGAGCTGAAGAAATAAATGCGTGATAGTAAAGAGCAGTATTGGGACAAAGGTCCTTGGGTGATAATAGATGACAAATTAAGGACATGGACAAAATGTGATGGTGTTGCAAACAAGTACATTCGGTATTTGTTTTAAGTTTGCACAGGAGAATGGTCTAAGAATAGAGAGGCAAAGCAGTAATTATGCTTCTCCTTCCCTCCCCGCTGTCTCACTACATCTCCTTGGTAAGAAGGAAATGCATGGGAGAAAAGTTAAAATAAACTACAAATAATTCAATAAAGGATAATAACAATATAGAAAAGTAGATAGCAGGCCATGACCACAAAGAGAAACTGAAGGAGCCAGTGATGTACAAATTATAGAAAAGATGAAAAAGGAGATGAAAATATTTATAATACCACAGAATGGGGTCAAGAAATTATTCCGTATGTCACTTGAACATTGAAAAGGGAAAATTGCTTTTGACAGCAAAAGAAAAAAATAACCTGCCAACAACAAGGTTGATGAGGCAGTGGAACACTTGCTAAAAACTTCTTAGAGACCTCATCACCTAGACTGCAGGTGGTCAAGATAAGACATTTAATGAGTTCATTATGTGGAAGATGATTGCAGGTTAGTGCTGAGAGTCAAAATTGAACTCAGTAACCTAGGATACCTGTGCATTCCGTTTATCTTTTATTTTGAGGGTAAAAAAATCAGAATACAGCATTCATATTTTCATTCCACAGCTGTAAAGCCCAAAGAAATCTGAATTCGTTCTTTGCCATTGTTATGGGTCTCAACACTGCGTCTGTCAGCCGACTGTCTCAGACCTGGGAGGTAAGATGCATCTTTGTATCTTTTAGAGCTTGTCAAAACCATTTCTCACATAGGTTGTATAGTGGTGAATTACCTTTAGTTTCTAAATTTTGGCTTTTAATGCTGAAACAAAATGAGGGGATATCAGTGTAGAAACTTCTCTGTTACCTGAAACCTCAGATTCATGGCCATTCAAATACAACTAAGGGTGTCCTGGTTGAAATTTTAAATAAGAACAAAGCAAAGAGATCTGACCGTCTTAAAATATTGAGTAAATTATCTTAGCATTTTGAGTAGGTGTAGGAACAGAAGGCCTTATAACGGCAGTTCCAAATGAAGCCTACCTTAATGTGGAATAATTCAATTTAAAAAATACAAAATAGGAAATAAGCCTTCATTAGTTCCCCTTGATCAGCTCCCTTGCAGCCGTTCATTTTGAGCAACAAAGTTAGGAAATGCACTGCGAATAAGGAGCATATTGTGCAACAGAGCATAGAGATGAGCCGCTGAAGAAGCGACCAGTCGCTGGACAGAGCATGGGATATGAAGAGAAGGTTCCCTCTGGGATCTGTGTTTTTTCTATCATCACTGCTGTTTTCTCCTATCAAAGGATATTATTGAATAGTAATATTTCCAAGCTTATTGTATTTGCTGATGAGTCCAAAATTAGAGAAGGAGTGATTTAGTGTAATATAGAGGGAAGCTCGACCTTCAGCCCCCCTACCCAACACCACAGGCAGGCAGTACTCCCAACGATTTGAATCAGTAACACAAAGTGACGAAGAGATGCTGTGGTCTCCAGTGCTGAAGATATTCTTGAGCACAAACAGCTGAAAACGAATGGCCATCAGGGGCTTGCGAAGGTGCTTAAACGCTGTCCAGACTCCCCTGAGTCAAAACCACAGCTATGGAAACATCACGGCCTATGTCAGTGGCAGAGAGACAAGGGCAACAACTGCTTCTGTGGGGAGGAGTTTATAGGGGTGCAGATAGGCAAGGAGTAGCTATCTTTAAATAATAGGTAAATCAAAACTCTTCAGAGGAAAAATACATACTTGAGGATAACTATAGAGAAACCAGTGTCTCTCCTGCTTCTGAAACGCCGTGTCTACTAGGGACCGTTTGCCCTTGCCTGCTCTTATGGATTGCCTTCATCCCTTTTCTTTGGGCTGTGGTGGGGGTGTGGAAGGGAACTAAGTATTATATCAAAGATCCCTGGTGGCTGTCGCGCAGCTCTCTGCTGCACAGAAATACGCAGAGCTCTGCTGTGTGGTGAGAGCTCTCCAAAGATCATGCACCCCTGGTGAATTTCTCTCGGGAAGAACAGAATACATTATTTGTCTGCACAAGGAGTGTGTCTGCGTACATAGCATCGTAAATATGTCAAGTTTCTATGTGTAAAACATTTATTAAGTCAAACTTGTACTTTTTTTAAATTTGTAAATCTTTACTGTTCGGGAAATCTCAAGAGCAGAGGGTTATTTGCGTTAGTAACGTGACTTCTAGAAAGTAGAGCAATGTGTATAAATTAATTATAATTACTTACACATGTAAATGAACTCACCTAAATTTAAAGAACCATTTAGGCACTAAATTATGTTGGCTATGCACTTGAATTCTTAAATGGGTACTGCACTCCCAAGTATATCTTCTACTTTTGTCTGCAATATGCAGTGTTTTAATGATCCTAACTTTTCCTGACTGAAGATGTTAAAAGCGTGCTGTTGCAATTCCATATGCAGTTACTTTAGTGTTTTAATCGTTCAGCTCATCCACTTAGTCTTAATTGTTAATTAAAGCTGCTTTCTCTTGGTAGTGTCATTGTGGCTGTGATAGTCTAAGGATGTAGGCGAGGCAGGCTTTGTAGAAAGAGGGAACATCTTTTACTAGACTAACTAGTATAGTTAGAAAGATTAGACAAGCTTTCAGGCCTACATGCCCTTCTGGAAGGCTGAAATACCAGCAGGAAGATTCAAAGTGAAGAGCAATTTCTCTGAGTATAATGAGATGAATCCCCTAAAGCATCTGAGAGAAAAGGGAGTTGGTGCCTGCAGAACAGAGGGAGTGTTAGGCTATGGGGGAAGGAGGAAGAAGGTGATTTTTGCCCGGGCTCCCTTGGGAAGTGTTTTTTGCACCTCCCTGTGGGATTAAGGATGAGATACCAGAGACAGAGTGATCACTTCCTAAGAAAAGTTCTCTCTTTGACACCAGCATGTTCTTTGGTGCAAGGGGTCGAATCAAGCAGAGCAATGACAGTGTTGTGCCTGTTGATTTCTAAAACCCACAGTTTAGGAAAAGAGTGAGTGCAAGAAATGATTTAGCTGAGATATGATTACAACATCTAAATCCTCAGCCTGCGTTACTATTTCTAACCTAATACAGATGCCGAGATAAATGCAGTAGACATGGCAGTTAGGGAAGGAAACGAACCAGCTGCCACCAGGCAGTTTTTGTAAAGGAGTCGAGAGCGTATGGAATCCCGGGAGGCGGCTGCAGTCTCGGATGCGCTGGCATCGCCGCACTGAGCACGATCTGCAGTGAGGACTTTGGGAACCTGAGGAGAGGGGTTAACTCCCTGAGAAAGTGGCCCGTTGATACCGCCAGTAGGCACTTCACACATGACAGTCTCATGGGGGAAAAAAAAATCAATATTTTTCTGCTGTAATTTTTCTTAATCTTCTTTTTTTTTTTCTTTTCTGTTTTTCCCACTTCAGAAAATTCCTGGGAAGTTCAAAAAACTTTTCACTGAACTGGAGAGTTTGACAGTAAGTACAGTGTTGATAGCAGAAAAGAATTGCTTGCCTTTACATACCTTCTTTCTAATTTATTTTGAAACCGCCTGTCATTGTCTCACGCTAGAACGTCTTTGTGTCAGATCAGTGTTTTCCTATGGGCCACACAGCCCTCCCGAGCTCAGAGGTGATCTCCAAAAATGCCAAAGAAAAAGGCAAGATTCCTGACAGCTGGAGGAAGGGATAAGAGAGGAACAAATCTATATTGTCTGTTCCTCAGTATCAATTTGGGAACAGTTCTGTTGCTGTGGAGGTTAATCTTTCTGTATCCAAAGAAATGTGCTGCAGATCAGGAGAAAATGAGGACAGCTGAAGGTTGAAAAAATCAAACTCAGAGGCTAGGGGTCTTTGTCACCATTATCAAAGCTGAATAAACAAGTGTTTCCTGTGGCTGTCATGGAACTGTACATGTGGTGAGATCACTGTCTATTGCGAGGGACATAAAAATCTGTCCTTTAACAGTTGTCACGCTTTTGCACTGATAAATTAGCATGTTTTCATTCATAATTTAACATGCTTTCAAGTGTGCGTGAGCTAGTGTACAAAAAACATGTTTATAGAGCAAATGAGACGAGTTTTACACAGTGCCACTGAGCCATATCCTCTCATTTTCTTTTGAAAATGTCTAATATATGGTCTGTTGATCGATCTAAGAGCTTCTTTAAGAAATTCATTGACAATACGTTTTGGGATGCATTTTGTACTAGCAGGTAAGCTGAATAGATTTTGCTAGTAGAAATTGTGTGGGGAAATTACAGAGCACTTAAAGACTGAATCCGTCCTGCAGCTTACTCCCATTTTAGAACTGTTCCATCTAGAGGAACATCATTGTTTTTGTTTCTTTCATTGTTTACATTTCCTGTTCACTTTAGTAAAGTCACCTAGCTTGGAAAAACTTGATCTACCTCATTTCCTGAGGAAACCTTTTATATCTAAATCATGTTCAGATCATAAGCCCATAATGGATTTAGAATTGCTCCTTTTATAGCCTATTGATTTTTCTCTCTATTACCCACATGGTTTTGTAGGACCCTTCTCTGAATCACAAAGCCTACAGAGATGCATTCAAGAAAATGAAATCTCCGAAAATTCCTTTCATGCCCTTACTTCTGAAAGGTAATGTTAAAGCTTGTCTATTCTTCTTTGCCATGCAAGTGCATGCATAGAAATTTGTAATAGTTAGTTACAGTAAGTATAAAGTGATTTTTTTTTCCTTCAGGTGCCCTTATGATAAGTATGCTGCACTTGTAGTGATATATACAGGACAGCACTTGCTGTAGACAATAATAAACAGCTGCTTTTTGAAACAGCGTGAAATGGCATTTTTCATACATATTTTTAAACTTTAGTACTTTTCCTGTTACTTAAAGATAGTGCAGTACGGCACTGCTTTGATTCCATCCTTTTCAGGCTAGAAGAGAGAGCTTGCACGTCCCTGAACAGAGCCATCCGGTTGTGCTTGGTACATGCACAAAAGCAGCATCAAGATTGCTGCTAGGTTCTGAGGTGTTCGCCCTGCCTTATAGGAATAAAATTAACTACTGAAAGCAGAATCTGCTCCATCTGTCTGTTCTGAGTGGAGAATTTTCACGTCCCTCCCTTAAAGTTCTGAAAAAGATAATAAAACTACTTGCTTAACAAAGTGAATTAGGCGGGTAATTAAGTGGCAGGTATTTCAAAGATCCCATTATCTTGGATTCATGAATTATTAATCATCTTTTCTTTGAACATGACAAGTTCATTTGATATTCCTATATTCCACAAATATTGTCTTTAGGCTGTTTAGTCTAACTTGTTACTGCTGCAAGTTTAAAATATTTGAAGAGCTAGTTTTCCAAATAAGTCAGTGACAGTTTGGGGGCCATAAGGCACTTCCCGTCTTTGCGGACTTCAAAAGAGCTTGCATTAATTCAGATGGATATAATGATCAAGGCTTCAGAATGACTTTTTTTTTAGGTGTTCTTGAGTATGTCTTGTCTGCAAACAAAGAGAGGAAACATATACAACTTGTTAGCTATGATGTTTGCATAGCAGTACAATGTTGTGTGTAGAAACATGCACATAAGCAGCATTCATGTAGCATGATCTCACGTCTCTAAAATGTACTGGAGAGACTGAAGAGGATTTGCAAAATAACTGGATAATCCTCTTCAGTTATAGAATGATCCATAAGGAGATATTGCCAAGGCTGGTAATTCCCATTATATTGCACAGTACTTAACGGGTGTTGACTTTACTCTGTAACTGGCATGTTTTTACTATTACTATTTAGATGACCAGTAAAATAAGCATTAATGACATAGGAATCATTAATAATTGGACAATTGACTATATTTCAACACAAGAGGAACAAAAGTAATTTCAAGAGAAAACACAAAATCAGTAAAAAACTTTTTCTATTCATGGAGAATAACTTTAGACTGCCCATTTAAAGCTAATTTAATGTAATTGCAGATCTTTCTTACAGCACAGACACAGCTTTTGAAAATCAGACAGATTTTTCAAATATTTGATAAAATGCAGTGTTGTACCCTTACAACGTAGCTCAAATGCAATTTTCTGCTCCACTGAATTTATCTAAACTCTTAGTTGTTGGCCGCAAAGCAGATTTCTGTTCTTTCTACCCTCAGAGATATGCATTGCAGTCGTAGACTTAAAAACTGTCTGGCAATTTCTGTTTTGGGTAGAAGTTCTTCATTAGAAGTGACAGACGTTTTTTAACTGCAGTGATATTTTCCCATGGGTGTGCGTACATATTTACGCACCCACCCACACGTGTGCATGCACATATGGCCATTTAGGGACAAGCTCTGCCTGTCTGTCAGCTCCCGAAGCTGCATCCTTTCGCCAGCAGTGCCAGGTGCCCCAAAGCAGCCCAAAGGAAGAGGTCAGGCCAGTCCCACTCCCTGCTTTTGCCCTGGGGCAGAGGAGGACGCCTGCAGGCAACGAGGCCCTGCAGGCATCCCGCGTGGATCCCTGTGCTTGTCCAACTTGCTCTGGAGTGCCAGCAGGGCTCAGCCCGGCTCCCCACGGGGTGCGGGCGCCCTCTATCACCCCTCACATGGACCTGTTGATTACAAGCCCTGGGTTTCCACCAGCCCGTTAAGCCGTTAACATTTCTGTTCTAAGCAATTATGAAATGCCCTTCAGGCCCAGAGTGAATCTGTGAAACAGAAGGAAATAAATCAGGTTGGCTGATTTTGCCTACCGTGCGGGAAGGGGAGTGAATGGCAAGGGAGTCCCGGCAGCTTCCCAGGCCAAAAATCCCCTGGAACTAGTGCTCTTCATAGTCGTGACTGGGGGGACCGAGTGGCCATGACAGGGATAAGTTTCTCAGATGGTCCTAGTGATGAGTACAGCAGAAATGCTGAGACAGGCAGTTAGACGGCTGCATCGCAAGTTGGCACCTCAGCTGAGAGAGAGGCATTGCCGTGTTTGCTGATTGCCGTCCGCCAGCTGACAGGCACAGCTGTAACTTTGAAGATGTAATGATGGTAAAGTGCCATCTCATTAAAATAATGCCATCTCCTCCTGGTACTCATGAGTACATGTACAGCTGAGGGGCAGGCAGCTAAAGCAGGAGAGAGATGATAGGGTGAGTGGTGGTGGTGCTCGTGCTCCTGCTCGTGCTTTTATTTCCTATGACCCCGAGGGTGCAAAATAGGAGGCAGTGCTTCAGTCCTCGCAGGGAATCTGCCCCTGCACTAAGTGTTTCAAGTCTGAGATAAGGTCTTGCTTGTGTCCTAATGTGCAGGATGACCTCAAGATGCAGTTTTAGTTGTAATCTTCACTTAGCAACGCTTATTTTGCCTGCTTTTTTCCCCTCTGTTTTGTAACGCCGTGTTCAGTTCACTTCCTGGAGCCAAACATAGACCTTTTCCTTTTCCTCTCACTGACCTCTATTTGCCTTTGCTAATTCTCTCCAGTAGCGCCGTGTAAAAGAGTGTTTTGACTCCCTAGCGCTGCCCTAGCCCTAATGCTTATTCCAAGGCTAGGCTTTGGACTGCGGTATATGCCTTCTGTTTAACCTACCTGTTATAGCCCGCATCTCTTGGTAGCTGTGTCTGACAGAGCTAGGATGAAGGCCGACTCGAGTGTCTGGTAACTCTGCACTGGAGGAGCTCTGGGCTGAGGGACCGAATGGTACCATCCTCGGGAAGCATCCGGTGGCCTGGCCGGGTCCCCAGGGTGCAGAGAGCCAGGAAGCTGTGCAAAGCCAATTGCACTGGGTACCTCCACCTGCTCCCAGCCGCTGTGATATGCGCCCTGGAAATCATACAGATTAGGTTTAGTAAGAGCCTGTGGTCCCCCTTGAAAAATGCTCTTATTAACAAGGTGCATATAATGTTTCCATCTAATGTAATCTGTATATCAATCTCGTTCCTTTTTATTGAGGTACTGTGTCAATCCTTAATGGGGTATTTTCCTGTTATTTTTCTTTTCATTGCTGTTTGATCATCATTTAGTTCTCCTGTATTAAAACAACAAAGTCATAAAAATAACTCTTTTTTCTTTATTTTTTAGATGTTACGTTTATCCACGAAGGAAATAAAACTTTTCTGGATAACCTTGTTAACTTTGAAAAGCTGGTATGTTAATTTTGTCTT
Source organism: Struthio camelus (assembly GCF_040807025.1). Classification (NCBI taxonomy): domain Eukaryota; kingdom Metazoa; phylum Chordata; class Aves; order Struthioniformes; family Struthionidae; genus Struthio; species Struthio camelus. The sequence continues at coordinate 36,937,420 of NC_090943.1, read as the reverse complement.
TCCTGTTTTTTGGAGAAATCCATGCTCTCTTCTTCCCCTTCCCCTCCTTATCTTAGAAGACTAAAAGGTTTTCTTTTGGCTGAATCAGGAAGAAATAAACAGAAGTAAACTCTGTAAACAGGATAAACAACCAAGAGTTTAATTCTCCTCACCCCTTCCTCTGCTCCTCTCTCTTCTCATTCCTTCTTCCCCCACTTCTTTGTAAAACGGTTAAGGCAGTGGTAGCCACCATCAGTGTTTGCAGTCCATTCGGTTTTGTCCTGGTTTAAAACTTGCCACTGATATGCTAATCCCAGGGATCTTGTATGAAAGTAAAATTTATGATTTCAGTTAGATGATGAGGAAAATAATGCCTGAACTGTGAATTAAACTGACTATAAATACCACTGTACTAAACTTTGCATAGGGAGCACTTACTGACGTTGTATGTTTGGCAATATCTACTACAGATGTGGTTGACGTTATGTGACATCTACTCTGGCATAGTATTACTGAAAGAGGTTTGCTTTTTTTTTTTTATTTTCATTATTTCATTTTTTGTTAGCAACGTATCTGTAGTACTTAATATATCTAAACAGTGTTGGGGTGGAGAAACTGTGATTCTGTTGGTTTGGCTTATTTATTCAGGAAACCAAAATGTTCTGATTGTTGCAGATGTGTTGTGGGACTGTTAGTCTGGATGGTTGTTCCTGGTTGTTTTCTCCATGTGTCTACCCTTATTCCAGAATGAACATCCAAACATGGAGTTATTCATGAATCAGCTGTTGAACTTTAATTTCACATCTTCTCATAGTGCACATTCTCTTTCAACTTATAAGCAGATGTAGACTTTGACTTTTGAACCTTTTAAATCCTCTTTTAGTGTTTTCTGTTAGATTCCTGTGCATTTTCTTGTTGCAGACTTTACGAGATGAATGATTTACATTTAATGAAAGTTTTTTTTGTCCCAAGTCTCTTAACTGTTTTACCTTTAGTATTTACATAAAATTCATTAGCACATTCTTCTTCATTACCTCTTGGAAGTACATCTAATTAACATGCAAATTAGCTAGCCTTTGATGCACAATAATTGCTACTAAAGTTCCCCCACTGCCCCATATATTAATTTAGTGAATATGTGGGGTCTGATTCTTATTCCAGTTTTAGCCAAACCTTGTGAGTTTGTTTGTTTGTTGTTTAGTCATGGGCTTGCTTGGTAAGATTTCCTATCCTTGCTGTCAGCACTGCGCCTCCAAAGGCAGCGGGAGCTTTGCTAACTGAGTTCAGTGAGACAGCATTTCACCTTTTCTATGCAATTAGATAATAGGCATTTAAATTAGGGGAGAGAGTCTGAGATGATGGTGGTGGGGTGAGGGTTGTTCAGGCTGACTCTTTCTCCAGATTATTAGTCAGATCATACTCTGTACATATGAATTCAAGCAACAGTGGAAACTGTGGAAGTGGAGGCTTAGGAGAGATCTAAATATAGGAATGTCCTGGGGACTCAGCCAGTACTTGTACTATGCTGGTTCATTTGGATGCGAAGGTATTTAGTCTGTGGACATGGACTTACTGACAAGATACATCACATGTCACCCATGCGTACATCAGTTCGTGTCACTTTTCTAATTTTAAGGGCTATGCCCAAAGAAAGTAGATCTTCTTTGGTGTTTATACTGTGCTGAGCACTTTCTGATCTCTGCTGAGAAAAATTAGGATTGACATTGAGTCCTGCTTGGCTTGGATTAAGCCACTGATCCTTACCTGCAAATTTGCTGTTGCAGAAAAAGAAGAGAAGATTTATCCTACCACAGCAGATTTCCTGTTTTGGGGAAGGAACTCACTCACTGTCGTAAAATGCGTAATTTCTACTTAGGAATTTCAAAGCAAAGATGGTTTCTCATGTCTCCATTTGGATTAGTGTTATGAAATATTTCATTCCTTAATGAAGCACCTGACTTGAAGGAGGACTTGTCAGTCTGAACCATGGTTGTTTCCAGTTACATCAGTGAGTTTAATGTAATTTATCATCTCTTCTGCAATTGCTGCGTCTTTTATATCCTTAGACCATTGTGGCCACAAGAATCCTACCGTGACTGAACTTGATTCACCATGATGAGATTGCAGTGAAGCCAAAGTTAATTCAAAATATAAAGAAGGGGATTTGCAAAGAGAAGAAAAAAAAGATCTGTTTTCTGAGGAACTTTAGCAAAAGTTTAAGGGATTGCAGTGGTTTATTTAACTCCATGTTGGATAAAATCTAGGCTACAATATTGTTAGATCAATATTTAGTACCATGCCCTCTTCCTTTACTAAATATGAAGAAACAGATGGAAGTAAGGTCTTATACTGTTGCATCTGAAGATATTTCCATGGTATTTACTAAGCTGCTTCAATGAAGTGTAGTTTCTTATATTTTTTAAACTCTAGTCAGCCATCACCCATATCTTTAGCGATGGCATGTCTTAGCCACGCTCCGGCAAACTCTAATACAGGTCAATGGCCATTACCTTTACAGATAATGCATTTTACGGAGTAGCCCCTCCATCAGGAAGAACTGTCCCTGCAGCTGAAGATTTTCAGAACACCCCCAAAATATCTGTGTAACTCCCAAGGTTGATTTTGCTGTCATTAGTTAAAGGAATGCTAATGATCCTAGGTAGCTGGTAGGCTGAAAAGCTGCAAGAAATATTCCTTGCTATTCTCCACACTAATGTTCTGCAAGCATCTGTTAAAAAGTCAGGAAATAGCATTTGCTTTGCCGATAAATTAGCTGATTTTCTGCATTACAGGTGGATGAGAGAGAGTTGGAGAGGGACAGAGAGAAATGCCTAATTAGGCTACTAAAGAAGGGAGATTTGGGATTCAGCTCCAAGAGAGTTTTGCACAAAGAGGGTCTTCATCCTCAGGGCATCAGCTTCAAAAGCCAGTCTCGGATGGATGGACCCCACACTGAGCAACAAAGCAGAAACGGCAAAGAATGGCAGTGTATGTGATTACGTCTAAAGTCTCTCTTACTTCTAAAAAGCTGCATTCAAAATAAGGGTTTCGGCTGGAAAGCATCACAGCAGAAGCAGTGCTGGTGGAAGTTGTAGCTCTCCCAGCGCTCACACTATTGACCATGAAATCTAGGACATCTCATTAGAACTTCACTGTAATTAGTGCAAGGAAGAGACATCAGCACTAGAGATTGCATGATTTCAAGGCAAATGAAGCATAGCAACTAACAGGAAAAATGATTTTGTGTCACTGGTGTATGAAAGAAACACAAAGTTCTCATTAAACATGTGCTGTTTTTTTTGTGATAATTTTTTCTGTGGAGGAGACCTATAAGCCACTCTGCGTGCTGAGAGATGAGCTGTTTTAAGTCATTCTGGTCCTAAACATATTCTGCTCAAGACAGAATCGTTTAGGTTGGAAGGGACCTCTGGAGATCATCTAGTCCAACCTTCCTGCTCAAGCAGGGTCACCTAGAGTATATTGCCCAGGATCACATCCAGACGGGTTTTGAATATCTCCAGCGAAGGAGACTCCACCACCTCTCTGGGCAACCTGTTCCAATGCTCTGTCACCCTCACAGTGAAGAAGTTTTTTCTCAGGTTCAGATGGAACTTCCTGTGGTTCAGTTTCTGCCCATTGCCTCTTGTCCTGTCGCTGGGCACCACGGAGAAGAGGCTGGCCTCATCCTCTTGACACTCCCCCTTCAGATACTTGTACACATTGATGAGATCGCCTCTCAGTCTTCTCTTCTCCAGGCTGAACAGGCCCAGCTCTTGCAGTCTTTCTTCATAGGAGAGGTGCTCCAGCCCTCTAATCATCAGCTATTCCCTTCCACCTCTGATTATTTTTGAGGGAGATGTGAGAAGAACTTTAGCTGTTTCCATGAGCTGCTATATCATTGCTGCTAACTGCAATTTAAAGATCCTTCTTCACTGGTTGGAAAGGCCAGTAAAATTAGAAAAAAAAGTATCAAATCATTCTCTGAGCCCCTTTGGAGAAGACTGGCTCATGTATTACTCATGCATCTTGCCATCAGAGTTAACCTGGAATGAATTTTGTTCTGTTTTCTTCACGCGGGTAGCTCATGGGTGCAGTGGGTAGCAAATGTCTTGCTGTATTTGCACTTTTATTTATCTGTGTGATATAATATTCAGTGAAGTTTAATGTATCATAAAAGGTTTGTTCATTCTCAAATGGGAAAGAGGATCCTTCTCTTAGCACCACCTTTTCCTAAAACACTGTGCCCATAGTGTGGCCTTCTTTGGAACGTGTCTGTGGAGGTGTCAGAGCACTCTACAGCATTTGGCTGTGGGCTCTTACTTTTGTGTGTTGGTATCACACTGCAGAAGAGGCCTGACTGATACTGGGGCGTGACTCTGCTAGGCACCGTACAAGTATATGTAGAGGTGTAGTCTGTGCCACAAAGAGCTTAACGGTCTAATTAGACAAGATGGAAGAGATGGAAGGAGACATTGCAGAATACCCAGCGCCCAGGATAATGCATTAAAGCTGGGAGATGAATCGAGGAGTGCTAAGCCAATCAGCTCCTTTTTCCAAAAGACTTCCCTGCTGTAGGTTTTCAGTTTGATAAAAGCTACGGGGACAAAATTAAGCAATTGTATGGCTGTTCTGCATTACCACTTTTCATGGGCTCCTAGGGAGTTCCTCTCATTTAATCTGTGTGATATCAACAAGGACCTTCTGGACTAACCCTATTTTATCAAATGTTATCACTGAGCCAGAGAGCCTTTCTGTCCACTTCCCACTATCATCATTTTCTACCTTATTATATTTTTTTTTTGCTGTACAAAGCAAGATTTTTCAGGATTTTCTAATGACAGAATTTTTGCACTGATATTTTATATTTTATGTAAACAATTGCACTCAGATTATTGCACTGATATTTTATATTTTGTCTTTGCAGCACATGATTGCAGATACTGTTCGATCATTGAGACATTGCAGAAATAACCAGTTTGGTGAGTAGTCAAATTTTGCTACTTATTTTGTCTTTCTACGCCCCTGAGTTTTTGTGCTTTCTTTTTACTTCCTCAGGTATTTTCAGCAGTAAAACATAGCTGCTAATTATTTAACTAACTGGCAAAAGGGGGTGTCATTTTCAGAAGGTCAAAATAGCAGTAACCACAGTTGGGTGAAGCTGAAGTTTTACTTTACAAAATACTTGTAGAAACAGTTTCCATTTTTTTTATAAATTGATTTTCCCGAAAAAATTATCATCTCTTCATAACGTTGTGTAAGGCCTGTGCCAACTCACTTCCCCAGTTATGGGTGAGTTACCTTGGTCTCTTTCATGAGTCCAAGTGTTATGGCAATAGATTCAAAACTGTCTTGACTTCCAGTAGCCGAAAGAAGGTATTCATCATCATGGCTTTTCACTGTGTTCCACTAAGACCAATCAGATATTTATGTATTGTTTGCTTTGTTTGGTTTCATAGGGGCATTTCACAGAACGGCAGAAGCCTGGAAGATACTAAGATCCTACGGATTTCATGAAAATAGTTGACCAAGTAGAAAAGAGGAGGTTTTGTTTAGTATTTTTGGGAGGGAAAGTCTGCAGACTGAGCTCAGCCTGTTTTAGACACTAGAGAATATATGCAGAGATGTGCTTTTTTTTTTTCCTTTTTCTTTTTTCTTTTTTTTTTTGGTCTTTGCTGCGGGAAATGCTTTCTTTGGTGTTTCCACTTTATTAGACACCAGAGAACCTGACCCTTAGGAAACATGCCAAAAGACCTCAGCTTTCTTTGTTCTTCTGCTCACAGAGGAGAAACCTTGTTTTTCTCTTCCTCTGCATGACCTGTGCTGCAAAGAGGTTAAACACAGCAAGGGGACAAACACAACACTACTTTAAAAAGTAGTTAGAGGCTTTAAGCCAAACACACTAAGCATGTCACTTACTGAGGTCAATAAAATCCATTTTTCAAAAAGAACTTCCAAACTGTGCTGTAGCCTTAATGCAGAATTGTCATGGATGAAAAAAACAGAGGTTGAATTGTTTGAGGGTTTTTTTTCCGGCTAAATTTTCAGCAGCTGTCAGCATGGTCTCTGACAAAAGAATAGTAATAACTTTTTGTGTAAATACATACACCTTGGTGAACAGTAGGCACTGTTCGTAGCTTTGCTGAATAGTTTTTCTACATAGGATTGCCTTGTATACTTACAGGTTTTTTTTTTTTTTTTAGCAAAGGCTGCTTACTATCATGATTCTTCTGTTATTTATATATAGAAAAGTGTGTATATATATATATATACACACACTTATGCACAATATATAGTGTATATATATACACACATCCTCTGTTAAACCAGATGCTGAAGGAAATATTGATTAATCCAAACCATGTCTTTATAAGTTGGAATGTCTCCCTTATTTGGCATTTTAAAATGGCAGTCTTGCTTCCTTTTAATGGTGTGATTTTTTTACAGCTTATTTGCAAAGAAAAAAACCCCTTTCAGCGCATTTTTTTTTCAAGTGGTTTTGTAAGTGTTGCAACATAAATCCAAGGTTAATACCCAAAATTTATCATATAATCTGGTAGTTTAAAGTAGGTGATTGTTATTTTATTTTATCGCAGACTTGATTTATTGTGAAGCTGGCATTTAAAAAGCAGCTTATACAGATATCCCTGTAGGCACTATTTTTTGTTGAATTTGTTTAGGCATGAAATGAATTCACTGAATATTTATTGAGACTTTATGGACAGCTTCCTTTTCTAGTGGGCTTATTTTGCTCTCAGGAATGTGAATCTTTCTACTGCATCAGCTCCCAGATTGGCCTAAGAACAGCAGGCATCTTATTGTAGGAAAGAATTCAAACAAAACCAAGCAAGGGATATTATTATTATTGTTTATGAGCTGTATCGTATGTATTAAGTACGCCAGGCAAAGTCTTTCTAGATTAGAAACTGATTAGGTTGCCAAGCAAGGCTGAAATGCCTTTTTAATGGAAATAATACTTTAATATATTAAATCCTGAAAACAAATAATAGCATTTCAAAATGAGGCAAAGCAGCCTGAACAAATAACATAATTGAAGCTTTTGTAATTTCAAGTGTTAGTGAGAATATAAATAATTTTCAGTACGTTCAGTACAGCTGCTGTGAACCTATTCCCTAAGAACCATAAGGTCACCTGTGCATTCTGGCACAAATTTATCACGTTATCCTATTCGCTGCCACATTCCTGAAGTCAGACAGATGCTTAGAAATAGCTCCTAGAAATTGCTGCCCAAGAGCACCTTTAGCAGTGGCACGCAAAACTGTCTGTATTGACATCCTGTGTTACTTGCATAGCATCAGATAGGGCTCTTTACAAACAAGTAGGATGGTCGGGTCCTAGTAAGTTCATTTAGCTGGATGATGTGGAAAAAAGGATGATAATGAAACAAAAGAAGGAACGAGCATGCAGCTAAGCTGATTGGTTTGGGGATTTTTGAGTTTTTTTTTTTTTTTTTTTTTAATTTATGGCAATAGTATTAAGAATTCCTTCAGGACATGGACTAAAACTGAGCTCTCCAACCTGTGGTAGCCTGTCAGCAATGTGACAAAGTACGCTTCTGTGGGCAATGTATCTCTTTGTCTTCTCTGCCAGCCGTGTTGGGTCTCAGTAGCGATGGGCTTAGCTCTTCCTTTTCCAGTTCTGCAGGTGGCCAGCAATGCTGGAAGGTTTCACAGGCAGCGAGTTCCCACCAGTCGGGGCTGGGTCTGAAGACAGTGGCAGATCACAGCTGCTGTTGCAGCCACCCTTCGATTTGTCTGTTCCACAGCTAATTCCTCCTGCCATGTATGCTCCCATGACATAACAGCGTGACTCTCATCTCTGTTACTAGATCAGAAATCAAAAGCATAACAGATCAAAGCCCAGGGACCTGTCAGAAGAGCTTTGAAGAGCTTTAGTATCCGTCTGCTGCGCTGTCACCTTTCCCCTGCTCCCAAGGAAGTGATCCAGGGGCCTGCTGTCGTGTATATTTGTGTTAAGATTGTTTAAAAGTTACAAGCTAGATCATCCACCCCTGCTCAAGGTCCCTTTGTGCTGCCAGAGTAGCACAAAGGAAACCTTGAGTCATGCTTACAGGGGACAAACTGTCCGTACTCCCAGCAGGAGGAAACCGTCCATGCGGTACAGGCAGCCCGTTGCCACCCACTTGCCTCTCCTCCTCTGCATTCGTGCCTGCAGGCTGCTGCTACGCCTGCAGACCAGCATCGCCTCCTCCTTGCTTTGTTCTCCCCTTTTCTGTTTCTAGCTGTTACCTCAGGTATTTTACTTGTTTTTGTGAATGTGCGGCGCTGGACGCATTGGCACACCTAGGGGCTCTGAGATACGATGCCAACGCACAGAACCGTGAAGCACGCAAGGCATGGCCGGCTCATCCTCTGTCTCCTCTCTTGCAGGCAATGAAGTTCCTTCAAAAGAGCATCATGAGCTGAAGCCATACGTCCATCACCTGCATGTCATCGACAACCAGCAAGCTCTGTTTGAGCTTTCTCACAGGATAGAGCCGCGAGTGTGAGCGTACACAGCTTCATATAACCTTGTAACTGCAGCACTTTGAATTCAGTGAATGTTTATGCCAAGCATGTTGCTTCCCTATATAAGAACAGTTTACTGAGTTTTATCAGTAACTCATGCAACATACACAGGAAGATCGAGCAGAGCAAGCAAAGGAGCTGTTCACAGAATTGCAGGGCAAGCCTGATGCCATCCGCACTTGTCACCACAATTGGAGGGAGCAGAGCAGCTGCCTTTGAGCTCAGGAGCTTGGTCTCTGTGAAAATATTGGTTGGTCCAGTGTAGCTTTCAATGCAGATTCTGACAGTATTAGAGTGGAAGGAAGCATCATGTCACAGCCGCAAAACATTTCAACGAGCGACATGCAGCAAGGGGATTTGCATTTCACCACAGTATGTACCTCACTAACTCAAGGCTGCCAAAGTTTTCTTGCCAAAAATACTGTGCAATCCATGCAGCTTCCCTGAGTCCACCAGAGCATCTAATTTGAGATAAGTGCAGACAACCAAGAATGGGAATATGAAAAGACAGTGCACCATATGAAACTCAGTAGTGTGTCGTAATTTGAAGGTCAGAAGTGAACAGTTCATGCTGTTATGGTCCCTTAAGAGTCTACTTTATAAAACGCACTATCAGAGCTAATCGACTTTTTTTGCAGTTTATGGACACAATTGTTTGTATACTAAAACTCTTCTTTTCTCCCTTTTCGGTTATCTCAGATTTAGTACTAGCTCCTGCAGTTAACAAGCTGTAAATTATTATAGCAGGAGCTGTTTTCTGCTTGGATTATGGCCTCCTCCCTGTCTATTCAGAGGCAGTGCCTAGGTTCCCTGTGTACTTAACTAACCTCCTGGAAATAGTGTTTTAGCAGGTTAAAAATCACCTAACTTGCACGCGCTTCTAGTTCTTACAGAACAAGTGAGTGCACTTTACAGGGTACCAGTGTAATTATCCATGTACACACCGGGCTCTCAGCATTATGGTCCCTTTAGTACTTCTGTCTTTCTCTCACCCCTCCCCTAGCCAATTTTCTTGAAGCTAAAAGTAGTACTTAGGCACGTGTTCTGAGAGAGCATTTCTAAAGTCAAGCTATGATTGACCTATGTCTAAGCACTCCTTCATACTAGCTCTGGTTTTCAGTGCTAAGGAGCTGCCCTGAAGTAATCTAGTGCATGCCATGGGCAATGTGCAGTGTGCTCCTCTGTCTAGCACGTGGCTGTGCACCGATGTACAGGAACAGTCCCTCTGCAGAGCAGGGAGGACAGGCTGCCTCGCTGTATGTCTGTTGTATGTTTTCCACATCAGGAAGACTTCCAAGAAAATGCTCCTTTACTGAAATGTGGCTCCCCTGAAGTAGCGTGCTCTTTCATCATTGTGTGAACTCTGGTTTAAGGGGATTTAAGAAAAGCAGCTTTAACAAGTGGTCTGTGGGGGAATCTGTAGGATGCATTCAGTTTTCCCATCTGTGAAATATTGTATAGATCTATTGTAAAGGAAACAGATGTTTCAGAAATGTATTTGCTTGTACTTTGTTATTATCAAATACTCTATGATTTTTTTTTTAGAAAAAGGATCTTCTTTTTACCCAGTAAAAAGAAAAAAAAATAAACTCTTGCTGGCCATGGAGTAAAAATTTCCTATGTTCTGTAGATGTGACTGCACATATTGTAAATAACTCCTTTTGTGCAAACAGACCAAAACTGTTCCGATCAGGATATGAGCTGGAGTGGACTCCTTTTTGCAGTGTAAAAACACGAACCACAAATAGTGTTTGTTTCTTGTTTTGTTGCAGTTCTTCCTCTGGCTACAGTGCTCTCTGAATCCCCTGCATTACTGGGGTTGTTTGCTGGTTCTTGAGCTCCCCCTCGTGAAATCTTTTTATTGCGGCATAATTTTCAGGAGCCTGCATGTAGACCTGACTCTGTGCTTTGGTTCATGTGGAATAACACTTTTTTCCACAGGTTATTCCGTGGAAATCTGTGGGGAAGAGAGCATAAGAAGGTTTTTCATTGTGAGAAAGTAGGCCTGACTCTCAGTTCCCTGCACTCTTGGCTCTGTAATAGTTTTGGTAGTTACGGCTGGTGAAGCAGCAGTGGTGCCAGAAAAGGATAAAAGACAAGGAAATGAAAGAAGGGGTTGGGGAAGAAGAAAAAAAGAAAAAAGACTGTATGCTTAGACTTTGATTTGAAAGTATGCTACAGCCAGCTTGAGGGCTCCTCACTCTGCCCGTTCAGACTGGTCTGAAGTATGTTGATGGGCCAACTTTGCTCCAGCAGGCTTCAAGCCAGATGAGGTATCAGCTATCTGCAGCACCGTAACTTTATCCTAAATCAGGTATTGTCTACCCATTGCAGCTGGCATAAAATCAGTTTGAAGGCACAATGCCAACATTAACTTTGTAATCTGTGTTCTGGCTAATTGGACTATTGTTTAAAGCGTTACAAACCAGTTTTCATAGTGGCCTTTATTATTTGGATACATCTTTCAGGTCTGAGGGGCCAACTCTGGGGCATTGATTTCACACTGAGAATATGGATCTTTTAACTCTAACCATAATAGAAAGGCAAATAGCCTGAACCTATAGTTCACCTGTCTAACAAATAAAGGCCCATCGGAGTCTTCATTTGACAGAGCTGGGCTTCTGACTGGCAAGCAGTTTGAAGGTGTGGTGTTTGGGAGGAGAGTTAGAAATTAACCCTGTGAAGGAGATGGGGAACACTTTATGGCCTCTCCCTTGTTCATAGACTGGTGACATTGTGGGGTTTAGTCATATTTAGCTCCCCAATAGCACAATCATGTTACACAGGATAAAATGCATGAATCTCTTAAGTTCAGTCTACCACAGTCACACCTGGGGTTATATTTTCTGCATGTTTTCTTGAGTAGCTAGGAGAAGTAATAAGACAAAACAAAGTAAAAAGCTGGGTCACTCTGTAGCTCTTTGATGGGAGATTTTGCTGCATCAACTTTAGATGCTTCTATGACACATCCTTTTGATTCCGGCCCCATCTCAGATAGTACTAAATTCCATTTGCATGACAGTGGCAAAAAAGAGAAAGTGTTACCAGAAACAAAAAGATGTATGCTGCTGTAAAATTACAAAGAAAGGTGTAAATACTAAACATTTTAGCAGAGAAATATTTATTTGCATAGCCTATTTATTGTCAGCTTATTACACTGTTAAGAAATACTGGGATGAAGTCAATGAGCTGAGGTAAGAACACCTACCCGCCTGTTATGTTCTCTCTGAGTGCCGTGATGCTGTTACCTTGCATTAACAGTAAAAAAACAGAAAACCCCAAATCTAGGTGTTTACCTAAATTCTCAGGGACTGCAGCTAGTAGTTATCCACCGTTATGAGACCTGGTATGTTTGAAATAGTCTGATTTTCCAGAATCAGTGTTGCCAATGTTTTCTTTTCCATATTTCATGCTTGTCTGCCTCTGTACATATTACTGTGTTGTGTATTTATGAAAGCTAGTAAGCAATAATTTATATGTCAAAATGGCCAAGCAATACAAGGTTAAAACTTGTAGACGCAACTGTTACATTTATCTTGCATTTTCCAGTGTTTTTTAATATTGCTTTTCAAAATATAAAAACTACCTTAATGAACTCTGGGCTCTGTGCCTTCATGCCTATCACATGTAGTTATTGTTCCTAACTGGAATATTTTATGCCTGTACTTCCAGTCATTCAATTCTGCCAAACCCACGCTGTTTGCAAGGTGGGTGCAGCACAGCAGGCGCCTGGTTAGAGCCTCAGGAGCCTGTTCCTGTTCAGAGCTGTTTGCCCTTCTCTGCTCAGTGGGACTTGGCGATACCAACATATCTTCCAGACAGAGTCAAAAGCAGAGATGATGTTATCAGGGGCCTTGGTCATGCCTTGTCATCGCTGCACAGTCTTAAGAGGGGCGTGGAGCCACCACAAGACAGCCCCGTGGGAGAGGAGAGGGATCCCTTCAGATCCCCTGGAGTCTGCATAGCAGGATGCGATCCTCTTGGTGAGAAGAACAAGTGCTTTTCTCTGACACAGGGCAGTCCTGCTGGCCTTGCATAATCTCCCTCCTCTCGGGTGCTCTGCAGCAGGGAGTGCAGAGCCAGCGATGGCCAGGTGCTGCATAATGGAGCTGAGGCTTGCCCTGTCCTTCCACCCTTCCTACTTGCAAACCCCGGAGAACCACTAGCCCAAACCTGGCTACTTCTCTAACACTTGGTACTTACGGCATGATGTCTGTTCAAGGAGCTTCACAAACAGTAACTACTGAGTCCTGTAAGTGCTTCTTAGGCCTTAAATAGTCTCAAGCCTGATCCACAAGGTGTTTGTGCCAGTGTAATTATTTGGAGGTGATTTTCACTAGAATAATTAAACCAGCACAAGCCCAAATTGGTGATGCAGCTATCCTGATGTTTAAAGATACTTTCTGCCACAGCCAGGCATCCTTTTCCAGGTCCAGAAGTGCAGGCTGAAGACTTTATGCTCCCGGCTGTTCTCACCGTTCCTTCTTTGGAGATCATTGCTCCCCATGGTTTAGCTCAGAAGGACATGTGGAGAGCATTTCCTAACCTGTTGCAGTTAGAGTCAATTGGGTTAGTTCAAACCATCTGTGGCTGCACTGTAAGCAGCTAACTTTGCACTGAAGGCCTCTCCTTCCATCCCATTGGCCTTGCTGAGGGAGGTTGTCACAGGCAGCTACAGTAATGATGCTTTAAGACCATTTGCAAAACGGATGTGTGTGTAGGGCTGCAGAGAGCCTTCTTACAGGTCCAACTATGCTGGAAGAGCCATAACAAGAGGCTGCTGTACTCATTACCTCATCTCCAGATGTTGTCCCTTCAGACCCTCTTAGGTCAACTGTTTGAACAAGGGCTCTTATCCCTGTCAACTAGAAAATTTTATTGGGAAAGACCTGCAATTTAAGCTGCTCAAGCACTCTGTGCATTTTAACTGAAGTGGTTAACAGAAACAGATCTCCTAAATATTTGCTCTGTTTCACATCTCGGCAGGCCTTTGCCCTTACAGAGTGCATCACAGTGGAGCACTGCTCTCTTCTGCCATGGAGGAGGCAGCTGAACTGCACAGGTAGCAAAATCCTAAGGATACTAAACTTCAGTCTTCCTCCCTCTGGCTCCAATCACTCTCTACCTATACACCTCCTGCAGTGACCACCATTTCACACTGGAGAGTAATATGACAGCCTCTCACATGAATAGCTACAATAATATGGTGAAACACCTATTATTGTATGGGAGTTAAGGGAACTGTCCAGTTCAGTTAATATAAAGTCTGGATAAGTGAGGAGCCTGCAGAGGTAGGCCCTGTAAACAATCTCTGAAGCAAGGCGAGACGTATTCTCCACACTCCCTCCTGTCTGGAAGAAGGTCACTGGGTTTAATAAAACTCTTGCAGGAGTCCAGAAAGCCTAGGAAAAGTGACCATGGGAATTAGTCTTTCAGAGCCTTTTGAAGGTCAGGGAGTGGCAATGAAACAGCCTATACGCTTTCTCTTAATTTTCACAGCCCATTGCACAGTACCTTTGAATAGTGTTTCTGGTAAGTAGTTGCAGCTGGGTGTCCCACTATGAGGTCTGTATTGCCACTCATGTATATAGGCACCAGGATCTTTGCACAGATCATCTCAGATTCCTTGCAAATTTATGCGTTTAGGAGGCTGGCTGGACTTGAGCATTTTTTTTTTTTTTCATTCCTCTCCCATCCCGGGCAGGCTATTGAAGGAGAGGCATCATCCTGATAGCCTTGGAAGGCTCCTTTTGTTCTGAAGGATGCTGCTGACTGTTTCCACAGTCAGTTTCCCAGGGTGAATCCTCAGGGTAAAAACAATCCTTGTCCTTACCTCCTTGGTGAAAAAAGGCAACATTCATGGAGAAACCGGGCAGGTAAGACCCGGGAAAACTTTTATTCTGGGGACAGGGGAGAGAAGAGCCCTTCAGGAAATCCCATAAATCCAGTAGACTAGGAGGAAGCTTTACGTTCTCCACATGGACCTGACTCTACCTGTGTATTTGACTGCTTCAGTTGCTACCTTTTAGGGAGAAGTGGACAGTGCTGGTTTTGGGTGTCAGTAGGACTGATTCCTACTGTGGACTAGCTTTAATGCTCAGTATGGTCCTGCTGTCCTAATTTCCTGTTGGTGAAGTTTCAGCTACCATCTCTGTAGTAAAGAGCTAAAGCAGCACTGAAGGTGCTAAGAAAAGTTAATTAGCATAGTTTAGAAGTTTAGTAGCAAAACCAAGTTTTCTTTACCCTCTTTAGTATGGAAGTGTGGATTTAGTGCTGGCGGTTTAAAGAAGCAAAATGAGCAAGATGTCTTCAGGCAGAACCAGATGAGCTAAACCACACTGAAGAACAGTTACTGTGGTAACCTCCCATGATAGATAACCTCCCATGGCCTTTGTGAGGAGACACATTTTAGACGGTATGGCCTTTGGAACAGCTTTTCTTTTTGTCTTATACCTGAAGTCTTGCAGAAAGTTGTCTGTGCTTCTAAAACCTGAGCAGCTTGGTTTTTTTTTTACTCTTGGTCCCCTGCTGGTGCTCTATCACGCATACAAATCCTTTCCTGTCTGCAGTGGCAGGAAGAGCTAGTTCAGAGTGCCTGTTAGTGCTCCAAATAAAACCTTATTTGAAAAAAATAAAGAAAAAAAGAGGTTAGTGATGACAAACAGCGTCTTTGTAAGCTGTACTAATTAGGCATAAGGAAGCAAGTGGCACAGCAAACAATGAAAAATCCTGCCACTGAGCCCTGCTGGAGTGTGGAGCTGCCTCCCCAGGGAGGTGGGTTAGATGGGAGCATTAGTGAGCATGGAGAGCTGACAGCGACAGAACTTGCCCATTTAACCTAAGTGGGAAGTGGCCCTTGGGAGAGGGGGCGCCAGCTGTGACAGATGGCATGAAACACGCCGCACTACAGAGAGCCATGCTTCGCTGCACGGGAATTCACCAGAAAATGTAAATAGGGATGATTCAGCCCTAGAAATGACAAAAAATGGAGGCGCAAACCCCAGATCAAGCACTTCCTTGTTTTTGACAAATACTTGAGAGCTCTTACTCTTCTTTTATGCTAGGAGAACATTTATATTGCTTGATAAGTCAATAAACTGTTATTGGATCTGTGTGGGCCAGGTTTATTGGATCTGCGTGGGCCAGGTTCCTGGGCTGGCTGGCCTCCAATCAAACGTGCCCAGTGGTGGGGGATTGTTCTATGGTACAAATAAACTTCCCCTGAGGAATTCAGCTCACTAGCTCCAGGTGACCGTCCTTAAGCCATAAATCTTTTGAAAGTGCAAACACTTCCGGTATTTGAATTTTTCAAGTTATGTCAAGCAGCTTGGAAAATTTTCATCAAAACAAATCCATCTGCTATCGTAAAGGTGTCTCTCCCCTTTCTTTCAAAAAGACTATATAAAGTTAAGTTGCTCTTCTATTGATTTCTGTTAGGTTTAAAAAATTCTGGATGCAAAATTCCAGTTTTCCGGTTGAGTCCCTAGCTACACTATAAAACTGAATATAGTTACTGAATTGAATTTTGTACACCCTAAGGCTGCAAAGAACTGCAAACTGCTTTATTTGCTGCTGACAACGGACTTAATGCAAAGCCAACACTTCCTTTCCTGGTGCAGCTCCAGAAGAGGACCAGGCAGAGCTGCCCGATGTTGTGTGACTCATCATGCTCCCAGGGACGACAACTGTGTTGTGGCTGATTCCACAAGCATCAGCCTCGGCCCAAGGCTATAACTATATAGTCTCACTAGCTTCAGGGTACATTGTTTGTTAGAGGCCACCATGAAAGTCCAAGTAGAAGCCCACGTGATGGTAGGTGGTAGAGAAGAACAGGATGTGACTGGGAATGATCGGAATAACTCCAAAATAGCACACCAGAGGAGAACTGTTAGGGAGAAATAACGTGCAAACCTCATGACAAATCTGCAGAAAAGTCATGGGGGCTATTCAAAACTCTGGGACAGCGCTTGTACATCCATATTTTCTAATATTCTGAAGAAGCCCCGGTTCCTGCAACAAGCAGTTATAGTCCTGGCCTCACAGTTCAAGAGAGGACTGTGGAACTTGTCTTTAGGGAGGCATTTGGGAAAGTTAATGTGAATTCGTTTTTAAGTGGCTCAATTAAACCATGTTAAACCCCTGTGTAGACACACTTGTTTGCTATTTATTTGATGAGGTTTACTTCATTTTGAGTGAAGTAATTCACTTTAATTGTAAATAAGAGTTTCTGCACAGGAGTGTGATGTAGTTTAACTAATCAAATTTAATTTCATGCTTTTTGCTCATTTCTATCAATCCTCAGATTAATTTGAGAGATTTCAGTGGACTTAGTCTGAATTTATAGTCTGAGCAGACTTAGGTTAAATGGTAAGGTTTTTTAGAGGATCTTGAGTAACAGTAACATGGCAGAGGTAGGTATCATTTCTTGGAAAGAACTAGAGAAGAAATTGCCAGTTCCATGTTTTATTAAAAGACAGGCAGGATGCTTGTGGGCAGCATCCCTGCAAGGAGCACATCACTATTTTGGCCAAGCGAGGGGAATTGCCCGTTGACTAAGGTTGTTTCCGGCAAAAGCTGCTGCTGCTGCTGGCTAGAACAAACTTTTCCGGTAGCTCAGTTGTTCTTACCAATACTTTTCCTTTTAAAAGCTCAGATACCATTGACATCTAGTGGTGAAATCCTGTGCGTGGAGGGCCAGTTTATTGCATCAAAACTGCCTATGTGACTTCAAGGGACTACAAGGAATAATGCAGCAATGAGAGGCTCCTCTGTAGTCTGTGTGGTCCAGTGACCTGGGTTTATTCGATTTTTTTTTACTCAGATTGCCACTTAAGTGGACTGATAGGATTGTCTGTTCAGCCTTTCTGTGCATGTTTCCCCATGGATTTGGTTTTCAGGTTTTATTATGAAAGTGCATATTCACTTAGGATGGAGGCTAATGGGAACAACAACTGCTGCTTTCTGATATGTCAGTAGCCATCCGGTGTCAGTGTCTTGGCCGAGGCTGTGTGCTGCAGTACGAACATTTGCTCATAGTCGACACGGCAGGGTTGTCTTGGTGAGGCTGACAAAAGAAAGCAAATGCCCTGCCTGCCGAGTTAATGGCGTGATGCTGAATTGAGTATCTAATCGGTGTAGCAGTTCCGTGAGCCCGAGGAATGGGTTTTCTCTGGAAGGTGGTGTTGTGCGTGTGTTCCTTGCAGCCTTTGTGACAGGTCACACTTATGTTCATCCAACCTTTGAAAAGGAACTGTGTCACTTAAACTCCTTTGTGTAACAGTGCTGACTTCAATTCCAGACAGTAACCCGTCACAAATGAATTGCACTGTGAAGTGAAATCAGGTTGCTCCTGATTTCAGATCTCTCAGGTGTCATTGTCCTCAGGGCACGAAGCGAGGCTGTGCTGGTATGCTAGGCTGCCTACCACAGTGTGGGCCCAGGGCACCATGTTGCAGCTGGGGAGGGTGCTTTGGAGCCAGCCTGCTCCAAAGCATCCTGTACCATGATGGGTCACATCATCTTTACCCTGGGCCCTGAATTCCCTGCTTCTGTGGGACCCTCACGTGCACAGATGGGCAAGGGACCGACCGCAGATGGGGCCAGCCAGCTGTAGCCGGCATATGGTGTCACAGAGAAGCTGCTGCAGCAGCTTCAAATATATGCGCTCCAAATATATTAGCTAGTGGCACATTTGGGAGTCAGTTGTTTTATAATCTGCTAGTTGATAATCCAGTGGGTACCAAAAGGAGTAAAATTCAGAAAGGCTGAGCATTTCTCCTATTGGTCAATGACAGCTGCAGGTCCTAGGGACTTTAGAAAAGTCAAAACTAATCACATTTTTATGTAACTTGGGAAGGTAGGAGGATTGCAAATTCTTTAAAGTGAATTCTTTACATTCATATCATATAGTTATGAAGTAGCATCTGAAAACTGAAGTCAAATATTTGCTTAAGCTGTAGCTGTTTGATAAATTGTGAAAACTCAGCAAAAAGCTCCAAACAGATAATGCGGCACATTGGGAAATGCCTTCATGATGAATTGGCTTCAGCAGTGAGCTGGGATTAGGAAGACTCCTCCAATCAATCATTCCCACTGCTGTGTTGATGCAATTGCTTCTGAGGCTACAGTCTAAGCCAGATCACTAACGTGAGAAACGTTCCCATCCAAGGCAAACCTCTCCTATGTAATAAACCTCATATTTCAGATACACACACAACTTGCAAATTATAATTTACCCTTCCACTGGGCCTAATGTATGCAGCTCGTCGGGAGATCTCCCCAGGGACTAGTCACTGTGATACAAGGACTATGGTCACAGTGATAGTCACTGATCAGTACGGGGTGATATCAGGGATCACTAACATTTGCTCTTCCCTGGACTCATGAGGAAGGGTGCTTATGAACAACAACTAAAAGAAATGTCAGTATAGCTTGTTCACTTAGTGGCACTGTCAAGGATTTAAAAGCACATTAAACCACTAACTACTTAAATTCTCTCAGTCACCACCATACAGAGAGAAGTTACTATCCCTGTTTCACAGATGAAGAAACTTAAGAAACAGTGAGCAAGAGAGACTTGGCCCTGGTTGCACAGAGCTAAGAACAGATTCCAGACCGCTTTTCACCCAGCCTTGAGCGCTTCCAGACCGTTGGCGCTTCTCTTATGCCTGCTCACTAAACCAATTATGAAGCGAACAAAAGTCAATGAAAGCAAAACAGGCGAGAGTACAGCAAAGACAAGTGCAAGTCTGAGTGTGGCCGAGCATGGCGCATTAGTCACTGTTCCTCCCCGGCTGGCAGTGCATGGCCTCGCTGTCTCCAGACAATTGTTCAGTTTTCTGCCTAGCACAGACATTGGGTCTCGTGGTGTTACTTGCACTGGCTGTTTACACTGTGCACTTTGAGGCTTTTAATTCTTTCTTTTAAGGAAACTGGCATGACTTGGAAAATCTTCCCCTTTGGATTAGAAACTCCCTTCTCAACCACAGTGTCTGGCCCAGCCGGTGAACTTTCAACAGCTACTCTGTCTCTGAAGCCCGCTCCCATTTCTTGCGACTGGCCGATGTTCTGAATGATTCTATTGCTCTAGAAACGTACTCCATAAAGAGTGTCTGAAAACTGAAATTATTTTGTGAGTGGGAATAAAGTGATATGCGCAGGAATGGATAAACCCCTCCACAGCCACAGATATGGAGGGGAACATTTTGGGAGCTGAAGCAGGGTGGAGCATCTTTCTGAGGCTCCTCTGAGTGACCTGCCTCAGCAGACAAGGAGTCCTCTCTCTCCAGGGACCGTTTCTCTTGTGGGGGCCGCCCCACTTGCTACAGGTAGGAATATCCCCAGTCTGCCCCTTGACATCTTTCTCGGTGTCCTGACATTAGCAATAGTTCACTCCTTCAGTCTTCTGCTCTGCTAGAATAGTAACCAGCTTTTACTGGTTTTGGCCTTATTACTATTTAGTTTATTAGTTTTATCTTTTGCTATAAACCCCTTCACTGAAGAAAAGGGGGCTACTTTTGTTTTCCTAACTTGCAATATCTCAGGCTCAATGTCAGTGAGAGCATACAGTGACCTCTAAAATCATGTCCTACCTTGTATATGTTATTGCACCATCAGCTAACAGGCAGAAGAGGGAACTAGGAGACTAAAATCTGCTTTTGAGCTTTGTTCTCCTTTATGTCAACAGTCACATCTGGCAGTACTTGTAGGAGCAAGAATTTCCTCCTGATACAAAATGAGGAGAAAGAAGAAGCATTTTTAATCTTGTTTCTAAAGAAAAGTGGCTAATTTAATTGCCCTATCTTGTCTCTCATTGGCTTTCTAGGTACTTTGGATGCTTTCAACCCAGTCTGAAAGAGGAGTGAAAGCCTCAGAAATAATTATATGCCTGTAAAGGAACTCAGAGGGCCACTGAATTAAATGGCCTCTCCAAAGGGTGCAGCACTGCTCCTCAGCCCCTCGGTGCTCTGTGGCTGTTGGAAAGCCAGCTCTTCGACAATGCTGCATTAGTACCCGCCTGGTAGAAATTTTGCGGGTCACAGGAATCATCGTGTGGGCGCATTTGAGCCAGGTACCATTAGTACAACTTGCTTTTCCTCCTGATGATTTAATATCTGGTAGTGTTAGCAAGGCATTGATCTGGGGTCATAATCTAGTTCCTGCTTCAACCGCACACTTGTGTCACTGTAGGCAGGGCATTTCCACTGATGTCCCTTGGTTCCACATAGCGGTCCTTTCCTCCTTTTCCCAGTCTTGCCTTTTTGTACAGCCTGCAAAAAGGCTGAATTTTCTCTTAGTGTTTTATGCAGGAGACTGATAATTTGTGAGATATGTACAAGACACTGGTATCCTAATGATATTGCTTTCCAATTCCTAACTGATTACTACCAACAAAACATCAGCAGCATTTAAGATACTGTTTTGCTTGCTTGCTTGCTTGTTATTACTTCAGCTATGCTATGGAGAGGACAGCAGCTCAGGGGAGCAGAACTTCAGCATGAATTTTATCTCCGTTTCAGATATTTTACATTGTAAAGACCAGTGCTTGCTTACCTTACAGCATTTTTTTCTGAAGCTCACTGAAGGAGCGTAAGCAAAGTGATTTAGGATTCTCAAAAGTAAGGAGCCACAAACTTCCTAAATATTGTGTTGCAAGGCAAGACAACTTGACTATAAAAGAATGGCCCTCAATGTGAGGAAGAACTGCTATTATGAAAATAGTAAGAGTCTACTTAACGACAGAGACTCTGTTTACTGGCGTTTAATCAATAACATATTGGATCCGTGTTTAATCAAAAAAAGATATTTCTAGCTGGAGTGGGTTGAGAGGGAATTGGATCAAATTTCATGTTTTGATTTCAAGAATAAGCGATGGAAGTGAGCTGAAGTAATATGAACTAACGCTTGCGTAGCTTTTTTCCCCCCATCCTGTTGTGTAAAAAAAGGTGAAAAAAAATCCCCTCTAAATTAGCTTTCGAGGCTCACGAGTGGAACAGAAATCTTACAGTGCCATCTAGGGGCTACTGTGCTTAAGTGAGGACTTCCTATTTTAACGCTGAAGTTTTCCACTAGCTGGGAACTGGAAATGCATTTCAGCTGCTCTCGTCTAGTCAAAGCAGTTCCAAAAATGGATGATCATCTTTTATTACTCAATCCACTCCCGTATGGGAGAGCCACATGATATTGTAGAGAAATACTCTCAGAAAGTATAGGTGCATACCTCTGATCCTGGAAAGAGCTCAGATATGTTCTACTTCTGAAAACCACCAGTGTCTACTGTTTCCCTAAATTGGGTGCAAATGAGCAAAGAGTGACCTTAGCTCTGGCAGGCAACTTGAGCAAACTTTTCTCTTTCTCTGCTCAATACCATGTATTTGGTATTAAAATGATCTGTTTCTCTCCAGGGAAGGTGGTCCTCACCTCTTTCTGCTCTTGTTTCTATGTCTTGGCTTCTCAGTTGCTTTGCTGAAAGCACATGGAGAGTCAAAATCATTTGTGTGTGTGGTGAGGCAAGTACCTACTACAGAATTTGATTTGGGGAAGTGACATCATCAAAATCTTAGCTCGCCTGATGCAAAAGCGCTGGAATGAATGTTTCGTATCAAATATCACCATTGCAATACTGGTGGCAGGGATGACTTTGGACCATGACAATTAAACCAGTTATAGTAGAACATGAGCATTTGGCATCCAAGACAACTCAGCAACTGCAGTAGCTAATCTAGGCTCTCATTATTTTCATAAGTTAACATTTTCCCTGCTCAAATTCTATAATACACAAATAGGGCATTCTTCGGAGAGGAAAGATATTTGGGGTATTTGTGATTAACTGGTTTGATGTCTCTGAATAGGGATAGCCAACAGGTTCCTGATGGTTACTAGACACATTCATGTGACTGCTTGCGTTTTCTGGAGCCTTCGTATTCCCACAGTGCATTTCTCAATCAAAGCACTCTCAAGTATTGAGGTGCTGGACATGGGAAAACACTGCTGATGATAGATGCTATAATGAATGTCAAACTATTTCCAACACGCTTTTTCTTGGCACCTGGCTAAAGCAGATTTCCTGTTATTACCAGCAAGCAAAAGCTACATTCTGTGAGATTATATACACTTGATTAATCTTCTTTAGAAGGAAAAGAAGAGGAGAAGTACCCTGTAATGTTTATCTGTAAATATAATCAAATTCTGTGAGAGGAAACATTTAATCTTGAGCTTAATACGGCATAGACTGTAGCTGAATGAAAAGAAAGAAGATTCATTTTCTGACCTGACTCACTGCATTTAGTGCTGAGCACTTGTGGGGAATTTGTCAAACAGAACAGTGCAACGCTGACACCTTCTGTAAAACACCAGGAATGTCATGTCTTATCATTTAGGTTTGTGTCCTTGGAAATTTCTAACCTATATGTTGGCAGAGAGCTGTTCATACAATAACTGAAGCAGACAGCACTACAGAGGTGGCTTCCCCACTGGGCTGTGCAAATGCATAACAGATTAACAAACCACAAGCTGCAGCTTGAGGGTAATGAGAGGTCTTCTATTTAAAAAAAAAAAAAAAGTTAAAGCCCTTTCTGCTTTCCTATTTGACTTGCTTTCTATTCAAAAGCACGCTTATCCAAAGGAGCGGCTAAGCATTTTAAGTTGAAGCTTGCATCATAGAAGAGGGCCCCAGCCCTATGTTAGAGGCATTTCTAGCCCACCTGTTGAAGTTATTCCACTGTATACTATTTACTAGATTAATATGTTAAAAGGACAGAGCACAAGAGGGAGCCAGACTCTGCATCCTACATAGGCGTTTGGCTGTGTGGTGGGAGTGGCGCAAGGGGGGCCTGGGTTTTGGTCCTTGTGCTCTGAGCTGTTCCTGTATTTAGTCAGTGTCTCCAATTTAAGATGCATGAAGTCCCATGGACACGAGATCAGGACTCTCTAGCCCCAGCTGGTGCCCAGGGACTTGGACCACAAAGTCAAAGCTTGTTGCTCTCTCTCTTCCTGGCTCAGCAGATCTTGTGTTGCTTTCTGTATGGTGATGTGACATTAAGGGAAGTGCCTCCCCGCCCCCAACCCAAGGATCAGGCAAGCTGCAAGGAGGTGGCAGATATGACTCTAACCTCTGTCCTGCTCAGGAGGAAATACAACCCATGTCTCCCATGTCATTCTTCTGGCCACTAGATTTTCAAGGTGCTGATGGGAATTTGTGATGGCAGCGGCACTGACTCTTTAGTACAGTGCAAGTGTGTAATGGCCCTGCCTCACACCCACAGGAGCAGTGTTTGAGACGTATCTTCCTAGCTAATTCTGGTTTACTCACTAATCAGTGTGTACATTTTTCTGGAGCTGCCATTCTGCAGTGCCTGAAACTCCCAACACACTGCGTAGGAAACCAAGCTGACAATCAGCACAGACTCTGGATTAAAGACCTAACTTTTAAGCATCTGAGCCTTTTATTGGCACTAGCCTTAACTGATGTGTTTTTCAAAGCACCCTTACAGCATATCACCGAGTTAGTAGCTGAACAGCTACCTCCTGAGCCTCAGCCCAATATCTTTACTATAGATCAGCTCTTCAGCTGCAGTACTGCATCCTGAAGTAGGTCCTTTATGGCCTCTGTCTTCCTAAAATGCATCACGATAGTTCTTAACTTTGCTGTGGTGCTGCAAAGAACATGAAGAGATCTGACCAAGTGGAAAAATTAACCAGATTCCTTTGCATTCTGCACAGTAGCTATGTGATAGCATGAGATTAAACCAAGGGTTTAGTACTTAAGCAGCTACCTACAGAATGTGACAGGGTGACTGCACCCCATATCTATTTGCATTATATATATTGTATAATTGTACATTGTATATATCTCTTTATATATTGTATCAGTATAATATACCAAATACATATCATATAATATATAAAATATATTATACACATGGTATTATACAATATAGACTACATTATATATATTATATATTTGTAATATATAGTGTTTGTGTAGTGGGAATGCAGTATGTGCAGCGCTGTGTCCACCTCTGTCGTAACGCAGCTCTTCTACCATACAGCCTCAATAGGCATCAGAACGGCAGGGGAAACTCTGCTCTGTTAAGACGATATCTTTCACCATCATAAGGTTCATACCACAGTGTGTACAACTTTGTCCAGGGTGGTCAGCGCTTCCTTTAGGTGAGCTCAATTAACAACCCAAGCTCCGCTCTCCGTTGTAGTACTCAGGAGTTTTTTTCAGCGTAACTAACTCAATTGACGACGGCACTGCTCGTTCATTTTTTTTTTTCCCCTGTTTACCTGCCACACAACCCTTTTAAAACTGACAGGCTTACACAATTAAACCGTAAACGATTTAGTAAAACTATTCCTACATATTAGAACTCTTGAAGAAACTGCTCCACTGTTCCCGAGGTCGACGAGAGTCTCTCCGCACGCCTCGTGGCATTAGTCGGGTCTTACCTCTCTGCCTCTGTGACCTGCACTCATCTTTGAGTGTGCCAGCTACAAGGAGGATTACACAGAAAGAAAATGGAGAAGAAAACATTATTGTAAGGGTATTTAATAGTATGGTGCGTCTGCCAGCCGATGGCCCCCGAGGCTGAAGACGTCAGGCGGGGGGCGCGCGCCGCCAGGCAGGTGCGAGGGGGCCTGCGAGGCTCCCGGCGGCCGGAGGCTGGTCCGACGCCGGCTCCCCAGGCCGGGGCTGCCGCGCTGCCCTGCGCTGGGCCGCGGGGACGGGGGAGGTGAGGGGGACGCTGCGGCGTTACCCAGGAAAGCGGCCACCACACCGGTCACCTTCGCAGAGCCGGGCTCCTCCTGCGTCTGTCTTCCCACCCCGACTCTGCCTGACTTCATGCCCGCAGGCCTCTCCCAGCACCTGCCCGAGCCCTTCAGCGGTGCTCGCGAGGTGCCAAAACCGCCATTTAAATCTGTCGTTGAAGGCAAAGATAAGCGTTTATAGCAAATCTTGCTTATCTTGGCTCTGCAGCTTCTGTACGGGAAGCGTCACAAGCTCCCCGCGGGGCTCCCGGCGCGCCGCGGCGGTGGTGGGGCAGCACGCGGCCTCGGCCCCATGCGCGTGGGGCCGTACCGCACGCAGGCCGCCCCGGCCGCTCGCGTCCCCGGCTGAGCGTGCCGCCTGGGGACGAGCCGCACCTTCACGGCTTTTCTATAGCGCTTTCTGCTTGTTGTGTTTCGGGGTTTGTGGCCCGCTTTGCGAAGCACCTTGGAGGAATCCCTTTTGGAGCGACAGAGTGTCCACCGTGCTCTGCAGTTCGCCTCGGCCACGCTCTGTGTTTATGCGTAGATGGGTATCTCTTCCCTCTCCCAATCCAGCAGGCACCGGCGCTGGCGCCTCTCTGATCTTACCGCAGAAAGGGTGGCCTGCGCGCAGGGCAGCAGGTGGGTCAGGCTCCCTGGGGCTTTTCGTTTGTGCCCCGCAGGGAGCCTAACAGCCCTGCAGGGGCAGGAGCGCAGTCACGAGCAACCCACAGCGTGCAGCGTCGCCAGAAAAAGAGTATTAATTAAAGGGTGTCAGGAGAGGGAAAAAAAGAGAGAGTATTTTTTTTTAGGGGAGATAGGCGAGAATAAATTTTCTAAGGGGAAGGTAATGAAAAGAGATGTCTTGCTACAATCTCTCATTTTTGGAGGAAATTCTCCTTTTGGAATTGCACGTCAAGCCCTCTGCTCACTTCCAAGCAACGTGGCAGAGCGACGTTTGTAGACAACACTGAAAACTGAACAGCTCCTTCTAATTTATTTGCCAAATTTAATATAGCACAGGTGTTATTGCACACTCCAGATCCAACCACTTACTGCTCTGCAGATGTCATACGCCGGCCGTAGGAAGAGGTAGCACTGTTTAGGTAAAATTATTTTTTAAATAGAGACAATAGATTTTTATTAATCTGAACTTCAGAATCTGAATTTCTGTTCTGAATTTCTTACCACTGT
Source organism: Struthio camelus (assembly GCF_040807025.1). NCBI lineage: Eukaryota > Metazoa > Chordata > Aves > Struthioniformes > Struthionidae > Struthio > Struthio camelus. The sequence goes on along the minus strand of NC_090943.1, from coordinate 36,910,949 downwards.
GCGATATATATACATGTATATATTTTAAAAGGACAAAAGAATCAAATTAAACAAGTGCTTTCTTCTCTTAATGTGCCACAAACTAGTCTTTTACATAGCATAGCAAGAGAGTATCAGTTCCGCAAATGAGATGATTATTTACTAGTAAATCAGAGAGTTAAAATTACTGGGATTAACTGCTTCTTTGAGCAGTGACAAATGCAAATGCTTTCTGCTCTGACTTACTCTGTGTTTATCCCCTACACCTGAGCTATAGACTGAACTGGTTGGGCAACCACCTGGATGCCCTTCCCCTGCTTTAGGGGAAGCAGGGCCATGGGCTAGCGTACTTTTTTTTACTTGTGTTGATCTTTTTCTTTTCCTTCCCTGTTTCCATGGTGGTGTCTAGCACATCTCTCTGAAACAACAGCTTTATGCAGAGATTTCAAGATATTCTGTGAGAGCCCACCAGGATCTCAAGCACTTTCAGCAGTTAAAAAAATTTTTTTGGATGATTTTCTTAATCCTGCTCCCACGTAATTTTATTTTAACAAAATAGCAATGATATTGAATACTGTAGTTAAAGGTAGGCAATAACGCCACCTTTTACCTGTATGTGGACATAATTTTCTTAATAAATATGGCTGCAAATTTCAATGTTGCCAACAAGACCAAAGTCAGGTTTGCATTAGCAAAATATGATTTCTTTTGTAAAAAACACTCTTCTCCTTTTCTCCCAACCCACCATAATAAAAACATTGATGAAAACTCATTTCTTTGTTGAACACGTTGTTCTGTGAAGAGTAAAACTGGCAATTTCTATGCTGATTTCTATGCTTTCTATCTCTGCAAGCCCACTACAATAAAGCTTGCTTCTTCACCCCATATCTCGTTTACTCTCAATGTCTCTCTCTTCTGCTGCTGTCCCTTATTCTCCCTCCTTCAATCTCCTCAAGCTCTCAGTACTCTTGGCTCCTTCCTCTGATGGCTGAAAGGCTACGTGCATCACACCTGGTCCCAAGATACTTGTGTACTGCCTGTGAGGATGAGGCAGACAGAGGATGGGCAACTTCATTCTTCAATTTTTCAGGGGGAAAAGGGAAGATGCTAACTTAGGTCTCTCCTTTCTCTCCAGCTGCAACTTTTCAGAAAATGTATAAGAAATTAGTATGTCAAAAATCAAGTGTGACTAGCCAAAGAAAGCATGAGTTAGCATTGGGGGATGGAGGGGTAGATATATGATACAATTACGATCTCCTTTCTTCAGAAAACCAGGCTAAAATGACTTAGGAGACTACCAGAATCCTAAGGAGAAATCAACACGTGACAACCATTTGAAGAACTGCTGGTGGTCTACTGAATGAAGAAAATACATGGGTAAAATGGGGGGAATGACATTTGTAATGCAAGGAGAGTTTAAGGAAAACAGGAATCCTGAAGAAAGGCTGAGGAGAATGCAAAGTAGTGGGATGGAAAGGGAACTTGATCTTCCTCTAAACAGCCAGCAGGAAGCATTTTCATACACACACATGAAGTTGTCTTTAAGACTGAAAGGACCACACATGTGCTTTAAATCTTGGTACTTTTCCAATAGAACTGCAAACCGAGGGGAAGTATTTTGGACAGAAAATAAATAAAAATGTATTTACAAATTAATTTTTATTAATTTTTAAAATCAAGGTCTGAGGCTTTCAAAATTCATGCAGTTCTTGGAGCTACACAAAGAAATTATGAAATGATAAAGCTTTGCATAACTGTCATGGAAATGCAAATACACTTACTTAGTGGATCCATTCCCTTTTTCTCCTTCTCACGTGGCAGCTAAGATGAAAGCTTATCTCTTGGGTATAGCATTGGGCTTTTTGCTAGTGGTTTAGAAATGTGATGATGAGATATTTAGCGCAGTGAGAAAGTGGAAGAAATTTGAGCTGTACATTGGACAGAGGCAGGGACTGGCTGAGGCTTAAGTGTGTGCTAAAATATTTCTGCATTTCCCTTTTGAGACTATGTGAGGTAGTTGAGGGGTTTTTTGGAGGAGAGTTTGGACTGTCACTGTTGGTCGAGTTGTATTCACAAAAACAGCTGGCACTTCTGACCTCTGGTATAAAAAGTCCGCTTTCCAATAGCTGCTTGGTGAAATAGCACCAAATTGGAGTGCGAGCAGAGCGAAGTGAGTGGTCCTTTCATGGTGGGAAAAGTAAATGAAGTCAGGCTGTGCTGGATAGTTACAGGCTCATATTTAGCTGCTGCTGGCCTGGAAATCTCTATTTCTTTTGTACAGATCCAGGTTGTATCCTATACCGTCTTTGATCTAAGTGGGCAAAGGATTAGGAGTAAGTTTTACATCAGTTACATTAGGAATAACTGAGTTTTACATCTCCATTTCTGCTGAGAATTTTGGGAAAATGTTTGTAGTAGCCATCTCATGATTGCTAACGTGTCTTTTTTATACTCATTTTGGGGAAGACATCATTTCACGCCAGCACTTTTCTGGCTGGACAGAGGAGGCACATGCCAAATTTCCTGTTCAAATCACCCTGAAAGGAAGAGCGTTCCGTGTTGCCCAGGATAATTTTCAGACTTAAGCCTCTTCATGTAAATAGACAGAGTACATTAGGAGAGGTCACTCAAATAATCTGTGACTTCCCCTCTCAGCTCTTTGCAGGGTTAGTCTATTAGTAAATCTGTGACAAACTGTACGATAGCTGCTCTGCATTCAAATCCTCCCTAAAAGCCTCTGCGGTGGCTGCAGTTTGAGAATCCATAACAATTACAAGAGAAGAAGTGTGTCATACCTGATCCCAGCTTGTCAGCCTGTTTTATATCTTTTTCATCTTCTTGGTCATAACTTTTCCAAGCTAGAGAACGCCTCAGTTTTGTACAGCACACTCTAATATGGTGGTACAAAGCCAATCATAAGCAGTAATAGTTATATATTTCATTAAAGCAGCTGAAGGAGCTGAAGGCATAATGCCAAACGGTCAGAAGAAGTGAGACTGGAAAGGGTGAAAGCTTTTCTCTTGAAACTGTAATTTATTACCTACACAACTTGACTTTAGTAGGGCTTTCCCAGAAGATATTTCTCTAAAATGAAACCCTAGAAACCCAAAATGTACCATGCTTTATGTGTTTGTTAGTAATAATAAAACAAAAAAGTGTGGCAGATCTCTTCATGTACTTAATTATGTAGCTGATGCAAGTTTCCTTAATTTCCAAATCTAATCTGCATAGATACAAAGATCACAGAGCAATCTGGAGACTTGTTCTTTAACCAAAGGGAAAAAACAACAAAGGGAGTAATTAAACCACAGAAAGTATACACAAATAAGATAGTATCTGACAGAACACCATGGGGGGCATCTTCCTTTGTAAATGTTTTTTTTTTTTAATGGCAGTATTTGAAGGAAAAGAGAGAAAGAAATAAAAGTCACTAGGATATATCTTTGCACTGATTTTTAGTTTGCCGTGGCTAGGAAGGATTTTTTTTTGCTTTTACTGAGTGTTGTCCCACTTAATCATTCTCTCTTCTCTAGCTCTGTAAGAGATTTAAAACATTCTTTAGAGCTGCAAGATAGATTGCTAATGTGCTCTGCAACTTCCTCCCATGCTCATGGTGCAGAAAAGAAAAAAAAAAACTCCGTGGTGGAAACAGTCAATACATGTTTTCCTCACTATTACAGTGACTTAAATGAGGAACAGCAACCTGAGGAAAAGAACTGTTGAAGAAATGTTTAATTCCTAAAGGGCATCTTGCAAACCATATCCTTCCATGCTCCTGAGAAAACACTGCCTATGCTCCATGTGGAAGTTGTAGTTCCAGGATGACATTAATAAAAAGAACCTAATCAATGCATCTTTAGCTCCTGTGAGGACTAGTGGTGTTATAGTAACACAGTAAGTCACCATATGATAAACAAAAGGTTCCTTTGCTACTCTTAGGCATGTAGTAGTGTATGCTGCTGAAGGTGTACTACTATTAATTTCTTTAGAATGATAGCAAGGTAAAATTAATGGATTAAAGGCCATTGGTTGGATTTTGTGATCATTGCATATGGCATCTGGAACAGCACGTGCCATACTGTTTGCTCTTTGAACTACAGCAGTTTTTTTGCAGAAAATCAGTCAAATTGATGTAAGATTTGTTAGCGATACTAAATCTAAATCTAAATCTAAATCTAAATGTGTAGGGCTTCCACTTCCAACTTTTACATCTTATTATTATATTTGGTTGCTAGTTTGAAAAGCTCTATTTTATTATCTCAGTTCTGCAGGAGGCTGGAGAAGTTTATGGAAGAGAAATCTATCAATGATTGTTAAATGCATAGAAGCTACACAAGTCTCAGGAAGTACATGAAGGAAAAATGTTTGTGGCTGGGAGAGTGTTAGACAGAAATGTCATACCTGTTTGCTCTGTCCTTATACTTTTTTCCTGAAGTATCCACTTTTGGTGCTGTTGGAAAAAGAATATTTGTCTGAATGGACCTTTAATCTCATCCATTCTGGCTATTCTTATAGTTCTCCTACAGGTATTTAAATTTGTGAAATAACACATTAGTTTTTTATCTGATTTGCTCTTTGCATATTTAGACTGTGCTCTCTTGACTGTTTAACTGTGTAACTGTAAGGCAAATTTGACTGTAGGACACTTTTTGACCTCCCCAAATGTGTCAGTGCAGATTTTGAATTGTGGTAAGCGGAACTGTGGGTTGTATTTCAGTAAGAAAAGTAGAATATAACTTCTCTACAGCTATGTGACAGTCCTTTCTTGATGTATACAAAGGTCACATCAGCCTTTTGGCAATGCTGAGAGGTCATGTGCATCTCATCTGTTCACCAGGATTCCAAGTTTTTGCCCTAAGTCAATGTTTGGCAAGAGCAGATCCCATTCAGTAAAGATATGTTGTGCATTTTGTTTCTGTATTCAGACCGCGTGTTTGGTTCTATTGAAAAGCACATTACTGGCCTGTACCCATTTCCCAAACAACCCAAACTGCTCTGTATCCAAGAGCGTAACATTGTACTTTCTTTGCAGCAGAGGCATGCTGGGGAAGATGGTCATGTACTAGGATCTGCAAAAAGTACAATCTGCTACTGTTTGATCTTTTTATCTGTTTGTTAGAAAATTGATCTGTAAGTATTCGTGATCCTCTGCCTCTGAATTGTCGATGATTCAGAAACTCATAAAGCCATTTTGACATAGAGGGTCAAAAAGGGATACCCTTTGCCTCTTTGATCCTTGTTCACAGTTGATTTTCACATTCGAATTATGCAAATATTTCCACTAGGTTAGAGAAATAGCAATGGGATGCCATTTATGCTGGCAGATGAATGATTATAATTCTTTCTTATCTAGACTCCTAACATAGATACACAAGCAATTGAAGAAATTCTTCCTGTGTCTCTTTATTAACTATGACTGTGACTTCTCAAAATCTTGATTTGGATTAAGTAAACGTACTCACCATGCTTTAGATTTTCTCTGTTTACTTACATTTAAAAAATTAGACTGGTCTGAGTTATTTTTATTCTTGTAGTTCTTTCAGCTTTGAAGAACAATTTTGAGTAAAACACTGAGGAAAGAGAACCTTCTTTTAGGACAGAGGGTCCTTTTTGCCTGTGCTGAAGAAGTTAATTTAGTAAACTCAAAGATCCTTTTTGTTACCTTATCAATGAGATACCAGCTGTGTGAGATCCCAGCTGTGTGTAGCTCTGAGCTGTTATATAGCCACAATAAAAGCAAAAGAGATAACTAACCTATCAGGAAATGGCTTTAGCTTCTCAGGGACTTTATTTAATATTAACAAAATTCTCATGGTTGTAGATGGAATTATTTTTGTCACTTCGACTTTACTGGACATAAGCAAATAATTTTTGTACTAGTTTTATTGCTACTATTTGTTTTTGCTTCTTGTTGGGAAAAAGATTTCATTAAAATCGGTGAAAGACACTTTGGGCCCACAGGAAGGAGAGATTTAGGTATCTACTTTTGCATGTGTACATCTTCCCACTAAGATAATTTTGCTTAGATCTGCATAAAATATGCCTACTTGGGGAACTTCAAATAAAGAGCTGTGTATTTATCTTGATGAGCATTGTGTACATTATGTATGTTTTGGGCTTGGTTATCCAGTAATCCTTTCTGAGATCCATACAAACAAAATGCCCAAACCAATAAGATAACTAAGACTTTAATTACTGTAATGTATGTATGGAGCATTTCTCCTCCTCCCTACTTCCCTTTACCCAAACCATCCTTAGTTCCCCTGGGCACCGTCTGCTAGCTAAAGCATCGAATCCGTCACAGCGCACTTAAACGGCTGCAGGAAATTTGTTTTACAAGGCTGGTTTTAACCGAACTACCTGCTGTGCACCACATTGCTACTGTTTGTGAAATGAATGATGGGAAAAGCAAGTCTGTGATTTCATTTGTTCAGACCGATTAGTCACACGTTGCATATGGTATCATTTGCTTGTCACTTAATGACTGACCAGCCTGCCTGAATCATTAGTGCGGCAGTGCAATGAAAGGAAGACATAAACATAATGATGAGCTCAAGGAAGTGGAGTGCTGTTTTACCTAAAAGAAATGGTGCGCAGAAATCCAGCACAGCTGCAGGTGCTCCGACGACAATGTGGGAAGCAGTTAGCTTCCAATTTAGCAGAAAATTAAGAGGGAAAAAACTGTTATTTGTGAGAGAAGATACTCATGGCAAGCAATCATCCATGCTCTGTATCCACAAGATGAGCATTCAGCTGTCTTTGTCGTGACTTAAAACAATTGGTATCTTGGGCTGCATTCAACACCAGATTGGTGCTTATTATCTGCAGTTTATTCTTTCTTGGGATATTTTGTGTCCCCCCCCCCCCCCCTTTATTTTATGGTTAATTTGCTTGCTTGAATGTAAAGCCATTTAAGCTGAAAAATCTGGATTGTGGTTCATCATTGTGCCAGTGCTCTGAGCTGTGTGATGCAACATAATTGGCAATTTTCAAATTCATAATCCATTTTGTTTCATGCATCTACACACACATACCTCACCCCATCCCTTCAAACTGGTAACAAGCAAGATTAGAGCACACGGATTCCTTTAGTCAAATAACACAAATCAACAAGAGGCATATTTTTATAAAGTTAAATGATGAAATCCCACAAGCCAAGCAAATATTGTTCCCAAAGGAGAACTAGTCTTCTCTTCCAAGAATTAGGAAGAGTTCATGGTTGGGAAGTATTCTCATCCCTAATTGGACAAGGCTTCCATCAGTTTCAGCAGAGCTTCTCACTACACAAAAAAGCAGAAAAATCTGAAAATTACAATTGCCTCAGTTTTTGGTGATTTTGGTAACAGTCTACTGGGCTTTCTGGGAAAAAAAGCATGTTTGAGGGAGAGACTGGTACTTTTTATTGGAAATTATTATTTCTTAAACACTTGGTTGCTTATGCTGATATATATTGCTATTTGTTCGGCAGAATTTTAAATACACTTTTTGTAAGTGATGATAAAACGCAAAACAGTGAAAATATTGGCCTAATTTTTTTGTAAAAAAAATAGAAGGGGGGGGGAAATTAATTTGATTCTGTCTTCCTTATGCATTGTGTTTTCCCTCTGCTATCTGGTTTCTGTTCCTAGAGAAACTCACTTCTCTGCTCTTGCTTACAGAATTTGGGCCAAAGGAATTTCTTTGTCTCACCATCTTACCAGTAACATACAGCGCTGGCAGGGTTGGGCTTTTTTTTTAATGTCTATTTTTTCAAGAGTAAGCTAGGCTTCTACAACAAACTCTGGCCTGCCTGAGCTTTTCATTTTACTACTTCCTTGTGCTCCCTTTCTGTTCTCACCAGCTGGCCAAAGCGAATGCTCAGCCACACTCTATTTTCCTCTGCCTAATAGCCAGTCTTCTCCTTGCCAGTTCTGCCTATAATCATTCCATTTTCTCTCTATTCATTTCCAATACTCCTGTCAGATCGCAGCATCTACTTCATTAAGCATATTATCTGCTTTATCAGCAATGACGGATTCTTTATGATGCTGGGACAGAAATGATCTTGGTCCATCAACCGTTTGCACATGTAGGGTACATGCCAGATCGCCAGGATTTGCTAAGTTGCAGCTACCTGGAAGGAGATTGCTCTGAACTGTTTCGCTATTAGGTCTCCGTTCGTTCACCTCAGTATGCAACCCTTTTTATCTGAGGAGGTAAATTCTGCCTAAAACTGATAATGGCATTATACTTCTACAGTCAAAATCTTTTAGTGTATATCACAGATCTGCACTTGCCTTATCTGAAGGCTCACAGGATAGCTCTGTTAGCTTTTAATTCACTAGGCCTACATACTTTAAATTTCTTTGGTTCTCCCAGTTTGTTCTTCAATATGAAGATACTGCAACCTTTAGAGAGGTGATCTCATGTGAAAGACAGTTGCAGTGACTAGTTCATGTCTTCCAATAGCTTAGTACTCAGAAGGTGAATAGAAAGTTAGCAGTTACTAGGAAAGGAACTGAGAACAAGACAGAAACCATCATTTCACTGCTCTGTAAACTACTGATGTGCTCATATCTTGGTTACTGCTTGCAGTTCTGGTCAGTCCACCACAGAGAGGACAATTGTAAGTGTAGAGGAGGGCATCAGAAATATCACAGGCCTTGACTGCCTTCCAAACTTGAGACTAGGATTTCCATCTGGGAGAAGATACTATAGAATAGAAAATGAGAGATTCATATCATCGTAAGTGGGATGGATTATTCTGTATTTCTCACAATAGAGGCATAATATCGGATAGGAATTTTAAAACAAATGAAAGGCAGCACTTTTTCACCTAGTGCATGGAACCATTGCCCAGTAGTTGTTGTGGAAATCAAAGTAGGAATAATTCAAAAGGAAAATTAATGAAAGAGAAGTTTATCAATGTTTATAAATTATTAGGTTATAGCCTGTGGCTCATGAAGTTTATGGTTCACTACCAGATGGAAAGTTATGAGAGAGAAATGATCACTCTGTACTTGCTTTCCTCATTTCCTACATTCTTTTCCTGACCACCTGCTACTGATCAGAGACAACACAGTCAGAATTACGTTGATTAGATGGGCCTTGGATGTGATCCAGTATGCCAGGTTTTACATGTCTTTACTGCTGTACAGACCAAGCACTCATATAACCTCCATCTATCCTTTCCAACTTTTCTGTGTAAAGAGCAGGGTGCAACCCACCGAGGCAGTCTGGCCCAATGTCAACCTGACCTTTACGGCAGAGCTTGGCACGGAAAGGTAAGTTCGCTCTGATTCCCAGGTCATTGCCTTAACTATCAGACCATATTTAATTCTGTGATTTCAAGAACATAGGTCCATAGGCATCCAAAGGATGGAGAGGTTAAGAATAAGTGTCTTATTCTTGCATGTACACTTTGATTTGGAGGGCACGAGGGAAGTCTGTTATCATAGCCTTCCTACTGAATTTCAGCTTCTTGCTTTAAGAAGTTTCACATACTCTGGGATATGCTTGCGACCAATTGTGTCTCTAACTGGGAATGGAATAGCATCTCACCAGCATGGTGTTGAGACAGGAAATGAAATGCAGCTCTGAATTCAAAAACAGCCCCTAGAACTGTTCTGTTATCCAAATTTAAAGAAAAAAACCCAATAATATTGGAAGTCTGTCTTTGAGACAGACATTTGTAAGTATTGCAAGGTGAGTTTAAAATGTGGCTATCTGAACAGTTGCTCAACCCAAATGCTATCATTGTAAAAATTGTAAAATATTTAATAGAAGTTGGCTTGTGCTGAGTTTGCGAGTTTCATGTATTCAGAGGGTAAGGTGCAGTCTATGCATCCTATCTGACAGCAGCAAAACCTTACACTGACAGCTGCCTGTGTATAATAACTTATATTTAAGAAATATTTTTACAGTTGATTCATTACCTCTTTTTACTAAGAACATCTCCAGTGGCACAGTTCATTTTAGAATCAAAATTTCTTCAAGCAAGCAGTGGACTAAGCAGAAGAAACCCTGTAGGATCTAAACACTGGCTTCAAAATCCTCTTGAGAGACTCTTGCTACGTCCTCTATCACATTTTATGGTCACCAAAATTCCCATAGAAAGCAACGAAAGCTATCTGCAAACTCCAGTAAAAAGCAATAAAGTGGTGTCAAAGAAAGCAAGCAAAATTTAAAGGCTAAAGGTTTTCTGCAAAGTATTTCAATGCTTTTGCTTCAAATTTCATTCAGAAATCAATCTGAATTTAATTCAAAATAAGTCAGTGCACTGTCCCCATGTTTCAAGTCTAATGAATCTCAAAAGAATTTTATTCAGCAGACCAGCTGAAAGTGTTTGCTGCTCAAATCAGGAAATTTCTCTGAATATTTCCGTATTAGTCTCTGGTTCAGCCTTCAAAGTCCATATTTATATCATCATTAAAATGGTTCATGGCCAGCAAGTAAAGAACTATTTGGTTATCTCCAGTGCTCAAGCTCTGGCTTTCTAGTAATACTGGATTCAAAATCAGAAACCTAGCGTGCCATATAATTCCACGTGGACCCCCAAAATAACCAGAAAAGTCCTAATGAGAAACATCTCTTTATCAAGATTTGTTCATATGACAGTGAGGCAAATAGCCACTTCTGTTTTATTTCCTGTTAGCAAAGACAACTTGCATATTAATCTCTTCCCCCAGTCCCCATTTTTATCCTCATGAATGTGGAATTGGGGCAGCCAGCAAAAGAAAGTGATCACATACAGGACAGTTTTACATATGTTGAACTGATGTTCTTGGAAGTGTCGCAGTCTTTATTTTTCTCGAAGGGTTTGCTATTTTAATTACCTTTAATTCTTCTGCTTTTAAAAGAAAATCATTAAGACTTTTCAATAATTTACTACTCCAGAGAGAAGTGTGAAGGAAAGTAGATTGCTTGTACTAGAAATATCACCTGTTGGCTAGATAGGCTACATGTAATGTAAGACGCAATATTTGGACAACATATTTCTGGAGCCTGATTTCAGGGCTTAGACTGTGGCATCAAGCAATATTAATGTCGGCATAACCACACTGAAACTGACTGACTGATTTTAAGCTTCAGGTTCTTGTGAATCACGAAGAAGAAAAAAACTGTGTGAATACCAAAATTAAACTGATAAAAATTAGTTAATTTCATTTTGAAGTCAATGAAAAGTAAGAGGACCGAGAAAAGGACTTGGATAAAAAGTTGAAGGGAATGAAGAAATAGAAAATGAGAGATGCCTAAATTAATGAATACACTCACCCCTGCACCACACTAAATTGTTAAATATTATAGTTGCTCCTAATTTCAGTTGCTGTGACCATGAGCAATGGAAAGGCATGCTCTGTTTATCAAAATAAAAATGATGTCAGTTTTCAGCAAAATTTGGGCCATCTGATGGGAAAAAATGTTTTCTTTTAATATGGTTACCGTGAACTCGTTCTTACTTTTCTAACCAAAGAGCTGAGAACGACATTCTTTTCCCTTACCGGTGAGTAGTAGCAAAATAGCCTGGAATCAGCTTTCAGCGGATTACATATCACTCTGTAACCCATCCTCCTCTTGCATTTAGACAAGGAAACAAGTGAAATCAGTGTGTATATCCAGTGCCTTGTTTTTCTTTTATTTACTTGAATTCAAAAAAAAGTCATATGGAGATTAACACAGCGAGCCAGCATGGGAACCAAACAAAAAACTGAAAAAACAATTATACTGCTGCTGCTGGCACTCCTGTACAATGCGCAAATTGCATGGTTGTCAGTGCTTC